>NC_134037.1:227134833-228334833 GCF_965140245.1 Athene noctua | reverse complement strand
GGATAATTATCATTCCTTACCTTGTAATTCTTTGCCATAATTAAGAACCAGAACTATTAACCCATCTTTGCAGAGGTTAGCTGTTCCTCAAAATGAAAGCTAAGACAAATGAAATTAACATATGGGTATTAGGTATACAATGAGTAATACATATTTTTGTGTCTCTCCTTGCAGCTTCCTGGTAAAAGGTTTCTAAGGATTAGTGGTGGATTAGCCATGCTGAAAGCTAGAACATTTTTCAGCTGAAAAATCCAAATAACCATACAAAGTCTAGATGGGGGAATCTGGTTGGTGATGGCTTTCCTTAGAGATCTAAGCATGTTCTATGAGGAAAATAAACATTGTGATACAGTATTTAAAAATAAAAAAATAAAAAGTCAAAAGAAGCATTTAAATATGAAGGTATTTCTACACTTTACCCCAGAAATACTGAAGAAAGTATCAGTAATTCAGTGTCAGTGTAAAAAATAACTTTTTTTTTTTTTTAAAACCAATGAAAAATAGTCTTTATTATCTAACCCTGTGAGATAAAATTTATCTGAAATTTGAATCTGAAAATATTACACTCCATTGTGTAGTAGTAAATATCCAAACAGAAATGTTTATCACCTGTCCTTTAAAAACTAAATTGAGTGCAGCCTTTTCCATGATTTCACCGAAGTTACCAAGATTCCTACTGATGTTCATGGGGATGCTCTAGAAAGATAAGTTCTCCTACAGGACCAACAACAAGGTAACTGTAGTATTCCTACACCAAGTTCAACTGTAGAGCTAACAAACAAAATTTCATCTCATTATGACTAGCCACATTCATATACACTAGTGATTATGAGTGTTGTACAATGACTAGTTGTCTGACTCTTCTCTTTGGAAGGGAAATGTTCTTTTGAATTTCACATCTACAGGTTAAACATATAGAAGAGATTGACATGTAGCACTGTGAAAAGCAGTTCTCTGCATCTTAGCTGTAGGTCAGTGTTTTAACAGTCCTGCATCCCACTGTAACAGACAGGCCAGGATGCAAGCTTTAGCAGTCAGAGGGACAATATAAATATTGGGCAAGGAGCTCATCACTAACATAAGAATAAAAAGCATCTGATTTGTGTATCACTTCAAATAACAGTGTAAACCTTTTTTAGGCTACCTACAAATGATACAGCTTTGCTGTTCAAACGAGGCAGAAGATTATAAAAAGTCTTTAGTCATAGAGCTGTATTTTAGTTTACATAGACCTCAATGCTGAGTAAAATCAAGAACGTTATGGAAAACTAATTCTGATAATCACTGACCTTTGAAAAGCAGTTTATGCAAACAACAGCTTCCAAAACTTCCCAAAATCTGCATTTTTCCAATTTTTCCAGTAATGTCCTGGGGGACTAGGAAAAACCACGTTTTAGCTGGTCTTTTACTAGAACCTGTGTGATCTAAGACAAAGAAAGGAAAATGTCTTAAATAAGTCTGTACTGTAAAGAATACTTCCCCCTCCCAAATTAGCAATCATTTTTGTGACAATAGTGTTTGTGTAATTGAAAACAGGTAAATGTATGGAACAATTAAATAAATTAAAAAAAAATATTCAAGAAAGAATGAAAAGTATCAATTGTCTTCCCTTTGAGTAATGAGATTTAATGAGATACCCAGTTAAGAAAACTAATCAGCACCGATGAGTGATTCCAGCTGTCTCTATTTTAGGAACTCAGTCCACAGGCAATAACTGTTCTGTAAAATAGATGACTAGCTGTCTAGTTTGGGTATATGGCCAGGCTCTTGACATGAATTTAAGATGCAGCCATATCACATTCTGAACTTCTGTTTCCAGGAAAAGGGAACCACGTGGGCTGAAAGAGAGAAGGCAGCTGTGCAGTTCTTTGAACCAGGATTGCAGGATATACAATGTAGTATCTCTACAGTGTAGTCAGGACAAAAACCGTCTGGTGTGATGGGAATATTAAGTCAGCTTTAAAAGATAAAAGTTGTTAGTGCATTTAATTAATAATTTAGACTTATGACCTGCCAAAAATGGACAAAAGCCAACATTCTTTCTTTTTTTGTGCAAGAGAAACTTAAGAGAAACATATAAGAATAACCCCAACTGCCGAAGTTAGTCCCAGGGAGATCTAAAAAAGAGGCTGCTTGCTAGATAAAGAGGGTAGATTGACATCATCTTGTTTAGATACCTCCATGTAATAGAAAAATGAATATTTATGGTGAATTTAGGAAGTCTAATTTCAGCCATAGTTTAAATAAGAAAATTCATCCCTGCAAAATTCATCTTGAACTAAAACAAATTCTTGAGCAAAAAAGATTTTCCCTAAAAAACCTCAAACTCAAGTACATTCTGTCCCTTTAGACTCAAAACATTTCAATTACTGTATTAATTACTTATTATATCATAGACTTTCCTTCTGTAAAATTTTCTACTATAAAAGTTTCCTTAACTTTTGTACATGTTCTCTAGATTTTTGTTTATCAGTTCATCAATTCATCACACTGGTACTATCTCAGAAATCAAGAGAAAGAAACAAAAAAAAACTAAGAAAAAGAAAAGAAATCAAACAAAATAAAAGTAGAAGTGTAAAGATGTAAAGCCAACAAACACACAAAATTGTAGCTTAGTTTAAATACATGAAAAAAGAAAAGGCTGAAAGAGTTATAATAAGGCTGAAAGTTAAAAAGAGCAAAGATGTGGGAGTGGAATCTCAAAATGAGACAGAAGAAAGAAAAAGAAAGGCCAAGCAACAGTAAATTATCATAATGAAAACTAAAAGCCTCCTTTTATCTGTTGCAAAAATAGATACCAATGTTTTCCAGACTAACTTTGGTTTTGCAGTTATGGATTTATGGAGAAATGAATGTTGGTGAACTAAACTGCTCACTTGGAGAGTGTAGCTAAATCCATGGCATAATAGGAACAGCTGTTGCCCATTATGCTTTGCATTTTGATGATAAGTGGTAAGAAAGGTTGGCAAAAGGTGACCATTCAGCACTTTTTATTATGAGGTAATGGCTCCAATGATGTTAGCAAAATAATTAAATATCATCAGTCCTATTCTCTGTGAAGACACCTAATGCTGTTTCCATCTCTCTGTGCTGTCCTAAAATGTATTCACACAGGCAGTAATATTGGAGGTTAGGGTAAAAATGAAGTAAATCAGAATTAAAGAAGATTTTGTGCATTACATGCACAGTCTTAATGTAAACTGGGTAATTCAGTGTTCCTGCATTACAATTTAAATCAAAACTATTACTCTTGTTCCCATGAAAGTAACAGTAAACCTTGCTCTCTGTTATGTCTTTGACTGGAAAGCATTTTCTGTATGTTATTCACAAAAGACATATGCATTTTCACATGGATGTCTACAACTTCGTTTTAGTCATCCCATATGCAAGGAGAACCTGATGTGTCACCCTAATAACAAATACACTTATATTTTCGTGCTGTTACCCTTAGCAGCCAAACTTTCACCCAGCCACTTACTCACTCTCCCACCCCCCATGAAAGACAAGGGGAGAAAATAATCACAGAATCACAGAATCATCTAGGTTGGAAAGGACCCTGGAGATCGTCTAGCCCAACCGTTCACCTAGCACAGTTGCCACCTACAGCATATCCTTAAGGTCTAAATCGACCCTACTCTTGAACACCTCCAGGGATGGGGACTCCACCAGCTCCCTGGGCAGCCCATTCCAAGGCCTAACAACCCCTTCTGAAAAGAAATCCTTCCTAATATCCAGTCTAAACCTTCCCTGGTGCAACTTGAGGCCATTACCTCTTGTCCTGTCACTTTCTACTAGGCTAAAGAGACTCATCCCCAGCTCTCTGCAACCTCCTTTCAGGGAGCTGTAGAGGGCGATGAGGTCTCCCCTCAGACTTCTCCAGACTAAACACCCCCAGTTCCCTCAGCCGCTCCCAGTACGACCTGTGCTCCAGACCCTGCACCAGCTTCGTTGCCCTTCTCTGGACACGCTCGAGTCATTCAATGTCCTTTTTGTAGTGAGGGGCCCAAAACTGAACACAGGAATCGAGGGGCGGCCTCACCAGTGCCGAGGACAGGGGTCAGATCCCTTCCCTGTCGCTGCTGGCCACGCTATTGCTGACACAAGCCAGGATGCCATTGGCCTTCTTGGCCCCCTGGGCACACTGCTGGCTCCTGTTCAGCTGGCTGTCAATCAACCCCCCCAGGTCCCTCTCTGACTGGCAGCTCTCCAGCCACTCCTCCCCAAGCATGTAGCGCTGCTGGGGGTTGTTGTGGCCCAAGGGCACCCCCGGCATTTGGCCTTATGAAAACTCCTCCAGTTGGCCTCAGCCCATGGCTCCAGCCTGTCCAGGTCTCTCTGCAGAGCCTCCCTACCCTTGAGCAGATCAACACTCCCACCCAACTTGGGGTCATCTGCAAACTGACTGAGGGTGCACTCGATCCCCTCGTCTAGATCATCAATAAAGATGTTAAACAGGAGTGGCCCCAAAACCCAGCCCTGGGGGACACCACTCGTGACTGGCAGTCAACTGGATTTAACTCCGTTCACCACAACTCTTTGGGCCCGGCCATCCAGAATTTACCCAGCAAAGTGTGTGATTGTCCAAACCTTGAGCAGCCAGTTTTGCCAGGAGAATGCTGTGGGAAACGGTGTCAAAGGCCTTACTAAAGTCAAGGTAGACCACTTCTACAGGCTTTCCCTCATCCAATAAACAGGTCGCTCTGTCATAGTAGGAGATCAGGTTTGTCAGGTAGGACCTGCCTTTCATAAACCCATGCTGACTGGGCCCGAGCATCTGGTTGTCCTGCATGTGTTGTATGATGGTACTCAGGATGAGCTTCTCCATCAGCTTCCTGGTCACTGAAGTCAAGCTGACAGCCCTGTAATTTTCCTGATCACCCTTCTGACCCTTCTTATAGATGGGCCTCACATTGGCTGATTTCCAATCCATCGGGACCTCCCCGGTCATCCAGGAATGCTGGTAAACGATAGAAAGTGGCCTGGCAAGCACCCCAGCCAGCTCCTTCAGCACCCTCGGGTGTATCCCATCTGGTCCCATAGACTTGTGTGTGTCTGTGTGATGCAGCAGGTCACTGACTATCTCCTGGATTGCAGGGGGGGTTGTTCTCCCAGTCCCTGTCTTCTGGCTGAGGAGGCTGGATTCCCTCAGTACAAGTACAGGTACAGTATTGGTCTTAAAGACTGAGGCAAAGAAGGCATTAAGCAACTCATCCTTCTCCTCATCACTTGTTACCATATTTCCTCCTGCATCTAGCAGGGGATGGAGACTCTCCATGGACTTTATTTTGCTAGTGACATACTTATAGAAACTTGTTATCCTTGATTGCAGAGGCCAAATTAATTTCAAGTTGGGCTTTAGATCTCCTGATTTCCACCCTGCATAGCCTCACAGCATCTTTGTAATCACTGTGTGTGGCTAGCCCCTTCTTCCAAAGGCCGTAAACTCTCCTTTTCTCCCTGAGTTGCTGCCAAAACTCCCTGTTTAGCCAGGGTGGTCTTCTCTGGCAACAGCTTCTCTTACAGTACCTGGGGACAGCCTGCTCCTGAGCCATTAACACTTCCTTCTTAAAGAGCGCCCAGCCTTCCTGGACCCCTCTACCCTTCAGGATAGTCTCCCAGGGGATCCTGTCAAGCAGATGCCTAAACAAGACAAAGTCAACCCTTCTGAAGTCCAGGATGTCAGTTCTGCTGCCCCCTCTCCTGGCCTCTCTAAGAATAGAGAACTCTATTATTGCATGATTGTTGTGCCCTAGTTGGCCTCCAACCTCCACATCATCCACCTGTCCTTCTCTTTTCACAAGGAAGAGATCCAGCAGGGCACTTTCTCTGGTCTGTTCACTCACCAGCTGTGTCATGAAGTTATCTCCCACACATTCTAGGAATCTCCAGGACTGGTCTCGTTCTGCCGTCTTGTATTTCCAGCAGATGTCTGGGAAGTTAAAGTCCTCCACAAGAACAAGGGTAAGCGATCATGATATTTCACCTAAGTGCCCATAAAATATCTCGTCCATCTCTCTGTCCTGGTTGGGTGGCCTGTAGTAGACTCCTACTACAACATTTTCCCTGTTGGCCTTCCCCCTGATTCTAATGCAAAGACACTCAACCCTGTCTTCACTACACCTGTGCTCGAAGCAATCATAACAGTCCTTAACATACAGAGCCATCCCACCACCTCTCCTTCCTTGTCTCTCCCTCCTAAAGAGCCTGTAGCCATCAATTGGCACACTCCAGTCATGGCAGACATCCCACCATGTTTCTGTAATAGCAACAACATCTTAATTTTCCTGTTTCATCATGGCTACAAGCTTCTCCTGTTTGTTACCCATGCTGTGTGCATTGGTATACATGCACTTCAGATGGGCGTATGCTTTGCCCCCTTCCCCCTTCAAATCTAGTTTAAAGCTCTCTCAATGAGCCCAGCTAACTCCTGCCCCAAAATCCTCTTCCCTCTCCAGGACAGGTGCACTCCATCTAATGTCAAAAGGTCAAGTGCCCTGTATACCAACCCATGATTAAAGAATCCAAAGCCCTGATGGTAACACCAGTCTTGGAGCCACCCATTCATCTGCTGAATTCTCCTGTAATCTTCCTCATCCATCCCCCCAACCAAAGGGATGGGGGAGAACACAATTTGTGCCCCCGACCCCTTAAGCAGTTTTCCCAAGGACCAGAAGTCTCTCTTCATTGCTTTAGGCCTTCTCCTGGTGATGTCATCACTACCTACCTGAAAAACAGGAGTGGGTAGTAATCCTTTGATCTCACTAGGGTAGGGAGTTTTGCTGTGAGGTCCTTGACGCGGGCCCCAGGGAGGCAGCAGACTTCTCTATGAAGCGGGTCTGGTCTGCATATGGGGCCTTCGACACCCCTTAGAGTGGAGTCACTCACTACAGTGACTCTTCTGGGGTTCTTTTCAGAGCTGGTTTTAATACCTGGTCTGAAGTGACCTGGCCTTGGTGGACCTTGGTTTTCTTCGTTTGTCTCATTTTCTTCCTCCTTCTCTTCTTTGTTCCAGGCCCCGAATCTATTGTGAAGGGGCACCATGGAGGGTGAGGGAGGTGGGGAGAGGATTTTCCTGCCTCCCTGAGCAGGGACCTCTTTCCAGCCTACCTCGTGTCTTAAGGTCCCTCGTTCTGCCTGGTAGCAAGAGGGTGAGGGATTACCTGCCTCATTTGGAGCCTCCATTTGCTTCTGTTTCTTCCAGGGTGCTAAGGTGTTACCCCACCAACCAATTTCCCTTTCACACATCTCTCAGCCTCTTCTCTGAGTCCCACCACCAGGCTGAGCAGGTCCCCCAGCTGACGGCAGCGCACACGGTGCTGTCCTGCTGCCCTCCGGCAGGACTGACAGGCTTAGGCACTCCCTGCAGCCCGGGACCCGGAATGCTGCATATTTGAGTGGCAGCTCCCTCTGGGTCACCACGTTCTTTCTGGCGGTGGTTTTGATGCGAGTGGAGATCATTGCTCGGTCTACTCGTGGAGGACTTTAAAGGGGCTAGCTTGGATAAGTTCAGGAACCCGGAGAGCGTCTGCGCCCCAGTCGCTCATGCTCCCTGGGGGCTGCTCTTTTATGTGGGGACGTGCGACGTTGTCACTCCGGTCTCCACCCACTCTGAGTCTCCGCTGCCCTCGTTCGCAGCAGCTCCGGCTTCCTGCTCAGAGGGGGGTGGGGAGGGTGGTGTGGTGGTGCGACTTGAGGCTATCCCTCTTCCCTGGGCTTCTGCCTTCCCATCTTGCAGTTTTGCCGTGAGTTTTTGATGCTTTCAGGAGGGTTCCCCCACCACTGTCTTCCTCCTCGGAGCCCTCTCCTCAGCAAGAACAGGAATGAGAAATCTCATGGGTCAAGGTAAAGATATGGAGATTGCTTACCAGTTGCTTACCAATTACTGTCATGGGAAAAAAAGACTTGACTTGGGAAAAACTAATTTAATTTACTGCCAAGTAGAATAAATATTTTGGGGGAGCGGGAAACATAAAAGCAAATATCACCATTCCCTCCCCTTTCCCAGACTCAACTTCAAGCATTCACTCCTGACTCTTCTACCTCTTCCTTCCTGAGCAGTGCACGGAGATGGGGAATGGGAGCTGCAGTCAGTTCATAAAATTTCATCTCTGCCACTTCTTCCTCCTCACACTTTTTCTCTCTTCCAGAATGGATCCTTCAGGAAAATTTGCTGTAGTGTGGGCTCTTCACAGACTACAGGGATTATATCTTCCTCCACAGAACACATCCTTCTATTTCTCTGACCTTGGTGTTCCCTCTGTTGTTTCTCATTCTTTTTGCCTGCCTCCTCCTTCTCTGCTTTTCCAGCATTTTCTGTCCTTTCTTAAACATGCTTTCCATCTTAAATATGCCACCATCTTGAATGATGGGTTCACCTGTACCCTGTGGTGGGTCCTTTGGTGCCAGCTGGAATTGGCCACGTCTAGCACTGTCTCTCCTCCCAGAGGCCATCCGTACAGTCCCCCAGCTGAAAACATGTTGACACCTGCACCCAATGCAAACTTGTACTCAGCCCCACCAGATGTTTGGAATAGTGGAAACCTTAAAAGGGAAAACCTGCCCATAAAGAGCTGATTTACTTAAGGTATTCAGTACCACAGCCATTGATAAAATGACTTGAAGAATAGCATGGTTATCTATCCAGAATCAACAGATAGGCTGGGTTCAACAAAGGCTAATTTATTTACATTAAATTAACTGTTTCAGTTAATTTAGAACTAGTTTCAGGTAATTTAGAACTAGTCCAGGATTATTTTTTTTTTTTCCCACACAACCTGATGTTGCCTCATTTATTTTTATAACTGAGGTGATAATGTTTATTTTTCTCACTTGGAATCAGCCATTTCCAAGGATCCCAGTGATTTATGCTGGCTTCCATTGAAAGCCTAAAAATGTCAAAGCTTATTTCTAGGGCTAGTTTTTCAGATATGTCCCCATGTTTGACTTTTTGCACATAGCACTCTTATGAGAAGAATGGAAGAATCAGACTTTTCTAAACCTACAAGGTGTTCTGGAGAACAAATGAGGCATCATGTAACAATACTTCCCTTTAAATTCCTTTCTTCAGGTGACACGATAGCAAAGAGGCATGATGACCAGATAGGAAATTTCCTTTTTCTTAATTGCACTTGAGAATAAGATTAATAAGCATCTTACGGGCTTCACTCAAACTTAAAAAAAAAAAAAACAAAAAAAAAAACTTTTTGCACCTAAAAGCAGATGATATTCTCATCTCATCAAATGGGCTTTAATTGAAAGGCACCACACCGTACATGGCATAAGATAGAAGACAGGATTTCCACCCACTGGGCAGAAGGCTTGACAAATCCTAAATGCAGATTTTAGAACTGAGATTTTGGTCATTATAAAAAGTTTTTTGCTTTTATTCAAGATTTTGGACTGTCGAATCACTTTATGGGTCTTAATGAATAGTAAAAATGTTGCTACTTGCTTGGGCAGATGGAAGAGAGATAAACAAGGCATATGTTCATTCAGCCATCAATCCTTAAAAATAATTTAAAACTGAAATTGCAGTTTGTTTTAACTGCTTTCTTGGATGGGTGGTTAGCATAAATGGCCCTCCTCTGTGTTGAATATATCCTAGGTCTAGGATAAAAACAAACAAAAAAAAAAGACAAACAGAACGCATCACCCAATAAATAAATAAATGTACAGTATGAAATAAGAAAACTACATAAACTGTTTTCAGAATTGTTGGATGGAAATGTACGTGTACATTCCTAAAATGAATATTTAAACATACTGAACAGATAATGTCTCAGGCTCCCTAAACTGCAATGCAGATGACCCAGACAACCTAGAAATATCAGTAAGAGAGAAACAGAGTATATAAGTCACAGAGTTGATCAAGTTTTTGTCTGTAGCATATGTGGATTTATTTACTAGTTAGAAGCAAAGATCTATAGACGATCAATATGAACAGGGAGACATTTGGGGTATATTGGATGTCCCTTTTCAGGATCTCAAAAATTTCTATGGATATTGAGCATACAGGGAATAGAGGTGGTTTTTTTAGACCTACTGGATTACATTCTCTTCTTATCATGAGTCATATGCCTCAGGTATCAGTGAAGTGGTTCCTGAAATCAATAGATTACATTCCAGCCAGCAATGCAATGCGAACCGACAAATCTTAACCCACTTGTCGCATTAAAATGTATGCATGATAAATCAATAAATATAAATGTGCTTAGTGTGAAATAGTTGTTCTAGACTCATTTTACAACTTGTAACAGTATTAGATTGCTTAATCCCCATAGGGAAATAATTCTATTATCTTGCTGTAACCTGAAAGAAGATAGGTAGCCTTTTCAAGTAAACAATTTGGATGGGAAATAGCTATTGTTCATATATTAAATTTATAGCTTAAAAATATTTGAAGCAATGAAGAAACTAGTCTTCTCTAAATAATAAAAAAAAAAAAAGTAATAACAAAAAATTAGACTGAGAGTGTAGCTAGACCCAAATGTTTTATACTGGAACAACTGAGTAACTACTATTCGAAAGGTCACCATGAAAGCATTAACATTTAATTAAAAGTAAGAACATAGTTTTATTTCTCATAAAATTAAAACTAACCAGGGAAATCAGGTGTTCTTCCTCAAATCCTTGATATGAGTAAAAGGGAAACCACCATATATGTGTAGCCAATAATTTACTGTCAGTATAGTTAAGGTCTTAACCTTGCAACCAAAATGCAGCGATAATTATTAGTCCAGTAACAATGGATGGTAAAAATTCTAGACCAAATTATCTAGTCACTTCCTCAAGAATTGTCCTATGAAAGCATTATACGTGAAATTCCTGCTATTTATCTCTTCTCTGTAACCCTTCCCAGTATTTCTCTGGATTGACAGTGTTAGGTTTTGCCAATAAAATGTAAGGGAGCATTATGAGAGATCACCACCACAGTGTCCATGATGCATTAACACCGATAGTTGGGAACCCTTTTTTTCTCAGTTTTGAGTCTGCTTAGGGTTATTTTCATATGTTTCCTTAATACTGGTATTCTTTTAATTGGCTCCCAGATGAAGTTTGAAAGGTGCACACTAAGTTATAAAGATAAATACTACCACTGTACTAAAAAAAGAATACTTGTACTTTCATACATAATAAGACAGAATAATTAAATAACATGTTAGAGTTTGGAATATATATATAGAGAAACATAACTGAATCTTTTTTTTTTTTTTTTTTTTTTCTCTTTTATCAACTGATGGCCTCAGTTAACGATAAAGGACTAAAATAAAGGGTCATTGTTTGTTGTAGAGTGACTTCCGGGGTTTGCCAAACCTCTACAATATGTAGCATTTAAAGAGTTAAGCAAAAATATGTTAGCCAGTAGTCAAGTTGTCACTTGACCATCAGATAATTACTATAACAGCTAAAACCAGCTTAGTGCAAGACGAGATAACTGCTGAGACCCTGCAGTGTCAGGTCAATACATCTCCCATGGTCTTTTACTAGTAATTGCACAGGTCGTATTTACTGGGCTACAGGTATATCCACAAAAAGAAAAGGGAATGCTATCCTTTTTCTCGAAAAAATTCTTATGCAGCCAAGAAAATTTATTTACTAGTGAAAGTTTCTGTATTTTTAATCCATACATAAATCTTTTATCTCACCACCTGTTCACAAAAATCAAATATCCCCCTGCCTCTGTAATGCATGGAGTACTGGATAAAGCTTCATCTCGTTACAAACTATGTATTCTCCTCCATTCCCACTGCAAAGTTCAACAATGCAAAAAGCAGAGAAAGTTTTGAAAGTTCAGTCAAAATACATGAGGAAATAAAAAATGACCAACATGACAATATGATAGCCATAAATTCACGGCTGATGTAGATAGAAAGGGAAATTTGCTCGAGCCCTAGATACTACAGATGCTCAGTAAGCAAAACCCAAAATATTACTGAAAATATTATAATGATTTATTTGTGCAGTATGTATATTCCATGATGACAGTTTAAAAAAATCTCAGAACACACAAAATTATATTAAAATTATAGGGACTATTTCCCCAAAGAGACCACAAAATCACAGAATCACAGAATGGTTGAAGTTATAAGGGATCTCTGGAAATCATCCGTTCCAATCCCCCTGCTCAAGCAGGGCCACCCAGAGCTGATTGTCCAGGACCATCCATAGCCAGACAGCTTTTGAATATCTCTAAGCATGGAGACTACACAGCCTCCTTAGGTAACCTGTGCCAGCACTCTGTCACTTTCACAGTGAAAAAGTATTTCCTGATGTTCAGATGGAACCTCCCACATTTCCGTCTGTGCCCATTGCCTTTGGTACTGTCACTGTGTCTTGGTTTCAGCCAGGATAGAGTTAACTTTCCTTAGGCTGAAAGGGAGCACAGCTAGCCTGGCCGAGCCCAGATTGTCCATTGGAGTATTCCATATCATGTGATGTCATGCTCAGTATATACGTGGATGTGTGCTCTCTCAAGCCCCATTTTTTGTTTTTGGTTTCCTTGTCGGCACACAACGGGATTTCTTGTGTGGTCAGTACTGGTGCTGGGGGTGGGAGGTGGGCTGCGTACCCGTCACCGGTTGTAAGCCACTGCTGTATTTTAACCCATTCGGGCTTACTATTGTTACTGTTGTTTTGATACTATTACTAAATTTTTTTTTAATTCAACCTATGACTTTCTTTTTTTTGTCCTTCCCCTATTTCACTGGGGGGGGTGGGGTGGGGGGGTGGGGGGAAGTAAATGACTGGCCACGTGGTGATTGGCTATCAGCTGAGTTCAAACCATGACAGTCCTTTGGTGCTCAACGTGGGGCCTGAGATTTGAGATAAGGACAGATCGGGTCATAATGTTTATCGCTTGGCTCCTTAAAATTTTATCACTTCATTTGCAATAAGTATTTCCCATGCTGTTGCTCACCATCCGTGAGAGTTGGGTTAAGATTTTGGTTTTGTTGTTCTGTGTGATGATGATCTATGATAGGGTGCAGTTGCTGGCCCTGAGGCTATTTACAATTGTTTTTGAGAAATTTAGGAATTTCAAATATCCTTGGAATGTTGACATTAACATGGTTGCCTTGCTGCTAGGAGCTAGTGTGTTCCTGATGTGGTTCAGGTTTTGTTCAGGGTTAAGCAACTATTTAAGGGTATCACCTGGAAATCTACCGCAAGGTAGGAGAATTATGAGTGGCTGGAGGTGTGGAGTAGTGTGGGCAAGTACCTAGAACAGTGGGCACCTCCAGTGTATTAGAACTTCACTCCTGCACAGGTGCCGAATCCTAAAGACTAGTAAAATATTTGGAAAAAGTGTTGTCACCTGGGTAATTCCAGAGAGGCACAGATCACTGCAACATGCTGGGGCATAGCCCATACCTACTGAGTTCTATTAAACACTGTTCAGCACCCTGAAGAGGAAGAGAAGGGCTCTGGATCTGGTAGCAAAGTAACAGAAACTGCAGCCACTACAACCCTGAGGACAGGCGCTGCAGCTGAACCAGAGAACCAATCCATGGCAGTATCAGTTGCTCCCACACAGATGAAGAAACACACAGAAAATCACCTTGCAGTGTACAGGGTGTCAATGAATCAGGCCCATCATGAGAACATGGGGAGGAGGCAGAGTCAGTGATAGTTGTCCAGTCCTTATCCCTGAGTGAGTTGTGAGACACGCAAAAATGTTTCAGCCACCACCCAGGTGAGTAACTCGTTACTTGGCTGTTCTGATGCTGGGATGGCAGGGCCAGTAGCGTAGAAATAGAGGATAGGGAGGACAGGCAGCTGGGATCCCTGTCTAGGGAAGGGGATATTGACAAAGCCATTGGAAAGAAGACACAAAATCTCAGTCTCTGGAGGCGGCTTCTGGCAAGTGTGAGGAAGAGGTATCCCTTCAAGGGCGACTTGACATATCATCCAAGTAAGTGGACCACTATGGAGAGAGGTATTCAGTGCTTGAGGGAGCTAGCTGTGTGGGAGATGGTTTACTGTGACCCAGATAATGCACAGCTACCCACAAACCCAGGTGATGTCCAATGCACCCAGCCCATGTGGAGGAAGCTTGTAAGGAGCACACCATCATCACACGCCAATGCATTAGCACTAATGGACTGGAGAGACAAAGAGGGACCAACAGAGGATGAATTGGCTTGCTGACTACAACAATATGAAGAAAGAATATTCCCACCTTGTTGCGGCTTTGGAGAAATTATCTCAAGAATTCCAGCAATTTAAAGAAGACATGTTCTATTCCCCACCTGCATGGACAAGAATCCCAGCTATCAGGAGCAATTGTTTCTCTACTAAAGGGAACCGGTACACACCAAGAATCTGTGACATCACCTGCGAGACTATGAAAAAGACATAAAGAAATGGGATGGAAAACCTACCTACCTCCTAGAAGAGTGGGTATGTGAGTTGGAAGGAAGAACAAGTACAGAACAAGGTTCTTTAGGAGAAATGCTGCTCCAGTTTCTATTAATCAAGTGACCAAACAGAGCAGAAAAATCAACTTTGTTCACAGTCCTGTGAGAAGAACTTCTGATTTGTATTCACAAGAAGTGAGTGATCAAGATGAGTTGAAACCCCTGCACACCACACTAACCATTTGTCGTTAGAGAGTATTATGACCAACATTAGAGGGGCCCTGCCTCCAGCCAGGCAGAGGACAGGGACAATCAGGTTTGTTGGCCCATGTGGATTCGATGGCCTGGCACATCTGACCCCCAGCAGTATGAGGCTCTTGTGGACACTGGTGCTCAGTGCACCCTAATGCCATCAAATTTCAAAGGAGCAGAACCCATTTGTATTTAAGGAGTGACAGGGGAATCTCAACTGCTAACTGTATTGAAGGCCAAGGTGAGCCTAAGTGTAATAGAGTGGGAAAAACACACCATTGTGACTGGCCCAGAAGCTCCATATATTCTTGGTATAGATTATTTCAGGAGAGGGTATTTTAATAACCCAAAAGGGTATCGGTGAGTTTTTGGTACAGCTGCTTTGGAAACAAAAGGAATTAAACAGCTGTCTGTGTTGCCTGGTGTCTCAGAGAATCCTTCTGTTATGGGATTGCTGAGGGTTGAAGAACAATGGGTGCCAATTGCCACTACAACCGTGCACCGACGGCCATACTGCACCAATCAAGACGCTGTAATCCCTATCCATAAACTGATTCATCAGCTCGAGAGCCAAGGAGTCATCAGCAAGACGCGTCCCCCCTTTAACAGCCCCATATGGCCAGTGTGAAAGTCTAATGGAGAGTGGAGATTGACAATAGACTATCGTGGCCTGAATGAAGTCACGCCACCACTGAGTGCTGCCGTGCCAGACATGCTAAAACTTCAGTATGAACTAGAGTTGAAGGCAGCCAAGTGATATGCCACTACTGATATTGCTAACCTATTTTTTCTCTATACCTCTGGCAGCAGAATGCAGGCCACAGTTTGCTTTTACCTGCAGTGGTGTCCAATACACCTGGAATTGACTGCCCCAGGGGTGGAAACACAGCCCCACCATTTGCCATGGACTGATCCAGGCTGCACTGGAACAGAGTGAACCCCGGAACATTTACAGTACACTGATGACATCATTATATGGGGTAATACAGCAGAAGAAGTTTTTGAGAAAGGGGAGAAAATAATCCAAACCCTTCTGAGAGCTGGTTTTGCCATAAAGCACGGTAAGGTCAAGGGACCTGCACAAGAGATCCAGTTTTTAGGAGTAAAATGGCAAGATGGATGTTATCAGATTCCAATGGAGGTGATTAATAAAATAACAGCTATGTCCCACTGACTAACAGAAAGGAAACAAGCTTACTTGAGTGTTGTGGGTTTCTGGAGACTGCACATTCCAAATTGCAGTCAGATTGTAAGCCTTCTCTATCAAGTGACCTGGAAAAAGAATGATTTTATATGGGGCCTGGAGCAACAACAAGCTTTTGAACAAATCAAAAAGGAAATAGTCCATGCAGTGGCCCTCGGGCCAGTTTGGACAGGGCAAGATGTTAAAAATGTGCTCTACACTGCAGCCAGGAAGAATGGCCCTACCTGGATTCTCTGGCAGAGAGCACCAGGGGAGACTCGGGGTCAGCCTCTGGGGTTTTGGAGTTGGGGATACAGAGGATCCGAGGACTGCTACACTCCAATGGAAAAAGAGATACTGGCAGCATACGAAGGGGTCCGAGCTGCTTCAGAGGTGATCGGGACTGAAGCACAGCTCCTCCTGGCTCCCTGACTGCCAGTGCTGGGCTGGATGTTCAAAGGGAGTGTCCCCTCTACACACCATGCAGCTGGTGCCACGTGGAGTAAATGGGTCGCATTAATGAGACAATGGGCTTGAACAGGGAGCCCCAGCCATCAAGGAATACTGGAAGTGATCACAAATTGGCCAGAAAGCAAAGATTTTGGTATGGTGCCAGAGAAAGAGATAACGCATGCTGAGGAGACCCCCCCATATAATAAACTACTGGATAATAAGAAGCGATATGCCCTGTTTACTGATGGGTTCTGTTGCATTGTGGGGAAACATTGAAGGTGGAAGGCAGCTGTGTAGAGCCCCATATGACAGGTCACTAAAGCTGCTGAAGCAGAAGGTGAATCGAGTCAGTTCACAGAGGTGAAAGCCATCAGGCTGGCCTTTGATATCGCTGAGCAAGAAAAGTGGCCGGTGCTCTACCTCTGTACTGACTCGTGGATGGTGTCAAATGCGCTGTGGGGGTGGTTACAGCAGTGGAAATGGAGCAACTGGCAGCACAGAGACAAACCCATCTGGGCTGCTGAATTATGGCAAAATATTGCTGCTCGAGTAGAGAATCTGGCTGTGAAAGTGCGTCATGTAAACGTTCATGTACCCAGGAGCCTGGTCACTGAAGAACATCAGAACAACCAACAGGCGGATCAGGCTGCTAAGATTAAGGTGGCTCAAGTAGATCTGGACTGGCAACATAAGGGTGAACAATTTCTGGCTCGCTGGGCCCGTGACTCCTCAGGCCATCAGGGAAGAGATGCAACATACAGATGGGCTTGTGACCGAAGTGTGGACATAACCATGGATGTTATTGCACAGGTAATCCATGAATGTGAGACGTGTGCTACGATCAAGCAAGCCAAACAGTTAAAGCCCATTTGGTATGGAGGATGATCATTAAAATCTTAATATGGGGAGGACTTGCAGATTGATTATATCACGATCCCACAAACTTGTCAAGGCAAACACTATGTGCTTACAATGGTGGAAGCAGCACCAGATGGTTGGAAACTTATGCTGTGTCCCATGCCACTGCCCAGAACACCATTTTAGGCCTTGAGAAGAAAGTCTTATGGTGGCATGGCACGACAGAAAGAATTCAGTCAGATAATGGGACCCATTTCCAAACCAACCTCATAGACACTTGGACCAAAGAACATGACATTGAGTGGATATATCACATTCCCTACCATGCACCGGCCTCTGGGAAAACTGAGTAATACAATGGGTTGCTAAAAACTGCACTGAGAGCAATTGGGGATGGAACTTTCAAACACCGGGATGTGCATTTTGCAAAAGCCACCTGGTTAGTCAATACAAGCTGGCCCTGCTCAATCAAACCTCCTACATACTGTAGATGGGGCTAACCTCCCATGGTGTGCATTAAAAATATGATGAGGAAGACGGTCTGGGTTATTCCTGCATTGGATAAAGGTAAACCCATGCATGCGGCTACTTTTGCACAAGGACCTGGGTGTACTTGCTGGGTAATGCAGAAGGATGAAGAAGTCTGACGTGTGTCTCAAAATTTGATTTTAGGTGAAAATAGTCAAGGAATCGATAATTAATCCTTTTAATGCAATTGGTGGCTCACAATATCCTCCTGTCACATCCAAAGCCTCCTGCTCCACCACCTGAGCCAACTCCACCTCACTCCTCCAGCCTTAAGACTATCATGAGAGATGGAACCTAAATGGACTAAATGAACTCAGTAGACATTTTGTTAGGATGGCCAACAGACTAAGGAATGATATCTGTGAGACCCAGGAAAAGAGGTGGTGATTCCTTAGAATGTATTTGGAACCTGAACAATAACATCGATGGTATGGAATGAGGGGTGGAGACTGTTCTGGTCTCATCTAGGATAGAATTAACTTTCCTTGGGCTGAGAGGGAATACACAGAAAGATGGCCAGGCCCGAATTGGTCATTGGAGTATTCCATATCATGTGATGTCGTACTCAGCATATACGCGGACATGTGCTCTCTCATGCCCCGTTTTTTTTGGTTTGGTTTCCCAGTCAGCGCACTGGGATTTCTGGTGTTGTCAGAATCACTGCTGGGGGCAAGCTGCATACCAGTTATTGGTCGGTAAGTCACAACTGTATTTTTAATTGTTTGGACTTAATATTGTTAACTGTTTACTGCATCATATAAACATACACAAGTCTGTGGGACCAAATAGGATAAATGCGAGGGTGCTGAAAGACCTGGCTGGGGCGTTCACCAAGCTGCTTTCCATCATTTACCAGCAGTCCTGGCTGACTGGGGAGGTCCCGAAAGACTGGTAATTGGACAGTGTGAAGCCCATATATAAGAAAGGTTGGAAGGATGATTTGGGAAATTACAGGCCTTTCAGTTTGACTTTGGTGCCCGGGAAGCTGATGGAGCAGCTCATCCTGAGTACCATCATAGTACTCATCATAGACTCATCTGGGGATGAGTCTCTTTAACCAAATAGTAAGCAATAGGACAAGAGCTATGGCCTCAAATTGCACCAGGGAAGGTTTAGGCTAGATATTAGGAAGCATTTCTTTCCATAAGGGGTTGTTAGATGTTGGAATGGGCTGCTTAGGGAAGTGATGGTGTCCCCATCCATGGAGGTGTTTAGCATCGACATAGCGCTTAGGGATATGGTATAGATGGGAACTGTCAATATGAGGTCAATGGTTGGACTGGATGATATTCAATGTCTTTTCCAACCTAGATGATTCTGTGATTCTGTCATAGAACACATGCAAGACAACGAGATGCTCAGGCCCAGTCAGCATGGGTTTATGAAAGGCAGGTCCTGCCTGACAAACCTGATCTCCTTCTACGACAGGACGACCTGCTTATTGGATGAGGGAAAGGCTGTGGAAGTTGTCTACCTTGATTTCAGTCAGCCTTTGACACTGTTTCCCACAGCACTCTCCTGGCAAAACTGGCTGCTTGTGGCTTGGATCATCGTATGCTTTGCTGGGTAAAAAACTGTCTGGATGTACAGGCCCAAAGAGTTGTGGTGAATGGAGTTAAATCCAGTTGGTGGCTGGTCACGAGTGGTGTCCCCCAGGGCTGGGTTTTGGGGCCACTCCTGTTTAACATCTTTACTGATGATCTGGACGAGGGGATCGAGTGCACCCTCAGTCAGTTTGCAGATGACCCCAAGTTGGGTGGGAGTGTTGATGTGCCCGAGGGTAGGGAGGCTCTGCAGAGAGACCTGGACAGGCTGGAGCCATGGGCTGAGGCCAACTGGAGGAGTTTCCATAAGGCCAAATGCCAGGGGCTGCCCTTGGGCCACAACAACCCCCAGCAGCACTACAGGCTTGGGGAGGAGTGGCTGGAGAGCTGCCAGTCAGAGAGGGACCTGGGGGGGTTGATTGACAGCCGGCTGAACAGGAGCCAGCAGTGTGCCCAGGGGGCCAAGAAGGCCAATGGCATCCTGGCTTGTGTCAGCAATAGCGTGGCCAGCAGGGACAGGGAAGGGATCTGACCCCTGTCCTCGGCACTGGTGAGGCCGCACCTCGATTCCTGTGTTCAGTTTTGGGCCCCTCACTGCAAAAAGGACATTGAATGACTCGAGCGTGTCCAGAGAAGGGCAACGAAGCTGGTGCAGGGTCTGGAGCACAGGTCGTACTGGGAGCGGCTGAGGGAACTGGGGGTGTTTAGTCTGGAGAAGAGGAGGCTGAGGGGAGACCTCATCGCCCTCTACAGCTCCCTGAAAGGAGGTTGCAGAGAGCTGGGGATGAGTCTCTTTAGCCTAGTAGAAAGTGACAGGACAAGAGGGAATGGCCTCAAGTTGTGCCAGGGAAAATTTAGACTAGATGTCAGGAAGTATTTCTTTATAGAACAGGTTGTTAGGCATTGGAATGGGCTTCCCAGGGAGGTAGTGTAATCCCCATCCCTGTAGCTGTTTAAGAGTCATGTCAACATAGCGCTGAGGGATATGGTGTAGTTGAGAACTGTCAGTGTTAGGTTAACGGTTGGACTAGATGATCTTCAAGGTCTTTTCCAACCTAGATGATTCTGTGATTCTGTGAAGGTAAACTACATCCACAGCCTTTCCCTCATCCAATAAGCAGGTCGCCCTGTCATAGAAGGAGATCAGGTTTGTCAAGCAGGACCTGCCTTTCATAAACCCATGCTGAGTGGGCCTGAGCGTCTGGTCGTCCCACATGTGTTGTGTGATGGTACTCAGGATGAGCTGCTCCATCAGGTTCCCGGGCATCGAAGTCAAGCTGACAGGCCTGTAATTTTCCCAATCATCCTTCTGACCATTCTTATAGATGGGCGTCACACTGGCCAATTTCCAATCTGTTGGGACCTCCCTGGTCAGCACTGCTGGTAAATGATGGAAAGCGGCTTGGCGAGCACCCCAGCCAGCTCCTTCAGCACCCTCGGGTGTATCCCATCTGGTCCCATAGACTTGTGTGTGTCTGTGTGATGCAGCACGTCACTGACTGTCTCCTCCTGGATTGCAGTGGGGTCGTTCTCCCAGTCCCTGTCTTCTGGCTGAGGAGGCTGGATTCCCTCAGTACAATTAGTCTTGTTAATAAAGACTGAGGCAAAGAAGGCATTAAGCACCTCAGCCTTCTCCTCATCATTCATTACCATGTTTCCTTCTGCATCTAGAAGGGGATGGAGACTCTCCCTGGTCTTTCTTTTGCTACTGACATAGAAACATTTCTTGTTATCCTTGACTGCTAAAGCCAGATTAATTTCCAGCTGGGTTTTAGACCTCCTGATTTCCACCCTGCATAGCCTCACAGCATCTTTGAAATCACTGTGAGTGGCTTGCCCCTTTTTCCAAAGGCTGTAAACTCTCCTTTTCTCCCTGAGTTCCAGCCAAAGTTCCCTGTTCAGCTAGGGTGGTTTTCCCTGTCACCAGCTTCTTTTATAGCATATCCCCAGTGAGATCGTCCTTGTTGGTCAGTATAAGGTCCAGCATACCACTTCTCCTCATGTCCTCCCCCATCACTTGATGGAGACATCACCAATGTGTTCCAGGAACCTCCTGGATTGCTCCTGCCCTGCTGTGTTTTCCTTCCAGCAGATATCAGGGTGCTTGAAGTCCCCCATGAGGATCAGGGACTGTGAACGTGAGGCTGTTTCTGTCTTTCTGTTGAGAGCCTCATCCATTTGTTCTTCCTGGTTGGGTGGCCTGTAGCAGACACCTACAGTAACATCACCTTTGTCTGTCCTCTCTTTAATTGCAACCCATAAAGTCTCAGTTGGTTCCTCACCCATCCATCCCCACGTAGAGCTCCATGCACGCCAGTTACTCTCTGACATAAAGGGCAACTTCCTTCTACATCTTCCCTTCCTGTCCTTCCTAAAGAACCCATATCCCACCACGGCAATACTCTATTCATGGGAGCCATCCCACCATGTCCCCAACAAGATCGTAGCCCTGCAACGGCACACAAGTCTCTAACTCGGCATGTTTGTTCCCATTACTGCATACTTGAGTGTACAGGAACTAGAAAGAGGCACCCCGGCATGTTGAGTTCCTGGAGATGCTTTGGATGATTTCTCTATAATGGTGCCATGTAGGCAATTCTTGTTCTCACTTTAAAGCTCTCCTTTTGAGCTCAGCTATCCCTTTGGCAAAAATAACATTGCCTTGCTTGCATCTCATCTCTCCAAAATAGATGCCTACCTGCAAACTGGGTCCCATGGTCATAGAACACAAAATCCTTTTACCAACAGCAGTTTTGCAGCCAATTATTGACTTGTCCTATTAGTGCACTTGCCTTATAACATTTCCCTTCAATGACAGGATTGAGGAGAATACCAGGTGGACCCACACACCCCTGATTACTACCCTCAGAGCTCTATAGTCACTTTTGATACTTTCCAGGTTTCCCCTGTCAGTATGATTTATGTCCACAGGGAATTAGAGAAGCATGTGTAGTAGTCAGAGGATCAGGTGAGTTTTGACAATCCCTCTACAACATCAAGCTTCCTGGTCCCTGGCAGACAGCAAGCCTCTCACGATAATGACTGGTCATGTTGGCAGATGGGTGCCTCTGACTTGCTATTTATTCCTCATAGGCTTGCACCAGATTCTTTGCTTGTAGTCATATCTGTCTTCTCTTCAGCTTGAGGGTGGTCAACCTATTTTGCAGCTGGAGGCAGTTAAGTGGAGTAGTAGTCTTCCTGTTCATGACAGAAGTCACTAATTTCCATCACTCCCCTTCTCCAGAGGTTTTGCTTATCTTCATAAAGAGTGCAGACACTGCCTGCTCCTCTACTGCAGGTGGGCACAGAGGCTGTTCAAGCTGTTGAGTCTTACAGAACATCCAGACTATATCTCCCATATGCAGTTGGTTGTTTTTCTTCAATGACTTGTTTTAAGGTATAATGGACAGAATTATCTCTGTCTGGAAAACAGGCAACATTCACCCATATGTATCAATCTGAGAAATTCAGTGGGCAAAGGCTCTTGTTCAGTTGTGTCAGGGAGTACGTCATGCTTTGCATGCTCTATAACAGACAAGAAGGCTGGCTGGATTTCCAAGGATCTCAAAACCAGTAAAATATCTTTATATCTGTGTTTTATCTGTATTAGTTCCACATTCTTCAATAGGTGACACACAGAAAAAAAAAAAAAACAAAACAAAACACTCAATTATGTTTCACTTTATGTATATTTCAGATTCTAACAGGCTGTTTAATTATTCTGTCTTATTATGTATGAAAATAGCCATTTTCTTTTTTGTGTAAAACAGTAGTACTTATAATTTAATTGAGTGATGAAGGGCAAATGGCTGAAGGGCTAGGTAAAGTGAAATGACCCTGAATTTGTTCTAAACATATATGAATTTATTTTATACAGTCTTGCTTTGGTCTGGTACTTTGGGATGAATGGAATGGGTTGTCTTTATCTTGTATCATTCCAAATAAAATTGACTCCTTACTTTTTTCATTCTGTATTATCTAGAGGCTCAAATCTCAGTGTTGTACACCAAATAACAAAAAAACAAAAAAAAAAAAAGTGATTTTGAATTACAATGAAAACTTTGTGTAAAGTTAGTGCGTAAAACATATGGTATGATGAGGGTAGACTGCAGTCTTATTTGGGTATGGTGCTTCTCAGGAAAAGTATCCCACTGCATATTGATTTGGAAACTATGTAAGAACAATTCTATAAACAACCTTCTAAAAAACAAATCTGCTACTACTGCAATTTCAGCTGGAGTAGAGACATGAAGTACTTTTAACGCTTAGATGAAGCTTGCAAGATAGCAGATAGCCTCATTTCCATAGCAGCCAAATTTTATGAAGCCCTAAGCCAATTATTTAATTAGCTAATTTGCTCAGTCACAAATAATTTGCACGTAGCTCTAAATGTCAGATTTGAAAACACTGGGGAGAGTTAGTCCTAGTGGAAAGTATATTACTGAGAACAGAATTCCCTTACAAGGTTTTTTCAGGAAGTCTCAACAGGTTTGAGGGATGAAGATCAGTTTGTATTCATGATTGCGTTGAGAAGTGGGGAAGAAAAAGGAGAAAAGAGTGTTATGAATCTTAATAGATGATAGATGATGACCTTGGTTGCCTAAATAATTCTTATAGAGATACTACACCTCTCTAATATCTCATTTTAGCTCTAAATAATTTTGGGGCATATGCATGTTTATGAGAAAATGAATCTGTCTATCTTCCCACTATATTAGGAAAGGGAATTTTAGAAAAAGAATATTAACATTTTTCTTTATCCCATTTTCTTTCTATGAGTTTATTCTGTTGGAATCTCCAGATCCTTCTGGTCATTAAATCCTTCTGCCTGCATAGTGACATTTTTTAAATAGCTCTGCCTTCCTGTAGCTTCATCTATACTCTTTCCATGATTCTTCCCATTTTCTAGGACAGGAAGAAAACAGAAGCAAAATAATTTTAAAACTCTTGCCCTATCTTTTGCCCCCTTACCAATGTACTGTATCAGTAAGAGAACTGGCAAATTCATCTGCCAGTTTCTTTAAAGGTCCTTTTGATTACCTGCTGAGTGAGAACAGTCAATCTCAAGAATTGTTCTTCTAAGACTACCCCCCACCACTACAATCAAGTAATTTGCAAGAGATTCCTGAGTGTTGGCCACACTGGAGTTATGGGCAAGTGAGCACAGAGAAAGAAGCTTTGGAAGAATTCCAATAGGTTAGCATTATGGTTTTCTCCCCATTAATTTTCATTCCCCAAAATATTTCCAAAATATATTTGCAGCAGCTCCTCTCCCCCACTTTTCACAGTCTCTCCTTTGCATATGTCTAGATAGATCTCATTTTCCTTAAAAGTACTATTACTTTTTTTTTCTCTTAGGAGCTGTGATGCTTCTCTCTCCCCACAAATACTTTTGTTCTCTTCTATGAAGATTATAGTTGCTGAGTTTTCAGGAGGAAAAAAAAAATCCTACTCACAAGTAGGAAGACAAAGGTAAATCAAAGTTTTCAGCATTTCTTAAGCCTCAGAGTTTTAAGCCACCAACATATTTTTTTGGATGGTCTGAAAACCTGATTTCTGAATACTGAGTGATTGCACAGAGAGAACTAGAGGGTTTTGTTCCTGATGTTTTTTTCTTTCCTTAATGTGCTTCTCTGTGTGACCTGTCAGCTTAACAGGTACAGTCAATGATTTAAAGTATTCAGACATGAAGGATTTCATGTACTGGGGAATACTGTATTAAAAGTTATGTATAAGCAAACTGTTTTTCTTTCAATTTTGCATTTGAAAATGGTTGATAGAAACACAACACTGTGGAGAAAGGAAGAAAGTTTTTTTTGACCCTGTTTTCTGTATGTTCGAAACAATGCCAATAATCCAGCTACATGGATACATACACATAAAACAGACTACCTCAGCTAGTATGTGTCATGTGATGATCTATATTGTAATTTCCTCTCTCTCACAGAAGCACATACACTCACACATATTCACACATAAATATTCCTCAGCCATTATCTCAGAAATATTTGGATTCTGCTTCACAAATACAACAAAGCTACTGTTATTAGCTCTGTTTTCTGTCTTACTATGTTTATCTCTTCCAGCAACAAAAGGAGAATTAAACCACCTCTGTTATATTGTCAAAAAGCTAATTAAAGGAAGTTAAAAATAATATCAACAAATAAAAGTTTATAATAAAAAAACACTCAAGGCCAAACAAGCAGATGCCCAGCAACCCTCAATCTCTTTCGTTTTACACATAATTCAACCCTTATATAAATGCTAACGGTAATATTGACTCTGAAAACATAGATGTTTATCCCCAGGCCATCAGTAATAAAACTGGCTTCATGTAGCATGATAAGTAAATGCAGATACATATTAAAGGTATTATTGGTTTACTACCTTATTTCCTTTACGTTGTAGGCAAAAGCTTCCATCTGTTGTTATACAATATTAAGCTCCCTTGTTTAATCTCCTTATTGTTTAATTTTCTCTTTTTTTCTTTTTGTTTTCCAAAGACCAGTTTTTATTTTTTAATCATTTACTGTAACATGATTTTTTTTCAACATTGCCTACATTGTTTTCTTGCTGTCTGTTCAATTGCCTATGTCTGAACCCAGCTGAAATATGGCAGGAAAAGAATGACTCATAAATAAAATAAACCACAATATTTTCTCTGAATACTGCATAGGTGTTTTGTAGTTGAAGGAGGGCAAGAGCCAGGTCCCAAGGAGGCATCAGAAACCGATATACTAATATTTCATAAAAATACAGTATTCTCTGGATGTATTGCTTTATCTTGATACCATGCAAATGTTCTATATTTGAACTCCCCATTTAAAAATAAAAAGAAAAAATTTTCTTTTAATATAAGGGTTTGGACAGTAGACATTAATTTGGCTGCTGCTTTATGTGATAGATACAGGCCAATTCATTATCTTTTGTTTGGTTTGGGTTTTAATTCTGGGCACTGTTATAAAATAAAAATGATTTAACTTCTTGCCGTACAAAAGGGAACAACCACTTGCAATTTAACATCTGGGCACATTTTGTAAAAATATTTTCCTTACTAATTTATCACCTTGATTGAAAGAATGACAACAATGCTACTGTCAGCTGTATCCCAAAGTTAAAAATTTTTATTTAAAATGACAGGTAGACTTGAATGATCTCCCAATCCAGATTTGATTAAGAAGTCCATAATGACATGACATAGCAAGTTATGGGACACAGTGAAAACTGTCTTTTTTTCCTACGGTGACACAACTGTCTGGTGACTTTTCTCATAATGGTTCCAGAAAGTGGCAGAATTATAATTATGACACTGGCAAGAATATACCCTTTTATTGGTGTTTTTTCTTATAACTGTTATATTGAACTGTTCTGATCACTCTAATTCGTGTTGGTGGCAGATTGCATTGTGGTATTTCAGAGTTTCTCTATTTCATTTTTTTCAGGAATTTGTGACTCTTTGTTTCTCCTTTCTTGATTTAACTTTAAGCTTATTTTTAATGGAAAAAAAAATACAGCTTTGAATATTTTTAAAAATTCTGTAATGTTAATTAAGAAGAATCATAAAGTAAGTGGACAAGTACATAAACCCACATTGCCTTCATTAAGGAGATCTATAAAATAGGGAGAGATATACACCATCAAGCTCTGTTCTCTATCATTTGTCAGTGTAAGCATAGAGGATTTCCACTAAAATGAGACACTTACTCAGAATTTGTTATAGCTGACCAAGATTTGGTGTAAAAATCATGACGTTTGTAATACTTATTTTTAAGCTGCAATAAGAGGGCAACACCTTTGGTTGAAAGAATATAAATTCTCTACATAGACTACATTTTCTGAAATATACTTGATTTAGTATAAGATAGTCAGTAAGTAAAGACACAGTTGGTACTAGGTCCCTTCAAGGATTATTCTTTAGTAATTTAGGTAGTAAGGATGTTTGTTTAAGCAGATGGAGACTCATCATTTCAGTTGTCATAAATAAAATTGCATATTAGAACTTCAAAAACTCAAGTGCTGAATCAGGGGAATATTGTTATTTTAGCATTTGTGGTATTGAAATAAATGTTCCTATCAGAATACCAGGGGAGAAGTTGTTTGTATACCTCAGCAGAACATATATCACTAAAGTGTGAATTTTATGAAACGCGCATGGCAGAACTTCATAACTTCTTGCTGTATTATGAAATCATAGACAAAAATCTCTGGGGACTGTGAAGTCAAATGACTTCTGGGGAGGAAGAGGGGAGGGGGCTGTCCATGCAAAATTGCTGATTTTTAGTTTGGATTCTCATTCTGTTATGCAGTCACATTAGAGAGTCATATTTGTCACCGTAAACCTCAGATTCTATTAATTTATAAAATTAAATCATTACAAGAAACCAGTTTGGCTATCAGAGCAGTAATGCATCAGAATGAATACAGTGAAGTTAGCTGAAGGCCAAAAAACAGAGCCTGAGGCTGACCCCACAGTTAACATGTCGATGTGATAGCCCTCTGGCCTGCCATAAACCAATCACTCCCATCAAAGCTGTTTTCCTGAAATCTTGTAATATTCACAGTAGAGATATGGGTGAAGAGCCTAGGAAATCTATTTGAATCCCATATTCATACAGATATTTTGAAAGGTATAATCAAAAGGAAATTTTCCAACTGCGGGGGGGTAGTGAATATCAAAATGAAAGGGATAATAATAATAGAGTCACAAGCATAAAGAAGCTGTCAGCCCTCTCCGATGCAGAAAGGATGCTAAGTTTACGGATGTGTAAACAAATTAAGGTCAGTCTTTTACTCCACCTGAAAATGATTTGGACAAGTTTACTTCAGAGTAAAAGTAGAATGGCTTGTGTTAAGGGTGTTCTCATCTCACTCATGCTAGTTTCCCCGAGGCTATAATAAACACAACTTTTAGTTTGTTTGCTTGTCTTCTTCTCAGGAGTGAACACAAGCCCTTAGAAGACAGGATGATGAGGAAATGTGTATGAAAACAGTAATTTGACAGCCTCATATTTTCTAAGGTGTTTTAATTAACTTCATAGAAAAGGATTCATCTCACATACCTTCAGACATCTAAAAAGTAATTATCTATGTCTATACTAGTCACCTCATTTCCCTTTTTTGGAAGAGAAATAGATGCCTGCATTCCCTTCTAAAACAAGTACCTAAAATCACCCTTGGAGATGTCAGTATTCCTCCAGTAACTATAAGGGCCCTCTGATTACCAGCTTAGATTTATATGACTTAATGATGTCTAAAATTAAATTAAATGAATGGCATCCATTCTTCCTTTGCAACAGTTTATTTTTCCCAAAACCAACGTAACCCTGAAATATCAGTATAGGAACACTATTTGACTGTTTTGTCTTCTGTTAAATAGTACTACTTTGTATTTATACATACTGTACAATAGATTAGTGTATTACCAGTCTGCAGAGAATGATGCTATGAACTCTCCAAATTCTTGGGGTTTTTTTGTAAAAACACAGATGTTCATGACAAGAATTTTTCCAAATACTCACAAAAGTAGAAATGTATGCTTTCTTAGTTCTCATACCAGTTCTGGACAATTGTGTACTATTCACTGCACAGTAACATCCAGAGAATGATATTAAAATTATGTGTCATTATGATGACATAACGGACACAAGACCTTATGTCTCCTTGTGTTGGTTTAAGCCCTGCCGGGGCCGGAGACCGCATTGCCGTTGCCCCTCCCCCACCCTCAGCTGGTCGGGCTGGAAGTGAGGCACAAACCCCGGGTTAAAATAAGAAGAAATTTAATACAACAGTGTGATAAACAATCTGAACAACAACAGTAGCAATGACAACACCAATAAATAGTAATAACAGTAAACAAGACAAAAGATATACAGAGAAATACCACAGTGGTTACAGACAGCCCTGTGCTTCCCTGGACCAAAGACACAAAGGAAAAATCTTCCCACGCTACTATGCCCGGACCTGACATCAGCATGGTATGAATAACCCGGCTGGAGATCCCTTCCCCCTCTCTGCTGGGGAAACTTAACCCTATCCTAGCTGAACCAGGACACTCCTGAATCATTATTGTATTGATGTCAATGGGATTATTGCCACTGACTTCCACAAGACTAGAATGTGGACTCTGGTTCTATCAGACTATCAGCCAACACCTTAGATGGAAAATGAAGGCTTACCTTGGCTGTCTAAGCAGTAGCAGGAGGGACTTTTCTGTCCCAGTGAAAATAATATATACTCCCATTGATGGTCCTTTTGATTTCAGTGAAATTGGTGGAATTCAGCATACAAGATATTTCATGAGTGAGCCTTAATGTGGCCTCTGTGTGCTCCAGATGGAAAAGTCTGGTGAGGATTTCTAAGACTTATACAAAGCTGGGGAGAACCCTCTTTCTGACAAGATTTTACAAGCCACAGTTTTGTTGAGATAGAAATGGTAAGGTGTCCTGGTTTCGACCAGGATGGAGTTAATTTTCATTGGAGTATTTTATACCATGTGATGTCATGCCCAGGTGGGGGTGTGGCTCTCGCTTGGGCTTCCTTGATAGAATGTTTGCCGTCTGCTTGCCGGTCACTGAGTTCAATAAGCCACTGTTGCATTTTACCTGTTTTGTTTTTGAACTCACTATTGTTGCTCTTGTTCTTTTTTTTGTATTTAGTAAATTATTTCTTTTTATTCAACCCACGAATTCTCTTTCTTTGTCCCTCCCCTATCTTACCAGATGGGGGAGGGGAGGTGAAGGGCCGGCCACGCTCCGCAGTTTTTGACGCCCACTGTGGGACACGGAGGCTTTTCTTTTTGTTTGAGATAATAAAAAATGAGTAAAATGTGAATTGCTTGGCTCTGTAAGATCTTATCATCTCATACACAATATATGTTTCCCATGTTGTTGCTCACCTTCCGTGAGAGTTAACTATGTGATGCCGATCTGTGCTAACATGTGGTCATCAGTCCTGGGCTATTTACAGCTGTGTTTGAGAAATTTGGGGGTGTTCAAATATATGTGGAATGTTGATCTAAACATGGTTACCCTGCTGTTAGGAGCTAGTGTGTTTCTGAATGTGGTTCAGGATTTGTTTATTGTTAAGCTACAATTTTAAATTAACCAAAATAAGAGAGACTGCAGCCACTACAAGCCCGAGGACAGGCGCTGCAGCTGATCCAGAGGACCAACCCGCGACAGTGTCAGTTACTCCCATACAGATGAAGAAATACACAAAAAAATCCCCTCGCAGTGTACAGGGTGATGATGAACCAGGCCCATCACAAGAACAGAAGGAGGCAGAGCCAGTGATAGTCACACAGTCCTTGTCCTTGAGTGAGTTGTGAGTCATAAGGAAAGATTACAGCCACCAGCCAGCTGAGCAACTTGTTTGTTACCTGGCTGCTGCGGTGCTGGGATAGCGGCGCCAGTGGAATGGAACTAAGGGGCAGGGAGGCGAGGCAGCTGGGGATCCCTGTCTAAGGAAGGGGGCACTGACAAAGCCATTGGAAAGGAGACACAAAATCTCAGTCTCTGGAAGCAACTTCTGTCAAGTGTGAGGGAGAGGTATCCCTTCAAGGATGACTTGATATGTCAACCAAGTAAGTGGACCACTATGGAAAGAGGCATTCAGTACTTGAGGGAGTTTACTATGACCCAGATAATGCACAGATACACAGAGATCCAGATGAAGTCTGATGCACCCAGCCCATGTAGAGGAGTTTTGTACGGTGCACTCCCTCGTCATACACCAATGCATTAGTACTAACGGACTGGAGAGACAAAGAGGGACCAACTGTGAATGAACTGGATTGCTGACTACAACAATATGAAGAAAGTGTCTCTTCCCACGTTACTGCGTCTGTGAAACAATTATCTCAAGATATCCAGCAACTTAAGGAGAACACATCCTACTCCCCACCTGCACAGACCAGAATCTCAGCTATAAGGAGAACAGCTGGCAATGTGGCATCTGGCTGCTGGCTGAGTACAAACCTCCACACAAGACCTCTAATTTCGAAGAATCACAATCATCTACGTTGGAAAAGACATTGAAGATCATCTAGTCCAACAATTAACCTAACAATGACAGTTCCCAACTACACCATATCACTAAGCACTATGTCAAACATGACTCTTAAACGCCTCCAGGGACGGGGACACCACCACTGCCCTGGGCAGCCCATTCCAACGCCCAACAACCCATTCTGTAAAGAAATGCTTCCTAATATCCAGTCTAAACCTTCCCTGGTGCAACTTGAGGCCATTCCCTCTTGTCTTATCACTTAATACTTCATTAAAGAGACTCGTCCCCAGCTCTCTGCAACCTCCTTTCAGGGAGCTGTAGAGGGCGATGAGGTCTCCCCTCAGCCTCCTCTTCTCCAGACTAAACACCCCCAGTTCCCTCAGCCGCTCCTCGTACGACCTGTGCTCCAGACCCTGCACCAGCTTCGCTGCCCTTCTCTGGACATGCTCGAGTCATTCAATGTCCTTTTTGTAGAGAGGGGCCCAAAACTGAACACAGCAATCGAGGGGCTGCCTCACCAGTGCCGAGTACAGGGGTCAGATCCCTTCCCTGTCGCTGCTGGCCACGCTATTGCTGACACAAGCCAGGATGCCATTGGCCTTCTTGGCCCCCTGGGCACACTGCTGGCTCCTGTTCAACTGGCTGTCAATCAACCCCCCCAGTCCCTCTCTGATTGGCAGCTCTCCAGCCACTCCTCCCCAAGCCTGTAGTGCTGCCGGGGGTTGTTGTGTCCCAAGGGCAGCCCCCGGCATTTGGCCTTATGGAAACTCCTCCAGTTGGCCTCAGCCCATGGCTCCAGCCTGTCCAGGTCTCTCTGCAGAGCCTCCCTACCCTCGAGCAGATCAACACTCCCACCCAACTTGGGGTCATCTGCAAACTGACTGAGGGTGCACTCGATTCCCTCGTCTAGATCATCAATAAAGGTGTTAAACAGGAGTGGTCCCAAAACCGAGCCCTGGGGGACACCACTCTTGACCGGCTGCCAAATGGATTTAACTGCATTCACCACAACTCTCTGGGCCCGGTCATCCAGACAGTCTTTTACCCAGCAAAGCCTGTGCCCATCCAAGCCATGAGCAGCCGATTTTGCCAGGAAAATGCCGTGGGAAACGGTGTCAAAGGCCTTACTAAAGTCAAGGTAGACAACTTCCACAGCCTTTCCCTCATCCAATAAGTAGGTCACCCTGTCCTAGGAGGAGATCAGGTTTGTCAGGCAGGACCTGCCTTTCATAGACCCATGCTGACTGGGCCTGAGCATCTGGTTGTCCCTCATGTGTTGTGTGATGTTACTCAGGATGAGCTGCTCCATCCGCTTTCTGGAGCACCAAAGTCTGGATGACAGGATTGTAATTTCCCAGATCACTCTTCCAAACCTTCTTATAGATGGGTGTCACATTGGCCAATTTCCAATCAGTCGGGACCTAACTGGTCAGCCAGGACTGCTGGTAAAGATGGAAAGTGGCTTGGCGAGCACCCCAGCCAGCTCCTTCAGCACCCTCGGGTGTATCCCATCCGGTCCCATAGACTTGTGTGTGTCTGTGTGATGCAGCAGGTCACTGACTGTCTCCTCCTGGATTGTGGGGGGGGTCGTTCTCCCAGTCTCTGTCTTCTGGCTGAGGAGGCTGGATTGCCTCAGTACAACTAGTCTTGCTCTTAAAGACTGAGGCAAAGAAGGCATTAAGCACCTCAGCCTTTTCCTCATCACTGGTTGCCATGTTTCTTCCTGTGTCTATCAGGGGATGGAGGCTCTCCCTGGTCTTTCTTTTGCTGTTGACATACTTAGAGAAACATTTCTTTTTATCCTTTACTGCTGAAGCCAGATTAATTTCTAGCTGGGCTTTAGACCTCCTGATTTCCACCCTGCATAGCCTCACAGCATCTTTGTAATCACTGTGAATCACTAGCCCCTTCATCCAAAGGTTGTAAATACTCCTTTTCTCCCTGAGTTGCAGCCAAAACTCCCTGTTCAGCCAGGGTGGTCTTCTCTGGCATCAGCTTCTCTTACAGCACCTGAGGACCACCTGCTCCTGAGCCATTAACACTTCCTGCTTAAAGAGCACCCAGCCTTCCTGGACCCCTCTACCCTTCAGGACAGTCTTCCAGGGGATTCTTTCAAGCAGGTGCCTAAACAAGACAAATTCAACCCTTCTGAAGTCCAGGATGTCAGTTCTGCTGCCCCCTCTCCTGGCCTCTCTAAGAGTAGAGAACTCTATTATTGCATGATTGTTGTGCCCTAGTTGGCCTCCAACCTCCACATCATCCACCAGTCCTTCTCTGTTCACAAAGAGGAGATCCAGCAGGGCACCTTCTCTGGTTTGTTCACTCACCAGCTGTGTCAGGAAGTTATCTCCCACACATTCCACATTCATCCACCTCTCTGTCCTGGTTGGGTGGCCTATAGTAGACTCCTACTATAACATCTGCCCTGTTGGCCTTATCCTGATTCTAACACAAAGACACTTCACTCTGTCTTCACTACACTTGTGCTTAAAGCAATCATAATATAACTATTATTATTATAATTATAATAAATGTACATAACTTTATATAACTAAATAATTATAATAAATAGTAACCATAATAATAACTCTCCCTGACATACAGCACTACTCCACCACCTCTCCTTCCTTGTCTCTCCCTCCTAAAGAGCTTGTAGCCTTCAACTGGCACACTCCAGTCATGGGAGACATCCCACCATGTTTTTGTAATAGCCACTACATCATAATTTTCCTGTTGCATCATGGCTTCAGGCTTGTCCTGTTTGTTAGTCATGCTGTGTTTTTGCCTCAGTTCCCACTGAACTGTTGACTTCCTGCTTCTTGAGCAATCATCCAGCTTCTGGGTCAAAAATTATCACCTTTTATCCGTTCTTATCACCTCACTGGTGAAGTCATAAAGTCATTTGCAAGGCACACATGGCATCTGGCATACACAACAGAGCCACAAATTACATACAAACACAATGGAGCCAGTGATCAGTAGTCCTCTGCTTGATGAGAAATGCCTAGTTTCACTCTGTCTACGTTTCCCCCTCCTTGAGGATTTATCTAAGGAGTTTGTCAATAAAACTGCAAGGGAGTGAGAGGGTGTGTCTGCTTTCTTTGGGTGACATATCTTACATTAATTACAAAGGTCACAGCTGGTCACTGATGAATGTTTGAGGCATTTCTGACACAACCCAGTGACTCAAAGCACACAAGCAAGCTTTGAGACAATCATTTGACATTTCAGTCTCTCACAATCCATTGTAACTGGAAGAGAGCAAATGTCATAGTCATCTACAAGAAAGACCCAAGAAAGTACCCAGGAGACTACTGGCTCATTTGTCTTAATTCAATCCCTGGGAAAGTAATGAAGCAACTCCTCTTAGAAAATACTGCAAGCCAAATGGGTCAGGTTATTGGCAAAATCCAGCACAGATTTACTAAAGTCAAATCTTGCCAGACTAACCTGTTCACCTTCTACGACTATGTAACATTTTCAGTTGACATGGACAGAGCAGTGGATGTTGTTTACCTGAACTTCAACAAAGCATTTGACACAGTTTCTCACAGCCTTCTGGATAAACTGAGAAGATACAGATTGGATTGATAGTCTGTGACATGAGAAATGTAGGAAATTGGCTAACAGGTTGTACTCAGAGGGTGGCGATCAATGGATTTTACTAAGGCTGGCAGCCTGTCACAACTGGGGTCACTCAGGGATCAGTAATGGGGCCTATACTGTTAAACATCATCTTTATAAATTACCTGGATGATGGGACTGAAAACACCCTCACCATGTTTACTGAAACAAAATTAAGTTGTGAGATGAACACATCAGGAGATAGTAGTCTTATAGAGAGACCTGGACATTCTAGAAGAATGGCCTAGGAAACACAGTACAAAGTTTAAGAAAGACAAGTGCAAAGTCCTGCACCTGGAATGGAATAACCATGGAACCCCGTACAGGCTAGGATCTGTGTGGCTGAGAAGCAGCCTTGCTGAAAGGGACCTTGAGGTCCTGGTGGACAACAAGCTGAACACAAGTCAAAAGTAGATCCTGGGCAAATTGGATCCTGGGCTGTATTCACAGGGGCATTGCTAGCAGAGATAGGGAGGTGGTCATCCCACTCTACTCAGCATTTGTCAGGCTCCGTCTGGAGTACTGTGTTTAGTTCAATTCAAGACAGATGCAGAGACAAGAGAGTGTCCATAGGAGGGCCACAAAAATTGTTAAAGTGCTGGAGAACCTGTCCTATGAAGAAAGATTGAAGTAGCTAGGTCTTTTCTCCCTGGAGAAGGCTTGGGGGGACCTTATCAAAGTATTCCAGTACTTAAAGGATGTCTACAAAGAGGACAGAGACTCTCTCTTCACAAGGAGTCACATGGAGTAGACAAGGGGCAATGGGTAAAAGGCTCACTGGAAGAGCTTTCATCTCAACATAAGAAAGAAAATTTTTACAATGAAAGCAATCGTTCACTTGAACAACCACACCATTGACATGGTAGAGTCTGCCTCCCTGAAAGTTTTCAAGGTGCAATTGGACAGGCTGCTAGACCCACTGTCAGTGAAGGAAGAGTTGGCATGAGAACTATTGTAGGATTTGACCCCTACAAATCAATGAGTCCTGACATTATCCACTCAAGGGTATTAAGAGAGATGGCTGATGTCATTATGAGGCTGCTCTCCATAATTGTTGAGAAGTCATGGAGATCGGGGGATCTTCCAGAAGACTGAAAGAAGGTTAATGTCAGAAAGCTAATGTCAGAAGAACTTAAAGGAGGATCCAGAAAATTATAGATCTATCAGTCTTACTTCAATCACTGAAAAAGTTATGGAATGAATCTTCCTGGGGGCTATCACAAGTCAAATGAAGCAAATGAAGCAGTTGGGAAAAGCCAGCACAGATTCATCAAGGGCAAATTGTGCTCGACAACCCTGATCGACTTCTATGACAAAGTGTGATGTGGGTCAAACAGTAGACATTGCCTCCCTGGATTTCTCCAAGGCTTTTGATGCAGTTCTGAACAGTCTCCTCCTAGAGAAACTGATACAGTCTAGGCAAGTGGTCTGTGCAGTGGGTGGGGAACTGCCTGACAGGCCATACTCAGAAGGTGGCAGTAAATAGCTCATTATCAAACTGGCAACCTGTCACAAGTGGGATCCTCCATGGATCAATATTGGGCCCAACGCTGTTTAATATCTCCATAAGTAATCTGGATGATGGGATCAAGTGTACTCTCATGAAGTTTGCTGATGATACCAAACTGAGTGGGGAAGTGGACACTTTGGAAGGGAAAGCCACTCTGCAGGAAGACCTGGATAGGCCGGAGGAGTGTCTAACAAGAACCTTATGAAGTTCAACAGGGACAAGTGTAAGGTCTTGCACTGGGAAAACATAATCCAGGAGTGCAGCACAGACTGGGATCTACCTGTCTGGGGAGCAACTCTGAGGAAAGAGACCTGGGCGTCCTGGTAACCAACAAGCTCTATATGAGTGAAGAGTGTGCTGCAGTGGCAAAGAAAGCCAACAGTGTGCTGGACTGCATCAACAAGGGCATCACCAGCAGAGATAAAGAAGTCATTGTCCCATTCTACTCAGCACTTGTCAGGTCACACCTGGAATACTGTGTTCAGGTTTGGTCCCCACTATAAAGAAAAGATGAGTACAGACTGGAGAAGGTCCAGAGAAGGGCCACAAAGATAATCAAGGGGCTGGGAAGCCTGCCATATGAGGAAAGGCTGAGAGAACTGTGTCTGTTCAGCCTTGAGAAGAGAAGGCTTAGGGGAGACCTCATCCCATGTTCCAGTTTTTAAAGGGTAGCTACAAGGAAGACAGACAGTCTCTTTTTACAAGGACTCACATGGGAAAGATGAGGGGGTAATGGGTACAAGTTGCTCCTGGAGAGATTCCAGCTGGACACAAGAGGGAAGTTTTTCATGAACAGAACAATCAGCCACTGGAATAATCTCCCCAGGGAAGTGGTGGATTCCCCAACATTGGACACTTTCAAGATTCAGCTGGACAGGATGCTGGGACATCTTGTCTAAACTGTGCTTTTGCCAAGAATGGTTGGGCCAGATGATCTTTTGAGAGCCCTTCCAACCTGAGCTGTTCCATGATTCTGTTCTATGATTCTAAATTTTCCATTAAGGATATTGTATTACCTTCTTTCATCCCTACAAGGAGGGTAAAGGTCAAGCTGATGTCAGAAATTGAGCAGCCATTTTTTACCGGTTCTTTGTGCAAGCATCCATGAGCCTGTGGAACAGAGAACTGTACCTCTGAGCTACAGAGGATTTGCTTTCTGTAAGGTCTCTACTGCATGTTGCATTTATTTTATTAACAGTGAACACTTTGCATATTTAATTTGAACCAGTCTTAGTTCTTGCTGTCATCAAAGTACACAAACCTGTAGAGAGGCCCAAGAACTCTACCCTATGTAGGGCAGAGTTCTGTACTTACCATGATAGCTATGTCTGAAGTATTTATTTTTATTCTGCTAAGTTTACAATCTTACTAAATGGTTTAAAATAGACCTGAACGTTTGCAGTTGTGGATTAACTCCAATATGGTGTTCAGCCCCACACAGCTGCTCATTTACTCCCCCCATGATGGGATGGGGGAGATAATCAAAAGGGCAAAAGTAAGAAAACTTGTGGGTTCAGATAAAGACACTTCAATAGGTAAAAGAAAAGCTGCGCAGGCAAGCGAAGTAAAACAGTTAATTCATTCAGTACTTCCCATTGGCAGGCAGGTGTTTATTCATTTCCAGGAATGCAGGGCTCCATCATGCAAAATGTCTACTTGCAAAGACAAATATCATAACACCAAATGTATGTCATAATACCCTTTCCTCCTTCTTCCCCCAGCTTTTTTTACAAGGCACAACATCATATGTCTGTGATATCCCTTTGGTCAGTTGAGGTCAGCTGTCTCATTTGTGTAAGCACTGCTCAGCAATAACTAAAATATCATTGCGTTATCAACACTATTTTAATCACAAATCCAACACATAGAATTATACAAGTTACTATGAAGAAAATTATCTCAGACAAAACCAGTACAGCAGTGAATGATTGCAATGTTTGTGATGTAAAAAGCCATGACTTCTTAATATCAACTAAGTTTTGTTTGCTAAAAATAAACCAGACCAGTCTTAAAGTTATTCTAACTTACTAAACAGACAAAATCAAGAAAGAGCATAGAATTAATTGTTTATTCTACTGAGCAGGCCCTGAATAAATATTAGTTCCACCAAACAGAAAAACCTGGACTGCTGTGCTTTTTTGTTCACAAAACAAGTTTAGCTCATCAAACTGAACAAGCCAAAGTTAATAAGTAAATATACAACATGTAAATCAAACCTATATTAAAACTTGAGAAAATAAATAGGATGCAGGAAGACAAGGAATCTGTTGCTTTTCTTTGCTTGAAGAACAAATCTACAGTCACCTGTCTGGGTGTGAGATAAATCTCATTTGACTTGTTTGGACTTGCATGACAAGATTTGCCTGGGTGGTTGCAGGATGTCTGCGTATAGCCATATTTTTTCCCTAATATTTGATTTATTACCCTTTCAAGTGAGTTTGACTTTGAAGATGCTATCATGGAAAACATAAAGTGTACGTTATTCAGAAACAGAAAGATTGTACAGTCTGCCTCCATGTTTTTACCAAGGTTAAAGAGCGCAAATTTACTAAAAAGGTAATGGACTGTGTTCATACCTGGTGAGATTCCTTTGCTTCTTTTCCTTCGCTGGCTTTGTACATTGGACAGTTTTGACCAAAGAGTTTCATATATAATTTAAATTTCTATTTTTCTGAAGACACTTCATACTTTAGAAAGTAACTGGCACTTCAACAGCAGTCTCGGCAAAGGAAGAAAATGCTGGAAGTGCAGAGATTCATCCTCATTTCCAGAAGTAGCCACCTGAGGTCAAGATTAAGGAACATTGTCAAGTAGTCTGCAGATGGACTGCTTGTTCTGTACCTATTCTACAGATATAAAAGACTACTCTTTCCATAATTGTCACAGTGGTAGATTACATGACCAATAAATTCATATTTTCCTGCAAGCTTCAAACTTTCATATGTATGAAATACAGTCTAGCATGTTGTGGCAAAAATACTTTATCAGCATGCTATATTATTAACTGACAGTGAAGCTATAAAAGAATTAGTCTTCTGGGTAATCTTTGCTAACATAACCATACTTATATCACCATATCCTCTTCACATGCCCACTGAAAATAATTCTGAAAAATCTTAGGATATTAAGGAGGTTAGCTGTACGTAGCAATTGTTACTTACTCTCCACTGTAAAACTCTACATTCATTTATCTCAAGACAAGTATATGGGGTATAAGGGAGCCATAATGTTTAAAAGATTTTTCTGGAACATAATTTCAAAACTATTGTCAAAAGCAAAACCCTCTGAATATTACCTGAAAAGCGGGAAAGCCTATATCCCAGTGGCATGAAGCTCCTTTTTAAAGCCTTAATGGAAAACATAAAACCTTAAATTCATCATTCATGTCCAGTTTAGACTGAAATTGTGCAGTCAATATGAAAGTGCATTCTGTATTTAAATAAATGAACAAAGTATTTTGGAGAGAGAGAGAGTGTTTAAAATACCATAAATAATGTCAGCTTTTGGAAGCTACCGAGACACTGGAATATCATAGTTAACCCTAAGGAAAGCTGTCTAGAAGGCATGAGGCAAAAAGACTGCATAGTGTGCACCTAAAAACTGTGGAAGCATTTGGTAAGCATTATGAACTTCATGGTTCAGATGTATTATGTTCCTGTGATACCTTGGTACGATATATACATATACATCTACATACCATGCAGAGAGGGACCAGCTGTAGATCTTAAGAGCTGAGGGCCCCTTCAAGATTCTCCTGGTTTTGGCCAGGATAGAGTTAACTTTCCTTGGGCTGAGAGGGAGCACAGCTGAAGGGCTCGGTCCTGATTGATCACTGGACCATTCCATGTCATGTGACATCAAAGCTCAGTATATATATGCCGGGCACTGCTCTCTCACCTGCGTTGTTTGTTTTGTTTTCAGTTTTCAGATCGGCTGGGCAGAGTTTTTCTGGTGTGGTCGAGATCACTGTTGGGATCAGACTCTGTACCGGCCGCTGCTCGGTGAGCCACTACTGCATTTTACCCGTTTTGGACTGCTACCACTACTGTTGGCTTTGATACTAAATTTTTTTATTATTATTTAACCTACAAATTTCTTCTTTTGTCCCCCCCTTATTTCACCAGGGGTGGAGGGAAGTAAACAACTGGCCACGTGGTGATTTGCTGCCGGCTGAGTTCAAACCACCACTAGAGACAGAAAAATGAAGCACAGGCCTTGAGCAAAGTGCCTAGAGGCATTATACCTTTGAAAGCAATTTCTTTAATATTCAGCAGAATTATTGCTATGGAGTTTCAGGTCAACATATTACCATACGATACCATATAGGGAAAATCTCTCATACGTAAGTCTATCTACCGCCATCCTGTACTTTTTCTACTTCAGAATGACTAATGCAAAACAAAGAGAAGAAATTAATTGAGATGAAATGAAAACCATTCTATGAGTTACTTCAAGGATGAACCATCGTGTACTGGGCATAAAACACGGTCTTCACTCACACTTGCAATAAGTGTTGATTTTCAGGCTTCAGTGTAATTAGTTTGGAGTTTACATTAACAACTACTGTAATTTGTAATGTTAACATAACTAAGAGAATCCTGTTTGTCATTCTCCATGCCCTTGGCAAACACTTAAATTCATTTTCATGACAGTCGTAGCAAAACAGGGAAGTCACTATTCCTCTTGCCAACTACTCCAAAATCCAAGCAAATAGACAACTCCTATTTTAACTGTTTATTTTCTTCTATCTCAATTTCTCACATCCTTTAAAAAGTTTATTGACTAATCATGCCACTGTTATTTACTGTTGTATAATGTATGCCCCACTCCACATACAATACGATACATAATAACATTTTTTAAAAGGTTCATTGTCTTGAAAATGTTTATACAAATATATGTGGTGATGATGATGACAATGATGAAGGTATTAAGTCCTATAATCCCAATATTTCTCATATTTTTCTGATGTATCTTCTAAAATTTTATTGCATTAAATTTTGCACCTGCAGTTATTCTGAGCGCTGCTATAAAAGGATTGTTATGGAAACCTGAGGGGTTTGAGAGATCTTTTCTTTCTTTCTTTTCAAGCCTATTAGATGTGCAAGATTTTCTTTGCAGTGAATGAGTTAAAGGAATATTTCTCTATAAAGACTGTAGTAAACTAAATGTACAGACAATATGACATGCTTAGAAGTATACCAGTATGACTAGAAATAGAAAAACCCATCTTATGATTGTGATGTGAAGTCCTCACAACATAAAAAAAAGTTTTAGACCCAAACTCCAGACCAGTACAGGAAAACACTTGGAATATTTGGACAGTATTAAATATCTAAGGGTAAATGAGCCACTGTTAATTTTTGATGTCACTAGCTGTAAAAATAACAATGTTTTTTTAACTTCCACAACACTGTGATACCACCGTTATAATGACAGATGGAAAACATGAAAAGAAATCAAGTATTTCTGCATCACAGTTCATACTGAGTTCATTAGGAGATACCACATCCTTCTAAAGATATGGGGCTGAAAGCAATAGTCCCTTGGGAATTCCAGATACTTTGACTAGATATGAAAATCTTAGAACACTTTAATATTTTATACATTGATGACTGGTCCTTAACCACACTATGAAGCTTGTAGTGACATTACTGAAAGATTATACTTACACCTGCATTTCATCTAACCTAAGTAGGTCTAAGTGTTTTGCAATTCCTTTCCACTGTTTTTAAGATAAGTGGGCAAAGCTCGGTTTATTTATGTATTTTATTTTGGTATATGAGGTACTGTGGAACAATCGTAAAATTTTTCCTCTGGGCTTTGCATAACTAGAGTGAATATATAACATGTCTGTTCATAAGAAAGAAGGAAAATGTATACAATTTCCTATATAGATTTCAGTATTATGGTGGTCAAAGGATTAGAAAGAGTTGCAATGAGATGTAAGTCAGAGTAAATCTCAGTAGAAAACATACCAAAATGATGAAAACATAAGCTTTTGAAATTTGAAATCTGTGTCTATTTATTTTCCCTGTAAAGTGAAGCCTGCCATTCACCTACCCCTTTCAATTAATCTCCTTTTGATTGGTTATGTTTGACCCTGGTAAGTTCACCATTCCTTTTAAAATCATCTTTAATAAGCATTTGCAGTTGACTAGATTTGACTTAGAATCTTAGTTTCAGACTTCATCAGGGTTTAAGCAGTTCTGCTATATAAAGATGAAACAGCAATAAAAAACTTTGTGATGACATTTTTTTTTTATTTTGTGCGTGAGTCTTTACTTGTAGAGATGACAAATGCTATCTTTAATTTGACTTGCACATCATTTAGACACTAGTTAAAGCAACACATTTTTTATTAAGGGTTGAGTGAGGTCTTCCAAATGTTCCACAGTAAACCATTCATTTTATCTAAGCTGGAACGATGTGAAATCTTGCCAAAATAGCTAAAAATCAGAGGTGTTTTATTTTAGTACCTATTAAATACTTTGGGCACATGCAAATAAAATCAGTTCTCCTACTTTTCATAATCATAACGCAAAAAGAGAAAAAATCCTATACCCCTTCAAGTGAAAATGTATTCCATCTTGATTAATAGCAAAAATAAAGGCTATTCTTCCCCATTCTCATCTATCCTTTCTCCTCTCTACCACCTCAAGAGATAAAATGGCTATATCTGATTGTTTCTTTGTTCAACTAATTATGAGTTTTCACCTTTCTTCTTAAATACTTTCTTTTTCATGGATACATATATAGAACTTAAAGACAACGGGTTCACAATAATTTCTTGTTTATATGCTTTATATCACAAATGGACATTTTTCCTAATCTGTTTGTTCCCATAATTTGTATTTGACTAAAAGATTTTCTTCCAAATCGTTGTACAGTTTCAGTAGGATGACACAGCAAAAGTATTTGTTCACTCTTTTGATATTTTAGTACAATCATTTTGTTAAAAAATGCATTATAAACACTGTAATCAAACTTCCTCTCCATATTCTTTTTGAAAAACTAAACAGATTAGACTCTTTTCAACATAAAGAATTCTTTTTCCGCTCTCCAGGAACAATTTTTTACAGCTTTTCAAGGCTTTAAATGGTTCTTTCAAGATGAAACTCAGCAAAACTTTACTCATTATCTAAGATTACACATGCCAAACAACAGTGAAGGAGACACATTGTTGTCTTATTCCTGCTCACAGAACTAGTACTCCTATAATTTATACACCCAAAGAGCATATTTGTCTTTCTGCCTTTGTGACGTGATCTGAGTTGCCCTTGTATTACAATTCTTTGTCATTTTCAACTTCCTCCGTTCAGTGGGAATGCATTCTTATTTCCAAAAGAAACATATTTACCATGTCAAGATCATTATTAAAAATGAAGTGTTCTTAGACATATATACACATTTATTGGCCCAGCTTAACAAATTCTTGCAATAACTGTATAACTTCCTTATGCTCAACATGGTTTACCACTCATTTGTCATTCATACATTTTAGAATTAATTATACATTTCTTTCAAATTAAAAGTAAAGAAACCCCATGAGATTCAAAACCTGTTGACTGCTATTTGTGACATCCCCCTTTAATGATAATTTCCCACTGACTGCCACTTTTAGCTTAGCTCTTACTCTGTTGAGCTTGAACTTTGCACAGTGCCTGGTGGTCTCTTCTGGCTCTAAAATCTGTGGCTTTCTGAAAATTGTGGTTGGCTTCCTTTTTCTGAAGGGCTTTGGGGAACAAAAAGCACTCTCCTCAACACATCCCTATCACATGCAGTTTTGAATAAAGAAAAATTGCAGTCAAATCACACACTCAACTACCTTCAGCCAGACGTATGCTGGGGTTTGAAAGAATTCTTCATCTCTCTGCATAGAAGTGGTCATATCTGTTCCTGGTGTGTTTCACTTTCTTCTGCATTTATCTAAAATGGAGACCTATATCAATTGTTCTGGAGTGCTGAAAGGTATACCTAATCTTAACCAAGGTCACTGAGCTCAATTTAAGAGTACTGGAACAGATATGAGACCCTGGGGGGAGGATGAATTAAATGATCGGATCATCCTTTCTGACTTCAAACTCTATGACATTTTTCATGCACCTGGTTTTGACTAGCTTGTGGGGAAAAGTAGGCAATTCATCTTTCTGGTTGAAAAAGGAAGCATGACAACTCCCACCCCACCCCACCTTTTTTTTTTTTTTTTATTATTATTATTTTTTATTTGTAGTCTACATTTTCAATTTGTTTCCTCATCTTGCTATATTCTCATGTCTGCACTATTCCTGCTTGGTTTTTGGCAGCCAATTTGGGGCTGCATTTCTTGAGAGTATATAAAACTAACATTGTTATGTGACTCTTCTGACAGGCAAAGCACTCATGCAAAGCAAGATGAATGGGATGTCAGTTTTCCCTATCATGGGATCTCCATTTAGTGACCCAGATGAGAACTGAGAGAACTTGTCACAGAGGCGAGACAGACCAGATATGGCTTTAAATGGGGCTCCAAATCTCATATACTTTTGAAACTACTGCTAGAACACTGAATTTGTCATAAAAGACTTGTCAGTTCAGAGTTCATTAAGGTAAAAGATGAGAGTGTTTTATCTGGACACTCTTGATCCCTCCTATGGTAGGGGAAGAGACTAGTTACAGTCCTTGAAAGGAAAAAAAAATGTGCTTTTGCAGTGTTTTCTTCCAGCTTTCCTTTGGATTGAATCTCTGTGGAATAGCCCCTCCTGGCATATAAGTATTTCTTTTCCTTGTTTGTCTTTTTGGCTTCTTTATTAAACTTGGAGGTGTGTTTACGATGTCAATTCAAAGTCCCCTGAGACTTGGCTGAGACTTGAGGTGAGGTGTTAAACTTCACAAGACTGAATTGGAACACTTAAGGTGAGAGACAGGGTTTTAATCACTTGCACTGTGGCTGCCACACTAGAAACTTTGTGACCTCAGCTGAGTTTTCTTTTACTCAGAGTCCAAAATCAATAGAAGTATTCATGACTGGAGAAATGACTTGTGTTTAACTTTGGCCCCAAAGTTAGGAAACATCAAAAAGTGTATTTCTCAGATGTGCAGTTTACAAACTGTGACTCTGAAACTGAATTTTGCTATTTTGAATTCCATGTTTTGGAAATAATTCAGAACTGCATCAACATTCTTGACAGAACACTTAATCCTCCTGCTTCACAGTCATATTTTCTTCACATCATAAAGATCTGATCTTTTATTAAGTTTACTGATGCACATTGACATTTTTGGCAGATAGCAAAATTATTATTATTATTACTACTATTATTATTTTTAAGCTCCCAGGACTTGAGTGAATCACCTATAGTCTATTAAAGATTTTATTTTAGCACACTTATTGTAATGCTAAAACTAGTTACAGAAATTGTCATAAAATATAAAAATAAATATAAAATATAAAAATTGTACAGATGCTGGAAAACAAAGTTTAAATTTACTAGGTTACATAGTTTTTTTTTTAAAAAAAATCCTGTTTTTTAAGTCCTGGTTAGCACAGTCATTGAATTCTTCACAGTATCATGTAAAATACATATCGATATCAAAGCTATGTTGAGAACTAGCTGGCTATGCTAAAAACATTAATTGATCATATATGCACTGTAATAATTTATTATTTAATTATCCTATATGTATATCTAGGTGATGCCAGTGAAATATTCAATATGGGGTATGAATAAACACCTTGGATTTTGCAGCACACAATTCTGTTGCAATGACCCCAGGTGTACGTGACAGTGACATTTGGAGTCTTTCATTCAGCATCTGTGTACTTGAGCATCAATAATTTTGAAGCAGAAGGAAATGAACTATGACTAAAAGTAACACCATACACCTCCTGACAATTCTAGTCCTGCAATTGAATCTCATGATTTAAAAGAGCTTATGAACAGTAGCATGATGGTCAGACCCTCCAGGTCTGTTTATGTCTTTCTTTTAACCAACAAAGTATGTTGTAGATATATATCAGTAAAGAAAAAAGAAAATCACCTTCTTCAGCGTTTTTATGGACTAATAATGTAAATAAAAACACACCACTCATTATATAGAAAATACATGGAAGTTGCTGCTTCAGAAGCTAGACAATGGAGGAAAAGGGACAAGATGATACAGATACAATGCTGTGCAGATCTGTTTTCAGAAAATGATTTCCCACAGAAAATTAATCCATGTCCAGCAATATTTCTTCAAGTAGCTATCACTAAGGAACACCAAATACAACAGCTGATGATCTGAGTTTGATCCAGTATAACAAGATTAAAGGGCAGCTGAAAAGTACTCCACTCATGTACGAACCATCAGCTGCACAAATATGAGATGGAAAACAACTGGCCAAATGAGGATCATCGGGGAATTATAGAGGATTGTTAACTGAGCATGAGTCAACTGTGTCATGTTGTTACAAAGAAAGCAAATATCAGACTGCTATGTACAAGAAAAGCATTCTCTGCAAAACATATCCAGTAATCCTTCTGCTTATTCAGCACTGCTCAAGCCTTAGTTGAAATGCTGTGGCCAGCAACGTGCCCAGCAAGTTAGTGGTAGCACAACCAGAGAGGCAATTTTAGGAACTGGACTGTAGTTCAGATATACAGAAAACAATCTGTAACAGTAAGGACAGTGAAGCATTAAGATAGGTTTCCTAAAGATCTCTTAAACACACTGTCTTCGGAAGCTTTTAAGATTTGACTGAGGAAGCATCAATCAGGAGTGATTTGGACTGAGGAATGGGCTGGATGACCTCTCAGAGTTTCTTCTAGCAATATTTTCTATGACTAATCACTCCCTTAATGTCTGCCTTTCCCAGACAGGTAAAGAAAATGGGTATGTCATTAGATTTGTAGTTAGACACAAAAAATTATTCTTTCTTCAAAAGAGCTTTAGTAAAGCTCTTGAATGTAAAACCTTTTATTTCATTCTGAATGAAAGCAAGCTTTGTTCTTCCTTTGATCTGAAAAGAAGTATGCTTTCCAAAATAAGGTTCATCATGAGGACAACTGAATTTTTCTCAAGTTGATTTAGTTTATTTTAGGTTTTGTTTGTATGTTTGGTTTTATTTAATGTAAATTATTTTATCTCTGAAGAACAGAAATCTACTCATAAACCTCTGCTGTGCCTTTCGGTGAACACCGAAAATGTTCACTTTCACAAAGTTTGCAGATGTTTCCTTTGATTAGTCAGAAAAACTATTTAAGTACAATCTTGTGCAAAGATTTAGCATGACTGATGGAAGTGTTTATCTACTTCATGCAATTTAGCAATCAGTGGAATCAGGACAAAGTTCAAGGTGGGCTTTCTGACCAGCTTTCTCATATAATTTGTTAGCCAGGCTTTGTTTATGTAGTAGCTGGAACTGTAAGGTAAAGGCTTTTTATTTTTGTTTTCAGAAAACTCAATGGCAACTGATTATTTAAAATATTATATATATTCTGTTTTATGCAGACATCATCACTGACTCCTCAACTATTTTTTTGCTAATGTGAAGTTCCTGCAAGAGATTTTATTTTCCAAGTCATGTCCTTCATTGAATATTTTTTGAAGTTATGCCTATGGAGAGGAGAAAATATGATTAAATATTGTTTTCTTTTTTTTTTTTTTTTTTTTTTGAGTACTGGAAAAAATACTGTAAAAGTCAATTTTAAATGATCAATTATAACATGAAAGTCAATGGAGGGAGAACCTTTAGATATCATTGCATATCCACTCCTGCTGGATGACTTAGAAAGATGTAAACATTAGTCAGAGAGAATCAAGACTTTAAATCAAAACTAGATGTCTTTCTAAAAGATATATTGTCCCTCAAGCAGAGATATGAACTTGATGCATGAATTATTTGTTCAGATTTTATGGCCTGTTACACAGGTGGTTGGAATAGATAATCATGATGGTTCTTTCCATCCATACAGTATATGAATCTGAATTCATCTTGAACACATTGAGAGGCAAAGAATAACTCAATGAAAGAAACTAATATAAAAAACAATAACTACAATAATAATAACATAATAATAATAATAATAATAATAATAATAATAATAATAATAAACCCCACAATAGCGAGAATTATCCCTTAATTTTTTATTCTCTTTAAGAGAGTAAAGAAAAAAAAAAAAAAAAAAAAGGTGTTACTTGCCATTTTCCCCATTCTCAACTTAACTCCTAATCAAGCAAAACAGTCATAACAAAAACGTAAATATCTATGACTTTGAGAGGTGGCCTTACACTTCCTGCTTTCTTACCCACCATTAGCATGTTAGCCAGCTCAGTAGGATTTCTGAGATAAAATAAATGCAAGCTGGAAACTGGAAATGATGTTTTCTGGCTGAATGACATAGACTCAACAATAAGAAAACAAGTAACAAATTCGCTGGTGCTACGTGAATCAAGAAATAATTTAGTAGTGTGTCTATCACTACATTTGTTCTACTGTGCTAATGGTCATTGTAAAATTTTCCTGTAGTTATTAAAGTAGCAGATATAAGTGGAGGGAGCAGAAGCCCAGAGTAAGAAGTGGCCATTAAAATCACAATTAGAAATATAACATTACCTTTAACAACAAAGGTGTTAACAACACAGCAGACTGCCCTCTCACCACATTGTTGTTTAAAGAGTTCATTTAAAATAGTCCTCAGCTGGCATACTTGGAAATGCCATCCTTCAGCAACATGAGAACATAGCATATGGAACTGGAAAAGTATTTAATGACTGTCTCTGGACTGAATCTGGAGTGCTGTTAAGTTAATGGTTGCTGGTACACTGCAGCTCTTTCCCTCCCTTTCATAAATGCCCCTTCTGTCCTAGTTTTCATGTAAAGAAAACTTGCAGGCCAGACAAGGGGGGTATGCCTTGCTTTAAAAATACCTGAGAGTCCTTACTGAAGCACCTCCCAGCAACCCATGGAACGTTTAGTTCTGATCCGTACTATTGTAAGCAACTGTATCCCACAATTTCATCCCAGATTTAGGAAGCCACAACTTTTAAAAACGTTCTCACTCACCTGTGTTCTACTGACACAATTGCAATAGTGAAACACACAGATATCAAGAACCTTCTTGTAATTTAGGAACAAAAGTTATTAATTAACAATATATATCTCTTTATTCTGCTGATATTTATTTCTTAGCCAAAACAGATCTATTTCCATTTTAACAGGTGAAGTCTTTTACAATACAAAAGGTTTTCCAAACTCTTGATCATATTATTAATCAGTTTGAACTCATATTTCTTGAACATGGCCATAACTGTATAGACTTCCAGACAGATACCACTACCGCCTCGTAAAATACATTGAAGCATTACTGTCTCTGCTACAAACCTACTTCCTAATGGTTGCAAGGATTGTACTTATTTTCGGGGGACATAAACCAAGTGATGATGAATAGTTTTTTCTACTGTTCTCATTTTCCATTTCTTCAAGTAACCTTATGTGTACTAAAACCACTTTTTATAAGGATCAGTACATGATCAGTTAGTTTTAGCAATGCATAGGAAAAAAAGTAAAGGAAAATAAAGAGATCACATTGATTCAAAAATTTAAAATTGCCGTGGCTGAGTTAAAAAATAGTGCTCTGATATAAAAATGTCAGGTGTGTTTCAGTTTCTTTGACATATCTAAGGGAAGATATTTTAATTTCAGTTGTTGCATCTAGCATATTATATATATTAATTACACTTTAAATTTAAAAGTATATTACAATGGTCTAATGTCATCTGAACAAAATATTTTGAAAAGTTTTATCAGTTTTTCCAAAGCAAATCTTTTAAGAGCTTTGAATCCATAAAATGCTTTGAAACATTTATTCTGATGGAAAAAATTACAGTTGTTCAAAAAGTAGGAATTTCTCACTGGATATTAATTCCTGTTTTCTTACCAACTCTACTAATATCTAAGTAATGATTTTGTGGCTTGATAAATTGTTTATCACCAGAGTATCTAAGCATTTTCCAATTTAAATAGAGATAAACTGTATGTATAAGGTAATACATTTAATATATTTGAAAAATGATAGATGTTTGTCTTAAATTATAACTCAGTGTATTTTTTTAATAAAAGGGATTCCATACTCAAGGAATTAAGTTATGGCTTAAATCAAGTCCTACAATTTCTGTAAATGACTTATTTTTGTCTTATTAGTGACTAAGTAAGCTCTTCCTACCCAACTCATTAACTATTAACCTTTTTTTTTTTTTTTTTTTTTTTTTTTGTAATGTGCACCCATGATCTCATTTGGGGGGCATAGTTTAGGGCTGAAATCCAGGAAAGGGTCCTGGAATGACCTTTCATCTAATTTTCACCAGTATATGATGGAAATAACAATGGAAATATGTTTCATTATATAATCATTTTCAAGCAAATTTTAGAGACATTTTTTGCACAATCACCAAGTTAGAAATCTTTAGTCTCACTGAGGGTGGGAATAATTTTCCTCAAAATCAACAGAACTATTGTGACTCCACTGTGCAAGAGAATTCACACAGACAAATGTTGTGACACATTATAAACCATAGTCTTCCTGATTTAGCAATGAACCTCAAAGGCAGGACTTTACAAGTATGGAAAGATGCCCATGTGCCCGTACAGCACAGATGATGGTAACAGAAATGCTCTTGCAGCATTGCAAGCCAAGCTGCAGTGGTACTACATAGAAGGCAGCCATGTGAATGTGACTCTCGCTGTGCCACACAAATGATCGGAACTGTACGGAGGATTTAATCTCTTACATTCCCATGGAATGTTAATTTCCTAGAGCTTTAAGCAGTGTGCAAGCTTTTGGTCCCAAGAGCTTTGAAAGTTAGACCTTGGTATATCTCATTCAAGAAGGCCATCAGATCTCAAATTGGCTCATAGTTTAGATGTGTGTAGAAGAAAATGATGGGTGGAAAGATAAAGGAATATGATCCCTGATAAAGCTGCTTTATCAAAAAATCTCCCTCCAGTGATCAGAGAACTTCATGGATTTTCTGTTATTTTCAACAAGGTTCAGAACCGATGTCAAGTGAATCAAAATCATAAGGAGAAAAGGCTTCATAATGCTGTTTCTCTGCTTTTTGTGCTATTTGCAAAGCCATATCCATCACATATGACATTTTGTGTCATTGCATGGTTGTGTGGAGGCAAGCCAAATCCAAACTAGAGACTTCATGAAGCAATGATTAATCACCCAAGACATTTGGATTTGCTATTCAGATAAATCTGGACACACAGTATGACTAAAATAGCATGAGAAATTATTTTCTTGCATTATTTCTGTGCTCTGTGCTTTTCATGCATGATAAGATTTGGATTTTTTCCAAACCATTTATCCAGACCTACTTTCTAACTGTGTGCTTTTAATACCCCTGAAATGAGTTTTTCATGTGATCTCATGGAGAAACTGAGACTGTGGTGGAAAAGTGGACAACACTATCAGCAGACAGTTTGGTAACTGCAGATGGAAAACACCACTGTGGTAAAACTCACATGATGAAGCCTTTGATTAAAAATAAATTGTACTCTTAATGTAAGTTTACATTAATATTATGTAGGGACAGCGAATATGAACATTCTTAGAACACTTAACTTTCCATCTTGTTGACTGACAAAACTGAATGCTTTACTATTCAGTATGTTTTCAACAGTAGGATTTATTTTCCCTGGTTTATATGTTTTTTAAGCCCTTCTATTTTTTTCTCCCTATGCCAGAACCAAACATGAACATTTCTTTTAATGGTAATATAATACTTTATTTTTAGCATTGAAATCAGTGAATTTGGAGCAGTTAAAGTATAACCCAGAAAAAAGCAGACTAGAAGGTGTTATACACTACAGGAAGTATGATACACTACTATTTCTTCATTGATGCTTTTGAGAAGTTTCCTTTTACTTCAATTAGAGTACTGCTGTGAGGTGCCCCCACAGCCGTCTCTTCTCAGGACTGCATGAGCCCTTGTCCCTTGCCCTCTTCTCACAGGGCAAATGCTCCATCCTGGACCATTGTGGTGACCCTCCACTGAACTCACAACAGCTTATCAACATCTTTCTCTTCATATGCTCAAAAAAAAAAAAAAGTTTTCTACACAAGTCACATTGCCATAGATCAAACATTTCATTTTTACATAATTCCTATATGCAAGGTTGGCAGTCAGGTTTAGCTTATGAATAAGTGTTAGCACATACAGACAGATAAATGTTTCAGAAAGTGATTGCTCACACAAGAAGTAGGCATTCCCAGCATGTTTAACAAAACCTCCACAACGGAGCCTCAGTGCACTCCAGGAAATAAGTTGTATCGCCCCTGTAATGGTTCTACTAGGGCATCATCCATGGAAATGGAGATCCACCAGAGCTGGTGCAACTAGAAGCTGATGTAAAAATCCCTATTAACCTACTTAACTTGCCAGGTAAAAAAGTGAGCTCATTATCCATAATCCTGTGCATTTATGTTTTCAGTGGAAATGGAGGATAATCAAGACATAATACACAGCCTAAGAATCTGATTTTTAAAAGGAGGATTTTAACTTAAAGGCAGCTGCTATCACTAAATTCATAGACAAGAAAATTTGGGTTAATAATGTAGTCAATAGACTGGGACAAACTGCTCCTGATGATAACTTAGTGTACTCCTGAAAAATAAACTATTTTTTTCCCCTTTTTTTCCTGAATGTCTTTCATTAGCTTTTCAAAACGTTTTTTTTAATGGAAATTCTTCTTACCGTTGGAATCCAAAAGGAAAGACAGGAGAACAATTTCAGAAAGCTGATATTAAAAATAATTTTTAAAAATCTATATCTAAAACCTGGCTTATGTAAACATTTTAAATATGTGAAATATTAGATATGTGAATTAAAATGTTTTCCTGATTTAACATTCAGGATTACATATTAACATTACTCTCAGTAATTATGATGGAAAATATGTATTGTAGTTTAAATTAAAAGTAATCTCACTCCAAAAATTAAAGCTTAATGAATAATTAATTTAAACCCAAGAAAATGAAAGATGAAAAAATACTGTAAAATATTATTTATACAACAGAATGCAGGGAAAAGACCAGTGAATTTTGCAGTGACTGATTATCTCAAAAGAAAAGAAAACTAGTATAAAATAAAATTCATCTCAATCATTAATGGATGAAAACAGTGATTTATCTGAGGTGTTGGGGTTGGTTTTAGGTGCTGTAAAGTCTTAATTCAGTAGCAGTGTGGATATAAGCACAGAGCCTCTCCACTTGCTCTCTGTACCATCCCTCAGTTTCTTTCGCTCAGGCTTTTTATATTTCAACCCCTTCCTGCCCATCTTGAGAGAAAAACTTTCAACTGGCCCCAGTAGTCACAGATTTTTTTAGTTTGTTTTCTTCTCCACCTTCCAAGGCTATAATTGTTGTGTCCCAGAACACTTCACTCCTGTCCATCATAATGAAAGATAAGCTGCCACCAGATACTGCTCACCTAGTAATAAGCAGGAGCAAAGTATTTGGCATTGTATAAGCATGAGGGCAGTCATCTTCAGAAAGAGACTCAGGAGTTTTCTAATGAAGGTGACATATTGAAGAGACAGCTAGATAATGAGGATTACGAATAACAAAATCCATAGAGAAGGTGGTTAGAATCTGTGATTGGGTGAGCCAGAAGTGTTGTGCATGAGGGGAAAAGAAAAAAAAAAAAAAGTATATATTTCTGTTGTGTGGTTACTTAGGTATTTAACATCCATGTTGAGGAGCACAGTATTTTTAACCAGTCAAACAGATATTTAAATGAGAGGAATAGACAATACAATGGAAAAGACAAATCACATACAGAATCTGAATTACTGTATTGAGTAAAACATGAATGGTATCAGTTGTACTCTGGAAGTGAATCTCTTTCCCCTGCCAACTCTACACATTATCTTAAGCATATAGCTAACTTAAAATGGCATATATATATATATAGATATATAAAAATAATGTTACTGAGATTATTCCCTTCCAGTTAAATACATTAAAAAGTTTGTCAATACAGATGTCACAGTGTCCAGATCAAATTCTAAATAATGACAAAACATACCAAAGTTGCAAGTCAACTTCATCATGTGTAGACTGATAGAGGACAAATTCTTCTCTTAAGACCATCATTTTAACTTGTCTTTAGTTCTGTCTTTTAATTGCTCTTCAGCCAAGTATTGATTTCAGATAAGTACTGTGATTTCTGAGAAACACTGGGTTTAGGTTTTATATAACGCTGGTACTATGTCACCTGCATAACATTGGCACTTCAGCTCTTGTTAGTCATTACCTCTCTCAACATCTTTACAGAGCAGTTGAATAGAGGCAGAGTTTTATGGGACTGTGAAGCTTTGGACTTGGAGATGAAAACATAAAAGCCTAGATTGCACTTTAAATTCTGAATTTGATAACAGCAGAAACAAAAGAAAATAAATTCACTTACAGTTTATGAGTGTTTTCTTCACAAGGTGTATGACCTAGAGACTGTCTCGGATTCTGGGTGCCAGTTGATAACTGTCAGAAACAAAAGATATGCATTTTTTCCTTGAGAACTTGATGTCTTATGGTATGGAAAGAAAGTTGAAATTGAAAAGGAGTCACGTTGATTCCACTAAAAATAATTTTCTGTCTTTAAAATGAATGGTTTATAAATATTAAGATTGACTTTAAGGAATATATGAGTAAATCATGAGAATAAGATGAAGAGGAATTTTTTTTTTTTTCCAAAATGGGATGTGGAAAAAATCAAAATTATTCTTTAAAATATAAAAAGAAAAAAATTAAGCAATAGATGATTGGTGACAATAAGGATGCGTTCTATCTTGTTTTTTGCAAAAGTACTAGGAGTCAGCTAAAAAGTTATCCTGAAAGACACTGAGATTCCAAACATGTAACGATGAAGGCAAATAATGTGGTTTTTGGCATTAGAATACTAGCTAATCTGGATTCTGTATTTATGTCTTCAGTCAGAGGACGAGATTTGACAAATGCACTTACCCACTTGCCAGTGATGAGAAGAAACTTCTCTTAGCATGTTGGGACTTACACATCAGTTGCTGCAAAGTTTAAAAGTTTTATTTAAAAATCAGCCAACCACAGACATATACACAAGAAGAAAGTAGCAGGAGAAATCTACTTCTATGTTTCTGAAGGAAATCTTCTACATGCTTCCACTGTTTCTCACGGCTATGGGTAGTATGAAAAAAACATAAACCTATTTTTTTAATTCTCTTTTTTTTTTTGATGCCTACAGAAGAGAATAGGTTTATAGTAAAGACATTGGAGATGACTCCACTACCACAGAAAAGTTGGAAGTAAGAAAATGGTAATTTCCAGCTGAAAGTCTCCATACATTTTAATGTAGATGGCATAATCATGGACATGGCAAAGGCTAAAATCTAATCCTTTCAATAAATACGGCTTCCAGTAACATTTTTTTGATGGATGGATGAATGAAACAGATTAGTTTCAAACTGAATTGTCTATAATCAGTGTGAATAAGCCAACAACAACATAAAAACTTTTCCCACTATGCTTAGGAGGACTCCGGCTGGGATATCTCTATACAAATGTTTAATTAAAAGATACAGTCATAGGACAAGCAGAAACAGACATTCAATGAATGCATTGTTTTCAGAACAAATATGGTACATGAAAAATTTAAATGAGAAATGTAAAGTAAATCATGTTAGAAGATTAAGATAACTATGTCATAAGACCAAGAGAATTGGAAAGAACATGTAACTTCAGCAGTGTAGTCTCTGAAATAAAAAACGATTTTTAATTTCTTGCATATTTAGTCTACAGAACAGAAAATCCTTAAGATCTGAGATGAACTGAAGAACTCCTGGTAATAACCAGAGGACTTGAATAGTAACAAATTGAGTCCAGAGAAATAGACTATTACTTGAGTGATTTACAAGTGTGCTCTCAACAAAAATTGTATATAAGAAAAAGATTTAAGGGGGGGGGGGAAAAAGCGCTGCTATTGATATGGAGATGGACTGTCTCACAGTATAGATAGCCAGCATTTGAGAAAACAATGACTTATGTGGGAAAAGCATGGTCCTTTTCGGAAGTGACAACATGGAGTCATTATTAGTAATTACTCTAAGCCACAAGATTATTTTTAATAAATAAAAATGGCAGAGATCTCAAAGCCCAGAAAATGAGTATGCAATAAAAAGAAAGCTGGTGAACAAGGCAGCAGAAATACTTGATGCAAATAAACAGGTACATTTCCTTCCTTCCTTCCTTCCTTCCCTTAAGAGTTAACACTTTCTAAGATAAATCATGTAAACAGATATATAGATTCAGAAACATCAAGCAAAGAGTAGGAGAATCACACACTAACACATAAAATATCAGTTTTTATCCATATGGTGTAAAAAGTCCACTAGATGAGAAACATTTATCTGTGACTTCAAGAGAAGATAAAAACCATGAGCAACCAAAAAACCTCAACAAACCCACAAAAAACCCCAGCCACTCCCAACAGTTGTTGAAATGTCGGTTCAAGAAAATAATTGTATTTTTCCAGGAGATGCTGAGCAAAAAGACAGGACTGCACGTAGATAAAACCGTATCTCCTGTATCACAAAAACATAGAATACTGTATCTTGATAGTTCACAGACAGAAGGAGAGCTACTGTAACACATGTAAAAAAACTCAAACCAAACCAAAAGCAACAAGACAGTATCAAAAAGGAAGCACTGGGATATATTTATACTACCAAGTATTAGTGGCAAATACAAGATACTGGTAGGCATTAATACCATACAGAAAGACTGATGTGTATCAATAATTTATTCTGCATTCCATATGTTTTAAATAGAAAAAATGTTTCCTTTTATAAATGTGGTATTAAACATTTTTTTTTTAAAATGCATTTTGGAGAGATTCAAGATTCAAAAGTTACAGAGAATAATCAGTGAGATTTTGGAAGATAATACTTAGAGAGCTAGTTCCTGCATAAGATTTTTTTTTTTTTTTTAAGGGGTATTCTGGTTTATTAAAGGATGCGCAGAAGAAGTGATTCTATAAAAATATTTGAACTCCTAAATATCCAGTTTATTATAACTGAGCATGGATAACTATTATGTGCCACCTAAAATTACTGGCCCTGAAGCTGTATTTTCCTAATTCTGTCCTAAGAAAATTCTTACAACTAAGGATGCACAGAAACTAATGTCTGACTGGCAGACAATTTTAGACATGGCAAGTTTGAATGCTGGGTTTATTAAGCATTACTGTTACCAAAATGAACCTTTGAGAAATTTGACTGAATGAGACAGCGTTTCAGGAGAACAAAATGTATGAGACAGCATTTCAGAACTTTAGCTGAATGAGTCTGCAAACATGTCCTCCCCCATTTTCACTCAGCAGGATAAACAAAAACTAGATCACTGCCAGCTGCACATTCAGTCAGGCTAACAACTTCAAAAGCACAGAAAGCACATATGTATTTCATATGCAGGTTGGATATTTGCTAAGTTAGAGTTGTAAAAAAACCTTCAGCTTTAATTTGGAGGTGCATACATTTTCAAATGTACATCTGCAGAGCTCATTTTTTATATGGTTTTTGCAGAAGGCCAAGCTTTGACTTTGTTATTTGAAACCTGAAGATAAAACAGCAAGAAAAAACAGAAAGATAGGGACTGAGATAACAAGATTAGGACTGAAAAATAGTATTTAAAGCTGTCAAGGACAAAAATTCAGCAGATTATTTGTCTAGACAATAACTTTTTAATGTCCGAAATAAACTTTCTAGAGCAGTGAAAATATCAGCCACAGTTATGACTACAATCAAAACTGAAAAACACTGTAGTTGTGAGACCTGTTTTCATAGTATAGATGTGACCATTAGTGGGGTGCTTTGTAAACTGGAAATTTTTTCTTCTACCTCTGGAATCTGGAGTCTCTGAGGGCTCTCTTCTTGCCCATTGTCCTTTACTTTCTGAGTGTTGTATCTGCTTGCAGGGGCTTTCCCTGGTATCTTCAACAAACGCTTCAAAAAGACCTGTGTTCTTTCAGTGTCACATACCTCATTTTAGACAGATCATTAATATCTCAAAATCTGGATGACTAAACCAGACTCCTAATCCTCCATTTCTGAACAGTCTAAAGCTTTTCTTTAATGTTTTCATGCTACTAACTTCTGTCATCTAGAACCAGAAGTCTCTTTTGACACTTTCTGTCCCCTTCTCCTACAACTCCTTTCATGACTTTCTCCATGTTTCAAAGATTTCCTGCATACATCTACCCACTCATATGTTTGTCGTTTTCTTCTGATATCTGTCAATCAAAATAACTGCTCCACATCATGCATAAGAAAACACATTTTAATGTTCCTCTAACATTAATGTGTAGTTCATATGTTTTACATATAAATACATTTATATATATGTATGTATACATAAATATATGCACACATGAGTATATCAATAAAAGAATACAAAAAATATCAAAGAAAGACTAAGCAATTTGTTCAACATATATATGTCATGTGTAAGTCACTTAAAAGAAATATGAACCTTTATACTGGTTGAAAATTTGACCACACATCTATCCCTTTTATCTGATTAATCTGCATAATCTTATGTTTTTCTTCATTCTTCCACTATCATTTAAGTTTCTATTCACTCTATTTAATAAAGAGAGAGATTAGTCCTTTTCCATAAAGCATCTAGAAAACTTGCAGCTTTTACAGGTTAAAAGATACAGCTGAACTTGAAATCTCTATTTATTGGAAATTCTCTCTAATAAAAAGAAAGAAAGTAGTATAACAGAAGAGTAGCATGTTTACTCTCAAGCTAGCTCTTAAGGCAAAATGAAATGAAGACCCTAGAAACTTCTGTGTAGCTGAGATGATTCACTGTGAATTGTTTGTTCACTTCTAATCTCCAACTGTTGAACCTTTTCCACAACAACAGCAAATACTTTTTTTTTTTTTTTTTCTATTTTCTAAACTGTCTGCAGGCTCTTATATCAAAGCACAGTTGTCTAAACTCCAACTTCATGTTTTTTCTTTTCGTCAACGTTCAGTTGCCTTCAGTTTTCTTAAAAACAATAATCTCTTGTAACAAAATGCAGAAGAGATTTCAGGCGAATCATCTAAATTAGACAGCAATTGTATATCTAAATCAAATTCATATAGGAGCACTAGCTACAACTTTAGTAGCATTCAGAGGTAAATAGAAATTAAATATCACCAAACAGTATAATTATCCATTAAAAAAATCCTTTCAAATGGCTGAAATCGCCTCTTCCTCTTCAAATACATGAAATTAATAATAACAGCTGGTTTGGATACAGCTCTGTTGATATTTGTATGATGTCCCATTATTGTGAATGGGGTCTGGCTTCCTGCCAGATCCTGACGTGGCCACAAGCTGTTTCAAGTACCAGCTAGTACTAAATCTGTGAATATGTTTCCTCTATCACCATTATGGTATCTTATGAAATATCAGAACAAGATGCTGCACTTGCATCTGCTCTAGCATGAGATGCAGTGTATCACCCAGGTAAGGAGCCACATCCTTTTGAGTGCAGTGCCCACGGGTATGCTAACATCAGGAACGTTCTTCAGAGGCTAACTTTCTACTGGATAATTTGGAATTTTATCAAAAGCCCACTGAAGTCAAAGGAAATATTACAACTGATCTCAGAGGACTTTGATCAGGCCCATGGTGAGCATGTACTTTTGCAGTCTTCTAGTGCTCTTGCAACAGGCACAGCCAAATGAATGTACTTAATATTTTGAGTAAAAATATCATGAAAGTCAGCACAGTCCAGCTGACCAGAGTCAGAAATCAGAAAGGGACTTAGCAGATGGAATTTGGCACCTGAAAGCCTTTTTAGTCACCAATGTTCAACCTTTAGTCAATCAGGAATATTCATAACTGCCTTTGCCTAGTTGCTGTTGATGTCTTAAGTCTATCAGTTCCAGTGCTTCTGTTGGTAAGGTCCCCAGGACAATTCCTCTTAAATTATTGCTGTGGCACAAAGCTGTAATACGAAGACATCTGGTGTCAAGGTGCTTTTTGCTAGTTCTCACCTGAAACCTGCTGATGTTAATGAAATAAATGTTTTCTACCAAGCACAGAGATGTTTCTTAATGTGTGTTCATATCATGGCTAATCCTTCCCCATGCTTTTTAGCACCATATCAATGCACTTCACACGTGCAAATCAGGAGTGAAAACTATGTTGGAGAATTTTTATGTGTGGGCTTTCCCACTGTTGCTGTTTTAAACTCTGGCATTTAACTAGAGAGGGATTTAAATGTCGCCCACTCTTCTTGGAGGTTTTAGTATAGTTCTAATTAGTGGATTATTGTGAAGAATGGGCAGAGGCAGTCCTTTCTTGGCCATACTTCTCAGAGAACGTACTGTTCATCTCCTAGACATCCCAAGGGATTTTCTTCCCAGCGAAACACTGTTTACTTGAGGGAATCCTCTCTATTTCAAAAGTATTTCAGTGAACATCTAACTCGCATTGCTGATCTCTGTGAATCTCTTTTCAAAGAATAAATGACATGTGTGGGAAGTTATGAATTTGGCAGTAAGGTGTGAGGAAAATGCTGCAACAGCTGTCAGTGTTGTGGGTTTACACTGTGTTTACCTTTGGGCTTGCCTTACCTCCTACACCTTTAAAGCTACACTCTTTGGAAGAGATCCCTTACATAAAATTCAAGGGCTACAAAATTTAGAGTTATGTGACCCACTGCAGACCCAGAAGAGATGTTTGGTCTCCTAGCAAGTATGTGTGTTTAACATTATTTTTATAAACAAAATTATTTCAGAAATACACTGATACCAGACTTCTCTGAAAACAGAAGTGGGAATTCATGCCTCTAGCTGGAGTAGACTTTAATCTTTTTTTAATGCAGTGACCTAGTAAGGAAAATCTAAATGAATCCTAGGAATATGCTGGTAATGGTAAAATACAGTAACACTGGCTCCCCTACTGAAACATTTTGCAAAGTAATGCCCACAGATTTAGCCATTTAGTGATATTGCTGGGGTATCTAAAGTAGAAAGAAATTTATAACTTTTATGCCTATGCTTCTGAAAGACATTTCCCCCCCCCCCCCCCCCCCCCCAAAGATTCCATGTCTATATTACTGATTTCTTACTTAGAAACTGCAAGATGTATCCTGGCTTTCAGAACAAAAATCAGTGGTATACACAACTCCAAAAATCAAGTTAGTAGCACATTATGTTTGAATACTAATAAAGTGCTTAGGAATGCATATACTAAGGTCAGTGGTTTAGAGTTGTCATAAAAATAGAGAAAACTGTGGAGCAAATTAACTGGTGGGTGTTTATCTTGTTATCACAAGAAAAGACTTAATTCCTACAACAGGTCATTGCTCACATATTGTAGTTAGTCATGGACACAAGCCCCTATGATTTTTGAACTTTTTTTTTTTCTAGTCTAGTATTCAGAGAGATGAAGGAGAAACATTTCAAAAGCATCAAAGACATAGAGACCTGGAGACATTTCAAATGTGGTTCATGCATATTGGGTTTCTGAGGTCCCTAAAGTGATGGACAAGCATCACACAGAGCTTTTAGAAGTGCTTAAACCCAACCAAGAAGCCTGAGACTAAAAGGATAACTTTGGCTACAACATAATATTTGAAAATGTGTCTAGAGCTCATAATTCACTCTGGTGAATTTTAGAGTGTTACCTATAGTCTTTTTCCTCTAAACTTAAAGTTGTGTCTCTGTGTGTGTAACTTTGAAGAGCTCACTGTTTGGGAAATAACTCTCACTTTAAAGAGTTGCAATTGGTGCAAGTTTTGTCAAGGGTTGTTCTTAGGAGGAAAAAAGCTTTGAAAAGGGCAATAGGTACAGAAAAAAAAAAAAAAAAAAAAAAAAAAAGAAGCCTGTGATTTGGAGAACAAGCTTTAAAATGATCTGTTATGGTGGAAGAGAGCTTTAATTGGTTCTGCTTTCTCAGACCACTGTTCATTTTTCTGTTTTTTTATGACCAGGTATTTTGTCTCCAGCTTGATTTGAGTTTTGGCTTGTTTCCCTATGTTGTTGTTTTTTTTTTTTTTCCACAGATCATGGGCTGTGACATTTTAGAGGCTTCTACACAAATTTTAGCTATTAGAATATTTGGAAATCTGTGATAGCGTCAGAAGCCTGGCATAAGACAGTGGAGCTCTGCTTACTGGTTATTTACCGTGGAAACAGAGGGATAGACAGCTGTGTCAATGTTGCCATGGTGAATAAGGTGGGAGTACTATGTGGCTGGCAAACAAGAGCAGACATGTTCCAGACTGGTAATGTTTTACTCACTTCTTACCTGAAGGAATATGGAAGTTTTCTATGGTAAAAAATTGGTCCTTTTAGCAGTAGAAGCGCATTTGTACAAAATCTGTGACTCTGTGCACCACTGGAAAATCTGCAGATGACATTTCTGAGTGTTCCAGTGCCATAGTTTGTCCTTTGCCCTTCATGGGTTTGGGGCCTGGTGAGCTTCCAGGGGTTTGTTGTTGTTTGTGTGTGGGGAGGGGCTGTGCTGATCTTGTGGCCATAGAAGGTGATAAAATATTTGCCCAAGTGACTAGTTTCATTCAATCTGATGTAGGAATTTACTATCCACTTTACAGTCAGCATTTCATCCATGATTCTTATACTGAATGTGTAGTAAGAAATTGTATGTTCAGTTCTGATGATCGTTGAGAACAGAAGTCTGGCTTCTCCTGCCACTGCTTCTGTAAAGAGAGTCACTAACAGTCAGGCATGCTTCCATAAAAATACCTTTGCTCCAGCACAGAAAACTTTATTCCATAAAGATGAACTTCTGACGTTCTGCTACAACTGATCAGACATTGCAATATATTCATTAGTCATGGAGTCTAATCCACAGTCACAAAACAAAATAGAAATAATTTTATCCCCCAAGTGGTCAAACCTTTTTCACTGTTAGACTGTGTTATATATCTGTCTATTTGGGATTGTGTCATTCTTTACTGCTCAGTGAGTCTGTGAGAAGAGGATATGTGTCTTTAAAAATTCTGGTAATAGATCATGAGTTGGAGTACAAGGGCATCCTATGGGAGTGAGAATCTGTAGGTAGGATTACTCTTTTCTTAAGAAAAAATGCTACACCTTGTCTAGAAAATTGGCAGCTAATTTTGCTGCTATCCACATCTGCAATCATTTTAGGCTATGCCTATTCTTACCTCAGATTAGTACACTCATCATCAATTAATACTAAGAAGACAATGTAGTACCACAAAGACATGCAGGGCTGAGGTGTCATCAGGGTATTTTTCCAAGAAAGCAACTGATGGAAGACACAGCTGCTCAGCAAAACTAAGGTTCAGTCACTGATTCAAGTGCCTGAACCATGTATTCAGGTGCCTAACCTTAAATGTTGTTTCATACTGTGTATTTCACAAATGTACATTTAATAAAGCATCACTTTAAATCCACTGAGGCTTCAAGTTCTGAAAAAAATATTCTCATTCATAAACACTACTGAAAAATAAAGAAATTCACCATTTTAAGGCTGATTAAAAGTATGAATTATCTGCACAGTGGTTCTATATACCATTGCACTGCATAAATCCACTAAACCATAAAAATTATGTCCTTTTAAAGCTGAGCATTGAGAAAGACCACGCAATATAATAATCTCTTGAACTACCATAATTTAGTCTGGGCATTGAGTTTATATTTTGAGCTGAGAAATACAGGTTTCTGAAAATCAACAGATCTACAAACGTGTATCAGGGTTCTTGCATGTTTTTCTTTTTTGTCACCACAGATGGTGCAGTTCACCTCATTGGAACTTTGACTTAAATCTCAGGAAGTGATACAGTCAATATTGAATTCAGGCCCTCATTTACGTCACAGAAAATAAGACTATTTTTTAATGATAGATATGAAGATTCTTTGCAAATAAAAAGAGAAAATAAGAAACTAACCACTGCAAGCAGAAATAGCATTGGTAGCAATTGAATAATCTACTCCTACATGCCAGAAATGTCTCCTTACCTTCTACATTGTATCCATAGATTCAGATAACAAATGGTGAAATTTAGTGTTAAATTGTATCAAAATAGCACAGAAAACAGAACTCAAGATACTCTGTCAGAAAAAAAAAAAAAAAACAACACATTCTGCAACCCTCAAAACTAGACACTTTACAAAGGCAGTATTTGCTGAGGGAAACCCTATAGTGCTAATACAAGATGACGTGAGCAGATGTGCAAAAAACATCTATATTATATAAAGCTACTACGTTCCATTTTGGCTACTACCTTGGGGCAGAGTTACACTTGCTTTTTTCTTGATTTTAATGAATCAAATCACTGTTTCTTCTACTCCTCATTCCTATTCCAGCATTGATCCCTTAGCTGTATTGACACATAATGATTTGTACGGACATGCTGTGAGGAAGCTTAAGGAGCTACTCCACATTAAAAGGAACCCCTATTAAATATAATTTCATTTGTGGTTTGTATTTATATTTTTTTATCCTAACTTCTAAGCATTTGTCAGGTCAGCCCCACAGCCGTGTTTGCTGGCACAACTGAGAGTGCTACACCACATGTGACAAAGGGTAATCTATGAAGAAAGGTTGGGAAAAAAAAAAAAAAAATCTTAAGCCAGTTTTGCCTCTAGGTTGCCTGGAAATGAAAACTCTGGTGTTGATTTTCATCTCAGATCAGTACAGGACATTACACTATTTTTTGGGTTATTTTTCCAAGATTCTACATATCCACAGAACATAGAAAACCTTTTGAAAACTTATTAATGTTTCTAAATCAGTTCTGGGGAAAAAAAATACAAATATAGGGAATTAAGGTCTTTTATTAAACACTAAAATAGAATTGTTTCAATTACAAACCTATGCCAAGGTTAGAAATAGAAGCCTGAAACAAAAAGGGAACCATTATGCATTTTGTAAAATAAAAACTGAATTAAGACTTTTAATTTGCAATTTTAATTAAGAATTTGCCAGAATTTCTTGCAAGTAATATGAAACATTTCTGAACATTGTGAGAAATTTTAAAAAAATTATTACTCATGCAGCTTTTTTTCCTTTTATTGGTGTTATATCTGTTCACATATAGCCTTTAGCAATATAACAGCTATACCTAAATATGGTAGCACATGTCCACAGAAGTTCATATGTATAACTCTCTATAAAATGACAATAAATAGTGACGTTATGTCACTTGGATTGCCCAGCATTCAGACATTCGGTATCTGAATCTTTTCCAGCCACTTCAGAATGCTACTGAGCACACAAACGTTTCTGAGTATCCTGAATTTCAGACTTGGGTTAATAGCTGATTTTTTTGCTCAGTTCCTCCAAAAGTCTGTAGTCCACATCTAAAATGATAGAGGTTTGGAGATCGACACTGATAATGTATTTTCCTGTATAAGTTTGTCATTCTGTAGGATACTATCTTTCCCCATAAACCAAGCTTAGATATCTGTGTACACTATGGTATCTATGGAGACTTTCACATCAATAAGTTAAGCACCTGCTTTCCATCCGAGGAAAAGTCCCACTTTAAAGCGCAGTTGTAAATCCATTGTTTCAACTTGCATAGGCTCTGGGAGATGACAAGCATGGTGCTCCATGGATAGCATGAAGTATATCAACCTGGAGCACTCTGAACAGATAGAAGTCCTACTCCTAAGAGACCCCAGTCCCACCCTAGGCAGCATACAACAAGCACTGGAGCTCAGACGGACAGCATGTCAGTGCCACAGAGACCACCAAGTTGTGCTAACTTCTGTGTTTATATTCCTCCTTCATTAAATCCAATTTTCCTAGATATTCAGGGGCCAGAGGAGAAAGTACTGCCAAATGCTTTGTTCACAGTGAAAACTTCATATATGACATCAGAAACTAGGGATAAGCATATCCAGTAACTGATTTACCAATGGCTAAAATACGTTGCTTCTCTCCCTTTTCTAGGTAAGATGTCAAATTCTATAGGGACAATGGGTAAATAATGTGGAAGTAGTAAAGTGATAGGAGGATGACAGCTAATATTTTAATAACACCTTTATCTACATATCTACATCCTTTTCCTTCTCTGTTTCTTTCTTTTTTTTTTTTTTTTACTTTCTCCAGCAAATTTGATGTTGCTTTTCACAATTTCTTGTTTTGCTTCACATTGTCAAAAAACGGAAGAGAAGAGGGATGTAGTTTGATGGCCTAATTGGCTACATTTTAATTCCACTTGATTCCTGGTATTTGTTTATATGGTAACATTAAATACACTCCCTAATCATTTGGAGACTTGTATACGTATACTTGCCAAGATATTGACCCAGTATTACAAATATAGTCTGCAGAAATAGTGACACTGTGTGCTCTGCACCCACAGCTTAGACCTCAGCTACAAGAAGGGGAAATAGAAAGCACAACATAACATCCCTCCAAATATATAAAAATATTATCCTTAAAAATATGTACCAAAGGCTATTATCAAAAATCATAGAAATTACTAAGGAAATAGATGTTACATTTTCAAGGAAATTATTTTATCAATTTTTGATGGAAGTCCTGGACGAACAATTTTGCTGAGCTTGACTACAGTTCAGGGATAAGTTCTATTTGAAGTCTGTTTGCTTTAAAACTAAAACAGGATCTTTGAGGTTCTGCCCTGGAAGACCCATGAAATCTGTCTTCTGATTATTGAATTGCTGCTTCCTGGTAAGGGCATTTCAAGAGCTATGACAATTAGTTGGGACTTGAAAATTCTGGGTTCAATTTTTAGCCATTTCACAGGCTTCATATGTCTGCTCCAACTTATGCACATATTAATTTTCCTCATCTAACTTTAAAATTAGAAGATTTATCGGTATTTTCTATATAGATCCCCATAATGATGGGCTTATCCCATCCTAATATTTCAGGAATTGCCCTCTGGAAGTGTTTGTCCTCCTTTCTGCGATAAAGAAGTTTAGAAAGATTGATTTTGTGATTTAGACACCTGAGCTGAAGACCCAAATTTAGGCAATATGAGTACATTCCTCAAAATATATTATTTATTGAGGAAACCTAGATTTTAACCTAGGCAAGGCATCTAAATTTTTTAAATCTAAAACTAGCTGAGAAGAGTACAAATCATAACGTCTTTGTGGCCTAGTTTTCAACTTGTAAATGTTTCTCTTCCAGCTATGTCTATTTTTCTTATTTAACATTATTTACACATGCTATATATGAGTATTATTTTTATGTGTATGCCTTGTGTTTGTATTATTTATATCATTGGTAATTGTTTGTATTATTTTTTGTTCAACACCATCTGTCTGTCACTATCCATCTGCTGTCTCTTATTTTAGGCTTAGATAGCAAGCTTTTGGAGCATGATTCATCTTTTTTTTCTTGGCCCATTAAAAGTTACTCTTGCGTACTACAGTGCCTAGGACACCTAGTTTTGAAACAGAGCCCCACTGCAAAAGGTGGTCTACAAACAAGAAATAAAACAATAATCCATGTTCCAGTGAGGTGGAATAACAAGTAAACACAGACGGACAGATGGTGGAGTGCAGGAAGGCAATGAGACAAAGTTAGTCAGCATGGTAGACTATTACAACAGCCTTCCCATTTTCCATGTCTTTTGTAGACATAAGAAAAAAATGATCTTACAGGAAACTCCTCTCGATGAGGGTCATGTCTTAGCACTAGAAAAAAGGTGCTTGAAAATTCAGTGAGTTGGGGAGTGAACAGATAAGAGACAAGAGTAAGAACATCACAGAAGATGGAAAAGGTCATGGAAAGCTTCTAAAATTGAAACAAGTAACTTAATTTGACTCCATAAAGGAGCACTACAAAAATAATGCAAAGATGAGCTGGGAAATTACCAAAACAATGACACAGGGAAATTGTACTTGCAACAGAATTTCAAATGGCTGTGAGTAGGGCAAACCAACAGGGACTGCAGCCAGAGAGGTGGAAGGTACAGTCACTGAGACAAGAGACAAAAGTAGCTGGAAATGCTTTGGACATTTAATTATATTCTCAATGCACTCAAACTGTAGTTGCTGAAATAGCAGACACATGCAAACAGTAAGCAAGATAAGCTTCTTGAAAATCTACATTATTGGTCACATTTAAGAATTGTTAATAGAAGACAATAGTTATTTAGGAATAATTCTGGTCTAAATGGAGGGTTTCGTTGCAGAAATACATGGTAAGATACACAGCCCGTGAATGTCCCCAGCAGCCTGATGACCATGTCTTGATTCTAATTCTTTCATGGGCAGAGCAGACAAAAGTGTCAGTCTGAATTTCTCAGATTATTTTAGCTGTCCCAGTGTCTTCGGTAATTTATAACATTTTCCATCACTGCCATACATTATTTAAATCTGTGAATCATTCTGAGGCAAAGACAGAAACTGAGTAAGAGGTTGGAGACAGATCTGGTAAAAAATACAGCTTCACTGTGTACTTACCTGACATGTCTGCTCTTCCTCACTACATTTATTTATGATAGAGAACATATGAGAATTGTTTCTGTAGGTCATAGATTCACTTAATCATGGGTCCCTTGTTCACATTCAGTTTGCACCCTGAATAACTGCATCTGCAAAGGACAGAGTTCAGAATAAGTTTGCAATTCTTACATGTAGAAATGTTCATTAAAAACTAATGAATAGCTACGATCACCACATTCCAACTAGCATCTCATAATCCTGAAATAATTTTTAAAACTCAAATTAATGTGGATTCCTAATGAAAAATATGGCCAAGTGTACCCCAAAGAAGATTGACTAAGGAATATATGTTGGTTTATATCTATAGTGCACAATAAAGATACATGTTAAAAAGTAGAAGACACAAAGTTAGGGACTTGATTATATTGAATTAATCTTCAGGACAAGGTATCTCTGAGATATATAACAGAATCACAGAATGGCTGAAGTTGTAAGGGACCTCGAAACGTCACAGAATCAACTAGGTTGGAAGATCATCTCATCAAATTCCTCCCTGCCCAAGAAGGGCAACCCAGAGCTGATTGTCCAGGACCATCCATATCCAGAAAACTTTTGAATATCTCCAAGCATGGAGACTACACAAATTCCTTGGGAAATCTGTATCAGCACTCAGTCACTTTCACAGTGAAAAAGTGTTTCCTGATGCTGAGATGGAATCTCCTGCATTTCAGTCTGTGCCTCTGGTCCTGTCACTGGGCTCCACTGAAAACAGCCTGGCTCCATTCTCTTTGTGCCCTCTTTTCAGGTATTTATATACTTTAATAAGAGCCCTAATGAGCCTCCTCCACTCTAGGCTAACCAATTTCAGCCCTTCTTCACATGAGAGATGCTCCAGCCTCTTAATCACCTTCATGGCTCTTCACTGGACTCTCTCCACTATGTCCACGTCTCTCTTGTACTGAGCAGCCCAAAGCTGGACACAGAATTCCAGATGTGGCCTTGCCAGTGTGAAGCAGATGGGAAGGATTCTCTCCCTTTCACTGCTGCCAACATTCCTAATGCAGCCCAGAACACCATTAGTCTTCTTTGTGTCAAAGTCACATTTTTGGCTGATGTTCAAGTTGGAGTCCAGCAGGACCATCAGGCCCTTTTCTGCCAAGCTGCTTTCCAGATGGGTCAGCCCAGCTAGTACTGGTTCATGGAGCTGTTCCTCTCCAGGTGCAGGACTTGTTGAACTACTTGAGATTCCTGTCAGCCCATTTCTCCAGCCTGTCAAGGTCTCTCTGAATGGCAGCACAACCTTCTGGCATATCGGCCACTCCTCCCAGTTTGGTGCCATCTGCAAACTTGCTGGAGGGTACACTGCACCTGGATCATTACTGAAGATGTTGAAGAGGATTAGACCCACTATTAACCTCTAGGGTACACCATTAGTTACTGGTCTTCAACTAGACTTTGGGATGCTGATTATTGTAGTTGTTGCTTTGACACCCCTGGACAGAGTCTATTCTATTTGGACTTTAGCTTCTCCCTGGATGCTCGGACAGTGCTTCTGTATACCTTCTAGGTGACCTGTCCTTGTTTCCACCCTCTGTATGCTTCCCTTTTGTGTTTGAGTTTGGCCAAGACCTCCTTGTACATTCATGCAAGCCTCCTGGCATTTTGGCCTGATTTCTTATTCTTTGGGATCTAGCTCTCTTGAGCTTGGAGGAGGTGATATTAACCAGCTTTCTTGCAACCTTCTTCCCTCCAGGGCCTTATCACATTTGACTCTTCCAAGCAGAAGTTTGAAGAGGCCAGACTCTGTTCTTTTGAAGTTCAGAGCTGTGAGCTTGCTTTTGACCTTCCTGCCTCAGGATGCTGAACTTCCACATCTTGTAGTCACTGCAGCCAAGGCAGCCTTTGATCTTCACATCCCCAGTGAGCTCTTCCTTGTTGGTCAGTATAAGGTCCAGCATACCACTTCTCCTCATGTCCTCCCCCATCACTTGATGGAGGGAGACATCACCAATGTGTTCCAGGAACCTCCTGGATTGCTCCTGCCCTGCTGTGTTTTCCTTCCAGCAGATATCAGGGTGCTTGAAGTCCCCCATGAGGATCAGGGACCGTGAATGTGAGGCTGTTTCTGTCTTTCTGTTGAGAGCCTCATCCATTTGTTCTTCCTGGTTGGGTGGCCTGTAGCAGACACCTACAGTAACATCACCTTTGTCTGTCCTCTCTTTAATTGCAACCCATAAAGTCTCAGTTGGTTCCTCACCCATCCATCCCCACGTAGAGCTCCATGCACGCCAGTTACTCTCTGATATAAAGGGCAACTTCCTTCTACATCTTCCCTTCCTGTCCTTCCTAAAGAACCCATATCCCACCACGGCAATACTCTATTCATGGGAGCCATCCCACCATGTCTCCATGTCCCCAACAAGATCGTAGCCCTGCAACTGCACACAAGTCTCTAACTCGGCATGTTTGTTCCCATTACTGCATACTTGAGTGTACAGGAACTAGAAAGAGGCACCCCGGCATGTTGAGTTCCTGGAGACGCTTTGGATGATTTCTCTATAATAGTGCCATGTAGGCACTTCCTAGCTCACATGTGAGTGCTGGAGGTGACACCACCCAAGCCCCATTTTGTTTACCTTTGTGATTCCTTCCTATCACACCACCCTATGCCTTTTGCTCAGCAATCCTTTCCGTCACTTCCTCACAGGACTTCCTGTCTCCCTCACCCTCATCCATCATTCTTAGTTTAAAGCCCTCCTCATGATGTCAGCCATCCCATTGCTGAACGATGCTTTGCCCCACTTAGTGAGCTGGAATGCACCTCTCCCAAGCGGACACTGATCTGCAAACAGGGTCCCATGGTCATAGAACCCAAAACCCTGTCACCAACAGCTAATTATGGCTGTTCTGCAGCCAATTATGGACTTGTCTTATTAATGCCATTTGCCTTATACCCTTTCCCTTCACTGACAGATTGAGGAGAACACCACCTGGGCACTTATGCCCTTATCACCCCAGAGTTCTGTAACCACTTTTGATACTGTCCAGGTTTCCCCTGGCAGTATTTGTGTCCACATGGAATAAGAGCAGAGAGTGTAGTAGTCAGAGAACCAGCTGAGTTTTGTTAAATCCCTCTAAATGTACTGAATCCTGGTCCCTGGCAGGCAGCAAATCTCTCCAGATGACTGCCTGGGTTGACAGATGGGTGCTTTCATCCCCCACAGCAGGGAGCCACCCATTTTGATAACTCGCCATTTCTTCATCATAGTCTTACATAGTTTGGGGTTAGGTGGACCAGGTTCTTTGCTTGTAGGCACATCTGGCTCCTTTTCATCTTTGAAGACGGTGACCCTATTTTGCAGTTGTAAACTGTTAATTGGGGCAGGAGCCTTTCTCTTCACGCCAGAAGTTACCAGCTTCCATCCTTCCCCTTTTCCAGAATTTTCACTTACATTGGTGGTGGGGATAGACACCACCTGCTTCTGTTCTACAGATGGGGTGTGAGGCTTTTCAAGATTCTCAGAGAATGTCCTATCTACTTCCTTTTCATCTTGTCTGATGCTCATTTCTTCCCATAACTCCTCCACTTGGTGGCACAGGTCCTCCAAGACAGCTCACTTTCTGCAGGCCAGAGGTACACCTCTCTTGGCCTTGGATAGAGGCCCCAGGCACTCTCTCTAGCCTGGTAGTTGTAGGACTGCAGCTGCTGCCTGAGGCTCAGTCTGTGTTGAAGCTTCTACCCTTGCAGGGACAGCTGCTTCAACATCTACTGAGGAAACTGCCCTGTGCATGTTACTACCATGTATGAGACTATTATAGCAGCACAATTTCAGCCAAGGACCCCACCAATGCCCCCTTCTTTTTACCCTTCTGCGCAAACTGCAGTGCCTGTTGGCTGTCTCTGTTAGTTGCACTCACAGCACATTAAACCTACGTATTCCAAATTTGATGGCATCAGGGTTGTTCCGAGCATAACTTGGAATATAATTTTATATTCTTAAAAACATTAATGAAACTCTTGCTGCTTATCTTCACATAAGTCTTTTTCTGTTTCCATAACTAGACCTTGTAAAACGATAGTCCCTTCTTCATGACTCTACATCTGAAAGTCCATATAGGAAGTACTCAAATACTTTGGTGCCTCAAACATGGATAAGTGTGAATTTCACACCTATACATCATTAAGTTAGCAGGAAAGGTGAGAATTCCTTTATTCTAGTCTTTTTAAAACCTATTTAAAGAAATGCAAAAAGGAAAACCTCAACTAGAAATTTTGCTAAGGTGAAATTAAAGAATATATGACAAAAGACTAGTAAAAGAGACAGTAAAGGATAGTAAAAGAGGATACTAGAGATAGTAAAAAAAATGCAAATTAAGGCAAAATAAAATGTCTTAAGAAACTGAGTTATGAGAAAGCTAAACTTCTGGAAAGTTAAACAGACTTGTCACCTAAACTAAGTTACCCTTGCTTCTGTAGATTTATGACTTGCTTACCTTCTTTGCTGCCAAATAAAACACAAAGCATGCTCACCATAAAACACAGATTGTATGAATTGTTATTAATTTTTAAATCCAGATATATTTTTCTTTATATAGCTAATAAAGCATACAAATAATTTTCTTCAGTTGAAGTGGAGGGACATTCCTGGATTTTTCAGTGCTACCTCAATATATGATAAGACACCAGCTTCCAGATCTTTTTCTTCCAATGGAATATTCATCATGCAGATGATCTCCAGCTTCGGTGCTGAAGGTGTGACATTTGCAAAATGTTGGCATAGAACATTAGGGTCCCTCTAACTTCCTTCAGCCCTCTGCTTGCAGCATACTGATGGGGAGGACCTTCCCTGTGTTACAGAGCTGGCAGCTGGCAGCATGAGTCTCATCGTTACCTCCAATGCCGAGAAGACTGGATGACTTACACATCTGTTGCCAGGAAAGGAGATTAAGAAAAGAGAAAGTCTTTTGGAAACATGGCTGTAAAGACACAGGCTTCACCCTCCTGAGCAAGGGCGTTGTCAGTCTTCCTCACCTCACTCCCACCAGGAACAGGCTGTTGGCTCCAAAGGCTGTAACAGAAGAGATGTTCTTAAACATTGCATCAGATTTGTTAGACTTTTTTACTTTTCATTTTCCTTCTATTTTCTACACATTTTTTTTCCATAAAATGCCTACTACTGACATACCTACCTTCTACTGTTTTAATGAGAGTCTGTGCCCCTCTGAGGGTCAAATGGGAGGTTCAGATTTCCCCAGCTGGACAACTGGGTGGATGTTTTTGTTTGGACACCACAGAGGATCCCGGAAGTCCACACATGGAAATGGCTATAATAGAGGCTTTACAGGAGAATAACACCTTTCTGGAATGGCAGCTGGAGGGTAATTAGGTTAATTTGAAATAACTCAAATGGCACTAAATGCCCATCTTCAAATAACTGAGTTAAGATGTAAAGTAGGAGAGAATCCAGCTGCAGCTGTAGGTTTTTACTGGTGGGCATTTACATATGATGCAAGTAGATCTCCTAAACTCCCATTATGTTTCATCAAGATAAAGGAATTCACCTTGACCATCAAGTGAGGCTGCTATCTGTATTTGTTGCCACTGGGCATCATAAGTTGAGCTCCTACTTCTGTTGAGCTGAACATGCAGCTCAGCTCCCAGTTTCATCCAACTTAATTTTAAGAATGTTTTTAACTAACTTATGCACCAGAAGAGTAAAAGATAGGGATGGGGCATACACAGCTGGAAGTATGGAAAAGGAGTAACAGAAAAACAGAGGTTAGGTAGCCTTGTGTATTGCCAAATAAGTGCAATTTATTACCCTAAGTGCTTACAATTAGAGGGATAAAACTGGGCCACTATTGTGAACCTCGGTAGTGACTGGCATATGGAATTGTCAACCTAAATCCTCTGGTAGGCTGTGGGTATCTCTATGCAAGTTAAGTCTTTTGTTTTCTTCATGTCTTCAACACAGTTGCAATTGGTTCAGCTTCCACTTCTGCTCTTACAAAATAATCTAACAAACCCTGTGATTCACCAGGGAACCAGGTAGGCTACCTTCATGACATGAAATTACATGACATGGAGGCTTATGGTCATTCTCATGTGGAATTTATTATAGCACAGAACCTCATTGCTGTAGGAGATTAATTAATTGCTGTCATGAAATAACTTTATCACACTAGGGGAAATAATATTAGTATAATTGATGTCTTCCTACTGAATATAGAATAATGATTGTTAGAAAATATTGTTTAATGCTTATCAAACCTGAAGAAAATGATCTTGTAATTTTATTTCCTATTGTTTTATTGGTAAGAATGGCATGAAATCAGTAGTTTTCCTCAGGTGCAGAAACTGAAAAACAGTGTGAAAGTAATAACTAGAGTCCAGTTGCTGTACATGATGGGACCTGAAATCTAAAGCAACAGAGATTAAAAATCACTGGTACTTTGTAAGAAGAAATGATGTGATTAGTGGAACAAAATCTTTAATAATTATTTTTTTTTGTTCTTTCCAGCATGTGGATGCATACTAAAAGCACATGTATACTATTCTCCACAGAAATAAGGAATGTGCTTGTGTGTGTGTGTGCATCTATATGTGCATGCTTGTTTATATTTTATATATAAGCATGATAATATAGCATATAATTACATCTAAATGTATTATTTGTATATTTATAAATTTATGTCTTTAAATTTGTTTTAAACATATGTGTATTTGTGTGTCATATAATGGGAAGATGTTATGATGTTTCTTGGCTATGTATTTTTAATATATGAAGTTTAGTTTGATAGCAGTGATGGATCTCATCATGGCCTTACTGGACTATGGACTATGTAATATAAAAAGAGTGGAACCCATCCTGAAAGGCTTATGATCTCACTAGTCAAGGTAGATAAAAAAAAAAATGATAGGAAGCTAATAAGAATTTTTAAAGGGGAAAAAAAAAAAAAGTGTACCATGTGTTCTTACTTACTTTTCACATGGTAACATCACTACCCGCTCTCCTTTGTCTTGCTGCCTCACCAAGTCTGCTGCACAGCCTTGATTTATGACAAGTTCTCTCTTGTTTTCTTACCAGACATGAAGAAACACTGCCTCTCTTTGGTGCTCCAAAAAAGTCAGAAATAAGCAGCTTATTGTGTTTGCCCTACACCAAGTTCTCAGCCCTTTCTACACTTTAACAGTAGGAAAATTTCTCTTCTGCCCCTTACAGGACTCTTACATATAACTGCAGGTTTATTATACCTATGTTCCTGGTCACATAGTAGTATTATTCTGCACAAATGGTAAGCCTACAAATCACATGATCCCCGTATGTTTTGCTATAAAATAGGTTTATTAAATACAGACTATCCTCTTCTTTTCATTATTAGAGATTTAGCCTGTGAAGCGGTCCTTGAAAAGGAAGAGAAAACATATGACAACTAGTAATTTGCAAGAGCTGGATCTGCTTCAGTGAACAATAGCATTACCTGAGATAGTCTCGAAGTCCAATAGTGAGCTCATAGGTCAGACAATACCAAACCTCCTTCAAGTAAGAGAATGGCTTCTCTCAGGCACTCTGTGTTTCTGCAAAAAGTCTGCATGTCATCCTGCTCAAACACATAGAGAGAAGGCAGGAAATACAGAGAATGAGAAACCTGCGGAAAAATACAATAAAAGGAAAAGAAATAATTTCAATCTCTCTGGACGTAACTAATTATGAAGAGAAAAAGACTAATGTCTCCAGTTTAAGTAAATCATTAGTAATTTTCTGTACTAAGAGAAATAGTTGAGTTCCCAGAGATGTGATAAAGATGTAAGATCATAAGTGCCTAAGTGCAATGTAAGATATAGTGGGAAACATTCTTAAAAGGCAAATGCAGTGACAAAAGCTCCCTATTACATTTAATAGATAATAAATGGTATTCCTCTGAGTTAACCTTTCACCTGTAGATTTCAGGGAAATGGCAAAGATTTTTTTTCAGAAGACTTGGGTAGGGAGGGATAGGATCTAGAAGAATGATAGTTAAAATTGTTCAGCAAGGTATGACATGGATATAATGAAATACTGTAGAGGGTTCTAACCTTACCATGAGGATGTTGTGTGTATGTAACACAAAAGGTCAAGGGTCCTTTAACATTAAAACTAGGAAAAGATGAAGCAGACAGACTTGACTTGTGGCTCTTATAATGAAAATGCACCTGATATACCTTTATTAATACAGTAAGTATACTTAGTAGAAGGATGATTATAAGAAATGCACGGTTATTGTTAATGAATTAATCACAGAGAAAATGTAAACACCACTAAACTGCCCTACAAAGACAGGTAAGTAGAAACTTACCTAGATTCTATTTCACTTAAAGTATTTCCTGCAAACATCTGAAAGCTAACATGAGTACTCCTGAAAACTGATTCTTCTAAAAATAAAATATTTACTAAAAATGAATTTCAAACACTAGCTTTCTTGGTGCTATTTGTGATATTTTTGTGGATTGTTTCTTATTATTTTTTTTCAATTCAGTCAAGGCAGAGAAGACTTCTACACATTCTATGGACTCTGTCACCAGAGCACTATCTGGGTGTTTGCATGTCAAAATGTTGTAGCAATTTGCAGATCAAAGTTAATAACTGAGAAAGAAAAAAAAAAAAAAAAAAAAAGATTGTATTCAATTTCCCAAAATGCTTTTGGATACCTTTGAAACAAAACAACAAAAAAACCCCACAAAATTTGGCATGTCTGTTATCTGTAAGAGTTTTTTTGCATAACTACGTTTCTCAGCAACCAGACAAACAACCCATTTCTCTAGTTTAGGACATATGACAAGTATTTTCATCTCTACATGGATAGGACAAGATTTCAACAGCTTATATTTCTAGCCTGTTGCCTTACAGTTTTGTAGGCCCTGATTCGGGCATACACGTAAATTTATCTTTAAGCATCTGCCTTCATCTCATTAAGCACATGTTTAAGTCTTTTCTTGAAAAGTGATGCTTTCAGGAAAAGAGATCTTGAGTGATGCTATTCTCTGCTTCTGACACTGAATTTAGTCAATAAGTCTTGCAAGCTGCAATTTAGAAAAAAAGTTTCTTACTTTCAAATTAGCTTACTACATCTGGTGAATTTTCTTTCTCTCTCTTTTTTTTTTTTTTTTTTTTAAGATGAAAGGAGTTCGTGATATGTGCAATTGTATGTGTCACATGCTTGCTTCTCTATTCTCCTTCTGTTCTATTGTTGTAATGCTTCCTCTACTATTCTCACACAGGGTTTGAATGTTATTGATTCCCTCAGATTTTAAATACATGAAGATGAGTTTAGTGAGAACAGCTACTTTTCTTCCTTATGTTATAAATCCCCAGAATTCTGTTTCTTTTTATTGCAATTGTTTGAGTCATAACACCACCTATTTTGGTATAATCTTCAGAAGAAGGAAAACAGATAATATTTTAGATGAAAATAAACTTTCATGTAAATGCTTTCACAGAATCACACAATCATCTAGGCTGGAAAAGACATTGAAGATCACCAACCATTAGCCTAACACTAACAGATCCCAACTACACCACTAACAGATCCCAACTATACCATATCTCTAAGCGCTATGTCGATCTGACACTTAAACACCTCCAACCTCTCTGCAACCTCCTTTCAGGGAGCTGTAGAGGGCGATGAGGTCTCCCCTCAGCCTCCTCTTCTCCAGACTAAACACCCCCAGTTCCCTCAGCCGCTCCTCGTACGACCTGTGCTCCAGACCCTGCACCAGCTTCGTTGCCCTTCTCTGGACACGCTCGAGTCATTCAATGTCCTTTTTGTAGTGAGGGGCCCAAAACTGAACACAGGAATCGAGGGGCGGCCTCACCAGTGCCGAGGACAGGGGTAAGATCCCTTCCCTGTCCCTGCTGGCCACGCTAGTGCTGACACAAGCCAGGATGCCATTGGCCTTCTTGGCCACCTGGGCACACTGCTGGCACATATTCAGTCGGCCCCCAAACAACAGTCCCTCTCTGACTGGCAGCTCTCCAGCCACTCCTCCCCAAGCCTGTAGCGCTGCTGGGGGTTGTTGTGGCCCAAGGGCAGCCCCCGGCATTTGCCCTTCTGGAAACTCCTCCAGTTGGGCTCAGCCCATGGCTCCAGCCTGTCCAGGTCTCTCTGCAGAGCCTCCCTACCCTCGAGCACATCAACACTCCCACCCAGCTTGGGGTCATCTGCAAACTGATTGAGGGTGCACTCGATCCCCTCGTCCAGATCATCAATAAAGATGTTAAACAGGAGTGGCCCCAAAACCGAGCCCTGGGGGACACCACTCGTGACCGGCTGCCAAATGGATTTAACTGCATTCACCACAACTCTTTGGGCCCGGCCATCCAGCCAATTTTTTTCCCCAGCAAAGCGTGTGCCCATCCAAGCCATGAGCAGCCAGTTTCACCAGGAGAATGCTGTGGGAAATGGTGTCAAAGGCCTTACTAAAGTCAAGGTAGACAACATCCGCAGCCTTTCACTGATCCAATAAGCAGGTCACCCTGTCATAGAAGAAGATCAGGTTTGTAAAGCAGGACCTGCCTTTCATAAACCCATGCTGACTGGGCCTGAGCATCTGGATGTCTCACATGTGTTGTGTGATGGTACTCAGGATGAGCTGCTCCATCAGCATCCTGGGCATCGAAGTCAAGCTGAAAGGCCTGTAATTTTCCCTATCATCCTTTCAACCCTTCTTATAGATGGGTGCAACATTGGCCGATTTCCAATCTGACGGTACTTCCCTGGTCAGCCAGGACAGCTGGTAAATGATGGAAAGCGGCTTGGCGAGCACCCCAGCCAGCTCCTTCAGCACCCTCGGGTGTATCCCATCTGGTCCCATAGACTTGTGTGTGTCTGTGTGATGCAGCAGGTCACTGACTGTCTCCTCCTGGATTGTGGGGGGGTCATTCTCCCATTCTCTGTCTTCTGGCTGAGGAGGCTGGATTTCTTCAATACAACTAGTCTTGCTATTAAAGACTGGTGCACAGAAGGCATTAAGCATCTCAGCCTTTTCCTTGTCACTCGTTACCATGTTTCCTCCTGCATCTAGTAGGGGATGGTGGCTTTCCCTGGTTTTTCTTTTGCTGTTGACATACTTATAGAAACATTCCTTGTTATCCTTGATTGTTGAAGCCAGATATACTTCTAGCTGGGCTTTAGACCTCCTGATTTCCACCCTGCATAGCCTCACAGCATCTTTGTAATCACTGTGAATCACTAGCCCCTTCTTCCAAAGGCTGTAAACTCTCCTTTTCTCCTTGAGTTGCAGCCAAAGCTCTCTGTCACTGGCTTCTCTTACAGCACCTGGGGACAACCTGCTCCTGAGCCATTAACACTTCCTGCTTAAAGTGTGCCCAGCCTTCCTGGACCCCTCTACCCTTCAGGAGAGTCTCCCAGGGGATCCTTTCAAGCAGGTGCCTAAACAAGTCAAAGTCAGCCCTTCTGAAGTCCAGGATGTCAGTTCTGCTGCCCCCTCTCCTGGCCTCTCTAAGAATATTATTTCATGATCGCTGTGCCCTAGTTGGCCTCCAGTCGCCACATGATCCACCAGTCCTTCTCTGTTCACAAAGAGGAGATCCAGCAGGGCACCTTCTCTGGTTTGTTCACTCACCAGCTGTGTCAGGAAGTTATCTCCCACACATTGCAGGAATCTCTGAGCCTGGTCCCGTTCTGCTGTGTTGTATTTCCAGCAGATGTCTGGGAAGTTAAAACCTCACACAAGAACAAGGGCAAGCTATCATGAGATTTCTCTTAAGTGCCTATGGAATATTTCATCCACCTCTCTGTCCTGGGTGGGTGGCCTATAGTAGACTCCTACTACAACATCTGCCCTGTTGGCCTTCCCCCTGATTCTAACACAAAGTCACTTCACCCTGTCTTCACTGCACTTGTTATTAAAGCAATCATAATATAATGATGAGTATTATAATTATAATAAATATACGTAACTTTATATAACTAAAGAATTATAATAAATAGTAATCATAATAATAACAATAACTCTCCCTGACTTACAGCACTACTCCACCACCTCTCCTTCCTTGTCTCTCCCTCCTAAAGATCTTGTAGCCATCAGTTGGCACACTCCAGTCATGGCAGACATCCCACCATGTTTCTGTGATAGCCACTACATCATAATTTTCCTGTTGCATCATGGCTTTAGGCTTGTCCTGTTTGTTGCCCATGCTGTGTGCATTGGTATACATGCACTTCAGATGGGCTGATCTTTTGCCCCCTTCCCTCTTCAAATCTAGTTTAAAGCACTCTCAATAAGTCCAGCTAACTCCTCCCCCAAGATCCTTTTCCCCCTATGGTACAGGTGCATTACATTTAATGCGAAAATTTCTGGTGTCCTCTATACTAACCCTTGATTGAAAAATCCGAAGCCCTGACAGTAACACCAGTCTTGGAGCCACAAGTTAATCTGCTGAGTTCTCTTGTATTCTTCATCTATCCTCTCAAGTGAAGGGATGGAGGAGGACACAATTTGTGCCCCCGACTCCTTAATCAGTTACCCCAAGGCCTTGAAATCTCTCTTCATCGCTTTAGAACTTCTCCTGGTAATGTCTTTGCTACCTACCTGAAAAACCAAGTGAGGGTAATAGTTCTTGGGTCTCACTAGAGTGGGGGAGGCAGCAGACTTCCCCATGAAGTGGGTCTGGTCTGCATATTGGGCCTTTGACACCCCTCATAATGGAGGCACCCATTACAGTGACACTACTGGTGTTCTTTTTAGAACTGGTTTTAATACCTGGTGTAGAACAACCCGGCCTTGGTGGACCTTGTTCTTCCCCTTTGTTTGACTCATTTTCTTCCTTCTCTTCTTCATTCAAAAGTTCCAGGTAGATGTAGTGTTATGGTAAACATCAGACCATTTGCAGATGCTAGAGGGTTTAATAAGGTAGGAGTGCACAGGGAACAATAAGGAAAGAAACTTGTTCTAGTCTATATCTAAATCCATGGCAGAACTACAGCTTGTAAGACTTCATTGACCAAATTCACTACCAGAAGTCCAGATGCCTGTAATCACTAAGGGGATCTTTGGTACTAAGTCACCTGATTTGACAGTGACAAAATTTTGAGGAATTTCCTATAGCATAACATTTGAGAAGTATTAAGATGAATAAGAAAGACTACAGATAGGATATTTCAGGTAAGTTTGACTTAAAAGTCTATTATTCTTAGAAGGCAGTTGTTGTATTATTTCCTGTAGTAGGAGAAGAACAGGTTCAAGACCAGCTGAAGGACCTGAATATACAAAAGACCATGGGATCTGATGAGGTGCACCCAGGGTCCTGAGGGAATTGGCTGATGCAGTGGATAAGCCACTCTCCATCGTATTTGAAAAGCTGTGGCATTCAGGCAAAGCCCCAGTGGCTGGGTAAAGGGAAATATCATACCCAGTTTATAAAAGGGTAAAAAAAAGGACCTTAGGAACTACTGATCAGTCAGCCACACTCTTGTGGCCAGTAAGAACATGGAGCAAATCCTCCTGGAAGACATGTCAAAACATATGGAAGACAGAGAGGTGATTAGAGGCAGACAGCATGCCTTCACCAAGGAAATATAATGACTGAGTAATCTAGTGGTCTTCTATGATGGAGTGACAACATCTGTGGACAAGGGAACATCTGTAAGACCTTTGATATGATTCTCCATAACAATCTTGCCACTAAATTGAATAGATGGGGTTTGGCTGATGGACTGTTAGATGGGTAAGGAAGTGGTTGAATGGCCATGTCCAAAGAGTTATCATCAGTGGCTCAATACCCAAGTGGAAACTAGTAATAAATGATGTCCCTCAATGGTCCATACTGGGACCAGTACTATTTCATATCTTCATCAATGACATGGACTGTGAGCTGAGTGCACCCTAAGCAAATTTGCAGATTACAACAAGGTGAGAGGTGCAGCTGATTCGCTAGAGGAAAGGGATGCCATCCAGAGAGGCCTTGACGAGTGTGAGGAGTGGTTCCATGTGAATCTCTGTAGCAGGTACACCCGCCCTATGAAAATAGGTCTTCTTGGCTGCTGAAGTGTAGCAGCTCCTGACTGCCTTTGTTCTCAGGGCTTCAAGGTAATTGGGGCCTTTGACCAATGGGAACCGCTGTTGACTACAGGTCAGATTTGGCCTGGATATAAATGGAGTCCCCTGGGGGAGCCATTCTGAGCTTGTCCCTTGGAGCAGCAGCTGCAGTCGAGGACTCTCCCCTTGGGTCGGGACACTGCCCAAGGAAATTCCTCAAGGTGAGTTGGTTCAAGAAGCTGCCCTGAGTAGGACCTCGAGGTTGAGAGCCCTCACTTGATAGGTGAGTGATAGAGCATTTTGGGTTGCCATTAAATCTTAGGGAGTTGTGCTTTGTTCTGTGTTTTGGGTTGCTTAAACCCTAAGGAGTTGTGCTTTTTTCTGCATTTAGGGTTGCCATTAAACCCTAGGAAGTTGTTCTGTTCTCCTCTCACAGACATTTGAACCTGTAATTTATGGAGATCTACTTAATTGTGTTAATAATAAATTTTAAATTTTTGGTGGTTGATTGTTTATTTGAGAGCCTTCATAACACATGGAAAGGATAAAAAGGTGTTAAAGGCTGATCTTCCCCACCAGGATAAAAATGAAGGGGTAAAAACTCAAGCTAGTAGGAGGCAGATCCAAAAGGGAAATCACATAATAAACATTTGGGTCAGAACTTTCTTCTAGAGGATACCGTGAATGCTCAAAGTTGCTGTGGGAACTAATGAAACTGAGTTTTGAAAGCAAAATCTATGGCAGGTGTTGTGAGAGTGCAGAGCAGGCTGATTGCTAGGGTTCTGGAGCCATGGGGGCTTCCCCCATGGTCCGGCAGGGCAGAGCCTCCGTAACAACTTCATGAAGTTCCACAAGACCAAGTGCAAGGTTCTACACCTGGGTTGAGATGAAGCCCAGTACCAGTACAGACTATCGGATAAATGAATTAAGACCAACCATTCAAGGAATGACTTGGGGAAAATGGTGGATGAAAAATTGGATGTGATCTTGCAGTGTGCCCAGAAAGCCAACTGTATTGCAGGCTGCATAAAAAGAAACATGGCAAACAGGTTGAGGGAGGTGATTCTCCCCCTCTGCTCTGCTCTTCTCTGCTCTGATGAGATCCCACCTGGAATACTGTATCAAATTCTGTGGTCCCCAGTAAAGACATGAACCTCTTAAAGTGGGTCCAGAGGAGAGCCATGAAAATGGTCAGAGTGCTGGAACACCTCTTTTATGAAGAAAGACTAACATTTGGTGTTGTTCAGCCTGGAGAAAATGAGTCACTGAGGAGGCTGTATTGCAGCCTTTCAAGGTATAAAGGGGGCTTATAAAAAAGATGAAGACTTTTTACGAAGGCCTGTAGTAACAGGACAAGGGGCAATAGTTTTAAGATGAAAGAACATAGGCTTAGACTGAACATAAGGAAGAAATTTTTTTATGATGTGGGTGGTGAGAACAGGTACATGTTGCTCAAAGAATTGTGGATGCCCCATCACTGGATGTGTTCAAGATCAGGTTGGACAGAGCTCTGAGCAAAGTGATCTAGTGCAAGGTGTCTCTGTCCGTGGCAGGGGAGTTGAACGAGGTGAGCTTTAAAGGTCCCTTCCAACTCCAACTATTCTAAGATTTTATGATTGCATTAAAATTAAAAAAAATATATATTCTAAGAAGGAAACCTCTTACCAGTTCTATACATATTACTTATATTGAATGAGTCTTAAGCATAAGAGTGATACCATGAAAAAAATCTCTTAATCCTTATTGATACAGAGCAACTTGAATCTTGGCAGTGCTAGCAATATCACAGGTTTTCAGAAGCACTGCATGCATCAGTGCTACCCATCAAGGTACTAATACTGCTTCTTCCCTACTCTTGAAGGCATATTGTGCAGTGAAAGTAACATCATCTGATAAAAAGCAGTTTACCTGTATGAAACCATACTACATTAAAATAAAATTAATCCAAGCCCTGTAACACTGTAAAATAGGTGAATCATCTGGACAAATAGCTACAGTGGTGGTGTAGGAATATGAACCTAGGTTCAGGATAGTCAGGATGAGCCTGTTTAAATGATAAAGGACACACATAAATGGAGCTCTAATCCTTATTTCACAAATCACACTTCAACACTCTTATTTATTTACTTGCATTATCAATAATCTGGTTTAGTATTTTATCACTCTACTGCATTGCTTTTCGAGTCAATTACTTTGAATTACAATCTAATCAGGCAATACAATGCCTCATAGTGCACGTTTCATCGATAGAGAATGAAGATGATGTCACTCTAAAGCCAAACCCTCATCTGTATAATCTCTGCAGCTGGCAGTCTTAGACCACTCAGGTAAACTACTGATCTGTGTGCTTTCCTTCTGATTGAAGCGTGCCTCAATATATTTGAATTCCTCTGATTTTTTAAAAAGTTTAGTTTGAAGTTTGGCTATGATCCAGTATGACTGCCTGAAATACAATGTGTGAAGATCAAATGGTCACATGAAAATTAGATTTGTGAGCTTCTTCAAACAGTGCTGATCCTGCACTAATGTTGACATATTTGTTATTTCTGAAGAGGCTTGGTCCTCTTGGTTCTGTTCCTTACATAGACTACAAGTGAAAAATATGTATGCCAACCTTGAAAATGTTATTTCTTTAAAAAGAAGGAAGTGCAAGTCTGCATTTTTTTTATATTATTCTTTCAGTAAAATGGATTTGCAAGTTTGTTATGAGAGCCATGCAGGAATTGTGAGCTACAGGAACTTCATTTAGCAAAAACACAGACCATTATCACCTACATGGAAGGTATTGGTTCTTATAACCTGTTCTTTATTAAACATATGAAGTACTTTTGGGGTGTACAGAGTTTCAAAAAAATACAGCTACATATATTGATGAAATAAATTAATCATTGATTGTATATTACATTGCTTCCTATAAATCATATTTATTTATAAATAGCTAACAAACACTTTATGGAGGTTATGCATATGTGTTAAAAATAAAATTTATATTCTGCCATTCATAGATTTTATATATATAAAAAATAGGACCTTAATTAATAGAAACATAGAGAGGTTACGGTTGGAAGGGACCTTAAACATCAATTAGTTTCAAACATCTTGCTATGGGCAGAGACACCTTCCACTAGACCAGGCTGCTCAAAACCTCATCTAACCTGACCTTGAACACTCCAGGGAGGGGGCATCCACAGCTTCTCTGGGCAACCTGTTCCAGTGTCTCACCACCATCACAGGAAAGAATTTGTTCCTTCCATCTAATCTATATCTACCCTCTTTCCAGACAAAAATCATTACCCCTTGTTCTATCACCACACTCCCTGACAGAGTGTCACTCCCCAGCTTTCCTGTAGGTCCCCTTTAAGTACTGGAAGGCTGCTCTGAGGTCTCCCCAGAACCTTCTCTTCTCCTGGCTGAACGACCCCGGATCTCTGAGCCTGTCCTCATAAGGGAGGTGCTCTGCCCCCCTGGAGCCCCATATCTTCTTGGCCCTCCTCTAGACCCGCTCCAACAGGTCCATGTCCTTCTCATACTGGGCGCCCCAGAGCTGGATGCATTACTCCAGGTGGGGTCTCACGAGAGCAGAGTAGAGGAGCAGAATCCCCTCCCTTGGCCTGCTGGACAGAGTCCTCTTGATGCAGTCCAGGTTACATCTGGCTTTCTGGTTTGCAGCGCACATTACTGATTCAGTCAGTTTTCCACCTGCTAATAACCCTCCAAGTTCTTCTCCATAGGGCTGCTCTCAATCCACTTATTGCCCACCCTGTATTTGTGCTAGGGATTGCCTCAACCAAGGTGCAAGACCTTACACTTGGCCTTGTTGAATTTCATGAGATTCACACAGGCCCACCTTCTCACCTGTCAAAATCCCTCTGGATGGCACATCCCTTCTCTCCAGCATATGTCAACCACACCACACAGCTTGGTGTCATTGGCAAACTTGTGAGGGTGCACTCAATCCCACTGTCCATGTCTTCATCAACTATGATAAACAGCACTGGTCCCAGCACCAACCCCCGAGGAATGCCAGTCATTACTGTTCTCCACTTGGACATCAAACTGTTGACCACAACACTTTGGGGGTGACCATCCAACCAATTTCTCATCCACTGAGTGGTTCATCCATAAAATCCCTATCTCCCCACTTTAGAGATGTGTGTCATGTGGGACAGTGCCAAAAGCTTTGCACAAGTCCAGGTAGATGGGGTCAGTTGCTCTTCTTTTATCCAACAACGCTGTGACCCTATTGTAGAAAGCCACCACATTTTGCTGGCAAGATTTGCCCTTAGTGAAGCCATGTTGGCTGTCACCAAGCACCTCCTTATTTTCCCCGTGTCCTGGCAGAGTTCCCAGGAGGATCCGCTCCATGATCTTTGCCAAGCACAGAGGTGAGACTGACTAACCTGTAGTTTCATGGGTCTTCCTTTTTTCCCCTTTCTAAAAATGGGGGTTATGTTTCCCCTTTTTCAGCCAGTGGGAACTTCACCAGACCACCACGACTTCTCAAATATGATGGATAGTGGCTTAGCCACTTCATCCACCTGTTCCTTCAGGACCCGCAGATGCATCTCATCGGGTCACATGGACCTGTGCACCTTCAGGTTCTTCAGATGGTCTCAAAGCTGATCTTCTCCTACAGTGCACAGTTGTCCTTTCTCCCAGTCCCTGCCTTTGCCTTCTGCTACTTGGGCAGTGTGGTTGGAGCCCTTGCTGGTGAAGACTGAGGCAAAAGAGTTGTTGAGGACCTCAGCTTTCTCTATATCCCAGGAAACCAGGTCTCCCTTTTCCTTCTGGAGAAGGCACACATTTTCCCTAGTCTTCCATTTATCACCAGCATACCTGCAGAAGTTTTTTTTGTTTCTCTTGATGTACCACCAGATTTAATTCTGTCAGGGCTTTGGCCTTCTTAACCTGATCCCTGGCTACCTGGACAGTTTCTCTGTATTTCTCCCAGGCGATCTGTCCTTGCTTCACCCTCCTGTAGGCTTCTTTTTTGTGTTTGAACTTGTCCTTGTTCATCCATGCAGGCCTCTATGTGGTTTTGGCAGACTTCCGCTTTATTGGGATGCATCACCTCTAAGCTTGGAGGAGGTGATCCTTGAATATTAATCAGATTTTGTGACCCATCTTCCCTCCAGGGATTTACCCCATGCTACCTTACCAAGCAGATCCCTTGAAGAAGCCAGAGCCTGCTCTCCTGAAGCCCCGGGTAGAGAGCTTCCTGTGCACCCTCCTCACTGCCCTAAGGATCTTGAACTGCACCCTTACATGGTCACTGCAGCCAAGGCTGCCCTTGAGCTTCACACTCCCCACCAGCCCCTCCTTGTTGGTGAGAACAAGGTCCAGCATTCCACCTCTCCTCATTGGCTCCTCTGTAACTTGGAAAAGGAAGTTATCATGAACACATCCCAGGAACCTCCTGGATTGCTTGTGCTCTGCTGTTTTGCCTATCCAACAGATATTGGGGTGGTTGAAGTCTCCCATGAGGATCAGGGCTTGTAAATGTGAGGCTATTCCTATGTCTCTATGGAAGGCCTCACTCATTTGGTCTTCCTGGTTCGTGCACTATAGCAGACCCTCACTATAACGTCACCTGTCCCTGCTCTCCCTTTAATCCTGACTCATAAACTCTTGGCCAGTTCCTCATCTGTCCTCTGGCAGGGCTCCATGCACTCCAGTATGGAATTAACAGTCATGTTAATTAACCTCTTCACTGTTGTATTTGAGCATCTTTGTGTGTTCTGAATAGAAACAGAAGGCTTCATGAAATTACTGGGGCACTAATATTTCTGAGGTCTAAATCCTGCTAGGCTATTGTGGTTTTAAGTGCCATTATGTACTGGCTCAGGAAAAAAAAAAAAGCCACTTGTGATAAGAATTTTATTCTTTAGGGTTGTTTACATTTTGGATGATGTAGCAAAAATTACTAATTGATTAAAATATTCTTATTCATTTCTTAACCACCCTGACTGCAAAGGAACAATAATCATACTTGCATGTACCAAGTGTTTCTTAGCCAGGTCAAATATTCTAAAAACATGCTGTCTTATGTCAACAACTGAGTATGGAGTAACACCTTAAACTATTACTTTTTACAAAAATTAAGCTTACATGCAGGATTTGCTTCCTAAAACTGACCTGTAGAAATCCTTACTGATGGACTGTCTCAGTACGTAATTAAAGATTTCCACAAATTAGGTTTTAGGAAATTTTCTGTTAAACAGAGGGTGTAATATCAAGTGTCCATCATGAGTAATTTTTTGATGACTCAGAATTTATGTTGTTTCCTAGAGCTTACTTAATACAATTCTCAATATGTCAATTCTATTTGGCAAACTTTTTTTTTTTTTTTTAGATTTTATCCAAAAGTAATATAAAACAATTATCAAGTTAGGAAATTTCCTCCAATTTTAAAAGACTTAAATCCTAGTTGGAGTAATATTAGGAGAGCAAATTAATCTCTACCCAGGATGTTGTAAAGGAGTATTCTTTATTTTAGAGCAACCCATAGTGAATTCATTCAAACCAATGATTAAATGCCTAGCCAGTGCTAACTTACACAACTATAAAACTTAGAATTTAAGATGTTGCAGCCTTAAAACAATACAGATTTGGATGCAGTACTATGTTCTTGTTCACATAGAGATAAATACATATGTGCTGCAGAACTAAATATTTAACTGAATTGTATAATTTCATTTATTATGTATCTTTACTGTCTTGTCTGTTCTGCTCCTGATGTCCCATCAAACCCAAGCTTCTTTCAAAATTTTTAATCCTTAAATTGCTTCAAACTGATTCTTTTAGTTGTTGTTGTTGTTAAATCAAATTGCCATAAAAATGTTTCCTCCTCCTTACAGATTTGACATTTATTCTGTGAAGCAATTGGGCTAGAGTCCAAAGCTGTAGAAGAATCAGTCCTGGATCAGTAACAAGTTTTTATACACAAACACACTGTGATTTTAAAGTCTATTATCACATTTCTATACAGAGCTAGAAAGCTTCCTTTCCTGGAAATGAGAAATTCCCATTTTCTCTTTGGGGTGCCCAGCCCATACTTAAAATTCCAAAAAGACATAGGAAAACAGATGTTTAAAACCATTATGTCGTTGTGGTTGGGTTTTTTTTTGGTTGTTTTTTTTTTTTTTTTTTTTTTAATGAACAAAAAAGGGCTTCATAACATGAAAATTTTAAAAATATTCACTATATTTTATGACCCAAAATGTGGACATTTGTCATCAACTTATAAATATTTTATTCAAATTTCCATCATGAAACCCCATTGTACTCTTGTTCAAGAGTTTCTTATCAATATAGAATAAAATGTCTGTTTAGATTTCTTTATATAGTTTTCCCTTTTGATGAGAGAAGTGCAGATTTCAGGACAGTTACTACTGCAACACAATCTGACTAGATATTTTTGCCCACAAAGTAGAAGAAAAGAATGATGCTTCTCAAGTACAGCTTCCATGAGGCATAATTCATTGAGAAAAACATTGTTTTTTTCATGAGAATATTTTGACTCTAGACATGGCAAGATAGAAAACTTTTTTTTTCCAAAAATTGAACTTTTTTTGTCATAAATTTCAGTTAGCAGATAACTCAGTATTCCAGTAGTGATGTTGGTGGTAATCTGGAAAACATTTTAACAATCCCTCATCATTATTCAGTTATTTTTATTATTACTGGAGATTTCAGTAGTGACCATACACCTGGGAAATGGAAGAGAACTTCAGTCTCTTGAAACTTCAAAAAGGACAGCCGCATTTTTCCAGAACTGATTATGGTGTGCTATGGGTTTATGACATTTATGTTTTCATTTTGTTTTGCTATGAAAAAATGATTTTTATATGGAAAACATATGTATGTTTATGTTGCTATAAAACAGACAGGATCTGTAGTGTAGCTGACAATGTTGGTACAGAAAATAGACACTGCTTTTCCTAACTTTCTCAGCCAAGTTATACTAGTTTACATTACATTAACATAGCTTTTCATGTTTAATATCCTTGTGGGGGAGGCTGAATGAAAAGAAGGAAGAATTGCCCATGCTTAATAATATTAGCATTTAAGTTGTCCCATTAGAGTTTAAAATTTGCACCTCATTAAAGCAAAGATTGTGCTTGAAGGACAGATTGCAAGAAGGTAGGAGAGGGAGAAACTATGAGCACACCTTATGGAAGCAAATGGGGTAAGACAGCTGAATTTTGCTCTTTAGAGTCTGAGTTTTGAAAAATATTTGTTCAGTTTGCATCCCACAAATCAAGAATGAGGTTTGAAATGGATCCTGAAACCTCATTAAAAGACAACAGTATTTAAGTGCCTAGTTTAAGCATTAGTGGTTTTGTGTGATGGTTTCCAGTATGGCTGAATTAATAGAACATCAGTATTTTTATTAATAGTTAAGAGATTAATAAAATAAAGAAGTTATAGTTGATATTTAACTGAAAAAAACTTGAATTCCCTTTGATAATTAATCTAAATGCTTTTATGGGGACTCCCTCTAAAAAATCTCACAGTAGTACTTAGTATTATCACATCACCTTCCCAGACAACTGTAAATAGTCAGAACCTAAAAGCCCAGTAATTTTCAGTGAGAGATCTAAATACAGAGTTTTGAACATAAAGCAAGCAGAAAGAAATAGACCGGGGTTTTTTGTGGGTTTGTTTTTTTGGTTTTTTTTTTTCAGATGTGTACTTGTTTTGCTTGCCTAGGCATGAAGTGCCCTACAGTATGTGAGATACTCATATGAAGCTATCAGCCAGAATCATGCCTTGTCCTCATGAAGTGGCCAAGAATACCAAATGACACAATATTCCTGTGGGTAACCAACTGAAACAAATCCTTAGTGTCTTACAGTAAAGTCCAGTAAAGATTTAAAAAAATTTGTTATTGACTTTTCACACCAATAAGGATTCAGTTTTGTGCCTGAGTTAGGTGTGGACTGATTGTCAGTTGAGCAGTGGTCATTTAAAACAATAATGTATAGGCTGGTTGTACATCACTGCACCTGTATAGGATTGTCTTCCCCTTTCTCTGTTCACTTAGTAAATATGAACTAGACTTAAGTTATTTGGATGATTAATACATCATCCCTTTTATAACTTATGCGTTAGTTCATGCTCTAAAATGGCCTGAGCTTTTGACTCCTTGCTAACTATACTATTAATCTATCCATCTGCTATACCCTTGTTAAAGGAAGGGAATAGTCAAATGGAGAACCATCTGGCATATTGTCTTCCTATTCCAAACAAACAGAGTGCAGATAAATACTTAGCAGTTAATACTACCTCTAACTCTGAGACACGGTTCAAAGCCAAGTTTTCATGCACTAATTCTGCTGTTTCAGAAAAGCGTACCTCCTGGAAGCCACTGTCTGTTCACTGGAGTGGCTAAATAAACAGAGTCTGTATGATCTGGCCCCCCCAGACTAAATTATCTCTTTTGGATGCTTTGACTACTCGACCAATCTATCTATTTAAAAAACAAACCTAAACAAAACAAAACAACAAACCAAACAAAAAACAAAACAACAAAACATGACAGTACAGACTGTGTTTGGGCAGAGAAAAGAGTCCGCTTTAGAATGAAATTCTTGGAAAACCAAAGTAGAAAGAATGCTTGGTCCTGTGTCATTTCTCTGTCTTGTGGTGTCTATTTGAGAAAAGACAGCTGTTTGCAAACTCCTCTCAGCAACACCACTGGGAGGTATGAAAACCCATAATAAAACTCTGCATTTCACTATTTGGAAAAGAGGTACCAGAAGAAGGAATGGATTTAATCTCTTTACACTGATGTATTGGGTGTTTTTTCAGGTTTTTTCTGACTTCATAGAGAGTAGATAGAGAGGATCTTTACAGATTTTATAAATTGGAGAGCTAGGGACTTAAAAGTTTTCTAAAAGTCATTTTTTGTGATTAATTATTTTTGATTAATGTGTTTTATCAGGTTCTTGTATTCTTATTATGATTGTACAATAATGCTGGATGTGTGTTATACCTAGCAGAGTGCTCCTAGGAGATCCTCCCTAGAAGTACTTCCTAATTCCCAGGATGGACTATGATGTACTGACCAAAGTTCATTCTGCCTTACAGATGACCATTATTTAAGTCATCTAGCTATGTTTCCACCAGGTAATAATGGGAGGATGGTACTGGGCAAGGGATTTAATCATAGTATAAATAAGTAGACCTTGAGGAAAATTCTACTTGCTGGTCTACACTGACAATTTTTTTGTTAGGAATATTTCCATCCAGTTCAGAGCCAGCCCCCAAAACACTTCTGGAGATAAAAAATGTGTATAGTAGCTTTTATATCCTTTGAATCATCACTGCAGTTCAGTTTACACAGCAGCATAGGAGCAGCCAACATGCTTGATTTAAAACAACATATAAACAAGTGTTCTGAAAATACCCTTACTATATTATATTTTTCAAATAGCTTTTTATAAATCACAAGGGATCAACTCATCTCTCATTAAAGTGAAAGGACTCAATGAACTGATGTTACTCTAATTATAGAGCGCATATTTCACATGACCAACGTAATGCATGGATCTCTCATGCTCTCTTTCATGACCTTTTTGGTAGACTAGACACTCACTAAGAAGATGTCAAATAAGAATACATAAACTCTGAGTTCAGATGCTTTTATTCTGCTAAAAATATGTCAGAACTTCATTTTAACTTTCTAGTATATGACCCATGGATAACTGAATAATCTATTCCTTCTGGGTTGGAATTAATACTGGAAGAGATGTGAAAATAAGCATTTTCTTTGAAGATGTTCATATGATTAGAGCAAAGAAGTTTTATCTCAGTTATTAGGACACATGACACATTCATATTCCCTCATTTCCAGAATTAATTATCCTGGAAAAGAAGTAAGCCACTCAAGTCACCTGTATGGTTAAACTTAAGTGGTTCCGCCTCTTTTGCCTGAAATGATGGCCACATTTAAGATTTGGGAGAGCAATGAACTCCCTTCTTAAGGGCTGATATGAAATTATTGAGTTCCCTGTAGTTATATAAAATCTATCTGGTACTAACACAGATCAGACAACAGAAGAAAATGTATTATGAAAGGCATTCTTAGTATACTTTCCTCATTGGCTTTCTAGTGACTGAACTTGCTAAATCAATATTCGCTCCTGCAGGCAATCCTTTGCCATTTTTTACTGCCTTTGGACCAAATCCTACCTTCATTTTTATCTGTGTGGCAATGCAAGGAGAACGGATCTACACACATACATATAAAAGAGGAATTTGATCCGGTAAGACCTAGTGAATGCCTACAGTTTGATATCTTTTTAGCAATGTTCTATTGATTACCTTTAGGAAGAAGAAAAGAAAGATTTTGGTCAATGACAAGGACTGTGTTTTATTTCCTTCAATAAATCAGGATATGGCTAGAGACAAACAATAGATAATACTTCTATTAAACAAGGAATTGGACAAAAGAAGCAGAATTAAAGGCAATTGCTACACAAAATTGCATAGGAAAAAGGAAGTTTTAATAGCATATGTAAATAAACTAATAAGAGCAAAACCCTCATCTTAATGTGTCAAAGAAATCCTAGCTATAATAGACACAGAAAACTCATATTCCAAAGAGACAGTCCCTGCAGGAAGAAGGAAATCTCCTGATGACTGTCTTTCAAAGGCTGTGCACAAGGAGGCAGGAATCTCACCAACAATGAGGGGCTGGTGGGGAATGGGAATCTCAAGGGCAGCTTTGGCTGCAGTGACCATGAAATGATGGAATTCAAGTCCCTTAGAGCAGTGAGGAGGGAGCACAGCAAGCTTTCTACTCTGATCTTCAGGAAAGCAGACTTGGTCTTCTTCAGGGATCTGCTTGGTAAGGTAGCATGGGGTAAAGCCCTGGAGGGAAGAGGGTCACAAAAGCTGCTTAATATTCAGACATTACCTCCTCCAAGCTCAGGGGTGATGGAGAAGGACTTGGAGGGTTATTAGCAGGTGGAAAACTGACTGAATCAGTAATGTGCGCTGCAAACCAGAAAGCCAGATGTAACCTGGACTGCATCAAGAGGACTGTGTCCAGCAGGCCAAGGGAGGGGATTCTGCTCCTCTACTCTGCTCTCGTGAGACCCCACCTGGAGTAATGCATCCAGCTCTGGGGCGCCCAGTATGAGAAGGACATGGACCTGTTGGAGTGGGTCTAGAGGAGGGCCAAGAAGATACGGGGCTCCAGGGGGGCAGAGCACCTCCCTTATGAGGACAGGCTCAGAGATCCGGGGTCGTTCAGCCAGGAGAAGAGAAGGTTCTGGGGAGACCTCAGAGCAGCCTTCCAGTACTTAAAGGGGACCTACAGGAAAGCTGGGGAGTGACACTCTGTCAGGGAGTGTGGTGATAGAACAAGGGGTAATGTTTTTTTGTCTGGAAAGAGGGTAGATATAGATTAGATGGAAGGAACAAATTCTTTCCTGTGATGGTGGTGAGACACTGGAACAGGTTGCCCAGAGAAGCTGTGGATGCCCCCTCCCTGGAGTGTTCAAGGTCAGGTTAGATGAGGCTTTGAGCAGCCTGGTCTAGTGGAAGGTGTCCCTGCCCATAGCAAGGGTGTTTGAAACTAACTGACGTTTAAGGTCCCTTCCAACCTTAACCTCTCTATGATTCTCCGATTCTCTGATTTCCTTCCCAGTGCTTCTAAAACAAGCTCTTTGCTCCTCAGATACCAGAAGAAAAGCAGCTGTATATGTCCTCTAATGACTTGAACATTATTGAATAAGTCTCCTTACATAAATATGTCACCTATCTTTAAATTTTTCTGCAAGTTTACTATGGTATCTCGCTCTTTTTTTTTTTTTTTTTTTTTTTTTTTTTCATTTGGAAAAGATAGTGCTATCCCTGAACTTCTGAACTATATATATTCAAGCATTATCCTCTTCAAGCCTATGGATATCTTCAACACACAAGAACTATGAGATTAGACTCACTGGTTGGTTAGTTACCTAATTATTTTAGAACTCCTCAACTCGTACTATATCACTATTGTAATCTCTGATATGCCAAAAGTTAATTTCTGCAAACAAATTTCCATTAGAAAAAATTGCATTCGGAAGAGATTATTGAGTGCTTTATTCTCTTAGCACATTTTGTCATGGTTGATGTATCTTTTTAGAATGATCTGCCTTAGATTTATCAGGGGAAGCAAACCTCTCCCCCAGCTGATCAGCATATAGGTGGTCCTTTCATGAATTTTTATTTGACACATTTTCCATTTTTCCGTCATGTTCTTACTGTGTAAAGAGAAAGGCTTTTACTGTTCAGAGAAAAGTTTCAATGACAAGTACAAAAGACTAACAAGAGGAAAAAAATCCTGCATATAACAATCCAAAGAAACCCCTTATAGCATAATGTCCACAGTGATGTCAGCTTCAAAACATCCTCCATTCTGATGAGAGAAAAAAGCCAATTAGACAAGTTATCCCAAAGCAATGTCAAAAGCCTACAAATTACAGTAGCTATAAAACCTAATCCCAATAGACTTCTACAAACATGTAAATTAATGCCATTGAAAAGCAATGCAATCAGGTCTCATTTATCATTATAATATCTTCTGATATTATAATATCTACTGAGACCCGATAGCAATTTATGTACATCATAGGCAGTTTATTTAAAGAGGTAACAACTGCTACTCAAGAAGCTCCAAAAACAGCTGTTTTATTTGCCCCCAAAGTAAGCAGGGAAACTAAATTCAAAAAGTGACCTATTGCACTATTTACTCAGGCTAAACTAGAATCAGCTGCATTAATTTTCAAGGTGTGTGGAATAGACTAAAGAGCAAGAAGCTTTGCTTTTCAAAAATTACAACAGGTTTTAAATCTCTTCTGAATCTAACTTAATACAAGAAACACCTGAAAACTTACAGATACCGTGCTTCAAATATTTTTGAGACCAGAGATAATAAATTAAAGATTACTTTGCACTTCTGTGTGGGCACACTCTTGCACCGTGCTAAAACCATTACTTCCAATTGCCTTCAACAGTTATGATCTTTCTGGACCATTCATGATAGATAAAGAAGTAATCGTTATTTTTGGGTGTAACAATTTTTATGTCCTAAGAGCTCTTTAAGGGTGAACCAATATTATGTTGTTTCAACACTATTTCAAAATAACTGTTGAAAGAAAAGCCTGAACTATCTGAATGAATTCAAAAAGACTGAGCTGTCAGAATCTTTACTGTATTTTTCTGCTAATTCCCTACTTCCCTGTGTATAAGTTTCAAAAGTGCAAGTGTCTGTCAATGAAGAGCATGGAGTAAAGCAGAAGAGAAACAAGAATGACTCATTTTAGCTGTGTCTCTAGTAGAATTTGCTTCCTTACTGGTAAACAAAACAGAATCAGTTTAATCTCTCCCTTTAAAGCATTCAGAAAATATTTTTCCTTATGAAGCATTTGAATCTGCATGTTTTTCTTCTGTGGAAATCATTGATAGCAAAGATATGTGGCTTAACTTTCACGGCTCTGTCAGATAAGCATTCAACACAGCTCATCCATGCTTCTTATAGAGATTTCCACCCTGCATGCACAGGTACCTGTGCCTAAGCCTGTGTTTCTGCAATTTGCGGAGTGGCATGTTAAAGTAAACCCATTTTCACTGATAAACCAAGTTTGAATACTGGATCAGAAAATGAAATAGTTGATGTGCCAGGGCAAAGAGCAGTAGGGAGAACATCTGGGGGCAATTCCAGTGCTGGAAAACCTAGATTTGCCAGAGTCATCCCTGAGAGTATTGGTCAAAATTATAATTAGTATGTTATTCCAGACTAAATATATATATGCATCTTAAGATAAGACTTCACAAGAGGTATGAGAGAAAGAGATGAACAATGTTTTATACAAACATAAAGCAATGACAATTTGATTTTTAAAAGCTGAGTCCTGCAAATACAGGAGATTCAAAAATCTGTAGAGATTTCTTCTAAAGACAGCAAAGATATTTGAGATTCATTTTATGCTGCTGTTTTAGAACGAATGTGTTGGAAACTTGTTTTCCAGAACACTATCTGGTCTGGTTTAATTCAATGACAGTTGGTGCAAGGTAAACCGGGCTCAAATTGGTCATTTCAACTTTTCCTATTCCAAACCCAAACTTGTACTGCAGATTTAGTATTCAAAATTTTATCTTACTGTAGCTTTCTTAGGATAATCTGATTGGAGTTTTAAGCCTTGGCACAAACATTCTCTGAGAGCAGTGAAGAGATGGAACATATGCTTCCAAAAATACCTTAGGAATAGACAGAACATGTTAAGGGGCCATAATTACTCACAGCCAGAAATCTTTGCCTCTGGGGAAAATAGGCTTCCTGAATCTCATTCAGTGACAAATATTGACAAGCTCTGTGCTACACTGTGTTTTTCTAGCACAGTTTTGTCTAGAAGGTAGAACAGAGTAACATCAAATCAAGGGCAGCTTGCATAATGTTGTGGTTCAGGAAGGAAAATCTTTCATTAAGTTCCTAGTAAATGAGAGACAAGTGCAATGTACATCATCTTGTAGACAGCTTAGTCAGCCTCTGTCAGTGCACCTGCTACTCTCTTCTACCCCTCTAAAACAGTTCATTAAAAAAAAAAAAAAAAAAAGGAGCACACACTATGGATGCAATTTGTACTGCTTCTTGTGTAAGAAGAACAGTGGGGCAAGGCTTCCTGCACCCTCTTTGACCATCCCTCACCATCCTTGAACACTCTCTCCTGCCTTGCATGCTTGGTTAATTTCTTTGAAAGGCATCCTGCTGGTCAGGGCTCACATCTGGTGCATGCAGAGAGGAAGAGAGAGACAGCACAGGGAGTGAGGAGGAGAGGGCAAAGGGCCATCAGCTGTGGGGAGGGAAATGATCTTAGTTCTTGGTACGCAAAGTGGAGAAACATGCTGGGATCCAAAGCTTTCTGAAAGACATTTACCCCCATTGAAAGCTATGAATATCTGTCCCTTTAGAATTAAAACTTTTAGCAGTACTGGAGTAAGACTTGGTTTCTCTGTTGGTTCATGGGTATTTTTAGGCTGGATAAATTGGCAGTCACTGTTTTGTCAACTGAACTGGACACCCTGAAACATACAGGGCAACTTTGGACAAGTCACTTAAACTTTCTGTGCTTATAATGCCTTGTTTGCCTTGTCTAGTCAGATTGTAAACTCTGTGTATACCCATATAGATACTTACCTGGATTCTTCATATTATCAGAGTGCAGTCCTCATTGGCATTTTGACAAACTAGCTGAATACAAATAATTTCCAACTGTTTATTTCCTAAACATTTTCCCAGACTAAAATGCTGGGGCTTCAACCCCAAGCCCCAAATTAAGGCTGACATATGGGTGATTCCCACAGCCCTGCACAAAGGGGGGGTGAGTTTGCCTTTAGGCTTCCCTCCAGGGTGGGGCCGGCCTGGCAGACAGAGCCATTGGGTAAATGAGCCCCAGGTGTCTGCATTGAGTAACCCAAGGTCAGGTGTCCCACTGAGGGATAAAAGCTGGGACCACTTGCAGGCAGGGGCAGTGTCTGTCTGTGAGGTGGATGCACTGTGCAAAGTTCCCTGCTGGGGAAGGACCTCCTGCCTCCCTGAAATTGGGCTCCAGTCAGGTCTGGCTTTTGTAAATGTGGGCTGTGTAGAGATTCAGTGTGTGGCTTCCTTGGTCTTATGTGTTTGGCTTGTTGACTCAGTTGTCTCCTGTCCCTTCTATGGGAAATTGCATTTCCCCATTTATTGCACCTGTTGTTGGTTGGGTGGTGTTGGGGTCAGTGGGATTGATGTCAATTATGTATAATCTGACTGACTTGTTTGTACCCCCAGTGCTCACCCATGTACTGACCCTTTTGTATCAAATACAGTTTGGTTATTGGTTCATCTTTATACTGGCTGTGTCCTTTATGGTAGGCCTAATAATTGGAAAAACACAGACATAGGGTCTCAGTGTCTTTTTCCAGTTCATCCTTAATCATAGAATCATAAAGTCATATAACAGTTTGTGTTGAAAGGGACCTTTGAAGGTTATCTAGTCCAACATCCTTGCAGCAAGCAGGGACAAATTAATGTTACTTGTATTAATCTGCCAAGTAGTCCAAGAATTAGAGGTTTCTGATTTTGTTTTACTTTATTCAGCAGAAATGGCCTTGGTTTTAGCTTCCCTATTCCCAGGAGGAAGCATAATCTTACTCCATGTAGGTGAAGATCTCTAAGTCAAAAAGTACTATGTCTTTCCACCTACCTATATATCTGGCTATATAAAACCTTGCTAAAATTTACTACCTCCATCAGCTGGTGAATATTCCTGGCAGTGTGTCACCTATGAGTAAAGCCACCTTGATATGGATGGAATAAACCACTTTGTCTAATCTGGTATTTTGTATTTTGCTTGTTGGGTCAACATCGTGAGATACAATATGTGGTTTTCATTAAGGCCCAAAGCTTTTGACAGTTGTTTTGTTTTTCTTGAAGCATATTAAAATCTTATTCAGTAACAGGATATTTATGAATCACATATCAGAAATGGTTATTTTTTTATTAATAAAAAAATAACAGCAAATCCTATGCAATTTGGAAGAGCCTCATTCTTGAGTCATGGTTATAAGTACTCAGTAACATGAGATATAAAATGTCTTTAAATATTTTATAAAATTTAGCTGAAAATCTATCTGATCCTGGTGCCTACCTTAAGCTCAAAGATGGAATTTCTTCTATTTCTGATATGAAAACGACTGCATGTAGACTCTGTATTTTCAGCTGAGTGTTTGTGTGTGTATGCATTTGTGAGTGAGACAGAGACTGACAGAGAAGACATTTAAAGGCACAGTATATACATGTTATATATACATGTATGTATATGCACTTTAAGATGTACAGTACTAACACAATTCTGATTCAAAATATGAGGATCAGGAATATTGGCTCACATTGATAACTATCCAATCTTCTCAATCTGTGTCTGCCTGTATGAAACAGATGGTTTGATGTTTTGTAGTGATACAGTAAGCATTCCCTCATCCCAAGCCAAATCTGCCATCGGCAAATTTGTTCGTGCTGTAAATTATAACTCAGTTGTCAAATTAAGAATGTGACGTTATAAGAGACCTTGTAGCACTAAGTAATAATTTACTCATCCCTGTGATTGTATCCTACTAATTTTTGCTGTGTCCTTCAGAGAGATGCCTTTCCCATGCTGTGAGGTTAAGAGACATACTTCTCTCTGCTCACATTTCTTCCTTGTCACTAAGTTGATTTACTCCTCCCTGGATTTATCTGTTCTCTAGGCATGTTTGCTCAACCCCACTGAGAGTAACATCTTTCTGCCCTTGGAGTTAAGAAAAGCTGCTGAACTTCTACTTCACAAGCAAAAAGAAATACATGATCTTGTTAAGATATCCAAATGTTTCTAATATATTATTTTTTACTTTTCATATTCCTTATTATGCATTAAAAAAAAAGCATGTCTCTTTTCTAACAACAGCTATTAAACTAAAAGAATATCATAGGTACAACACTTAAATGTTAGCCTACAGCTGCAGATGGGAGAAGACAGATAGGTGGTTATATCTTGTGAGAAAGAAAGGGTTTGGGCATTCTTTTTCTTTTCCTCCTCATTTACGTTCTCAAAAATAAATAAATGTGGGATTTACAAATGGTAAATCTGTTCAGGTAGAAAATTTCATACTAAGTCCCTGCTTTCCTCATAATCTATAAAAAAATTCAAACTCTGCTATTGTCAGAATCAGGGAATCAGAAATAAAAGATTCAAAATCTGTAAAGTAAAATGAGAAGACAACATGTAAAGGAAAATGATAAATTCTTCCTGATAAACTGTTCAGTCAAACTTTGCAGTTTTAATGTTGAAATCTCTGCCTTTACTAGTACTAGGCATAAATGATGTTTTACACATGTAGTGAAAACCTCTGACATCCTACTTTCAAAGAAGACAAGAGAATTTGGTCTTAGGGAGTTATTACTCATGGTTCCTCATCAAAAGTTATTAAAGTGATTTACGGGATGCAAAATATACAAATAACAGTAACATTTATATGATGTGCTCTCCAGAAATTCAAATACCTCACATGAATATCTGTGTTTATATACAGTGGGAAGGGTCTAGCCTGGACTTGGCTTATACTATGCAAGAGAATATGAATAAAAAGTATATGGTTTTCAAACTCACCTAACACCAAACATTACCTCACAACCACATTAGTATGATTCTATCACAGTACCATATTAGAAGCTCCCACCGAATTTTTTTTCCTGCTGTGGCCTTTCATCCTCCATCTGCTTCTCACTGTGACTAGTTTCTACTCCCCTACCAAACAACAGCAGCCTTCTTCCCACTGTTTTGGGAGGCCGCTCATATGGGATCCCACTCCCAAAAGACAGTGTGGATAGTGCACACTGATGTTAGTTTCTCTACCCTACTGTGTTAAAAACCTCCTTAAAAGACTGCATTCTCAAACACCCATATGCTATATCACATGGAGTACTAATCCTCAGTTACCTACTATAAAATCTCCACACTTGAAAGCCACAATAGACCCACACATTACTTCAAAAAAAACCCCATAATTATTTCTCTTATGATTCATGAGAATTTCAGTATTGAGCATGATATAGTCTGCACAGTTTGCACATGGCCAGTTTCCTCCAGACAGGGATAATGTTAAACAGTGTGAATATGTTATTACTCTATGACACCTGTCTTCAAATCATAGGTCAATGCTCAGCTTTTTTTTATGAATAACACAGATGTAGCTTGCATAGTCACAAAGTTGTGTGGTAGAAGTGCTTTCTGCCCCACAACAAAGATGCAAAATGAAGGGGAGGTGCCTCGCAGTGCCAACAATCACTCCTACAGTTGTCAATCTCAAATGCCTCCTGCTCCATACACTATACTCTCATCTCTTCCTAGTCCAAAGCTCCCATTTGACCAATCCTTCTTTCCCAAACCCATACATTTTCCTCATCTTTTCCCTCAACATGGAGTTCTGGGACAGAGGTGATGCTCTTTTATCTCTGTGCCAGCTGAATCACTCATGACACCTGAAACCAGGAGAAGGATCCAAACACGTATATGGCACTGCATTTGAGCACTTGGGGAACCAGGTGAGATGATGTTCACTTAGTAACCAGTAGGAAGATTGGCCTTTGCTTGCAGACTTGACTTTGCATGTTGTGTTTAGAAACGTGTCTTCCACAGGCTTCATTTTTGTGTGGAGCACGGTATGCTTCAGCAGGTGAGTGCTTATGGTAGAGACAGATTTAAGACTATACTTTGTTTGGACGCCCAGGAATGAAAGGTTTGTGTGAGTGGTATCTGACCCCTGAGGTATCCATTTCCCTCACAGCTTTTTAACCCTAAATACTTAAATGAAACAGGAAGGAAAACATGGTCAAAAGCACAGGCACAGCACGGAGCACAGTTCTGCAATATTCTCCTCATAGGTTAAGCAGCAGGATGGCAATACCATGGTGATGTGTTCGAGTTTTATGAAAACTTTACATATTGTTTTGTTTTAGTTTTGGACTTAACAAAACTACTGGGACTTTCATGAGACTTTCTGATTCTCCTCAATTTAAGCCATCGATTCTTCAAAAGAATTGTAATAAAAAATGTGCATTTCTAACTAAATGAAAGCCTATGCTATGCAAATAATAGTGATTCTACCTTGAAAGTAATTATTTCTCTGCTTTTATGGTTAGCAGGGGAATAAAATTTAAAAATAAACAAACAAAAATTATCCATGACTACCACACAGCTGAGAACTCAGATTTCATCAAGACTCAAATAGCACTAGTATGTTGGAAGTTTTGGATTCTGAGTCTAGGCATGCTTAAGGTTGAATAATAAAATACTGTATTTCACTATTCATTCAGCAATTGTCCCAGACTACTGAACTCAAAGCAACATTTATCAGCTGTTTCTTTTATAGAAGGTCTGCATTTAGATCACTATGCTTAAAATTAATATATTTATTTTTAATATTAGAGTCACTCTTTTATTATTTGTTAATAAAGATGTTAGTTGGGGAATTTTTAAAATTAGAATTCAATCAGGATTTTTTATTTCATACCATTTGAAATAAATACTAAACAAAAAACACATTCCTGAAATGTGTTTTTCAAGTGTGGAGGACAGACAGAGGAAGCTGAATAGCACCTTAAAACCATGGGCTTGGAAAGCAAACAACAATACCAAGACCTAAACCAGACCAGCATCTGCAGCTCGTAGTCTGAATTAGACATGGAGTTTGTTAGAACAGAATAGGCAAAAACAGTCAAGGTGATGGACAGGCAAAGCCAGCTCCAGTGTAAGTTTCCTCACTACCTTAAGCACTCTCACAGGATAGAGTGGATGACCATTTGAAAGATTTCTGTCTCCCCATTGACAACTGAGGACACCTAGATTACTTTCTTAGGCTCAATTTTACATTTTAATAGCTAGGTAAATAATGTAAATCCCATTTTATTTTAAATTAATTGTCTGGATTCCCTCTGTTATCCAGAATGTAAACATTTCAGCATATTTGCAACAGGAACTGCTGATGGTGAGTTCAATAAGACGTTTTAAAAATTCAAATTTTATTTGCATTCCAAATTCAGGTATGGAAAGAGCTACCTCTAAAGTAAAACATAGCATGGAAAGCATCATTCTGCTTTCTAACCTTCTTTTCATGTCAACAATAAGTAACAGATGTAATGTGCTCATTATGATCTACTAAGTTTGGTAGAGTGAAGATTGAAACTGTACAAAATGGCCTCCATCCTGCCTCATTTTAGTGTAATATCTCCCATTACATTAAGCCATCCTTCTGAAGTAAATGCTGACATTGTCCATGCAGGAAAAAGGATGCATTTGAAGGTATCTCCCAAGAGGGTGAGTGAGCCTGCCTTTTTTTAGGTGTTTCTACAAGGAAGCAATCAGCATCATCCACAATTGTTAGAGAAACATCAAACTGAATAGCCCTTGGCTTCTGAAGTAGAAATTGTTTAGCCCTGGCTTTAGCAAAGAATATAAAATCAGATGTTGATTCCTAAGTAGCTCATTTCAGTTCAAATGTACTTATCACTGTGACAAACTCTGCCACTCATGCTGAAGTGTAATAATAAAGAACAAACAAACCTAAAGACCTTGATGTCTGCCAGAGGTAGAGGGAACACGTCAAATACCTACTCATGATAAGATTTTCTGAAATACTGATGTGCCCATGATAACAATTGGAGACAAAATATTCCCATTTTCCTCCAAGATAGAAAAGGCTGCACTTTACCCTCTTCCCTGTCTTAAAAATCACAGCTTTGTGGCACATCGTTTTAGCAGTACATAGACAATGTCCTGTCTCATTTTTTGTATCTAATCTTCTGAAAAGCTCATGAGATTTTCAGATTTGTCCAAGAATTTTCTGAAAGTGTCTAATATTGTCTTGACGGAAATATAATTTCTTAGTTCATTAATACAACCACTCACTTTAGCCATTCTTTCTCTAATTTTAAAGATTATGTTATCTTCTGATATTATTATTACACTTGTCATTCAAAATGAGAGAAGGAGGGAAAAAATTGGAATTATGACTCCCTAATGAATTCTGTCTGTGCTTATGGAAATCAGGGATGTGATGTTCATTTTGAAGTGTCACCACAGCAAAAATTGAAGTCAGTTCAAGAGCAATAAAATACCCAAGTTTGGAAGGCCAACACCATAACAATAAGGAGCATATATTTTCCTTATTATGTACAGGTACTACTATAACACCTAAGAATCGTAGTCACAGCAAAAACATGGGGAAAACAAAAATAATAATGCACAAAAAACCTGAAACAGAGACAAACAACCCAAACTTTTTCTTGTTTCTTTCACAGAACTTCATATAATTTTCACTATCAGTTACATCATTTTCAAAGGATTATGAATTTTATAGATCCCATCTGTGCCACAAAATAGGATATTGCACCAAATACAAAATGGCTAACTCTTCAAACAATAAGAATTTATGCCATAATAAGTCACATCAAGATGGACAGTTTTTAATTAGTTCTCAGAGCAAGGGGAATTCAGAAAATCTATTATGTCTTCTGAGTTGTGAAGCTCAATCCATCTACATAGGTCTTGGTTCTTACCATGATATCTGAAGACCAAAAGCAAAGTCTGTCAATAAACAATCCATTCAGTGTCCTCCAGTGAGGAAACAGCTTTGAGTTCTGTGATAAATTAATTCACTGAAAGAGAAGAGACTTTTTTTTTTTTTCGCTTCCCTATCTTAGGAACTCACTCAGACATGTGCACACACGTATACGCACAGGAAAAAAATTTTAGCAACAAGAAATATGGCAGATATGTCCCAATAGCTATATGCCTAAGGCCTTGAGCATAAATTTTCTCTAGCCCATTTCTTTTTTGAATGGGTATTTCCAAATCATTAAATATAAAACCCGACTTTAAAATAATAATAATAAAAACAAGTTTCTGGAAGTCATCTGCTTAGTGCTGTGAGAATTGAGGCCAGGCAAAACAGGAAGAAGAGTTGCTTTAAGCTTCTATTTAGGAAAAGCAGAAAGTCAGTACTGGATCCAGCTTTATGATAATGAATGTACAAGTATATGGTCAAAATACTCATAGCAAAACAGGGTTGGGTGGAGCTGCAGAGCTCTCTTCTGACCCCAGTTCAGAATTAAACTTTAGGTCAATAATACTATCAGCCATAGGTCTTCAGCCACTTGGTCCAGAAAATTTCTTAATGTTGAATTTTACTGTCTACCTCTGGAAAAAAAATAGAGCAGTTATTCAAATAGTAGTGTTTTACAAAAAGCAATAAAGAAGCATAGTAGGGCCAACTGCATAGAAACTTTAGGAAGGATCACTACCATAAGGCTTATGGTAATATATAATCTGAACTGCTATTTCCTTCTAATTTACAATGTGTGACATCAATCTCTACCTTTGACTTTCACCTCGGCCCCATTTGCTTTTGGGACAATGCACCTATGTAGCCCTTTCCTTATGAAATTTCTTATGGATACATATACCAATTCGTAGAAAAATCTATCTTAAATTTATCTTAAATACATGACTAATCAGGTTACAAGTAGAATGTTTGCTTCTCCATGATTTAACAGGGCCACTATGAAGATCTGGATTTCATGAGCTCTGACCACACATCAGTTAGGACAAACAATTGCGTTACACATAGGCATGGCAGAGCTGGGCTTTGTTAGCTGGCAGCAACACAAAAATCTCCACAGCGCAGTGGGCAAGACAAAAATGGTAGGTCTATGCCATTGCAAGTTCACTGTTGCCCAAATCGAAACCACCTTGAAGCATTTCAAGGCATATACTGCAAACTCATTTTTGCCTGCTAAATAAACATGGCTCTGTGCACATTTTGAAATCCAGGTTCAGCAATCTGAGAAGTTTTTGGAAGAAGCAGATGTCAGAAAAACAGTTGGAAAAGATTATATATATGTTATCTGTTGCATATATTAAAAATGCTTTCCCTGTCTTACCAGTATATTAGGATACTGAAGTTGAAAGGATGCTATTTAAGTTGCTTGTTCATTTTCTGCCTTACCCTCAGCACAGACAAAGAAAATACACTACTCAGTTGCAGCTTTGTATACAGACACTTGCATTCAGTGAGACTGCAATCAGTTACTAAGCTATCACACATCTCTTGTTTTGGAATTACATTTCTTTTTTGTTATGTAAATAACTGCAAGGTAGATATATCAAGTAAGTGGCTTTTGTAATTTCATGGGTATACCATATACACAGTGCACTTCTGTAAACTTCTCAGTCGTCTTATGTTAATGAGGAATGCCAGTGTGTTGCATAACCTATAAAATGTCAACAAAAAAAATATGTTGTTGGATTAGGGAATGAGCACTGCAGGAAGACAACTCAAACTGCCTTAATCTATTGGTAATATTTAAAAACACAGTTCTATCCAGTTTGACAGCCTAACCACAGGAAAGGAACAAAACAAGTTATTGCTCTTCCATACAGAAAACTTGATCTTAAACAAAAACAAAACCAAAAAAACCCCACAAACAAACAAACAAACAAACAAACAAACCTCCCAGATGGTCTTGTTTGTTTTCATGGCTGTTTCACCATACAGTAACTTTCCTCTCGTTAGAAGTACAAGGCACTACTTAAGAGAAAAAGGAAAACCCAAGCATCTGGATCTCTGCTCTGGCATGTCACAGTGGACAGTTGAAGCACAGCAAGGGAATCAGAAAGCCAGACACAAGTACAAAGACCTAAATCATTCCTTAGGAAATGATGAGGAAAGTACTTAATAAGAACATATTTCAAAGACATTCTTAAATAAGAATATTTTCATCTAATGGGTGTTGTTACAGCCCTGAAGATTGAGATGTATGAATGAAGCAAGGTTTTCAGGGAGAGATAATACCTGATACAACTGAGAAAAATCAGTCTTTTGATATAGAAGCCTCTTCCACTTTGGAAACAACTCTGAAATATTATCTGCTTTGTCTAACTGTATCAATTGTTTTTATAAGAGATATTATCTCTCTGCAAGCTATTCTGTAATGGGACTTCAGAGTTTTATTCTATTCTGAAAAGTGACTCTGTACAAAAACATTCATATTCCAGAAATCTCTACCTTGTGTGTACACAGTCATTTCTATCAAGAGGATGTTTATCCTTCAAGAGCAAGTACATCTGGAGCTCCTTGTTATTGTTTTTCCACTGACATGGTTAAAAGAACATTGCACCCTGTAAAGAAGATGAGAGTTTAACCATGTACCTTGTACTAAAGTTTTAGTAAGGTTCAACAGCAGTGCTAGAGGTTCTGAGGTATAGAAGCATCAATGGGAGTGTAAGCTGGGTTCTACTCCCAGTTGTGTACTGAGCTAAATGGCTAGCTGTTTCCACTGTGACAGCAAATTCTACTGTCAAGATTTTTAAGTTTTTTTTTTTTTTTTTTTTTAAATCAGATTCACTCTCGGGATGGTATTTTACACAGCAGTAGTGATAATTAGAGAATTCAAGTGAAAGAACAAAGTACTGTAAGGCTGCAGGGAAAACATATTACTTTTCTATAACCTTCATTTTAATATCATAAATTAATGCATTTATGCCTTAAACAGTTAAACAATATTGTGCATGTGGCTTTTGAGGAGCATTAACAGAAAACCCTGTTGAAATAAAAAAAATGTTACTGTGGGTACATAATTGAAACAATTACAGTGTCACAAGCTCCCATACAATGTGGATTTTAGTGTAAAAGCCTCTTCTCTTTGAATAGCATACTTCAAAGCTTAGGAGTCCATTCAGTGAACTTTGGGAAGCTCTTAATCCTTTTGGGGTTTTTTTCCTTTTCTTTTTTTCCTTTTCTTTCCCTTGAAACATTTGCGGGCAGAGTTTTACAATATGCAGATAGTGATTATTCATTGTTCTTGTTCAGTGTAACAATTTAAAAGTAGTTTGTATATGTATACATAATTATAGAAAAATACCAGTCAGTTTAGCTTTAAAACATGTTATTTAAATGGTTAACACAAAAATGGACTGATTTACACCTATTCAACCTTGATTCCATCAGTTATGTACCTCACATGCACATGACGACAGAGCCAAAAAGAAGTACTTGTAGCACACTCCTCATATGAAACCAACCTTTGTTTTATCTTAGTATTTGTCCTTTTATAACCTTTGTTTCCTTGGTGTGCATAATCATACAGAGTTTCACAAATTCTGGAGATGATCTGGAAGTAATCTCTGCTTTCTGATACCTGGCTTCTTCCTTTCTCCCCTATCAAAATATAAAGTTTGTGTTCAGGAAAGACATGTATGATATGATGCCTATCTAAAATTACTAATCCCAAAGAGCTAGAAACGTATGCCAAAATAACAACATTGGAAAAGCTGCTCTGAAATTAAAATAATATTAAGATAATAAAATAGGTATAAATCCAAATGTGTGTAATAGCACTGTAACTCCATCAGTCATAAATCAGGAAAGCAAATAATAAAAGATTGAATGTTATCACAGGAGACTAAAATCTCAACCAGTAATTAATTATAGGTCTACTAGTGACTGGCTCAGAAAGTCAGGTTGTATATTTATTTTCCCTATATTTTGGCAATCGGGCTTTTCATTCGCAAAACCATGGGATAGCATGAAGCCAGATTGATTGTAAATTTGGAAAGAATCCCTTGGCTTTTTTCCAGTTCTACAAAAGGTGAACTGAAGCATATTCAGTTTCAGAAAGCTGTACAAGTTATGTTTTGATGTTGCAGGCAAACATGGTTTTCTTAGCTGAGGCAGGCTTCTAGTCTCTACCCTTAAATTTGAGCCCCTGTGGCTGTGCCCATAGAGCTAAATAAAAAAGCAGCCATAGATCAATCACTGTCTACAAGGCCAAGTGACTTTTACCAGGTCAGGTGTCATGTTCCCTGTTGAAGGTTGATTCTGGAGAGAAAGCTGGTTTCAGGGGACCCCAGCAGAGCCAAGGAGGAAGCTGACAGTTCAGCGGTGCAGGTAACCAGGGGTGTAGTGCTTGGGTTTGTTTCCTGGTGTTCTCTGAAGATGCCTTCTGAGTCATGGAGACAAGCAGAGAGTGGGTGAAAAGTAAGCTGTCTCCAGTTTTGTAAGAAACAGCAGAACCCAGCTTCTTAACATTTTTCACCAGACTTCCATTGTTGAAAAAACCCACACAGAATATTCCTGTAAACAGAGTCAATAACCCTTCTCTTCCCCTGTATGTTGAGGTCAGTCTTGCCTACACTGAGTGTTACTTCTAACATCAATTTCCTGCTTTCTGAATAACAACTCTATCCATTAGAATACACAGCAAAATTTGGCACTGAAACCCCATCAGGCACTCAGGAAAAAGCTTAGCAAATGAAATTCTGAATGAAAGGAGGGCACACTATTTTCTAATGATTCCCTGTATTTTGCATGGAAGTGGTTTATACCTAACTCAAGTAGACTGAAGGTGTGTTTTTCATATCATGGAACTTCAGACATTTCCAATGAGATATTTGCATTCATACTGTTGACTTAGAATCCCTTTACAACCACAGGCAGCTCTAGGATATGATTCAATCATGCTTAAATAGCTCTTTACAATAGGAGAAATGTTTATGCTTTTTCTAGAATTAATGGGAAGAAGGACGACACTTAATTAAGGAGAAAGTCCTCTTTAGACTTTGCTTTCATCTTTTGTGCAACAAGAAATGTAGGCAATCATCTAATCACAGGATGTGTAGGCTGGAAGAGACCTATAGAAGTTCCAGCCCAACCTCGTGCTTAAACTAGGTCCAAAAAGAACAGGCTGTTCATCTGGCTGAATTTTGAATACTGAGGCACAGACACTGTACAGACTCTCTAGGCAACTTGTTACATGATGATACACATGGTAAACATGAAATAAAAATCCTGTATATTTAGTTTAAATATTTTCCTGTGTTCCAACATGTGCCCATTATCTTATCTTTTCACTATTCACCTCTGAGAAGAGTAAGACTCCAGCTTCTATACACCCTCCTCTAGGTACCTGTGGACAGAGCAAGAACTCTCCTTATTGTTCTCTTCTTAAGGCTGAACAGACTGAGCTCTCTCAGCCTCTCTTCATATCCCATGTACTCCAGCCCTCTGACCTTCTTGGATTTTCTCCAGCAGAATTACTCCAGCATATTGACTGTTTATCCTCTGCGGGGAGGCACAAAAATGGGCATAGTACACCAGATGTGGCTTCACAAATGCTGACTAGAAGGGAAGAATCCATTTCCTTGACCTTTTGACTACATTCTAGTTAATACAGCCTGGTATGTGTTGGGTCTTCTTTGCTGCAAGGGCAGACAGCTGACTCATGGTCAGCTTGCTGTTCACTAGGGCCCCAAACCAAGAAAACAAAGGTGCTTTCTAGCTTGTTGATCCCAACATGTACTGATGCATGAAGTCATTCCATCCCAAATGCAAACAGGAAATGAATCTTCAAACAGATCTAAAAAGCAAACCGTATATCCCCACCAGAGTTCTGGGACATGTTAAGAGAGACAACTAAATTAGTTACACTAGCTCCATCCATGGATCGATGGGCTGAGGCCAACTGGAGGAGTTTCCATAAGGCCAAATGCCGGGGGCTGCCCTTGGGCCACAACAACCCCCAGCAGCGCTACAGGCTTGGGGAGGAGTGGCTGGAGAGCTGCCAGTCACAGAGGAACCTGGGGGTGCTGATTGACAGCCGGCTGAACAGGAGCCAGCAGTGTGCCCAGGTGGCCAAGAAGGCCAATGGCATCCTGGCTTGTGTCAGCAATAGCGTGGCCAGCAGGGACAGGGAAGGGATCTGACCCCTGTCCTCGGCACTGGTGAGGCCGCCCCTCGATTCCTGTGTTCAGTTTTGGGCCCCTCACTACAAAAAGGACATTGAATGACTCGAGCGTGTCCAGAGAAGGGCAACGGAGCTGGTGCAGGGTCTGGAGCACAGGTCGTACGAGGAGCGGCTGAGGGAACTGGGGGTGTTTAGTCTGGAGAAGAGGAGGCTGAGGGGAGACCTCATCGCCCTCTACAGCTCCCTGAAAGGAGGTTGCAGAGGGGTGGGGATGAGTCTCTTTAACCAAGTAACAAGCAATAGGACAAGAGGGAATGGCCTCAAGTTACACCAGGGAAGGTTTAGACTGGATATTAGGAAGCATTTCTTTCCAGAAGGGGTTGTTAGGTGTTGGAATGGGCTGCCCAGGGAGGTGGTGGAGTCCCCATCCCTGGAGGTGTTTAAGAGTAGGTTTGACATAGCCCTTAGGGATATGGTATAGTTGAGAATGGTCGGTTAAGTTAAGTTAATGGTTGGACTAGATGATGATCAAGGTCATTTCCAACCTAGATGATTCTGTGATCTTCCAGATCTCATTCTGGTATTTCTACAGGCCAGCAACACTGGTTGGATAGAGCAGTACACAATCAGAAAAGCTCATCACAATACCTGTCTTTGCATTTTCATTTCCCTAGAGCTAATACAACACATTTTGGATATCGAATGGTTTTTACTAACAGGAATTCCATTCATATGCTCTGCCCCATGCATTGTGGCACAGTGTCCACAGAGAACCTCCAGTACTCTAAAAACATACCTGCTTACACCTGAGACTGTCCCATTATGGTATATTTTGATTCAATATGCAATGAAGTTAATACGCCTAGTATTGTGCTCTTTCAAGCCATGATTCAGCTGAAAGCTACAAATTATATTTAACTATGCTGGATAAGCTAAATATCTTCACAGGGTCTTGCAGAACCTGTAGGAAGCAATAGCTGGTAGCACAGGCTTTGGGAATACAGGCTCAGGATGACAGCAGAGGCATCAAGGGCATAAAACAACACCCAAATGGTCACTGAAAAAGTATGCAGCCTTGTAAGCAGCTAGAAGCAGGTTAAAAGCATATGGAAGAGAAGAAGGAGCATGTACACAACGTAAGTAAAGCATCCTATGCAAAGTGAAAATACAAAGTAGGTAATGGAAAGATAGAAAAGACTGTCATAGAATTCCTGAGTAAGCATGGTAAACACCACTGCTTATTTGCAGCTGGTGCCTCTCCCAGAGACATAGAAAGAACACAGCTTTTATCTTTGCTGTTCACCATGTTTTGCTTCTGTGACAGAGCCATCACACATGAAGTGCTAGGCTTTATTCTGTTATTGGGTTAAGCATGTTAGAATTTTAAGGAGTGATTTGTGTTTGTGCTCGTGCTTGTGTCTGCACATGTATGTTTTGTGCTCCAATTTTCCCATACAAAAAGGTGGCTGATACCTCAACATGAGTCAGAGTGAACTCATGTAGCAGGTGTTTGCACACATATGGACTGCAACATAATAGAATATTCCATAGTGCATTGCATAGTAGTGCACTGTACTATAACAAATTACCTTAAGAAATTATGATGATTACAGTAGTGAGCTGGTGAAAAGACACATGCCAATACAACAACATCTTTTCTGCTCTTTCTAATGTTAACAGGGAACCTGAACAGTCTGTTGTCATGAATGAATTTGCTCTCAGTAACATTTTTAAGAGCAGCTATATTCCAAATATAAACAGATCCATAAAACAGACAGCTGGACAGAAAGATGAAGAGAGATTAATTTAGATGGTTAGATTTTGACTGAGGTGATCTACGCTTGTTCCTACAGAAAATCTGTGGTGCAAATAATACTGGTACTTTAAAAAAAAAAAAAAAATACCAACAATCCAAAGGCTTGTTTCCTAAAATGCATTTGAAGCTAGAACACAGGTTAAGGAGATTAGATCAAAATCTGAATGTCTCTAGGTAGCTGATATTGATCATTAGTGAATATTTTAACTGGGGGAACTGGGATGGTGGGGTTGTTCTAAATTTATGTTATGGAAAAGTCCACAGAAGAGATCACTTCTTGTTTGGGCTCGAGTTTCTCCTGAATTTAGATTCTGAAAGTGGGGAGTCCCCATGTCTGGTTTGTTAGGTGTACACAGAGGACTTCAAACACACTGAAAATTTAACCCTGATCTAAGGATGCTGACCTCAAATGTCTACATTGAAAAAGAGGCTTATTTAAACAGAATTTAGAGAAAAATCATAACCTGCCTTTGCTTTGTTTTTCCCTAATAGAGGACACCTTTCCTTTCTAAATGTAGGAGCTTAGGGTATCCAGCCTCTCTTTGTTTGTATCAGCCATTGTGAATACCACTGTAAAGCTCCTTTTAGATATTGCCGTAAATCCATTAAACCATCTTTCTGAAAGAGGAACCAGCAATAATTTAGCTAACATTTTAATATGTGTAAATCTTGATTTCAAGTTGTTTTCCAGATTTCTGAAATCTTTTTGTTTCCTCAGAACATTCTTCCCCTCTTCCTCCCATTACTTTTAAATTGTAGTTGTTGTCTGAAACTTTCCATAGTGCTTATTCATGACTGCACTGCCTTTCAAGTTTCCCTTCATATTGAAATGGCTAAATTGTGAGTTTATAATGTATGATTTAGATTTAGATTTTTTTCTTTTTTTCTTAAATGGAGAGTAAAACTTAAAGGAGATCACAGCTGCAGGAAGTATTATTGAAATCACCCTCCAATTGCCACACATATACATAATAAAATCTGATGCTATGCTGTCATATTTATCATTTGACTGAATTTTTAACATCATTCTCATTACTGATGTCATTATTGAGTAACAGAATCACAGTAATCTGTAGCTAACATGATAAACTCTGCTGAACACAATAAATAAAAATAATTATCACCAACCTAAGAGTAAGAAAGGAAAAACAATAGGAATAGAGGTAGCTAGAAATGTGACCCATGAGGGTGGGTGTGCTATGGGCTATTATTCGTATTTATTATATTTCATGAAGCCCTCACAAGCATTAGGCATTTAAAGATGAGAATGCTCAAGGTATCTTAGATGAAACTAGATTAAAGGAGGGTGAGAATATTTGCGGTGCCTTCCTCACATATTTTAATTTCCACCTCTCCAACTTATCGTTACAGCTAGGTAGATGCTAGTACTGATGCTAGTTTGGAGGGCTCTGTGATGAAAGAGACAGGATTACCCTCATCTGTTGTTAAGCAACAGTTGTTAAGCAACAGTACATAATAAAGCTGCTCTGCTGCAGAAACATGGTATACCAGACATACTGTCTGTTATTAAATGGCTTCTTAATATTAGAAGGAACATCAGGCCTGATTCTGTGTTCTGCTGGACTGGTATAATTCTAGGGAATTGGTACACTCATAACTGTGAACTGGACTGACAGAAGATTTAAGTGACAAAATTATAGAAAGATAAAATATGTTGCATAATAAAAAGTAAACAATTACTTAGTAGAAGTATGTTTTTTGGTTTTTTATGGTTTTTTAATCTTTTCCCAACATAAATTAATATTTCATGTTATTCAGATTTGCTAAAACTGCTAATTATTTAATATATTGGGTGCCTCCCTCTAAATCCATTTCCTGGCTAAGAGACAAGAAAAATCAAATTAATAATTTTGAAATTCGTATTTAATAAAACCGGATCCTATCGAAGCAGATGGGACATAGTATAGCATTTTTCTTTAGTCTCCAGTGTCTAACCCTTTTTCTCCTGCTCTGGGAATTCTGGCTAATGATAGGCTATTATGAAGAAAATTCAGTAAACACTCTATATCAATTCACACTGCATATAAATAAGCCATTTCAATCCATAAATCAACTTATTATAAATGATTTTGTATGCAGCATGCTGAAATATAGTTCACAGGGAAAATGCACTGCAGGATATTTTAGAACAACCTACTCAATAGTGTTCGGGTTGTTCAAGATTAAAATTAAAACAATAAACTTCACTCTGGATGTGTCTTCATTACCAAAGCCCTGGATCATTTACTTTAACAATGTCAACCTGCTCTCACTATCACATTCAATTTAATTAGGAAAGGAAGCAATATGCAAGAGCACACCTCATGGTGTTCCATTACCTTGGAGGAAAGTGCTATCAACTTCCAGAAATAAAAGACATCCTTGCCCTCTTCTTGCCCTCCTTTCCTCTGTATTGTGGGAGCTATATTCTGGAATGGGGAGAGGGAAACTATAACACGTCAGAAAACCATCTAAAAATGGAGCCTTCAGAGAATAAGTCGGGGGGGGGGGGGGCAGGGGGAATAAAAGTAAAAGGAGATCAAGCAGTGTTTGGCTCTTCCTCCTTTAGGTTTAGTGAGAATTTAATGTTGACATCTTGGAATCAAAGTGGGCCTTAGCTCATGTTCTTCTCTTTTCTGACTGAGGGAAGAAGATAAGGGCCCTTTGTCCCTAAGACTGACCATGCAGTGACATTGATACATGCTGTCTTTTCACCTGCCAGTGGTCTATGATCTACTCTACAGCAGCTGTATATGGAGCCAGAAGTCAGATCTCTGACAACAATATCTACCTCTGAGTTCATTTTTTTCCTAGTCAATCAGTTAGAGAGGGAGGTAGATAAATTGTAAAGAACCCTCAGTTTCCAAAAATATTTTCTATTATAAATTGTTTCCATTAAGAATAGCAGACTGTCCATCCTACAATCATTCCCTCTCTCTCTGTAGATCAAGGATTGAGTCCTTACTCAGCTTATATTTTGTCTTTATTCATACAGCAGTTCTGCTGACTCTGAACTGATTGAGGGAGAAAAGCCTGAGTCAGGAATTGGCTGCAAATTAGGGAAGATGAGGCAGCTACTTCCTAGTTTAATAGCTAAAAGCACAACAATAAATCTCTATGCTTCCCCATTTAGAGAACTAATCAGTACATTTACACAGCTGGTGTTAGCTTTGTGTGGTTGGTTTTTCTGTTTGTTTCTTTGGTTTGTCTTATTTTGCGTTTAGCTCTAATGAAAAAGGTGTACATATGCATATTTGTCTTAAATAGTTCACAAATCTCTGAGAGTAGTAAATGTGCCTATCAAAAGCCTCTGTTGCACTAAACTAGTGGCATCTATCAGCAAACTTTGCAGTTAAACTTTATTGTGTTGTTACAGCTCTCTGTCCTTATCTCCTGTTCTTGAGCTGGACATGAGAATGGCGTAAGAGCTTCAACAGGATCTCTGTACTAGCCAAAAATCATTGAAAACAGAGGGACAGTACAACTGTCACATTGGATTAGAGTCAAGGTCTATCTAGTTCAGTGGTCAGAACCAAAAGGAGATCAGCAACCAACAGATGTGAGATAACATAGCCATACATAGCCTTCTTTTGGACATTAAACTGGCAGATAAACCTCAGTTACAGGGCAAGCAAGTTTCACAAGCTCTATTTCACAAGAAGTCATCAAACTTATAGCTCAGCTAAGGATATGAAGAAGTGAATGGATATTTCTTAACTTATTTCAGTGATACCTTGTGAAAAAAAAAAAAAAGAAAAGGGTGAAGAAACAAACCCTATCCCCCAAGCAAGAACTAGTTAAGCTGATGTGAAGTTAAAGAAAAAACTTGATCCAAGACCAAAAAAAAAAAAATCAGAATTGTTTAAACACTAGCTAAACTTCTGATCAGTCAACCCAGATCTACAGTTTTCTCACTTAACCTAGCATAACACAATCCACATTGCCTTTAAGCCAAACAAAAACAAAAAAATCCCTCAAACTCAAACAAAAACCCCAATCCAAATTCAGTTCTGAGTGATCATTGGAGGTTCCTTTTATTTGTTTTTATTTTATCATTGATGATTGCTTCATACAGCTTCACAGAATCTGTATCTATGTTAACAGTGACTCTTCTTCATTTTGGAACTCTCCTGAGGCTCTCACTCCTGAGCCTTCCTTATACTTCTACAGTCCAGCAATAAACAATCTCATGAAAGAGAAAAGACAGATCCTTCTATTAGTTACAATAAATGGGGAAGCCACCCCCTAGTACTGTAGCCTGAACTGCCGAAGACACACATACACGCTCACACATGCAGGCACAAGCACACAAATTAGCAATGCAGATAAACCTATGCCATCAAGGTGAACTATCAGTGGAAACTCTTATATGAACCTCTGAAAATGTCCCCTGCTGAGTTAATCTCATTTATCCCCACACAGTTTGTTCAGCTCCAGAAATAATCGTGCCAAAAAGGCTGACTGGGATAAGACCAAGAATGACCTCATTAGCATTTAACGCCATCACCATAAAATGGAGAAGATAATCAGAAACAGGAGGAGGAAAGATAAAAAGAACAAAGTATAAAAGAAAAAATGATTTTTTGACATTGTGCTATTGGCCTTTGATGGATTCCTATTGTAAAATGAGTGTAATTTGTAAAGATCAATGGTTTTAGTTAAACTCCAGTCCATGGTGTCCCATCATCTAATTCATCTACACAGCATATGTTTTTTCTTTTGTAAAAAAAAAGGAGCCTAAGGTTGTTCTCAAGCATTTTTATTGGTGGTGGGGATTTTTTTGGTTGTTTTTGGGTTTTTTGTCTGTACAGCTCAAATGAACTGTAAAGCTCAAATACTTAATGGGTACTTTAGCCAATATTCTTTGTCTGTAGGGTGAAATATGTCTGATAATGATTGGGAAAATCTTGTTTCAGTACTTCCCATTAAGAATCAGCATTTACCAGGAGCTGCTGTTGAGGTGCACTGCATACTCCAGTAATTTCCCAAATATACATTCCAAGTGTTGCCATAGAGCTGTGTGCATTTCTTCAACTCCTTCTCTCTCTTTCACCTACACATAGGTACACACACTCCCAAACTATCAGAGCTTACGAGCTCTGTCCTTTGCAGTTCTAAAATACTTAGACTATCACACGGTTTCTTCAGGGTCTCAGTGAATCTTCCCTGTCCCCTCCCCCTTGCACCTCGTGCTGCTGGACAGTTGTGCTTAAGATGCCCAACAACCTCAGTTTTTCAGGTCATTTCCTTCACCACATCCCTACTGATGAGCATGACCACTTACCATGTTTTCTGCTCACTGACTAAAAAGACCACCATTAGCAGATATTCTTCTGCACTTCTCTGTGAAGTACTTTCTTACCTCTGAGGCTCAACAAGTTAATATCAGTTTCAGATGGTCTAGAAGAGGCACTAAGCAAAAAGTGATATTAAGTGTAAACATAAGTGATATTAAGGATAGGTGATTTTAAAGGAACTGTTAGGCATTCCATGAGAGCTTCAAATATAACCAAATAATTCTCCTTGATAGCATCATTGAAAACGTTCTTTCACGGCCGAAAGTGAGATTTCCTTTTTTAATTCTAGTTTTGCTTTTAATGTTTTTGTTATAATATACACAACTTTCTGTCTTAGTCACCAATATCCAGTCAATCTTAGGGGTTCATTACACACCAACAGTAATTCCTATTTTACCTTTCAAAAGTTTTGAAACATGGCTTTCATTTCATGAAGCTATGACACTTTCAAAAGCATCCTAGAGCATTTGAACAAAGTAGACTGAAATCAAGAATCCTGTGCAATGACTGTATTTCCAAGTATAAAGCACACGTAATTCCATACTTTTCTACAACCATGAAGAAGCAAAATCAAGCTATTAGCTGGCTGCTTTTGTTAGCTAGAAGATCTGAAATTTGCTTTTCCTTTCTATTTTAATCAAGAATGGCAAAGTCCTTAATGAATTCTCCCTACAAATGACAGTTTGGTGAGCCTTAGGCTCACCCTGCTTTAGATGTGTCTTCATCCAATGGAAATTAATCGACTCATATTCCTAAATTCTTGCTTTACATTAGAACGAACATTCTCTGCAAAAACTAAATTTTACATATTATGCCCCTTTTATCTTCATATTATTCAGACATTTATTTGTCTGAATCCTTCTTACCTGTTTCATTCACTTTCAGTGATTACTTTATTGCCAGCTATTGTATGATTCTGTTGAATCATTTTCTTTCTTGCAATTAAAAAAAAAAAATCTTTATCTGTGAATCTAGAACATTTTCTATTGAAAATTGAATATGACTTCCATGTATTTTCATCTCATTTTTGGACATATAATTAACTTTCTCCTGTGACTTGGCAAACAGAATTAATTGAGAGATAACTACTTTGTAACTAATAACATTTTTGATCTTTGACTTTCAACTTTCCTTTTTGTCTTTACTTAACTCCTTGGATCAACCTGTCCTTTAATTTTCAGCACCCTCTTTTTGCAATGACTACTTCAAATAGAGGTTCCAGCAACACCCACATTCGAGTATTTGCAGAACCCTTCTACCTTCCTCTTTTGAAGAAGAGGAAATACTTTCCTCATACCATCTCTCCTGGTTTAGTCCTCCTTTCTATATTTTCCTTTAAGCCATAATTTTCAGTACTTTCTCTAGCAGATATGCTCCGGTACAGATCATCTGCTACCAGTCTTTCTACTTTGCACAGCCACAACACAGCTAGAGTTAGTCTGCCTTCCTTCAGTTCTACCCATGGGATACATCTTCCTTCAGCTCTCAGTACAATTGATTCTCAAACTCTTTTCACTCCATGGTTCAAATCTCTATCTGATATTGATGCAGAAAACCTTATCACCTCAGTTATTTCAATGTTTTAATGCTTTTAATGTAAACTTTAAAAAAATTTCATAATACATCTGAAGAATCTGTAATTTTCTAAAAGTATTGGAGACAAACAATTCTTACTTTCAAGAAAAAAAAGATTTTAAAATGTGAAGTAGATCCTAAGACTTACATACTTACTATGATTCATCACACTAGAAAAATGCATTTAAAATTATCTTTCATTGGGTATATATTTTGCACTAATGCCACAGAGCAGAACATCATAATGCATTACAACTTGCAGTAGCTCCCTAGGGCTAGAGCTTCAATAAATTGGCTGGTATCTACACAGTCAATATTTCTTAGTAACTTCCTGAACAAAGGGATTAGTAAGACTTCTATCCAGCATACCCACAGTTGTGCTTTAATTCCACAGCACTATTTGCAAGAGTAGAAGTTTTAGTCCTGGTGGATTGGCCAAATTCCGATTGAGGATTTGCATTTTGCATACCTACTTTGCCCCTGCAGTTCAATTTGATATGTTTTGGCTCATCACTTCCTGCCTTAATACATTGTAGCCCAATGCCAAGTATTGTTAAACAGCTGCTATACTTCCCCTGAGAGGATTTCAGTAATGTGTGACAAATTCCTACAGATATATCGAAATAAAAGGTGCTGCAGTGGGTTGTATAGAGTGTCTGAAGACTCAGATGGGACTTTCATCTCCCTAGTGCCTCATTTTCACAGCTTTCTTAGGAAGGGAAGAAGAAATTATCTACATATTGAGATAAGATGGATCTGAGGGACCTAGGTATCAAGGGAAATCCTTGCATAACATAGGAAAGGAAAAAAAAAAAATCTTACTACTATAAAGCAAAGAGTTGAAGAATAATTAACAGATCAAGACCTGTAGGGGCTTCTTCTTTGCCACTCCCACAGACATATTTAGTAGATTGACTGCTTTCCCATTTCCTTTTAGATAATATATCTTCTGAAGATTTATGACAGGTGGATGAAAACTGAAAAACAACCACAGTAATATCTAAAAACTAGTCTATAATGTAAATGGGACTGAAGTTGTAGTCAAGCTAAAACTAATGGAACAACCTCATTTTATGAAACACTTTTTTTGCTTCCTTACAGTGTGAGAGAATAGAGCATACTGTTATCTAAAAAGTACACAGTAACTACAACCTGTATCAGGAAATGGAGTTCCATATATGTTTTCTACAGTGCTTGTAAAATGATATTTCACTAGTTTTATTCTTTTAAATTTGAATATCTAAGCAAAGATCTTGAAAGTCCTTTCAGGTTACATAGCAGAGGGTATTTATGTGAACATCAACCTAAAGCTTCCCTATTGGAAGAAAGGGAAAGCACTAGGACTGCAGCTTATTACTGTTTATTTCTAGGGAGACTGGCCTCATAACTGTACACTCATACCCAAATGAAGTCAATGGGATGTAAACTAGAGATTAATACTGTACTTATGCTCAACAGCTGCCCTAAATATTTCCCAACAGTATTAGACAGAGCTGTTGCTTGATGCTTTCATGTCTTGTAAGAATGAAAGCTGAAGTTGGGATAAAATGATGAATTTACCAGATTGACAGGTGGTTTCAGTACAGCTCTTGCTATCCTAACTGGGCACTAACGTCTTGTGCCATATTTTGACAGAAGGGTTGAGTAATCCTCTTCTCAGTCTCTATGGCAAATTTCAGCCAGTGAGGTACTAAGCATCTCTGTATACCCTTTCTTGATCTTGCTTTTACATTCACACACGCAACATTGCATATTTACATTGCAAATGAAGCCATAAACTCTACACTTCAGAAGACCTATTCAGGCTGAGAGGAGAACTTGCCCCATTATCAATATCCCACTGACCTACCAGTGGTATTATCAGCCCCTTAATCAGGAATATAAGATGAGAAGTGTTTATATGATTTGCAGGTTAAATATAACCAAGGCAGATTCACTTAGACACAATATACTAACAGAAGCTATTAGTAATTAATATTGCAGACAAGCGATAGTTAACAGTCTTTAAGCACTGGATTACTTTGAAAAATTAATGATTTAAAGAATATTATGCACTTTAAAAACTTCTGGAAAAAATATAGGGTTTAATACATCATTAATTGTGTGCTCTGAAAATACATGTATTTTATCCAAAGACAGGCTTTACACCGTGCAAAGTGAAACAATGGAAATGAGATCAATAACATTTTTGACTACAAGGGATTACATCTCTTTATAAAATGTCCTTAACCTTGAAAACTGAACAGGAAAGGGCAAGAAAGGAAACATTAAGAAGATACACGCCTGCACTAAAGACATTTAAAATTATATAGGCAACATTTACTGTATCCTAGGGATTGTCAGTGTATTGGCTGCAAATGAGGTTGGCTGGCTAGGTGTCATATGTGTGACAGAAATTCTGGTATGGAAAAGGCAATTCCACTATCTCTGTTCTGTTTCTACCAATCTAAGACCATATGTTTAACAGTGCACACTTTTTATATCCACATCTGCTGCTGCCATCTTCCTTTTGTCTGTATTTCTCACCAAGCCACAAAAAGCATTGCAAAGAACAAAAGACATTCTGCTAATGGTGAGTCCAGGCCAGTAGTAAACTAACTCTATTTTGCTTTGTTTCTTCAAATTATTAACTTTGCCTCCAATGCTATTGCTGCGTTCCTGTTAGTTTCTGTGCATTTTATACAAAGAAAGACCCATTAGTGTCTGCCTCTGTCAGAAAATTTCAAATTTAGAAATTTGAATAAGTGTCAGCTTTCCTGAGATGCCCTAGCTTTAATTAGTATTGTATGAGCCAAATAGATGAGTTTCTTATAAGGGGACAATGAAGTAAAATAGTAATGTTCCATAATGGAAATGCGTTTCTTTGATCCTAAAATCTAGTGAACAGCAAAACATCTTTTTATTTTTCCTTTTCTTAAATTTTAATGGGAATTAGACTGAAGGGGTGGAAGAACATGTTATCCTGTAGTAAACCTTCTTTTCTATTAAACAATATTTTAAATTAGGAAGTTCTATCGACTAACCGAACAAATATATCCCAGTATTCATGTAACAATTGAAATCTATTTTCTGAAATAGTACGTCTTCTCAATGTCTACTTACAAGGAATGTCATGAGTCTTGAGGAAATGGAGGTTTGTTAAAGGGCTCCTATTAATTCAGTCTGATTACCATTGCATCTTATAATCAGCCTCATATTTTAGTATGAATAACATGCAATTTCAGAGCCTCTGAAAGAGCATTTGGTTTGTATGTCTTTATCAACATCAATCCAAGCTGCAAGTTACTTATTAAACAGTACAATTTGGTTTAAATGCATCTTATAAAATGTGAATTTCTCATTTCTATATTCTAGCTAATTTGACTTTCAGACAAACTATCATTTTGAGAATTTGTAAATACTGGAAACATGGAAGGACTCTCATTGTGTAGTGATCCTGCCATTATAAAATGGTCTGTGAATTAGCAAGAGTGTGGAACGTTGTTGTTCCTTTTCTCCGTATCTTCTTACTTACCTAACTAGAGTGTTTTAATGTATATCTTCTGTAGGATAATATGTTAAAGCTACTGTACATCTTTAAGAGGCTGTTAGACACTGATTTCCCATAGACTGCAATCAGCTCTTTGAAATTGTAGTGTTTGTGACAGAATAAACTCCATTAACTTGTTTTATTAGTACTGTGTGCAGTCAGAAGGAGCAATGCTGCAGAACATGATGAAATGACTAACAGTCTTCATCAGTGCACAGCAGAATGTTTTCTCCTTACACAGAATATATAATTATTGCTCACATAAACAGGTAGGGTTTTTTGGTTTTGTTTTTTTTTTTTTTTTTCATATTTCTCAGGTAATACTGGGAAATCTAAGACTCTTATTCATAGGAGAAATAAAAGATAAATTAAGCTTCCCCCTGCTTCAGTCCAATTTGTTACCATGTTGCTGCTGTAATTTTTGCCTATGTTATAGAGAATGATCCATCAAATAAAAAAACAATTCTACTTCAATTGGTTACTATAATGACAGAGCCGTTTGACAAAGCCAAAGGAGCTTGAGAAAGGAAAGATTTACTGACCAGCTGCCTCCCAGAGGCCCATTAGTCAAATTTTGACAGCTTGTACACAAGGTAAACTGCCAAGCAGAGTAAATGAAAGCAGAATGAATCCAGCAGAAGAAAGTATAGTTTACCTTATGTAAGTAAATATAAGACAGATATCACAGAATCACTGTATATGTCAGAAGCAGGTATTCTATACTGCAGATGGCACAGCTGCCAGTACTTATCTGAAGAGAAGTATTCTCTTCCAGAATAACTTACAGCATTAGCCACTTCAGAAATATAAATTATTTTTTCTCTTCTCCTTTGCCTCCATTTTCTGCTGGCTTTTTGCTTTGCCCATTTAAGATGAAAGCCAGGTTCTGAGCTGACTAGCTGCATGGGACTCCCAGTATAAACTTCAAGCATATTACATTTTAACAAAATATAGGAAAAATATAGGAAACATGAAGCTGAGCAATCACAAAAGAAATGATTGAAAGAAAGAGTCAGTACAGATGTAGGATGATGAGAAGCAAGGAAAAAACCATTAAAATCCAATCCAGTGTATTTTTTGCTAGCAAAAATGAGTTTATGATTTGCAGATTGAATATAACTAAAGAAAAAGGTATTTTTCATAACAATGATTTATAGATTCACCCTTCTACTGGATAAGAGTTCCTTTTATGTTATAGCAGTGTCTCTTCTTGCTATTATAGTTAAGGGGCTGTCAGCATTTTCATTATACAAACCCTTATATTCAGGGGCTTGTAATTTGGCTGTAAAAATTCACAGCATGATGAAACTTGAAATAAGATTTAGTCTGAGAGTGATTTTTTTAATGTATTCTAAAAAAATATGGAATCATTAGTCTAATTTTAAACTAATAGAAAAATGAAAATTCTCATGTTTGTTGCCTTATTCAACTGCGTCTTGCACATTGTATTCCTCTCACATGGGGGATTCTGGTGTTCTACATCACATACACATCTACTAATATACATATGTATTCCTGGGTAACAATTAAAATCTGACTGATGTAAAAAAAAGGAGTAAGAAAAACAAACACAAGCATTGTGCATGCCTAGCAGCTACTTACTGTTAATTTTGGGTAGATGTTTCAGGCTGTAGATCTATAATATGCAAATGCATACATTAATGCCGGTATTCTGAAGGTCAGAATGGAGTATAAGTTAAACCCACAAAGGTCAGAAATTAAGTGTTATGGCTGAAACTCTGTCCTGAAAGGACAAGAGCATCCATTTCACTCGTCACAATAATGTGAAAGTTCACAAGGTAAAGAGCTCTGCTCACCAGGCATAAGCTCTGAAAAACATTTGAATATTATGCTTTCAGAGCCACACTGCTGGAAGAGGGTTTCTTGCTGAAAAATAACAGTTTTGTAATACTGGCAACATGGAAAGAAGCACAACATATTGGATGTCAACCTATGTTAACATTTAATAATTATATTTCTGACAAAGAGAATATCTAACCTGAGAAGACCAAAATATTGCAAATGAACAAACCTGTCTCTTACACCTGAACTTTTCTGCCATTCTTCTCCTTTTTTCCATACCCAGTCTTTTCTTTCCTTCCTCTGAGGGAAAAAAAAAAAAAAAAAAGTTGCCCTCCTACTTAAATCTTCCATCAGCTCTCCTGAAGCACATCAGTGTGCTTTCCACCACTGTTAAACCTCTCACTTGCTTCTCACTGCTATTGCCAAACCATGACCCCCTCACTTCTTGCCACTATTTTGGATGCTCATAGTTCCAAGACCAAAATCTTTGCCATCATCTTCATTCTAACAAGGTCTTCAAATGTATTCTCTGAAACATCACCAGTATAGTCTTCAGGCAGTTTATTCTCGCTATTCTAAACCACACTGAGCATCTATTTTAAATTACCTATTTCTGACAATTTTTCCAGTAATAGGGACCATTTAGAAAAGACTGACACAGTAATAGAGACACTCTTACAATGAAAGAAAACTGATTCAGTGGATGTTGAATGCTTCAGGTGACATATAAGTAACTTATTAGTAAGAAACATTAGAAGTTTTTAAAAAGGAAGTATTGGTGAATGTAGCTTCTCCACCTAAAAGAGGTAACCCCCTTGAAAGAAACCACAAATCTGTAAGTCTGATCACATTCCCAGAGGAAGGGCAGACCTGGGTAGAAATATTTCCTTTCTAAAAGTCTGCATAGGAACAAGAACAAATGAAAATAAAAAAAAATCAAGCTACTGGTACCTCATGTTAAAATTCAGCATTGGTTCTTTTTCTGCACTTGGTTTAGTACATCCAACTGTGATGCAATGGTAGGTAAAGAGACTACCTTACCTGCATTTGTGCACATTATTGAGCATCACTTTAATGTGTGGTTTTGAGTTGTATATGTCTTCCTTTTCTCTTATCCTTTTCTACCTGTCTCAAACCTCCTCTCAGACTACACTCAGAGTATCTACAGAGATCATGTCTCTGATTATGCTTGTGATCTTTTGCACTATCTTTTTCTGGATATCAGCCCACTTCTTCAGTCAAGAAGCTAACATATTTTAGAGCTCTTTGCAGACAAAGCCTCCTCTTGATGTCTGAGATCTTGCTGTGTAAATCTGGAAATCATTCAGTTCACATGAAGTACCATGTCCCTCATGACACCTATGTCAGTGCTACCAACCTTTCCACTTGGGCTTTTCCTGAGAATTTGGAATGTTTTCTGTTTTGCCAAGGAGAGAGAGCTCTGCCTCAGAGCCTTTGGGCTGCCTCTTTTTAAACCTTTTCTACCCTAGACCTGTCAGTCTATAGGGTGACTGTGAAAGGCTCTTTTCCCAGGTGCAGCAGCGCTGATCTGAGATGGCAAGAACCATAGAACTGCAGAATGCTTTAGGTTGGAATGGACATCTGTAGCTTTTTGGTGTAAGCTTTCTTCTCAAAGCAAGGCTAATATAATGTCAGCTTGCTCAGGGACATGTGCAGTTGAGTTTTGAGTATCTCCAAGAATAAAGATTCCTTAGACCCTCTGGGCATCCTGTTCCAGTCTCTGATTACGCTCATTGTGAAAAGACTTTTTACATTCAGAAAGCCTAGGAGCAACCTCTGTCCATTGCGTCTTGTCCTATTTTTAGGCACTTCTTTGAAGAGTATGGCTACCGTGATGAAAGGTCACACTGCATCGTAGTTATTCTCTCTCATTAGATCCTTGGAGACAGCAATTAGATCCCCACACTTACATTCTTCTTCTTAATGCTGGACAAATCCAGCTCCCTCAGCTTCACCTGCTGCATCACATGTTTCAGCCCCTTAACCACTCTCATATTTTAGTTTTCTTCTGTTGGAATCTCTCGTTTGTTAATTTCTTACTTTTATTTGAAATACTGTTTATGTCTACTTCCTTGTACAATGTGCTTGGGTGTCTTGGATATCCTGACTCTGAATTCAGGAGTACAGTGCAGACACACCTGGGCTACTGGAAAGCATTGGCCCTGGACCAACAGAGCTATTTCACTTGAATCATCTGCTTCACTGCCTGTAATGCAAATCACACTTCAATTGGCAATTAATAGCTACTGCCTTGAACAATGAGCAGTAGACAAGAGCTTCACATTGTAAAAGAAATAAGGCAACTGCTGCTGACCACTGTATGAAACATTTTGAGGCCAGAGGTCGGATTACATTACTGACAGTACCGATAATGCTCTCAAGAGTATACACAGTGGAATATTACTAGTGAAATTCATATGAGAAATATTTTGAGTTTCATTCATCTTACAGTAAGTGTCAGCAAACATGATTTACACATTTCCCCCACACACACATACAATATTCTGCTGCAAATTTACAGAATTAAAAAATACACTCATAAATAATCTGTCTTTTTATCTAGTGTTTTGAGAAATTCTAAAAAAAAATCACAACTGCTTGAAGAGAAAACTTTGACTTAGTTTACCATGTTAAAATTCACTTGTCATAGTAAGACTTTCATGCTATTAAATGGACGACTGAATGTTTTGCTATCACTAGATGATGCCTGAATGATATGCTGTTTCATTTCCTATGAAGGATACACAAGTATCTCTCAGCCATAGGTCCTGACTGACCAAAGGTGGCACATGAATGCACAGTAACAGAGTTAATAGAGATGAGTGTGTTTGCAGAACAATTTCTGGAACTACATGGACGGAATAGAAGGATCTTGATTGATCTTTTTTTCAGAAGTTTATCTCTTTTAGATAGTAAACCACTACCTTTTGTAACAGCTGAAACTGGAAGATAGATTTCATGGCCATCGTATAGACAGTACTATGCTATGACTAGCTCAGTGAACCTTGGAACTTACTTAAATGTTCAAGCTAGTCATATCAAACCTTGGTATCCATTTCCTCTTGTAGAATGGTAGGGTATTTCACTGACCACAATCTGTTACAGAATTAGTCTTTCTTCAGAATACAGTATCAAAATAAATAAAATTTCATATCTGAGATTTCCAATACAACGTTCAGCATTGCCACATGTAGTGTTGCATGGCAGATCATCTCTACATGAAAATTACCAGGTTTATTTTAAACTCTTCAAATTCAGGCACAGAACTTTTACAGGATTGAGAAAGTTCCTTAAATTACCAACCTCAAGTAAAATGTCAGTATTACCAGTTCCGGAATCATTAGGCTTGATAGGATCAAGAATGAAAAAGTACATGATCACTGCATCCAGAATTTTGTGTTACTTCAAAAATGAATAAGTAATTTGTGAAAAATGAAGAAGAAAATGTTGCAGTACACTGTAAATGAATAGTTCACCACAGTCCAGGTCAGTGGTAGAACTTACAGGACTAGTGTCCTGTCCTAACTCTCGCACACTGTGATAATTTAATTTGCTAAAAATGACTGAGTGAAATCATAGTGAATCTTGTAATATTACCCCATAATAATGGATGAACACAAATATGAAATCACTGTAATGACCTCCAGAGTATGTTGGTTATGCTGTGGTAAACATCTTTTATTAGCAGAGTATTGATTACACTGCCAGAATAAATGGACTTGCATAAATACATTCTGGGAAACAAGAATTTAAATTTCTTGCCTAGATCTTCAGCTGATGAATATGGATAAAAGCTCATTGATTGCATCTAATTCTCATCAGCTAAGGCTTTGACCCTCCATATTGACTGCAGTGAAGATATCATTTCCTATTCCTAAAAAAAAAAGGGAAAAAAAAAAGATATGAGAGATGCTCTGCCACAGATTCCAACTATTCTTTGTGCGTTAAATCAAAATCAAGGTCAAATACAACTTGAAATACATTCACAGAGTATTGCTAATACAATCATGCAGGCTAAATTGGAATGGTCATTAATTTCAGTTGATTTCTTATTCTGCTGTTTTAGTCCACATCTACAACACAGAAAATGCTATTTTGTGTAGTACCTCTGTGTCCAAGGAGTTTACCCAATTATTAATTGAAGACATGACACTGTTGCTTCTTTTTGTATTGAATAATATGTTCCTCACTGAGTAATCCAACTATATTCAATAAAAGGAATTTAGTCACCTGAACTAAAAATGGAAGGAATTTACTCTTATTACTTGAGTAAACTGTTTTGAGTCCTATGTGTTACTAATGCAGCATAATTACAGCCAAATGCAGCTGTTGGTAGTTGTTTGACAATGACTCATGCAGCTATGGATAGCAAAGCTTTTTACTAAAACCAATTAAGACTCACCAAGGCTAGTATTAATATCTGTCCACATTTCTATATATTTTGGACTATATCTATGATAAGAATCCTTTTACAGTTGAAATTTCCTAGAAAAAAAAAATATCTAATATTCAGCTAAAAAAATTGGTAAGGCTTTTTCTCATATAAGAAAATATAATCCACTATATTGAGGTAGACCACTGTGACACTTCTAGCAAATACTGCATTTCTTTAGAGTTCAAAAGAAAATTCTTAAGGGAGAAATACCTGTCTGTACAATTTGAATCCCAAGTTTCTTTCCCTGTAAAGAATCTTCCAGATGATCTGCTCCTCTTAGAATTCAATGTGTTTCTTTGAAACAGTCATATGGTATTTTTAATATAGGACCAGATGCAAATATGGAGTTGGGTACTTTATGTAAAACTAAGGCATAATGAAGATACCTACAACGTAATAAACAGCCAGCTAATCCTGTTGTAGATACCTGCATTTTCATGAGATTTGTTATTTGAGTGTTAAGTGTTCTCCTACCACAATGTCCAACTTTTTTTTCCCCCTATTTGAAAGATACTTTTTCTATCCAAATACCTTGTTGTTCACTTTTGTGCCTACGCCCTTCTGGCATCACTTAATTTGTTAGCCACACTCAGAGCTTTCCTAACATAGCAACAGCATCGATCAACTTCATCGAAGCAGTTTTATACAGCCAAGGAACAGACATCCTTTCAGGTAAGTGCTTAGAGATTATACCACTTGTACAAGGAGTGAAAGACAGGTATTTTAGCTCTTTTTCACAAGAAGGAGTTCAAACCTATGTTGTCCAGCCTAGAATGAAGGACACAGCCATTTGAGGAGGCTAGATTGAAGTGGTGGTATGTCTTCTCTGCTTCTACTGCCTCAAGAGACTGTGTACTTCATGTCAGGAATATGAATTTCATGTAGCCAGAGAAGAACAGAAGTGACAGAACATGAGATGGAGAAGGGAACATTATTCTTTAGCCTGTTAAAATGGGCAACCAACAGGGTTGGAAAAAAATCCAGATTCTGTCTTCTACTCCACAGACTATTTATTACTACATTATAGGGTAATTAGGTAAAATATACAGAAAGTGTTACTGGTGCAGACAACACTTTTCTCAGTCTCACTTAGTTCTGACATCAAAGGCAAAGTGGCTTCTAGTTAGCACTTTCCAGTCAATAAGTCTTATGTTTTCTCCCATGTCATGCCACAGTTTCAAGGCAGGGGGAAGTAAGTGGCCTTAATGTTTCAGAGCAGAATCATGCTCCTTCAGAGAAACCCAGAGAGCATCCCAGGATGTATGAAGAGGAGTGCAGCATAAAAGATATGTGAAGTATCCTTCAGTTTTATGAGGGTTCAAGGATCCAAACGGAGAACTTCTATTTACTGGGGCACACTGGAAGTCAGAAAAGATGTGAACCAGTTGAAAAGCAACTGGAGTGGAGAAAATGAGGAGCAACAGGAATGATCAGCCACCTAAAAACTCATGATCTTTAGTGAAAGATTGTTTCTGCAACTAGAATACTGTATGGAGACCTGGTAACTGTTTTCAAATATGAGAAAAGGCAAAAAACCCAATGGGTTTAAAACATAACTAGGCAGAAATCGGTTAGACTTTAGGAGAAGTTTTCTAAATGACAGTATAGTTAAGAACTCGAATACATTGCCTAGGAAATTATAGGATCTCCATCATGAAAAATTTTTCAAGAGCAGTTTGGACAAAATTTTTAGATTTAATTGACCCCACCTGTGAGGAAGCAAGGTATATGAGATGATCTAATGATGTTCATTCTGGATCAATTTACATGATTTTGATCAGATGAGATTCAATTTTGATTTGAGACTGTGTTAAAAGTGGCTGGTTTTTTGGTTTTTTGGTTTGGCTTTTTTTTTTTTTTCATTAAAAAGCTGAGGCTTTAATTTAAGACCCACATATGAAGATGACTGTATCTAAGCTATGCAATCAATATTTGAAAGATTTTACCGTTTCTAACCCAGCATTTTTGCTACTGGCATTTACAGACATAGGAAAAGGAAGAAGCATAACTCTTTTTTTTTTTTTTTTTTTTTTTTTTTTCTGTTCTATAAAATTTCCCTGCCCACTGAAAAGAAGTAAATACTCATACCTCTTATGGAATATCTAGTGTGTTGTAGAGGTTAAAATTTAAATTATTTTCTGTACCAAACCTGCAGAGATATTTACTTCCTCTGTTGCTAGCACCATATAATAAAGCAAACAAGCAATATTCATGCAAAGGCAAACAAAATAAATGAGTCAGGTAATTATAAAAAGAACACTGACCTATTCAATATTGGTCTGATCTTCAAGAATTTTCAGCATAGCGGTAGTAATGTTATTAAAAATAGAAGAATCATGACAAGTATTCATTAGAATTTGCATATGTGAGTAAGAATGCATTTAATTACAAATTACATTCTGCAAATTATTTAGAAGATGTAAATCAAAGCAACAAAGAAGAAAGATTTAGGGAGTAAGGGTTCTCAAGAATTTTCTAATGCAAATGTTCTTAACAACAGGTTTGAGATGCTGCAAGATCTTTCCAAAACCGAATGATTTAAAAGAAAAAATAAAATTCGGAAATGCTAATATTTGACATACAGACATTTACTATAGCCACTGGAACTTTATCTCAATTAAATTATAATGGATTTTTATATGTAAAAGTACATTTGATATAGTATTAAAATAGTGTGTCACCTGAAGCCAAAATATCATATACAAGTGAGGAAGTCAGCTAGCAAACTGCAGGTGTAATAAATTTTATGGATTCTGTAATTTTCACGCACATTTTTTCAGTCCCCATCAGCATTGTTTCTTAAATGCTTGTGCAAAGCATACTGTGCTCCACTGTGCTGAGTCAGCACTCCATGGCATTCTCTCTCACTACTACCCCAAATGGGCTGATGGGTCTCACTACCTTGCTGAAACCCTGTCCTCCTGAAGCTGGGCGGGGTGGGGGGGGCAGCTGGAAGAAGATCAAGTGAAGACTAAAGGGAGAAACATGAATCCAGAGGGTGGTGTAGTACCAAATAAAGATTTGGAGATCAGAGTGGATATAGGGTTTTGAGAAGAGAAGAAAGGAAAATGACGGAGACAAGAGAGAGAAGGGGAGTCTCTGATGCAGCTTACGTTCAACTTCCCTTCACCGCAGAGGAGCTGCTAAGCACTTCACAGAGCATGCATTTCCCAGGTACAAGACAAAGTACAGAGAACGTATGGAAGAATGATTAAAGTTAGTATTTGGGAAGGTGACCAGAAAGACAACTGAGTAACAGCTATTTAAAAAAAAAAAAAAAAAAAAGGTGGGAACCCCCCCCACGAAATCAATCTACAGATTTTGATTTGTTTATGTTAAAGCAGGGAAAGGCCATTCCCTAGTGGAAGTAAGAATCTTCATTTTCTTGATCACCTGAAGGAAGAAGAAAAGTAATTATTTCACCACCTTTTACTGTTCATTGTCTCAAATTTGTTTCCAGGGTGCAAGATTTTTGCATGGCAGCCCATGGAGGTGACCCTAAGCCTTAAAAGTACTTAGGTTCTTCATTCTGTATCTGCTTCAACCATAAATGCCATGTAGTATTGCTTGATCTCATGGACATTTATTGCTCACACCTGTCGTTATAGACAACTAGCCAAATAATGACTCTGCTCAGAATGGACTGCTCAGATTAAAATGTAGTTAATATCTTAAGGTAGCAGCAGTAGACATTTACCTAAAGATAAGTAAATTGAACAATTTGTCTTCTGTTATTATGGAAAGGAGATGACAAATAATGTGATTATTGCCACTTAACAATGAATAATTTCACTATTTCTCAATACTTGTTCTTTGATATGTCTGTACAGTACCTAACTGGAGGAAAGTGAAACCTAGTACTATTATATTTCTATTATTTATTATTGTTACCAGCAGTAAAACAAGATGTTCAGATTCTACTTTACTTGCAAAACTTTTGGAGCTGATTTTACAAGACAGGTACATAGAGCAATAACATTTGGACAAAGCCAGGAAAAATATTCGTTTAGCATTTTCACTAGGCTCTTTGGTTCTCTTGTTATAGTGCATATACAGCCTCGAGGGTGTTCTTGAATGTTATCTCTGCAGCTGAGTGATTTTTGGAGGTCTCAGTGACTACAAGGGTCACAACCTAGAGTCCATTCTTATCTGTTTTAATAAAAAATGACAATGAACTGTGCAATCCTCCATTGTCCCCTCAAGCAAAATGAAGGTGAATGTCACTCCTGTCTGTACAGATGAGTCTAATTGCAGTATTAGGGTCTAGAGCATGAAAATTCACTCCATGGAGGGTTTTAACTAAGTCTGTGGAAGTGTTGCAGTTCAATTTGCACATCCCCAGCTTTACTACATCTTAGCAAAACCACCAAGGAGATTTTTGCTGTTACAAACTGGATTGTGTATACTGTTTACAGTTAAATTCCGTAACAGGACATTCAAACACTGATTTATTTCCACATAACAGAGGTTCTTTTTGTCCAGCTACAGGAATACATAGATAACTTGCGTAACATGTGATATACTGAGTGATGGGACGAAGTGCACCTTCAGCAAGTTTACAGGCAACAGAAATTTGGAAGGAGTTGTTGATACACCAGACAGTTTTGTTGTCTTTGAGTGGTCTTTCAAAGAGGACTCCACAGGCTGAAGAAACAACAAACAGGAACCTCATGAAGTTCAGCAAACAGAAATGACAAGTCCTGCATCTGGAAAAGAATAACCTCCTGATGCCTGACATTAGTGTCTGAAGTTAGCCACCCACACCTCACATCAAAGGACATCTATGGGAAGGTAGCTTCTGCATGATAGTTGTGCTCATCCTTCCTCAGTCTAACTGTCCCTTCTTCCAACCCTTCAGCTGTGTGGTATGATGAATCCTTGAGATCAAATAGAGAATTACGAAAACCACCTTTTTGAAGAAGTCTGTATCTATTCATGCTGAATTTCTGCAAGAACTCTTAAGCAGACTCCATCTTGAGTGGCTACCTCTTATAGAATTGAGTGGTGATTAGTGGACTGGCAAGTTTTCATCTTAATGTTTGTCCCAACTTAGAACAGCATTGCTTCTAACCTGCTGCTGATCTAATCTTAGCTGAAGTTCCCACTGAGTAGTATCTTGCCTTTAGGAAGAGCTTTCACCCCCAGACCCCTTTGTGCTCAAGAAAACTTAAAACACTGGTGATGCTGTAGGACTGCATGCGCCTTTTCTCCAACCAAAAATAGTCATGAGCACCAGGAAGGCAAACCTCACAGGTCGTGACTGTAAACAGTCAAGAAGGGGCTTATTACTCTCTTGGGAGTTAGGGTAAATGAAAAGAGGAAAGCTCTAGAGTTCCAGATATTACTCCCCAGCTAGTTTTCTTTCTTACTTTTTTTTTTTTTTTTAAATCTAGGAAAAGACTAGTGTGAAATGCACGTGCATTCTGGGATATTAGATCTGTTCTGTATATGTAATGCTTCTCCCTCTCTGTTCTTCTGATTTCAGGACTTACATTTCAGTATAAGGCACATCTCGCTGCAGCTGGAAGGATTCATGAATCAGTGTTCAAGCCCCTTTCCTCACCATCTCTCTCAATATGCAAGTTAAACACATTAACACTCTCCTGACATATAAAAGAAAAGATCTTAGGCTCTCCATGGATGAACAGGACCTAATATGCAGGTCTTTTTTACTCTCTGAGTGATTAAAAAACAAGGGGGGTACACAGCCATAATGTTTGTTTATGTGTTTGCTTATTAAGAGAGCCATTTTTTTTAAAAAAAAGATATTCAAAATCTATACAAGCAGATGAGGTCAGCTTTAGTTAGGTGTAGATAAGAATATGTTTCATGAGAAAATGAACAATTATATTTTCTTGTTGATAAAAAAATACGAATAAAGCTCAGAGAATCTGGAAACTAACACAATGAAGATAATTCTTCATCTTGAGATCAGAATTTTTACCTGAAGCTTCTTTATTTTAAAGTATGCAATATTATCTTGATTGACTCTAGCCCGAACACTAACAATATTTTTCTTGCCCATAGCTTCACATGCTATAAATGTCTAACCTTTATAATCAAGAATTGAAATACATGAATATTGTGGAAAAAGAATAGACAGCTGTTCTCCAACTCTGCTCAGTCTGATTTGTTAATCCAAGAGAAGGACATTAAATCCAAAAAGCATTTAAAAAAAATTAATCGAGCCTGTTGTCAAGCAGAAAGAAAATCAAGTACCAGCACATCGTTACTGGAGAAATCGTGTGCTACAAGTAAATGAAAAAAGAGAACTCTTAATAAAGGTGCTTGAAAAATGGGCAACAAAGACTTTGTACTTCTTCTGCTTGATGAGTCTTTAATGGCTGCAATCCTGCAGGATCACAACCAGGAAATAGAGAAGAGTGTCAGTCTTTTGTCGAACAATTACTGTCTAAGTGGTTAAAGAGATAAGATTATAGTAAGCGGGACATTGTAATCCATTACTTATAAGAGTAATTTGTTCCCTGTTTTCTGGGATCTTGATTCCACAGCAAAAAAACAGCTTGTTTTTTTCCTGTAAACTTAAAAACCCAGACAAACCAACAAGCAAAACTTCCTCACCATTGCGCAGTAGGAAGCTTCATTGGTGTTACACCTGTCTTCCCTTCTCAATGCCATATTATTCCCTACATTACTATAATGCATGTTAATAAACTTTGATTCAACCTTGCAAAAAGTGTGAGGTTGCAAAAGCCAGATACTGGGGATGTTCAGATGGACCTCTTTTAAGCCTAGTGTTTAAAGTAGCCATTAAATGTGATAAATTGTGGCAAATTATTTGGCAAATGGCTTTTGAAAATGCAGATTTCAATAAGAGTACTGAAAGAGTTCTTTTACTCGATACCTATTTTTTTTTTTTATCCATTTGGATAAAATCCCCGTTTAAGGGAAAGGAAGACAGGCGGTCACACTGTATAAAGTTTAGGTCAATAAGAAATAATTTAGGTGTCTAAATCTTGCACATTAGTGAAACACAGAGGCTTTTTTTTGATCCTTCAGAGGCAATGGAACGCAATAGGAAATGGATACATTTTACTTAAGTTTAGACTCATGACACTGCCTTCATTAAGTTCTTAGGTTGGATGAATTGCCTTTGGTTATATGTGTTCCTTTGATTGATTGTGAAGGGACTCTAGTCAAACAAGGCAACTTTTGTCCTTCAGCCAGATGTCTCAGGGTAGGTGGGATGTTTAGACCTGGATGCACTCATAATTTGATGAAGAAAGTGCCATTAAAGAAAAGCAAGCCAGGCTGAATTCTGGACCCACCCTGCTTCACTACAGACTGAGCTAACACCCACCACTTGATCTATTTTTGACTGCTCCAACTAGCTGCCTCCAACTAGTTGGGGTGGGCCAGCATTAGCAACATGGACTACAAATCAGCTGGTGCTAACTGTCCTCAGAGTCTATGTTCAGCCCCTGGCTCTATTCTATTCAATACAAGGAATTAAACTACTAAAGTATTTCAGAGTTTAACTACTGTCAGATATGTAAATCACTTTTCATTAATCACTTTTATACCTGTCTGTCCATCTCAGTTGAGAGTCTAGGGAGCCTGAGAAACAGATTTCTATCTTATCATTTTAGTTCAGCATTTGAGGTTGGTGACACTGGTAACACCAACACTTTTATACCTGTCTGTCCATCTCAGTTGAGAGTCTAGGGAGCCTGAGAAACAGATTTCTAACTTATCATTTTAGTTCAGCATTTGAGGTTGGTCATACTGGTAACACAAACCCTGATGTGACTGCAGCTCCTGAAGGCATCCGAATGTTAGATTTTAACTGAGACATTATATACAGCATAACTGCTCTAGAGTGCAACACAGCAGCAGACTTCAGACTGGAAGCAAGGCAAGTTCTTGAACACGCTCAGGCCTGTTTTACTGAAGTCAGTTTAAATTTAGGCCAGGGATGTCCCCACAGCTGTAGCAGCAGCAGTGGCATACCTTAAACTTCAGTACTCCATTTTATGCGAACAGCAACTGAAATGCACAGAATTCAGCGAAATAGAAGAGACAAGAACAGAATTCAGAAACCGCCAGTCTACGCCTTAGTCCATGCTATGTATTCTTTGAGATATGGTTTCATGATAAGTGAAAAAGAAGCACATCATTTTCATTTATAAGTAATCAGAGGACAACACAAATAACCAAACACACTGTTTACACATAGAGTGACCCCATGTCATCACTGTCACTGTGAAATGCTATTTGTATTTTATAAAGAGGAAAACTGAAAGAAGAAAAAAAAATAACATCAGATATCCAAGGATAGAAGGGTTCTCATGCTGTTCCAAAATCACACAGCAGCTTCTACACCCCAGAGGAAGAGGGCTGGGAGGAGAAGGAAGCTTAGTGGTAACCGTGTGCAGTGCTCACCTGGGGTCTCTTCCAGATGAAAGCATGTGTACTCAATTTAGATGGTATTTAATGTTGTTTCTATGTGTTTAAAACAGAAATATCACCTGGGCATAAATCTTTTATTATCAGATTCTTCTGACAATTTTCAATTACATTTCTGAATTTTTATTATATGTTAATGGACTATATTAATTAAAGCAGACTGCAATGCACTAATAACGATTAATTCAACCCAGGGTGCCTTAAAGTGACATTTTATGAGAGCTGAAATTGCCCATGGATTTCTAATTTACATTTGCAACACAGGGAACTGTACTTCTGGATACTTCTACTTGGGATTCTCACCCAAGCCAACATGCAAGCATGGGGCCAGGATGGGAGAGGTGATGACACTAGGTTAAAAAACGACAATGTCCTGAGGTGTTAAGAAAGGCAGTAGCTTTCACTGGGCTCAATGTAACCCACCTGATAATATATACAGTTTTTAGAAAGCAGAGAACAAAATCCAATAGGATATGCGATCAGTTATTAGTTAAAAGCATTAGCTCAGTAATAAACACACTTCAAATGTACCCACTCCCCCTGGGAAATAGCCTCTTGTGCTGTTAGCCCTATTGTCATTCATGAGTAATATGTATTTAACAGAAATCTTATGAACAGGAAATGAAAACCTGAAGGTGATAAAGCTGTTTCACTTAGACAATAATCATATAACACTGTGGCCAGTTGGTTTAATGTATAGACACCGTCCCCCCTGGAAATCTTAGGTACAAAAAATTTAAAATAAAGGATGGGGGACGGAGATGGGGAGTGAAAAGATAAAAATTGGTACAAGACATCTCTTATCCACAGTTAAATGAAAAAAAACCCCACTAATTAAGATTTCATGGCTGCAAAGCAGTATTTACAGTTGCTGAACAGGAGTTTTTCAGGGGCTCACCCTCAGTTTCTTGCTAGAAGCGCCACAATGAAATGTGAATTGTTCATATTTAACCTGTTACGCCTTTCCCCCTCTCCACTTTTTAATTTTTTTTTCTGAAGAAGAGAAACACTTTTGGACACCTGTGGCCACAAGAGATTACTAATCCATAAACATGGTTTTGGTCTCTTGCAATCTTCCAACCTGTGGCAATAATTATAATGGCTGACACATACTTGTATGACTCCTAAAACAGAATTAAAACTGCTCTCCTTATCTGTGAAGACAGCACTTATTTTCATACTGTTTGGATAATTTTTTTTTTTTTTGTGGCAGGTACCACTACGTATTATACTTAAATGTCCTGAAAATCCTCCAGTAACTAACAGTGTCTAAGCTCTGGTTTCCTTACAAAAAAAGTATTATATAGCTCAGAGTGAAGAATATGATATTTACTTTTCATGTAAAGACCTTGGGCATGAAGTAAAATTATCCGTTGTCTAAGGGTTTTCTTTCATCTCCATGACTAACTCACTTCTAAATATCTTAGACAGATGTTCTGCTTAGTTTTGTATAAGATCTAGAAAATGGGTTACCATACACAAGGTAAAAGAGAAATATTTTTGACCTGTGCTGATGGCCTATGAGCACTTAGTATACTTTGTATATACAAAGATCACAAAATATACACTGAACTGGTGTAAGGAAAATGAATCAGTCACTTTAAAAAAACAAACAAGCAAGCAAGACATACAACAAAAAAAAAACCCAAACCAGCAACTGATGAGAAAAAGGATAATATTTAGAAAACATTTTTTTTTCCTAACAGTTTGTAAATCAAGTTTTCATCCTTTTTGTGTCATGTTAGGAATGATGATCCTAGATCTTCTCTGCCATGATCAAATAAAATTTATGCAAAACAGACTGTCTACAAAAAAATCCATGCATCTCTTTGATGCTGTATAATTGGCTAAAAAGAAATTAGATTCAAGCACTAAATTCATGGGAAGTGATTTCTTCTTAGAGATCTAATGAAATTTACATTTTATATATACTCTACATGATTTAATTTGAGATTAAAAAAAATGCAATACCCTTAATGTATTCTAGTTATATCTAGGTATCTGATGCAAGAGTCTTGCTCTCTTGCTAAGGCTGTGAGTCCATGTTTTAAACAAAATCCTTCCCCAACTGAAAGGTTCATATGTCCCCATAAATTCCATGGACACTCCAGAAACATCTGACAGCACAAAACCCACTGCAGATTCATTCAGTAAAGTATGGCATCCTCCTATATGCATCTTAAAACTTCACTGGAAACAGTACCTAGTAGGGTCCAGACCTGGCTGAGAATATAAATCAAATAATTTGTCATAAGTCTCTTAATTACTAGCCAATATAACAATTCAAGAGAAGGATTTATGGAAATGTAAAACTAGGTCTACACCATATAATTAGCATATACAGACATTTTATTTTTGTCATTTCTGCAATTTACATGAAGCTTTACAGCCATATTTTATTCTTTAGCTGGCTTCTTCTCAGCTTACTAGCAAAGCTGCTTGATACTTCCAAGCCAGATAGCATTTTCTTCAGTCAAGTCATCAAGATAATATTTATCAAGTAGTGTCAGTTTTCACTCTTTCTCAAAATTTCTTTTAAAATTTTTTTTCTTTCTTCTTTGTTTTTCTCTTTTCGCTCTGAAACTGTTTCTGTACAAGGAAAATAAAAGTTTATGTGCAAACACTTAATGAAAAATTGCAATCTACTGCTGCATAACATGGAGGCAAAAGATGTTATGGCTACTATAATTCACAAGCCAAACTTTATGAACAAGGGGGATCCACAATAAAGTCAGGTTGACTTTGAGGTCAATGCACTGATTTACACAACTGGAATTATACAGACATAAGGAAGCATTCTATTTTTTTTACCACTAAATTGTTTGGGTAGAGTGAGATCTCCTGAGAGATTTATGCAGAGCCATATCTCTAGCAAGATGAAAAGAGCATGCTGTCCTCAGAATCAAAGCCAAGGAAAAAGAAGGAAAAATAAACAGCAGAAAGGACAAAACACCCCATCATTCATGCAAGTACTATGCACTGAAAGGAATTTCCAGAGCTTTCAGCAAGATCTGTAATACATAAATATATATATGTATATATTCTGAGCCATAATTTTTTTTTGCTTATTTAAATCAAGTAATAATTTTTTTATTTCTTAAAATATTTATTATTTTTCTAAATAACATATTAGAAATGTATATATATTAAATAATATATTAGAAATATTTTTTCTAAATAATATATTAATTTTTATTTCTAAAAAAAATGTTTAAAACCTTCTCAAACATACAGTTTGTCAGCACAATAATCCCGCAACTGATTATTAAGCAATATATTACCGCAGGGATACAAGTTCTTATTTCAAGCTGGATTTCATTTGAACATTGTCATTTGCCATAATATTTGAGACCAAGACTCCCTAAAAGCCTGTACAGAACCTAATCAGAGACCCTGATAAAGGACTAGCTTTCAGAGTTTAGTGCTGGAGCCTTGAGAGTTCTTTTCATAAATAGGAAAAGCAGGAGTGCAAAGGAGTAAGATAAAAGGCACCTCACCAAAACATTCATAATATGTTGATGTAGCTTTACAGATCTCTATTGCACCTTTCATTATATTTTATTTTGTAGTCCTCATTTTTTTCCCCTTTACCTGGTATTCTTGACAGCATATTTGAGGAACGAATTTTTGAAAGACTGATCTTCCTTTGTACCTCCATTTCAGTGGTCACAAGAAAATCTGCTCTTCAGGGTGCTTGATGGTAACTATAAATCAGATCGTTTGAGCTGCAAATTCTGACTTGCACCACCAATGTATTTGGAAGGAAAAAAATGCAAGTGCAAATTTAGAGTGAAGAGACAGGTCTCAGCTCTTTAGAAGATGTGCCAGAGAGAATAAATGTATAATTCCTTTTGTACAACACCCAACAATACACACTGCTGCCACATTTTTAAAGTATTGTCCGTCGAAAATGCATCTTCTGATAACCTACCCCAGAAATAAACTACACAGAAGCAGAGCCAGGGAGGGTGAGGGAGGTTTTTGAATTAAATTCCTCTTTGTGTTATCTGCTTAAGTGTATAATTAACACTTCTGCCAAATGAGGCTTTTCTGGATCTTTGTTAGGTGTTCCTGGGGTTTGTTTGGTTTGGTTTTCTGCAGGTTATGCACATGAAAACGCATAATTGTAGAAAGATATAAATACAGTAATTAAATTTAGTGGATGAAATTCAGCTTGAGGTAGCAGGCTGGCAGAACCCTTTCTGCACCAGTTAATCCTCATGTTAGAGCAACAATAGAAGACAGTAATGGCATGTTTGTTTAGGATTTGTCACATTCCTGCACAGCCTAGCAAGGATTCCTATCTGTCACGTGTGTGCATGCATGAAAAACGGCAGTGGGTGGGGTAACCAGATCAATACTTTTGCAGATATAGCCATATCACAAAGTAAGCTAATTTCCAGGCAGATGATTAGCACAGGAATTGTGGATGCCCCATTTAAACAGTACGGTGATCAGAGTAGTGCATGATCCTATCTGAAATAAAATTATTGCTAGAACCTGTGAGAGGAGTATCCCCATACACGTAATTGGCATGTATATACAGTACTATGCATAACAAGTAATATATGTATGCAGCTTGTAAGCTAAAGATCTAATGCCCAAAATTGTGGCTGTGCATTTTACCCCTGTCTGTGGAGACTGTTACTCGTGTCCAACACTTCAGAGAACAGTGCCTTGCCTTATCAAGGCTTTGGGCAATGATATGAATTTCGGTATTTTTCAGAGAGTCCTTTTTACCAGTCCTGATCTATAGTTTTCTACTGGCTTCTAATATGGATTAATTGCCAGTCTGCTCTTCTTGGAGACAGGGCACTGTGGAGACAGTAAAATCACACATAAAGTCACTTAGTGACGGGAAGGGAAAGTGTGGAAGAACCAGAGTACCATACCATCCTGAGAACAACCAGAAAAGCTGAATTAGAATAAGGAAGGAGGATGAGAGTCGTTGCTTCTTCTCTGGACCAAAAACTCAGATATGTCTCCTTTTATTTAGAAACAATGCTCCATCTAGTTGTTAAAGTGAATCCTGGAAGCTGCTGAGCTCCTTCAGGCTCTGTTTTCTTTACTTAGAGATTGTGCTGTCCACCTTTATAATCCCACTTTCTGTTCCTACAGTTACAATATTTTATGCCTCAATCAGAAAAAAAAAAAAAAAAAAACACCGAAAAAAAACCCACCCAACCCAACCCTTATTCATATGCAAAGACAAAAATGCAAGTAATTTGCATTGATATTATGTCTCCAGCAATGAAAACTTCTAAACACTGTAACTGTTTGAACCAGCTGGATGTGGATTATTAACATATCCTTCTATACAGCTGTTTAGAAACAGTTTGGCAGTTTTAGAAAAAGCCATATTTACTTTTTTTTTTTTTTTCCTGAAAAAGTAATTTTAAGCAAACTTTTCCTAATATTGATCATGCTGCAATATGAAACTATATCGAGATGGAGATGGAGCTTTTACCACACCAGACAACAATGGTCTAAAAAGGAACTATACCATTGAATTATTTTTCTCATATGTATGTATTCTGGCTGATAAGAACTTATGTTGTGTATATTCTGGGCAGTGAAAACTTATGCATAGGTATATGTGTACTTTCACATTTTCTTCTGAGCATGTTTGCTTGGTTCTCTCAGTCCAAACACCATAATAGTTGATAGACATGGACAAAAATATGATAGGTATTCGTAACCACCATCTTCTGATGCTAATATTTTAAATCTAATAGTATGCTAGATGACAAATAATACATTTCAGACTTAGCAACTATCACTATTTTTCCCTCTACCAACTCAAAGTAAAATGCAGTGATGTTTACAAATTGAAAGCAGAGTATTATGACAGTTTAGGACAGTATCATGAATTTGTGATGCATTCTTTGGCTTGTAAATTGTAATCTTAATTCAACCCAGATTGCAAAAGTGAAAAATTCAAGAAATCTTCTCTTTATTTTACTTTTCATGAATGACATTGCTTTCTAGTTGGAATTCAGGCTTGGCATAATATAAGATTTATTTGCATATGGTCTACTTTGGCTGAGAAGGACTTATCACATGTACACTTCAGGGTAACCAGAAGTACCCACAGTTTAATTCTGTATGTTCAGCCCTGTTCATTAACTAAGACTTAATGAAATATTAAGATAGGCAGAGCCCTCTTGCTCTTGCAGTGTAAGCAGAAACTTCGACCCAGGATATTCATTTTAGAGATGCCATAGGAATGCCACAAGCATCAGCCACCATGTCTTGTGACAGATCAGCATTTCCACAAAACTGAGCATAAAGGTCCAATTAACTACTTGGTTTGAAATTATTATTAGTATTAATTGCTTCTGGTCCATGCTTAACTGCTAAGAGACTGATGTGAAGTAATATCCTAGTGTTAGCCTTAACTCCTTCACAGTCTTCCACAATGCAGTCACCTCAGTTGTGTGGCTGGCCAAAAAAGGATTAAATGAAGACGTTTTCTTTTAAAAAAAATATAATTTTCACTTTTATGTATTATTCATGAACCTTATGAAGTTCAATGAGGACAAGTGTAATGTCCTGTGAAAACAATCCAGGAGTGCAGCACAGGCTGGGATCTACCTGGCTGGAGACCAGCTCTGTGGAAAGGGACCTGGCGGTCCTGGTGGACATTAGAGTCAATATGAGTGAACACTGTGCTGCAGTGGCAAAGAAAGCCAACAGTGTGCTGGACTGCATCAACAAGGGCATCACCAGCAGAGATAAAGAAGTCATTATCCTGCTCTACTCAGTTCTTGTTAGGCCACACCTGGGATTCTGTGTTCAGTTCTGCTCCCTGCTATACAAAAAGATGTGGGCAGGCTGGAGAGGGTCCAGATGAGGGCTACAAAAATGATCAAAGTGCTGTGAAGCCTGCTATATGAGGAAAGGCTGAGAGAACTGGGTTTGTTCAGCCTTGAGAAGAGAAGGCTTAGGGGACACCTCATCACCATGTTGCAGTATTTAAAGAGTGGCTAGAAAGAAGATAGAGACTCCCTTTTTACATGCAAAAGACGAGGAGTAATGGCTACATGTTACTCCTGAGGACATTCCGATTGGACAAAAGAGGAATCTTTTTCATGAACAGAACAATCAGCCACTGGAATAATCTCCCCAGGGAAGTGGTGGATTCCCCAACACTGGACTCTTTTAAGATTCAGATGCACAGGGTGCTGGGCCATCTTGTCTAGACCATGCTTTTGTCGAGAAAGGTTGGACTAGATGACTGTTGAAGTCTCTTCCAACCTACTAGTCTATGATTCTATAATATGATTCTATGATTCATTTACTACAGTAAAGGGCATCTCAATCTTGAGTATATTTTCAGCAAAAAGAAAAATGAAAAAACAAACAAACAAAAATGTTATTATATTTTTAGAATGAATCAAAACATTAGTAGTATATGAAACTGACTTCATAAATATTTCAAATAATTAGAACGATTGTATATCATAATATCAAATAAATCAAATAATTATTACAGGATCTCAGATGCTTAAATGAATTCAGAGTGGCAAGGAATGCTTAAGAATTTCAGTTTTGTAGGAAAATGTAGAAAATCCAGCCAGTTCTGATTTGAAACAGCTCTTTTTCATGAATTGATATAATTTCTGATTATGTCAAAATCTCAGTTGGCAAGAAGCTCACTGCGGCTCAAGTACTCTCTTATCCCTAACGCTGGTCACTCTCATGCACAGTTAAGCTTCTCAAGCAGAGCACTTTGCACTCTCATTACTAAGACTGCAACTGTAGTGCACATGTAGTGCATAAGAGAACTTAGTTTTCTAGCATTGAAATCTGGCTCATCCCATGGGCATGTATTCACTTCTGAAAAAGGAGAAAAGAACATTTTCTGTTCCCATTATTCTATCATTTTAGGCACTTAAAGACGGTGCTGAGAAGGAAAATTGAAAGCCGCTAGCAAAGATGATGAAATGTATCCTTACATACTATATTTTATCAACTTACATTAAAAATATCCTTAACAATAATATAAATTTTATAAGACTAATTACTTCTCAAAGAAAGACACAGGTAAGTGGAATAGGTCACTGTATAATTTTGTGTATGCATATATATGTATACACATAAACAAGTGTATATGCATGTACATATGTATATATATGTGAGTTTGAATATGAACTGTATAATTTTTTTGAGTGGGAGCTGACATTGATGGAGATTAGCGAGAACTGCCTTTACAGACATATAAACTTCAAAAGATTTATTCAATCTGTATTATGCTAAGCAATAGGCAAAGGGGATAATTCCTTCACTTTAAATAATGTATTTCTACCTGCTTTACTTGGCTTGTGACATCTTCTTGTTGAAAGAATAGTGACATATCACCTTACTCCTGTTCTACTGCTTCACTCTAATGAGGCTGGGCAGTTCTCATGAATTCTGAGGATAAATGAAGCTCTGAAAAGTATTTTTTTTTGCATTTGCAAGACTAGATTGAGTTCATGACCTTTCCTATCCAACCCCCAATGTAATTTAAACCCATTTATTCCCTTTCCAACATATGTTTCCACTTATAGTAGATTTTCTAGAAAATGGTCCTGGGTTCTAAAAAACAGCATGCATGTGCCTTCATATGGAGATAGATATACAGTTTAAATGAACTTAATGAACTCTCATGGCTGAGATTTCTAACTCATTGTCTGGGAAATCATACAAACATTTATCTTCATAATAAAGTATTCTACTCTGAGAAATGTCTTTTTCTCTCTTTCCCTTTCCATTTCCCTCTCTTTCTCTCTGTTCTTCTTTTTTTTTTTTTTTTTTTTTTTTTTTTTTCCCTCCCTATTTTTCCTCTTTCTTCTTTCTTTCAGTGTTGCCAATGCAACTTTTATTCTGACTTTACCATTGGGAAATAGGCACTGGAAATTACCTGCTATCTTTCAGCTGCAGTCACTCTGTGAAGAGTGGTGGAGAATGGTGGAGCAAATAGCTGTAGCATCTCAGCTGAGTTGTTGTTATGATACCAGGAATCTTGAGGGATCAAAAATGGACTGTCCCAGCTAAGGAGATAAAAGCCTTTTTACAAATAGTATGTAAGTAAAGGGAGGAAGTTTAAATGTCCACCAGGGATCTTCTAGCTCTGTTTGCAGATAGGAGCTCCACAGGTTTGACTAGTTATGGTGTGTTATAGTTTTGGTTCAAGGGTAATCAGTACTTATAGAAACAGAAATGACAATACAGTATTCCCTAAAGGCTGCTGGTGCTACTGCTTGATTATTCATTATAGAATAAATGGATAAAGGAGATGTATTTCACTGTGAAAAGATGGTGAAATGCTCTGCATTGAAGGTGGCTTTTCTTCTCTACAGGTCATGTAAACACAAGTTTTACTTTTATGAAGGAAAAATTATCTGGACTACTGACTATTCTTATCTTCTTTCCAACTCCCAGGTGATGCAAATTTTGCAAAAGCAAAATGCAAGCAAAAGAGCAAAGCTGAAGTCAGATCATTAGCTATTTTGAATTTCCATTCCATATAAAAGGCATAAGCAATCTATAGGACAATGTGTGGAAACCAGAACCCCCAAATGAGACATCAAGAATTTCAGAGGCATTGATTCTACTGAATGTTCTTCTAATGAACTTCTAATGAATGCTTAATGATTTTTTAACTATTTCTTGGTTTGTTGTTTGTTTGTATATTTTTTTTTCACAGTGACAGAATTTCAGGAGGAGAATAGACTTCTATTTTTGGATTTTGGACAATGTTTTCTGCAAAAGCACTATCCATTTGAGAGATATTTGAATTACCTTCAAGTATTAAAAGGAGCTGAAACTAAGTCTTCCTTCTCTTGGACAAACATTCAAGTCACAAAATCTTATATAAATTGCTTTAATCCCTCCCTCTTATAAAGGAAGGATATTTTTTCCCGTACTGCACATCCTCCTCTATTAGATAAGATTGATATTGCCTACATTTTGGAAAGACAGAACTTCAGTGTTCCTTCAGAAAACAAAAACAAGGGGGAAAAAATGGTAAATGATAAAGAAATGGTCATCTAATCAGCATCCTCAGGAAATATAGCTGTGAGATCTAAAAATTTTCCTTCCCTTCAATGCTCCTACTGGTTAATGCTAGTCAAATTCAATTTTAGATTTTATATTTTGATTTTTGATATTTTGATTTTTGTGAGAGCTAAATATTCCCTGAGGGTCTGTAAATACTTAACATAGGACTTTCTTCTGTGAGCCAGAGTAGACATTGCAGTGTCTGGACTTCTAGCAGTAATATCTCTTGTATGACATCTAATTCTGTATCAGCTGTTCTGTATCACAATGGATATATCTGACCAGTTGAACTAGATGACTTCTGGAGGTCCCTTCCAACATCAACCATTCCATGACATACAAAAAACCCCAGATTGCAGTTCACATCACTGGTCTGAAGTGGAGCCAAAATCTAAAATTGCATAATTTAGCTGAATTTTCAAATCTGTAATATCCAAGTTTAGCTAAAATGTGATTGGATGATGTAATTCATCTCTTATTCCATTCTCTTACAGTGCAGTACTGTGACTACCCCTGTCCTCAAAGAGCATCCCTTCTAATCCTGCCATATAAAGCAGAACAATGAGGGACTATACACATCCATTACCTAGCTGATCTGTTGAATGTTTAAACTAATTCTTAGCAATCTTAAGAGAGAGAAAAAAAAACATGATTCCTCTTGTCTTTGCAGGAATGAATTGGAGCAGACAGATTGAATCTACTGCCAAGGTTAAATTCTTTATTTTCAAAGACACCAATTATTTTGAGCACAAATGCTTTAATTATCTCAAGCAGGCAATTAATAAGTTGAATTCAAAAAAATCAGACACCACTATGAAACTGTCCAGCATTCAAATTCTTTTCTCCTTAAAGGTATAAACCATGATATCTTCTAAAAAGGTTTTTCAGCTTCCATTTTCACAGCCAAAGAGCTCAAGGGTTTTCTAACTCTTTCTTTAACCATCATTCAAAAGAAATATGTTGACAAGAGGAAAAGCTGAGTTCCCTGGTTCATAACAAAACAGTGGTATAAAGGTAAACTAGCATGCTTGGCAGTTCTTTGGATCTATATTGTGTAAGAACTACTTCAATAATGTGTTTCCTGCACTTGATGTATGAATATTCAGTGATTTCCCCCACAAGAGCAGACATTCTGTGCATAATACCTATTAAATTCAAGGTACCATGCTACTGCAATACTTGTTAAAGGGTTTCTATAATAAGCAGTTTAAAAAAACAAAAAGAAAGCAAGAGACCAAAGTTGGCTAACTGATGGTTCCTTGTGAATGAAACTTGGTTGTTATTTTACTGAACTGTCTGTAGTCAGTTTTTCTGTTGATGATTGGATCACAAAAGAACTTGATTTCAAGCAACAAAACAGTAAAGTAGGAAAAAGTGAGCCTCCACCTATGAAGATGAACAAGAGTTTATGTATCAGCATAAGATTAAAATAGTCAAAATGTCCTGTGATATATCTATCCAATTAAGTAGGACATACAAATAAAAAATCCTTCCTGACACATAAGGTTATTTGTTGAAGTCCCAGGACAGGAAATTAGGTTGCTTTTATATATTAACTTGCGTAACTACAAAGGTTTCAGATGACATAAAACTATACAGGGCTTTTAAAGTTCAGCCTCTGTAACTACCTTGATAGCCTGAGGTAGAGAATTCCACTTTACCTGAGTGAAAACTAAATTCTTTTTATGGGTTCTGATTTATTGGTACTAAGATGCAATATCCAAAATAGTTTCAACCAGGGTTAAACTGGTATTTGGAACTTAGTGCAAAGCCCAAAGGCACTACGAGTACCTTATTACCATATAGGCATCAGAGATTGTATCAGCACTTCAGACCAGATACATCTGTACCTCTGAAGCCATCGGTTAATGCAAGGGGGAGAGCGAGAATCTAGGATATACTGGGTTCTACTGGGAAAAACAAGTGCATTTGACCACATTCCCTGCTCTGTTGCTAACCTGCTAATCTTTGATAAGTCACTTCAGCCTCTCTGGACCTGTTACTCTTCAATCAACTAATTGTTTTGTTGTTGTTATTGTTTTTCCAGACAGAAAATTTTACAGTCAAATTGAAACCAATATCTAGCTATTGGTGGGCTGAAGAGTGCAATTAGGAATGTAAATAACTTGCAGCCTTAGCCAGAGAGCAAGAGGCACATAGATGAAGAAATAATGGAAAGATAACCAATTTAACTAAGAATTAAACTAAGTTATTCTGTGTCATAATGCAGTAGTCTGTGATGGGGTATCTGACAGCCGGTAATCTAACTGCATGCAGTTGTACACCTGTAAGTACAGTCTGTCTACTGTTCTTCCCCCTGCTCTGGGAAGAAAATTCACATATATAGCACAATTTTCTAGAATGTTGCAGACATACAAGCTGATTCAAAAAAAGGGACAAAGAAAGCAATAAACAAAACAATCTGGTCTACTCTCATACCCTACTGTCCAGAAATTAGAGAGAAATTGGTTTTATGGTACAGTTCTCTTTTTGCCTTTTTTCATTGTGAAACAAACTGGAAAAACATCTAAGAGGACAATATCCCACAACAGGTCTGTAATGCCTCCTCAGAAGAAAAAGAAGTCTGGTTTTGTAATTACACTTATTTTTCTTTTGTCTCTTTCTTTCTTTTTTTTTTTTTTTTAACTTTTTCCTCTTTTTCCTTTCCCTTCATCTTTGCCTTTTTTTTTTTTTTTTTTTTTTTTTTTTTCCTGTGCTACTATGATATGGGCTTTTGATATGGGCTTTTTTTTTTTTTTTTTTTTTTTTTTTAAACATGGAGTCTGATACCAATATATGTGGTTTAAAACTGCACGAAATAACCATTTTCAAACCCAGATGCAGACACAATTTCTACATTAATTTGGGTCTGTTTTTTCTTGTACCAGCTACTTGATAAAATACTGCCAGAAAAAAAAAAAAGTGTTTTTCACTTGATCTCAGACTTTTAATAATGAGTAAAGCTAGAGGGCATGGCCTAAAATCAGTCATTCAATATGGCTGGGATATAACGAAACAAAAAACCAAGAAATCCTGAAGTACTGGAGAGATGTGAGAATGGTCAGAGGAGAACTGATCTGAATGGCAGGAATAGAGGAACCTTCATTTCTAAGGACATTTCTAAAGCTCCTATTGTGATAAAAAGGATAGAAGATTGGGATTCTGTTATACCTTAAAATGACATAGAAAAATCTGCTAGAAACAACATGGAATTGAAGAAATGTTTTGCTTACGGTATCACATTGATATTGTGTTTGACCCTTGGCAGGACAGTCTGACTTGTTTTTGATGATGAAAGAAGAGGATTGATTTCAAAATGTAGCATTTTATACAGTTCACATTCAGGATAAAAAAATATGAAAATGAAAAAAATAAATCCCTTGAAAAAATAAGGATTTTATAATTTAGTTTTATTCAAACATGGAGAAGTATGTAGCAAGGAGTACATTTGTATCTTTCTGTTTTTTTCACAGTATATGAACCAGCAGCTGCGGCTCTGTGCAGTCCAACAGCACCTCCCATGACAGGGTCACATCAAGAGAATGGCAACAGGTTCCGCAAGAACTAAGGATGCAGGGAGACGCAGGTCTTGACTGTAGAACAATGTGAGACAAGAGGGACAGGTGAGACTTCTTCCACTAGGAACCACCTTGTGACCATCATGGCTCCTTCCTTCGGAGGAACTGCTACGAACTTGACCAAAGGACCCATTTATTTCTGTCTTCTATACAAGCTGAAAACCATACACTGTCTCTCTGTACTATCATATATCCTATATTCTGCTTCCTTAGTATACTTGTATGTAACTGATTCAAAGAATTTAGGACACTGATAATTCAGAGGAAATATATCCAAGACATTTTATAACAGAGAATGATGGTTCTGTATTAAATAAATATAGATGTGTTTTAAGTTTACAATGACACTGTACTTCTGTGATGTATCTTCCGCATCTCAGACGTGCAGAGCATTCTGACTTATGGCAGCACATGGAGCAAAAAGTATAATCCTTTACAAGATCCATCCTTTTGTGACACTGAGACTGGAAGAACCACTTGTTTAAAATCACGGAAAGCTGTGCATGAACAAATCCCATTTGTAGCAATTAGCCTCCAGAACTGGGCATTTGCTTTACCCTACTGTCTACTTCAAAGGCAACATCAACATAAAAAAATGTTTACCTGTCCTTCAAATTATGACCTTTTCAGTGAAAACAAATGTCTTGTATAGAAGATAATTCATATTCTAACACTGTGTATCTCTCTCACTCATGTTCATTTCTTATAAAATAATTTTTTCCTTAATATTTCTTTGTATTTAACCAGTTTATTTTCTTCTGAGCAAAGCTAAAGCTCAGAGAGCATAATTCATTGGACAGACTAAGTCCAACATTAGATTATGGCTGGTTATCTTGTAGAGGCAACACTTTGGGATCATAAAGCTCCCCTAACTGGTAGATAGCTCTAAGAAATAGGGTCAAATATGGGCACTTTCTAAGGCAAAGAGCTTTTGTCCTTGCCTTCCACCTGTAGATAGGATGATTTTTGTCAGTTGACCAATTCAGATTCCCACCTTTGTTCTGAACCACCTTTACTGTTCTAAAGTCTGTATACTTACTTCAGGATGGAGAACCTGTCTCAACAAGGGCGGGCAAAATCTGCCTGTAATGGATCTGGAAGATTCACCTGATCTATCAATCCCTTCTGACGTAGGATCCATTATACCCATATAATTCTTGGCAGATTTCTAACTCGGTCCTTAATGCTTCTGACAAAGACCTTCCTGGGCAACATATGCTACTACGTCTGTGTCATCATCATTAAAATGCTCTTCCTAATACATACCATGATTATCCCAAATCCCCTTTGAAATGTAAGATGATTACTTGTATTGCTCATAGGCTTGTATTGCTCCTTTGAACAACACTCAGAACTGCTACTTCTTGTCTTCCTCTTCTGAAGAAGCTTTTTACAGAATTGAACATTACCATCATGGACCCTCTGGGTCTTATCTTTCTGTAACTAAGCTATTAATGGACCTGACATAAGACCCTGAAGAGCCTAACAGAGATGTTTCAGTTCACTACTGAACACTGGACAGCAACAACTTCTTACTCAATGAGATTTTCTAGCCATTTTGCATTCAAATTGCAGAAGTTTCATTCAGACTTTATTTCTTACATTGCCTATGGGAATGTTACAAGAGACAGCAAGCTCCAGGTAATAAGAAAGTGTAAAGAGTTAAAAGCACTTGACCTACCCATTCCTCACCAGGAACACTGGTAAATTCATAGTGAATCTTTTTTCAATTACTAATCTCTTAAAGTTCTTCTTAAAGGCAAGTAGAATTTGTTCCATTTGGAAAATAGTATTATATAGCTCTTCTATTCCTAACAGGGACTAAGATCTTCAGGGTTGGTTCCTAAACTTTGTTTTCTCTAATTGTGCTGAGTACTTGTAGGAACATTTTCTTTGATATAAGTTTAACTATTCTGACAGATGAATGTGTAATAAAACACGAATTTCTCCCTTGTTTAACTATATGTATGAATTTACAAGAAAAATTCAATCACTTATTTTAATGTGCAACTCTGTCATCTTTGTCACTAGGCAGTTTTCACAGTTCTCCCTTTGGTTGTCCTGTGAGATAATGACTAAGATAACACACATATAGGGAACACCATAATGTAAAAATACCCCACTAAAGACTAAATGCGACAATGGACAAAAATCTAGCTAGAGGGCTTTGCAGGCCAATATCTACACATTGTTCAGGAAAGAATAAGCACACGAGGTGAAGCCAGGTATCTGGCAGCCGCACAATTTGTGATGATGCAATCATGTATATCCTACTAGATGGAATTAATGAACAAATTAATTCTTAGCAACTGCTACATCTTAGCTACCATAGTTAAATTTGCACCATCCTTCCTAACCCCCCCAAACACAAACATGTGGCAATAATTCACTTTTGTTTTTTTCTAGCAGTGTGAAAACAAGTAATGAGAAGATAAGAGATAGAGACTACAAATCAAGAGGGCATATATCTTTGCCTCTGTATTCGTAGAACAGGCTATTAAATAACTGAAGTGACTCATAAGCCACAACACTTGCAGTGACACCTTGCATTGGAGCTGGTTATGGTAAGCCATCCATTATCTCAGGAACAAATTGGAGGTTATGCAGCATTGTTTGTGGTGGATATATAGAATGTAACTATCAGTCATTACAATAATCAGATTTCTCAAGTGTATTCCAACACTTACAATGATGCCTTCCCAAGATTTTAATCAAAAGACTTGAAAAAGAATAATCTATTGTTAACATTGTGGATCTTGACAACTTGAAAACACTGTTTTCTTGAATTATTTCTCCCAGGAGAAATCAGAAATGTTGAATTATTGAGTACCATTCCCTGTTTTCTGATTTAAGCTACAACTGTTCTGATCCCTTTCACTTAATAAAGAAAGACCAGATGATCCTGCATTTTGTCTTTATTAAAATATTGTTCATACTTTAAACCATATAATTTTCCTGCCTTTATACTTTTTTTTTTTTTTTTTTTTTTTAATTTTTAGAAAGATTGACTTCAGATTACTAATTTAAAGTTTATCCTTTATAGAACTTCTGGTCTCACCAAAATCAGCTGTGCTGAACTGTGCTTAACAGCATTGATCTGTGTATGTATTATGGAGCAAAGTTAGAAATTTACCCTCTTGGTCAAAGATATGCTGTGGACATAGCTCACTACCCTTCACCATTATCTTAAGGACAGTTTTGGCAGCTAGTAATTTAGAAGGTGTAATTGTCCTAACAGCCATGAAATGACAAATTGTATGCTACTGGCTATGACAAGTTCATCTGATTTTTTTCAACTAGGAATATATATTCCACATGTGATTTAAATAGCTCAAACTAGAAAAGTCAGGAAAATATAAATTTGAAAACTAGTCAGTTTTATCCCAGTACTTCTGCTTTTGTCACTTAGTTGTCCACACCTGCTCCATTTTCTAGAGTTGGTTTGGTATGGAAGTAACGATTAATGATTTTTTTTTGTCAGTTTCTTGACAAAGCACATACTGACCGTAGTAATAGCCTTGTTTTTCTGTGTCACTGGACAAACATTCATATGATACGTACTACTTCCCAAATAAACCTAGTGAAGTCTCCCAAGTACAGTTTCTTGCCCTTTTCCTGGTAAAATGATCTTTTTTCCACGAAATAAAATTTCCTTGTAGAATATAATGCTTCTTCTCTTGAGAAAGAAAGTCTGGGAACTCTTGGGTATGCTTCTAGAGCAGCTTGCTCATTTTGTGACACTGTAAAAGGAACTGGAGCTTTGGATTTTTGTTACCTGCCTGTCTGGGGTGTAGCAATGAATCAGACATTGGTTTAAGATTTGCAAAGCCTTCCTAAATTGCAGATTCTTCAAACAGCTGCAATGTTTCTGCTTTAGTTACACTGCGAGGGTGTCTAGACTGAGTATCAGCAATCCCAGTACCTTGCTGTGCACATGCTCTGCCTGCAGATTGTACTACATCATGCACAGAAGCGGTCTTTGACATCTCACCAGCACACCATCTATGTCTTTGCTATTTGTCAAGGATAAGAGTCCTTTGCATTGTGTATAAAGTTGCAGCAATCTAATATGCGCAAATATTTTTTTAGACCTTTTTCCTTAGCCACTGGCAGCAAGTCATTCCTTCTGAATATGAGCATGCAAAGTCACAGCATCAGTTAATGTGTCAGCGGTGTATGCAAGAGCATTGGAGAACCATCAATCCTGTACCTGCATTCTGCAAAGTAAATATAGTACATGATTTATTACGTCTGATTCCCCATTCTTTCTCCCTCACTTTTGAGCCACTATGCCTGACTCTGCATCTCTAGCTTTTTAAATCTAAATTTCTAATATTCATGCTTCACTCTAAAGGTTGGTAGGACAATTTCAGTATTTAGGGAAAATATGTAAGGTTCAGTACTGTATGGTAAATCTACATTTTATCACAGTCTTAGTCTATGTTTGCTATCACCAGTCAAAACATCTTCTAAAAGGATGCAAAACCAAACCCCTGCAATCTCTTAATGTTAAGCACTATCAACTTTAAAAAAAAAAAAAAAAAATCTTAAATAGTGGTTTATTTATTTTTTGGACAAGGCTTCACTTGTGAGCATAAACCAAGAATACCTTGGTAATACCCTAATCTGTAAAGAGACTCGCAATATGTTGACTTAGGAAAATCAACAAATGTATTTATTTACCAAACCCCAATTGACTACTAAATTTGGAAGCATTTAGTATTTTCTGACTGCCTACAAGCAACAAAGAAAAATATACCTGGGGAATGTTATGTTAATGGTTGGACTGGATGATCTTCAAGGTCTTTTCCAACCTAGATGATTCTATGATTCTGTGAACGTGTGCTAATATACAGTTATGATTTTTAAATATTGTTTTTAAGACCTGAGTTGTAGAAGTTGAACACTTTTATGTGGGCTTCTGTATTTCATTCTTAATCATATTATGATGAAAATATATGGTGTCTTAAAAGAAGTATTGCTCTTACTCTGTTTTCTCCTGACTCTGACTGAATTTAACACCTGACAAGTGATTGAATGCAAATAACAGTTTGTATTAAAAATAATGCAATTTGCTGTGCAGTCTTTTATCTTTTTGATGGATACAAGTTAATATAATTGTGTAATTTAAATCTTTCTTTCTAGCACGAAGAGTAAAGTACCAATTACCCAACAAACTTCACTAGACTGATACTATTCTAGAGGTGGTTATTTTTTTCTATTGAATATTCACAGAGATCGAACATCTTTCCTACTAGAAAAGCATAATATCACCATTCAGTAAGAGAAGCAAGGAGTACTTGTTGTTTCTTGTTTGTGACACGTATACTGGTATCCATTTATCTCTGATATGTCAAATTTTGATTCTGCTCTATACTGATGACATAAACTAAGCACAGATCCTCTCACAACAGAAGGATTGGTGGGGAAAACTCTACAAGTTAGGATGATATTCATCTCACTTAGCTTCAGACATCTACATCTGAATTAATCACTGCATACTCCCTTTATAGTCAATGGAGAGAAATAAGCAATTTTAGGATGCAATTCGTCTGTCCTATTCCAGATAGCTACTTTAGGATAGAAACAATCACCTTTTCAGGCTGTCTTCTTTTCACCGTTGACTATAAAAGTAGTCCACAGGGACTATATCAGATGTAAACGTCTGCCTTGTCGACATTTACATTTGATGAGGTAAATCTTGCCATGAGATATAATGGGAGAACTGGTAAGCACCTGTAGTACACAAACTGAGGTAAAATAGCCCTGTACATGTATGGGAGTAGTAAGTTTAGCTCTACTTTCATTTTAGTTTTCTCAGCCTACTCTTCTGGAAACAGAAGGTGAAGTTCTAACTCAATGTGAGTGTCTGTAGCAAGTTATCGTGTGAACTACGCATCAGGAAATGTCATATATGCATTTTAATTCTGTTGCACATAGGTTTACACGTGCAACTTCTCAGGTGGAAACCCACGATGACAAACAAAGCTCCTTATCCAAAATCAGGACCTGGTCATTCCTAGCACAGCATGGCAGGTGTCTCAGCTGCTGGAATGTTGTGCTTGGCCATTGTGGTAGAGGAACAGAAGTGGAAGACCATTTGGTTCAATGGAAATCCGAAGACTGTTATGTTTCTCCTGTCTTGTCAGTTCTCTGCTGACTGGGCACCCAGAAACTGCTAGAACTTGAAGGCAACAGTGTGCTGTTATAAAAGCAGATCAAAGCTAATAGATTGTTCCTCCTGTTTTGAAATGCTATCATATGAATTCATGGCTCTGATTTTGCATAAAAAGATGAAGGAGCTGTGTTTCTTAATTAACTGGAGGAAAAAAAAAAGAATTAGGCAATATCATTTGCATGAACAACATTCTCTACATAACCATTTCAGTTAAAATCCATTAATTATTGGTTGAGAGAGTCATAGCTTGCTGTCACCCTTTGCATACAAACAAAAAATTTAATGTTTCTCCGTCAAAAGCTCAGTCTTATACGATACAGCATTGGGATTTAGATCAGAAAAGTGAAGGGAGAAAGAGACTTCTAAAATGCAAGGTGCATGTACACTTGTTAGCAAAGTTTCTGCTCAAGTGCTTCATATGCCAATGGACCAGTATAATACTTGAGTGACAGGAAACGCCAGAAGGCAGCTCAAATACTGGATGGGCTGAATGGGTACCTTCTGAAGGTACCCATGAGTGCAGCTATACCTGCCAAGACATACCATGGTATCCTCTGCAATCCTGTCCTAGTGTCTGTCCAGATCAGGTCCTCATGGAATATATCATAGCTCCTATTTCTGGTGTAAGCTTGTGCTTTCTCTCCGTAAAACCTGTATGTGGCTGACTGTACAGTCTATAAAAGAATAATCAGCATATGCCTATGGCACAAGAAGGTCTCACACCTGAGTTTTATAAAGCAAATATATTTTACTCTTTTCCTACTGACCCATTACAGAGTCTACAGCTTTCCGTTTCATGAAATAAATGTCCCAATGAAGTGAGATGAATCTAAACTTCGTAGGATGTAACTGTGGTGTACAGGAGGTGATTTTGGTTTCAAATGCTTCTGACAGGGGCCAGAAGTCCACCTTTTCTGTTTGCAAGAAAGGAACACTAGGATTTGAACCTGGAAAAATGGATCAGAAAAGTTACACAAGTTCATTACATCATTCAAAGTGAAGCAAGTGTCAGCAATGGTCAGATCATAGGAAGAGTTGCTACCTCATAAGCTCTAAGACACTAACATGTTTTGATCAGGAAGAATCTCAAACTGTTTTTGGAATAAAATGACTGAAAGTACTGATTTCAGAATGGCATTCTCAGTGTTTCACTGGCACAAAGATTTGGATCACAATTTAACTGTGCTATTTTTGGTCTTTCACTGCAAACACTGGTATTAAAAATATCACTTTTTGAGTGGCATAATTTTGTTTGAAGTCCATTATTCTGTTACCATCTCTCAGTCTGCATAGAGCTTTTGAAAAATATCTCTTTCATCATCCTATTGGCCATAAAAATGTCCTTCTTTTAAAAATGTGAAATCTGGGCAGTAACCTACACAGAAGCTTAGCGGCTTTTGAGGGAGGGTGTGGAGTTTTCCATAATGTTCAGAATGGGAGAATCACAACTAAGCTGGATAATTTGAATTAATATCTAGTTCCAATTTTTTTTTTTTTTTTTTTTTTTGAGCAGAGAGTCAAAAAGTGTTAGAGTCTATTATGTACATAATCCACTTTTTCGTAGAAGGATTTAATGGTAGGATGAAAAAGCTTCACATACTGGTGTTCTAAGGCTGCATAATTACAGACTTACCCAAGGGGCCAGAATAGCTCTGCTATAACCCAAGAAAGGAGTAATAAATACATATATGTATATTTTTAAAATTAACTAATTGTTAAAGCCTCAGAGACCTATGTGGATTCATAAGTAAATTGATTTTGTCCCACACCATGAAAATAAATATTACTTTTATTATTATGTTTTCATGAAGGCACATGATTAAGGTAGATACAGAAATGGGACAGATTCTTGATCTCACTCTTTGTGTTGCTTTAGTAGCGTAAATGGTCTATAAAGTCAGTTTAACAAAGCAGATGAAGATTCTCTTGAGGAGAGGGAATATGAAATGGAAATATGCCATTTCTCTTGCAATACTGATTGGATTATAGCAGCATGGTTCAGAATGCTGCTGTGTTACACTGAGCTCTTTGAACATAATGGCCCTTTGGAATTAGACTCACAAAATTAGGTCTGGAATCAGCCCCAGGACTGCTATACAATAATAGGTCCTTTATGTCTTACCACCTGTGTCCAGTGTATATGGGCACAGCTGAGAAGCTGAACCAATGTATTTAACAAATTATTTACACCACAGTCTAATAAAAAAGGCAACAGTCACCATGATACAATAATCAGATACTCCTTGATTATGTCTGAACTGTGTGTGAACATCGTTTGGCTACACATCTCCCGATAACATATAGATAAGAAACTCATTTGAGAGATAATTTTTTTTTTTTCCATTGCCAGATGGATTTGCTCATTGCCTTTTTTCCTTCACCAAGGCAGCCTTTACTGGTCTGAGCTACTATGAAGAGTAATATATTCTGTATTTGACTCAATCAGGCTTTTGATCTTTGCCTGACTGCAAGTATACAAGATGCGGGCAATTACAAGTGTTCGTAGAAATTTGCATTTGGGGAAAGAAATGCAGATTGTGACTGTTTCTAATGTTTTCCGCAGCTTATGTGACAAGCCCCTCAGGAAAGAGTGTTTTGGATGCTAACTCTCTTGTTACCATATTAATTGCCTTTGTCATGACAGTTTTGGCATCTGAAAATGGCTGGGAACATGCTGTGCTCCTCAAGAGACCAATCAAGGGCAGGGGAAATTGGTTTATTGGTTCCCAAAGCAGCCTACGCTAAAGGTGCTGCTATTCAAGCATAGTTTTGAGTCTCCTAGCTTGAATGAGGAGCCAAAGACACTTCAGGCTAACAAAAAAAAAAAAAAAAAAGAGCTTTCATTTAGAATGGAGAAGAGGAAACTGATAAGTTTATTTCTCTGCCAGCATGACTTCTGCAGTTAGCTTTTGTGTGCAAATCTGTGTGCCACAGTACAGAGGGTGGGACCAGGAATTAAGATTGCCAGAATCCATTGAGGTCCTGGGCTTCCCAGGAAGGATCTTTAACATCTTTGGTTTTAAATGAACTTTGGTTAAGCTTACTGAAGCACATGCTTTCAATCAAAATTTTCCCTGTGATCAAAGCACACACTTTCACAAGGACAGGCTGCAAAGTGGAAGAAGGGGATCAAGGGATAAATAGCAGGGGATAAATAATCATGACTGTTATTTTGAATGATGGCAGATTTATAATGTAAGAACAAGAAGATGTTAATTTCTGGTTAATTTTTTTTTCTTTGAGAAGAGTTGCAAATAGCTTTTATGCTGTAGGTGATAGACTGTAGGTGGTAAAGGGATAGGACAGGATGGTAGGTGGTGGGACAGTGAGGACAGACTGAAAGAAAGAGAACATAAGGAGAGAAAGATCACATGCACATTAAAAAGCCAAAGAAGCTGCCACAAGAAAAACAAAGGGAAAAAAAGGCACCTGATTACATTACTTCTGTTTATGCCTGGAAAATTCCGATTCAGTAAAAATTTTGTGATACAGCAGAATTACATCTATAAAGTTAAATAAGGGAAGAGAATCCTTTTCAGCATGAACTGCAGAAGATATAGTGTGTAACCTGACCCTATTATCTTTCCTGTGTCTCAAACAGACAGGGAAGACATATTTTGAGGTTTTGTTGACATAAGTAAAATAATTTTTTTGACACTTAGTGAAGCTAGCGAAATGTTAATGCTGTAGATCCATAACAGTAAGCTTATTACAGACAGTTTCAGTGAAGAAGGGGGTGGGGGGGGGGAGAGAGACTTAAAAAACAGCAAAGAAGGCTATCTTGATTAGTAGTTTGGTGTAAGCAGAAAGTCAGGGAAGAAACAGAAAATAGTATTTTGTTTGATTTTTTTCATTTGTTTCTTCCTGTTAAATAATCACACACCATTCTTGGTCCTTAGGCCTAGTTGGTCAAAATGGGTGGGTGGAAAAAGAGTATAGGAAGGCTGTGTCCTTGTCCGATCACATTGCACGACCCACCACAGCAGGCTCTGTTATGAAAGTTTGCTGCACTGGGCATCCCCTGTAACCGCAGTTTGCTTATCTCCCTCACAGTATTCATTCATGCTAAAGCTCATGCATCTTTACATACACACACCAGAGGTCACAGAATACATCTTTTATGTCCTGAAGCCCTTAGCAGAAGCTCTAAGTGCTTCCATAATGTTGACATGTCTCAGAATAGCACAGAAATCTGCAGAAACACGATAGGGAGCACTGTGCCTCTAGAAAGATAATGCAATATTTTACAAATGGTAACTTTTACAGCAGAAATTAGCCCTAGCAAGCAATAGAAAGGGATGAAGCAAGGAATTATGCAAGACACTTCCTGTTCCCTTCTTTCCCTTATTTAAATGATGTATTTTTGCAGCAAAACAGAAGATGTGAGTCAGGGAGAGGCACCAGGATCAGTAGGATTTAAGTGTGAGAATCAGTACGTCATGACAGATTTTGAATGGTGTTACATCTATTATTCATTGCTTACTCACATCCAAGTCTATAGTTAAGGGAAGAGATTTGACAGCCAAGACATGTACGTAAATTGCCCATCAGATGATATAATCTACTACTGAAGGAACATTTCAAAAGGCCCAAAATATGACAGAAAACATAATACACCCTGCATGCTAAGTACATAATTGTCCAAAATGCATGCTCTGAACTTTATAGCCCTTTTCATTTGCAAATTTCAAGAATTCTTGGGAACTCACAGAACACTATATGAATTTTCAAAACCGGTGACACTTCTTCGGAGAGTATCCCAGCAGTAAAGATACTCCTGGCAGCAGTGTTCAAAGATTTGTCAGGAGAACTGTTACATAGGTATAAATCCAGCTATCCAGCTCTAACTACTTGTAGATTACAATGCTACCAAGACACCAATGTTTCTGCAGTAATTTTTGTTCAAGGGAATCTCAAATTGTGTCTTTCCTAGGTAGTTACACTGATGAATTTAGTTGCATTTTGTAAAACTACTAGCAGTACACATTTTCCTCCTTTTTTTCCCAGCTGAAAAATAAATTAAACAACATTTTTTTCCTTGAACAGACATTCTAGGATAAATATAAAAAATCTGATGTCCTTGTTCTTTGATACAGCATAGAAGAAAATAGTTTCTTACAGCTATAAAAAAACTATTAAGAGAAACAGTTCTTTGTCATCTATGACTCGGCTCATATTCCAACTCAGTAAAAATATACTTTGGTTCTTCCTCTTCCAAAGAGATCAAAAATGGCTTCCAATTCTTCCACCTGTATTTCTTTTTTGCCTGTCCAGAGAGCACTGCTCAGATGTGACTAAGTCTTTTTCATCTCTAGTTTCTAGTTTCACTGCTACTCAACCTATGTGAATTTGTACATAATATCAGATGATAATAAGTACAGAGAAGAAGATATTTATTTTTCTTCCCTGTTGGAGCAAAACCACCTGCTTCTCTGCATTATTTAGGCCCATAGAACAGTAATATCAAGGAGAGTGATCTGTTTAGCCTCCAACTACAGTTTTCATGGATCCCAGTTAGTGAGTTCTTATGTTCTCTCAGTATCACTATGATACAAATAATAATAATGATAAAATCAATGGTCATCATCATCATAGAGAGGAGGAACTGTGGCATCTTTTGATTTATTTTTTCCATTTAAGTAAATTATTTTCTTCTCAGCATGGAAAAAAAAAAAAAAAAAAAAGATAAGAAATATTCTTTGCCATATTTAGCTAGGAGATCTTACTCAATATTTAGTATTACAGTACATGATGCACCTTGTATGACTGAATTGAATTCATTAATCCATACCCAGACTTCAGAAGGAAGGATAACCAATGTATGAAAATTCATAAGAAGTAAAGAAATTAGCTTATGCATGTGAGTCAGTGCCCAGTGTGTTACTTGGTATAGCTCACCACAGAACTATGCATTCAAGGTAAACTCATGAATCTTATACAAGGATTTTTTAGATAAAATGTATTTGGTCCAGGGATTGATAGAGGCAGGAGAAAAATTTCTTTTCTATCTCTTTGCCAACACTCTATGAGTCACATCTCACAACAAAGATACTAACTAGACACTACCTGATTTCTCTTCCCTTTGAGTATCATAACAAATGATTCTAAGTGAATAATGGGCATATTTTGACCTTAAATAGCTTTGCAAAGTTGAGAATATCAAATATCAAATATTTCAAATATTCAATATCATTTAATCAGGCTAAACTCCCAAAATTTAAAAGCAGATTACAAAGAAAATAAATGTTTCAGGCTGAAATAAGTGTTTTATTCCCATAAGATCCACTTTTTTTCCCCATTCATAACCTTTATACAGTTATTATAATAACTGAATGAAAATTCAAGAGAACAATATTTAAAAACAAACAATCAACATTTTTCATGTTCATATTTTTAAACATGTTTTGGAAATAAACAGCCCAGCCAAATGAAAATAAAGAAATATTATTTTGAAAATTACTATTCTGTATTTTTTCAGAGAAAAACAATCTGTCCAGAAAAATTCATTCCACTTTCCAACTTAAAACTATAGACCATAAGACAAAGACAAGGTGCTGTCACTGGCTATGTGAGTTCAGATCCTCCTAAATATGATTATTCATGATATCTAAACAACAATGTTCTAAATTTCTTTTACTACTATTAAATCTTTGTACAGAGCTACTTTAACCACATTTAATCATCTTTTACATAGGTTTGAAAATTAACCTTTTATACAGTCTCTAAAATTAACCTTTAGCAAAAACTATAAAAAACCTACAAACAAAATCATTTTATACAACCCGTAAATTCCGCACTGTTGCCATGATTTAGTGTCTTTAGGATACAGGGTTTCTTCAGAGCTGAAACTTTTGTTTAAAATTAGAATACAAGAAGCTGTGGCTTTTTTTGAAGGGAGTGTGTTTCCAAGTCCATGTTAATGTAATGTTGATTTTATGAGTCACTAACCAGAAGAGTTGACAACAGTTAATCCTAAGGAAATTCACACTGAGGCAGCACCTATGAGTCCCAGGTGAAGGTCAAACACAACAAACACAAAACAAAAGATGGACCCTGCCCTATTTATGCAATTTGACAGAATATAAAATAAAATTTATGCTATTCTACTGTATATTGTTTTTATACAAATATCTAGCAGTAAACATCTTGAAAAGTGTTTCTTCCACAATGTTTAGCTGAAAAGGAAGAATTTATGTAAGAGCCTAAAACATGCAAACAACTAATTTTTTTTCAGGTTTGTGTCTAAGCTTTTAAGCTGAATCAGGTACTAAACATGGGTACCCTGATTTTTCACAGCAAACACAAGACATTCTCAAAATACTGCTGTAATATGAATAAAAAAATGTGAGAATATTTACATCACCAGAGACTCAAACCCCTTCATTTGAATACCGTCAGTCACACATGAATTCATTCCACAGAAGTTGGTGGTGTGAAGTCATCTTAAGCAGCCTAGAAAAAGAAAGGACCCATTGCACCTAACGTTGCCTTCCCTGAAGATGAGTGAGCAGCACCATATCTAGACAGTGAAGGAAATAAGCAGGCACTTCCAGAGGAAATGTCATGCCATCCTGAAATATCTGTCCCAGACTTGTAGGATGAATCACACTCTCTCTTACTCACTCTTTCTCAGCTGTAAACTAAAGCTTTAATGACTAGCTTAGACGTGATCCCTAACTTTTGGGCAGCCAAAGTTAGGTGAGATGACTCCTGCCTTCACTGTCAAGAGAAAGAAGACTTTTCTAGGGGTTTCATAAAGAAATTGAGGAACAGAGAGACCAATCTGTGGGAATAAAAAATATTCTAGAAATGCTATATGTTTAAACGCCAAGACTAGTCAAAAGGAAAAAGCCAGAATTGTCTAAAGCATGTCACTAAAGACAGGGAAGTTCCATGGCATTTACTAGGTTTTGTGAGTGTTAGTGAAATTCCCTGAAGAAATTTCTCATATGTTGTATGATCTGCCATAGAATCCAGTAAGAAAAATATTTGGCGAAATCTGGTTCAGAGTTTCAATAGCCCCAGCTCAGACTTTTTTTGAAACACTACAAAGAAAATAAGGAAAAATATTTCTTCTGATATGAATTTTTTGGGGGAATAATGCCTTATACCTAATGTTTAAAAAATATATTAAAAAATTATACCTCACCCTCCAAAATCAGACCAGAACTGTTTTGCACTTGCAAAGCATGATTTTAAATGTCTATATAATGGGTAAATCAGACGCTACCTGTGTGCTTCTTTCCAATTAAACTGGAGGAGGTCAGAGACATTAAAGGCCACAGCAGAAGCAGTCTCAGCTATACCATCCATTTTATTTGTCTGCTGAAGAATACAATGTGCTCTATCCAAGAGCACTTTGTCCTGAAGTGACTAATGCTGCTGCTGTAGTATATTTGGAGGACAGCATGTTAGGCATAAAGAATCAGGATCCCCAGCAAGAAGCACAGCAAGGAATCAGAGTATATTCTAACCATAAAGAAGAGACAGGAGAGATGAATAGGATACAGGAACTAGATTCTTCACTTTTGCCTCGGGAAATGAGATAGGCACATAACAGGTATGCACTCTGGTAGTGGCTTAATCTGTTTACAAAAGAAATATTATGGATTGGGGCACTATTTGGAGACCTGAAATGCCCACTCTTCAGGTGTATATGTTATGGTAAAAAACCCCAGGGATTTAGGTAAATATCCCTAAATTCTGATGTTCATCTTTTCTGTGTTCTACCATTTCTTTGATTTGCTGCTGTATTTTTCCTGGAGATTCCCACTGTTGCATCGCAGCAGCAGCAGCAGCAGCATCAGTTATCTCACAGGAAAAGGTTTTGTGGAACTAGACAATCACAGAACAAGAGAGATAAGGGTTGGCACAGACCTCTGGAGGTCATCATCTAGTCCAACCTCTCCTTCACAGCAGGACTGTTGCTGTAATGGGGCAGGTCAGTGTTTGGCTAGACTGGCCAAGTCTTACACAGTCCCAAGGATGGAGATAGCACAGCTTCACTGGGTAATCTTTTCTTGTGATCCCCTACACCACTAGGATGATGTTTTTCCAAACATTCAGTCTGAACCTCCCAAGCCATGACATATATCTGTTGTCCCTTGTTTTACCAACCTCATAATTCACCCCACACTTTGTTCTACTTTCCATCACTCGAGCATGAACAATCTTTTACAAGGGCTTCATGTAAACTTTTTGTTTTCTGTCTGCAATAGGACTCAGTCATCCTATCACTTGTGCAACTGCTGTTAGCTTAAACAGAGGCATCAGACTATTCCTGAATTATTTAGGAGGTACATCACCAGAAAACTAACTTTCACAGTTCAAAGTTGTTAATTCATGAGAAACTCAGTGATAATTTGATGACCTAATACCAGTTTGGAAGATGAGTGCCATGCCTGCATAACAGCAGACAAACTTTTAGACTTCCTCATGGCACCTTGTAAGTAAAAGTGTACACAAACACAAAATGCTTCTGTTGTGCTTTTAAAATATACTGCTGGCTTCCTTCATCACAAGCATGCCTTTGCCCTGTGGGGTTTTGTTTTATTGCTCATTTGTTTCTTTCTCAGCCTCCTCATTTGTTTTCCTGGCTGTAGATCTTATCCTACTCATTTGTCTAAGTAAAATTGTCCTTGACTGTTTCTCTTTTTCCTCACCCCCCACCTACTCCAATGAACTCCTCTTGTCTGTTTCCCCCTGGTCACTTTGTACCATGTCATCTGTGCAATATTGCAGTACTCATTAATAACTTCCTTGAGTACTTTAACAATGGAAGAAGATGGTTAAAGAGTCTTTGAGGAGCAGTTTAGAAAAATACCTGTCCACATTTTGATAAGATAATGCACAGATTTTTCTTGATTCAGGTAATAAGCAGTAGTTAATAAAAATTAAATGGAAGAAAGTGTTAGTAGTCACAAGTTACTTTGAAATGTGCTTGTCTTACTGTGGTGAATTCTAGCATGCCTTTTATAAATACTGTTCAATATGTTTGCTCACTGAAGACTTAACAGTCCATGAAGCCCATGAAGGACTGCATCTTGACAAAATTAAGTGCTAATTGTAATCCCTAAATCAGAATCAAAATCGTGTTCAGCTATACAAATAAACCTTTTGGAGGTAAAAATGGCACAGTTATTGTATTATATTGCTGTCCCTTTTGTTGAACACCTTTCCCTCTCCAAGGTTTGTTATACACTGTCCAGAAGCGAAATGAGCCCACAGATGACCTCCTGAGAGATCCACTAAAGTGTGTTTCCACAGCAGGTCTACTATATCAGACATAAGGCTAGTGCCCAGTCCTGACAATAGATCCAATAAAAACGTGTGTGTTGGGGATCAGTAAGTTTACATGTTCTCAGCTAATGGTATCAGAAGTCTTTGGTTAGACTATTATAGACAAAGAGGGGACTTTTCTACTGATGAAGGTTAAGCTCAGAAACCTCCTGATCTTTTTGTTACATTTGAACTCTTGTGTGACAGTATGACACCCTGAAATCTGTGTATCCTGGCTGCTTTTCAGCCTTATCTCACGTTTTGAATCACTTTTCCTTTCCCCCTTGTTTCCTCCCTTCCAGCATTACACTAGGAGTTTCACATATGAGAAACAGGCAAATAGGTACATTGCCACAAGCTCCCTGACTTTGGCAGTCAGAGGACCAGAAACAACAGGTATAAACAGACATACAGCAGTGGAAACTTGTCTAGATGGTGCCTTCGAGTCACCCCTGCAGGATTCAATCTACAAACAGCCTCTTCTTCCAGGGTGGACTTTTTATATGCTCAGACTGATGTCAGTAGCACTGCTGTCTTAAGGTCTCAGTATAATGCACTGAAGAACTCAGAAAGCAAGTAATTGTTTCATTAAAATCAAAGCATTTCACAGGAAAAACTCTTCATAATAGTCTATAATCTGTCTATCTTTTCCTAAGGCTTATTATTTTCTAGAGGAAGACCCCAGTAGGAAGACCCCTATTACTTTGAGACTTATGTCCTTGTCTCTATTTTCTTTCCATGAAAAGCTCAGTAACAATATACCCTGTTCTCTCTTTGTCTTTCTTTCTCAAGAGTCTTTTCAACCCTTTGCAACATTGAACTTAACCAATATACAGGGTTACTTTATGCACTTGCAGGTAGCATTCAGGTCTTACTATTAAATTTCCATCATGAAGTGAAATAGATACCAGTCAGGTGCTTTTTTTGTGCCATCAAATTTACCTCCGTGGAACAGGCACACAGTCTTATTTCCTTAAATGAAGCAGAAGCAAACAGGAACTAACAGTTTTCTTGCTCACAACTTCTGTGCTGAGCTTTCTGACATGGCCAGGATTCCTCTCTCTGTGGAACATGCTGCCTCCTGGCTTTTCACTTCTCTACCTCAGACACAAACAGATCGAGTCAATGCCTGTATCTATGAATCTGCAGGGAAAGTTTTGGTATTCTCAGGCCCTTCTTTATAGCTTATTACATTGGGTCATAGTTATATTGTTTCAACTGTATTACTCAAAACAGAAATGTAAGTACTTCTTACATTTAGAGCTTGTCTACACGTGGAACTATTGAGAAACAAGTACTCAGTAATAGCTCAGAAAAGCATGTCTAGCTTATTAATACATTCTAAGGAAGTATTCAATGATAAATAAGGAAAAGGTACTCTTTAGAGTGAGTTCCCAGTGAGCTGTTGTAGAACACCTATTCCAATATAGATTAACATTTTCTGATGGCTTCTAGATTATGGACATGAAGGGGGACACATCCCACATTACTTCATATGCTAGTTGTGTTATTTTTGGCTACAATTAATGGAACAAGACATATATCTTAAAAAAATTATTCAAATTTTAGAGAACAGCATTCTTTACAGATTTGCAGACAAGGGTGTGGGGGTCTTGTTGGACACCAGCTTGAACATGAGCCAAAAATGTGCCCATGAAGCAAAGAAGTCTGATGGCATCCTAGGCTGCATTCAAAGGAGTGTTGCCAGCACGTTGAGGGAGAGGATCCTTTCTCTCTGCTCTGCACTGGTGAGATCACAACTGAAGTCCTGTGTCCAGTGCTGGGACCCCCAGTAAAAGAGAGACATGGACATACTAGAAAGAGTCCAGAAAAGGGACACAAATATGATTAAGGGACAGGAACATCTGTCCTACGAGAAAAGGCTGAGAGAGCTGGGGCTGCTTAGCCTGGAGAAGAGAAGGCTCAAGGAGATCTTTTTAATGTATATAAATACCTGAAGGGAGGGTGCAAAGACAGAGCCAGGCTCTTTTCAGTGGTGCTCAGTAACAGAACCAAAGGCAATGGACAGACTGAGTCATGGGAGGAGCCTTCTGAATGCCAGGAAACACTTTTTTCTTTCTCCCTTCTTGGAGATATTCAAAAGCTGCCTGGACATTGTCCTGGGCAACCATCTCTAGGTGGTCTGCTTGTACAGAGGTGTTGGATCAAATGGTCTCCAGAGATCCCTTCCAATCTCAACCATTTTCTCATTCTGTGATTCTTTTCCTAAAAATTGTGCAACTCAGTTAATAATAAGGAATATGAGCTCCAAATTGAAAATAATAAGACCTTTGTAAATTTGACTCTTTGGCTTGCAAAATTTTCTTTATAAAATATGTAAAAATATATACACATGTTTGTATATTATATCTTTATATATATCTTCATTTATATCCATATCTGCATATATCAGAAATAATAGAAAATCAACAACCATTTTTAAAATATGTTAAAATGTATCATATGTGACAAATATTGTGCAAAATACAAAAATCTCCATACAACCACTGTCTGACAAACAAAACCAAAATACACTTACAGATTGTAATGGAACAATCATGATTTCGACAACAGGAAAATGTGAGTACACATCACTAGCCATAATTTAAAAATACTCATTAAACTGTTTGTCACTTCAGATAAACTAACACAGAGGAAGTAGCAGACAGCACCTAAGTGAGAAACATATGAATGGTAGGAAAAGGTAACATCTGATGAAATAATTATTGGATTTTTAAAAAATATTGTAGAGATAAAGAGAATACATTTTATATATTGTTTAAAGACACAACAATGATTATAGATCAAAGTAATTCCATATTGCATTTAGATTGTGAAAAGACTGTACATTTGGTTTATGTATATGTATATACATGCTTACTACAATAAAATTATAGTCGTGATATGGAACTGCAATAGCAACAGTAAATAATTAAAATCATAATAATTTGTGCTTTGAGTGAAGGCAGAGTACCCTGTCATAAAAAAAAAAAAAAAAAAAATTTGTAAATGGTGGAAATTCAATGGGAGTAGAAGCCCCTGAAGTCCATGAAGTAGGTTTTAGCTATCCTAAAGCTCAACAGTAGCAGTTTATAGTCAATTTGTTATTTTACAGACAGCTAGATATAAAAAGAGAAAGCAACTATTAAAAAATAGTGTGATGTGACTTTATAAAATATTTCAAACCAAAAGCAAGTGTTTTATTTAATAAGAGCAGTTTGTTCATAAAAGAATGTTGTCCCTTTATCTTAAAATGCTTCTTCTAGAAATAAAACCATGTGTAAAAATAATTCTGTCAACAATATAGAAGAAAAACGTATCTCACAACTTCAATTACAGAAAATCAGTTACAGTCATTTTACAGGTTTAAAGATAACTGTCTGTCTTTCTCTCTTTTTCCTTTTAAAATCCCTGACCCAGAGGAACCAAACCAAGATCAGCTCAGAAGGACTAAATGTTCCCTAAGAATCTTTAGATATATCTGATGCAGCCACTTTCCAAATTCCAGCACAAATCTAAAACAATGTAATCAGCACAGGATAAACGCTTTTGGTGATAAGCTTTCATTAAGAAATATCTAGAGAGAATTAAATTAACTTTTTTTATTGGGTCTTTGGATTAATTACCCAGTGAACACCTACTGACTGAAGGTTAAGCTTTTTTTAATCCGTTTCAATGAATACTTTCCCTAAGCCAGTTCTTCTTCAGTTATTTATTGCAAAAGTTGATGAAGCATCCCTTAGGGTCTCAGTTTCTCCCACCTAAATTTTAGACCTTTGCTGAGATTCTGTTTCGGAAACTGCTAGTCTAAACTTTCTTCATAATCACTACTGAAAGTTGTCTCCAAAGGGGTTCTCAGTCCACGTCACCACTTGGAGGTGCATACATATTTCAACGCAGGGAACTTGAACAGACTGCAATCCTATTTAGAAATCTTATGTAAGAGCTTAAAGCTACATTGGATGTATTCGTGCCTACATTCCCAAAGTCTGTTTCTCCCACTATTTTTCCTTAAACATTTACATAATTTTTCTTTGTTATTTTCTTACTTGAAGAAAACTGAAGTTCTGATCATATGTTCACTCATTTACTTTCTTACAGTCATACAGATTGCGGTATTCCAGCTCTCTACATTGATAGAACTTACACTTAATATTTATGCAATACAAACCATGTCTACTTCAGTACATTATTGTCAATGAATAAATACTAACCTGGCCGGCACTCTCAGCCAGTTAAGCTGCAATACATATTAAAGTTCTTAAGAAAGTATTATAGGATTAATGATCTTAGACTGAAATCTAGACACCAATTGCCTTACAATAACACCATCCTGTATTATAGACTCAATACAAAGAGTAAAAGTAAGAAAAGATGATGAAGTACTGCAAGTTTAAAATCAATTAAGTAGGCATTGAGAAACACCAGCTAAGGAACATAAAGCATTATGGAGCATTACATTGAAAGTATGGGTAATTTTAGGAAAAAAAAAAAAAAAAAAAAGTAGTCATCATGTGCTTTGAACTAAAAAAATATTCAAATTGCTACCAAAGCTTTTATTTTATTTTGAAGATTCTGTATTAAACCATTAATTTCTAAAAAATAAACCTCTAGTAAAATTCAGAAGATAAAGTAAAAAACCATAAAGTGTCTGAGAATTGAGAAGAATTTTCAGTTGTTGATCTTAGAAATTCTATATGGAATTAAATTGCATGTATATATTTTGTTTGTTGTTTTTTGCACTGCCTATCACCATTGTATCTGATTTCTGTCCACATAAAATCAATAGCAATAGAAAAATTATAATGAACTTCAAAGATCAACAAGGAGGAAAAATCGAACAAAATTTTGCCTAACTTCTTTGGCAGTATTTTGTTTTGGGTAAAAGTTTATCACAAATTTATTTTATTTATTTTTAGTGGTATTTCAGTGTGTCAGTAATACAAACATCTTTTTTCTGTCCATATTATGCTACAATGTGATGTAAAGATGAAAATAATCTGGGTTCATAAAAGACAAAATCTAGGTGTGTAAAATGATGCTAGAAAGAAACAGATCAAGAAGTTATACTTCATGTTGAATGCACAGCTACGTAAGCTGTACCTGTTATCTAATCAGTAAGTAAATCCCCCCAAAGTCATTATACTTGTTCATTTATATTTTACTTCAGTTCTCAGATCCTCAGATAGATCCACTTAAAGACACTGTATATCTGCATGTTACTGTTTTGAAGATAGTGGGCTATCATAAAAACACACAACTGAAAGATTGGAAGCTTCAGAAGGGATCTTCTTCAGCCTTCTCTTCTGCTACACTCTTTTCATGCAATCTCAAATCAGCTAGAGTTGAATTCATCTCACCTAACTTCCATCACCTAATTTCAAACTGATCAGCCAGCCTCCCTCTGCAAGAGAGAACCAGGCACTCTGAGGGACTAATTCCTCCTCTGTAAATCAGGTTCATATCAAGATATACCTAACCCCAAAATTCATGGAAGATCTTTGTTTTAGCTGGTGATAGAAGGTGCCTTACACAACTATTTTATTTTATATAGGTAGATCATATGTGAGACAAACTTTACCCACATAGAAAGGTTTTTATGTAGTTAAAGATGAGACTTCTAGCTGTCTTTGAGATTTAGGTATCTCAGTTCCCTGGAAATTCTCATCTGAATTGTTAGATGCCTAATTGCTTTGTCTTGTTGTCTTGACCTTCACATTACTATCTTTATTCCTGAAAACCAGAATGGAAATAATAGCATTTGCCTACCTCAGAGGAATCGCTATTGTGAAGATAAATGCATTGTTTGCGAAGTGATCAAACTCCATGATAATGGAGACCACATAAGTATAAAGACTTTTTATTTTATGGTTGAAAACTACATCATGCACAGTGGGATCTTCCGAAGACTGGAAATAACAGCAGTAACAATAACTTTCCTAGTCCTTTTCTAAAAGCTGTTTCTGTAGTATAAAAATGGAATGACTAATATTATCAAAATTTAGTAGTATTAGAACAAGTAAACAAATGCTAAACATGGTTTTAGTGTATAAATGCAGAACCAAATAATTTTGTTATGTATCATGTAAATATATATCATGCAAAAAGGGAAAAAAAAAAAAAAAAAAAAGGTGGACAGATCAAAACTGGAATAATTTTAAAATCCTGAGCTGTTTGAGACAGGTACATCAGTAACAATACCATTAGAGTTTTCAGAATGCACCACAAGCCTGCAAAGTTTATTGTTTCACCACATGCTGCAGAGTTTATTATTTCAGGAGTGAAATCTACAAACATAATGAAATTGAATTGAATATACAAGGCTGGATATGTACCTTGAGGGCATTTCAAATATTCACACACTGAGACACCATAGAGAAGGAATATAAGGATAAACAAAATGTAGCAAATAATAGAAGTAAGCATCAGAAAACTGAAGAGAGCAAGACTGGAGGAGATAACACTGGTAAAATAACTAGATGTTTTGGGGTTTTCTCCATATTCTTTTTGCATGCTCTTTCACTATCTAGGTGGATTTTAGAAGTATTATTTTCTTTTACCAGACAGAGACTACATAAGAAAGATTAAAATATCTAAGAAGTCCACCACTATAAATTCCTCTACTAACCATTTTCTACCCAAGTCCACTGCAGTACACAGAGTGTCCTTAAAACCAGATTTGTCAAAGGATATAGATTTTGGGGTTAAAGTGTTTGAATGGAAATAACTAGAAATTTTACAGCTACTTAGGCTGAGTAGAGTGTACTCAGGTGACTGGCTCAGTTATCACAGTCTCACAGTCCTGATCAGATAAGTTGTCCTGGAGTCCCTTCTCTGATAGAGGTTGGTGCCAGCTGCATCAGAAAGTTCTGAGGTAGCTTGTCTCCAGGTAAAACTTTATACTACCACTCGAATAAGATTGGCTTATATCTTAAAATGGAAGTTGATGGGTTTTTTGCACCAAGGGACTATTTCAGTCATGGACAGTAATCTTCAGTTTAGAAAATCCCAGAATTATGAGTTGGGAATTTTAAAAAGTTGGGAGGTTTAATTAGGGTTCATCTTGTTGCCTGTGTGTCTAGATGCAATCTTCCAGTTGCTCAGGTGAAATTAACCCTCAGGTAAGGGCATTTCTTTGCATTTTTCCTAATAGAAGGGAATTGTCCAAAACTAATCCAATGTTTACTGTCATTGGTCAAAATTCCACTGGCATACCATTGCCTGTATCCTAGTTAGGGGTCAGTTTTACTGTAGGGATGATTCCTAGTCAGCAACAGCTACTAATCAATGTGGTTTCCTGGTCTTGCATAGTAACATTGCTGTGCAAGTGGAAATTGGGTTGGAGGTCGAGTTTTTGTTGGTTTGTTTTTTGTTGGTTTGTTGTGGTTGGTGGTGTTTTTTTTGTTTTGTTTTGGTTTGGTTTTTTCCCTCTTAGGAATTCACTAAGGCAAAATCCTGAAGAAAATAACCTGCTATGTCATGAGTGAGGCAACATCATCCCAGTAAGGCCTTGCACTGCCAATCTGCAAGAGAGTTACAATTTATTCAGAGTAGCTAATAGCTACTTTAAAAGAGGGGAGCAGTGTTAATTTGGAAGGCCTGTGACTCTCAGTATACCAGATGATCAATCTGTTTCTGGGCCAGAGGAGGGATAAGGAGAGTATCTGTTTTCTCAGGAGTGGCGTGTTCTGGGATTTGTGGTTGTCTATAAACTGTATGTTTCCAATAAGCAATAAAACTGCTTCAGGCTGCATTGCAGAGCTGCTGAATGTGGGTCACACTCTACCTACAAGTAATAATTTGGCCATCCTACAAGTTCAATATTATTTTTTAAGTCAGTTTCTTACCATTTCCACTTTGGTTGCTGAGGGTTCTTTTGATGGTATTAACACCATAAGCAGAACTAAATATCTGCAGAATTAGAGCAAGTTTCTATATAACATTTCACTTGAATCTTATTCTTCCCTCAATAGATTAAAAGGTATTTCATCTCTGCAGTTTTAAGTAGTATTTTCCACAGTAACAGAGGGAGGCCACATCTCTGCTAGTCAGTTTGCTGACTGTTTTAATGCTTTATAATTTTATAATGTCCTCCCCTAAGGCTGTCCAAGGGTGAAGCACAAGCCCTGTTCCAATGCCTGATACTAGTTGTCCAAGACACTGTGTTGATTCTTGACTTTTTTCTTTCTTCCACTCAGCTCTTTGAAGATAAAGGGAGACTGTGCTCATAGCATCAGGGGACCTTGGGCTTTTAAGACAAGCTATTTTTTAAAATTTTATTTTGGAAGCTTCTCCTAATATTAAGAAGTAAGTCCCCTCAAAAAGGAGAGAGAGTAATGAAAGATAAAAGACTAACTGCTGTCATAGTTTTTCCTGCTCTACACACAGAGGCTGTTTCTCATGACCAAAAATGCCTAGGATGAACTTGCTGTTTCATTATGTATTATGTAAATGTATTACAATTGTTTTGCTCTTGTATTGTTCAACTTTGGCAATACATAACTGAAGTTCTGTAGAGACAGATATGTTAACATTAAGGTATCAAAAGTCTTCAAGTGACTTTTTTGCTTCCCAGTGATTATACCAAAACTATTGACATTTTTGTTATTCACCAACTATTTACGACTATTTCTGCTGGATAAAGTAAGACTGCAATATCAAGGAAATGCCCATATCAAGTACTCTGTGTTTAATATGAGCAGAAAGGCATGTTTTTCTCATTCTGAGTCTCCACAGAATAGCAATTCTATGGATTGACTGGCTTTTTCTCCCAGTTTAGAAAATGTTACTGAAGAGGAGGATAGACAGGTGCAAGGCCTTTGTGCAGGTATTTCTAGCTGGTCAGATAAAAGTTAGATCAACTCTGGAACTGTATAGGTGCAAAAGAACAGTGGTGTGCCCTAACGTATGCAATTGAAAGGTATGTGCAGGCTTGATCCCATGCTAATGTAGCCTTGTGGCATCAGCTTATACATGGATTACACCTAATCAGCTTGGAGTATGATGTTGTGTTTTAACCCCAGCCAGCAACTAAGCTCCACATAGCCACTTGCTCATACTCCCCTAGAGGGATGAGGGGAGAGAAACAGAAGAGCAAAAGTGAGAAAACTCATGGGTTGAGATTAAAACAGTTTAATAATTGAAATAAAATATAATAATAATATTATTTTAAATTTATAGTAGTAATAGTAATAGTAATAGTAATGAAAAGAAAAATAACAGAGATAGACATAAAACTCAGGAAAGACAAGTGATGCCCCATCAGTCTCTGAACTGCAGCACGAGCAGCAACCTCCCCCCTCGTTTATATGCTGTGCATGACATAATATGATATGAAATATCCCTTTGGTCAGTTGGTGTCAGCTGCCCCTGCTGTGTCTCCTCCCAAATTCTTGTTCATCCCCGGCCTATATGATGGTGGGGTGGTGTGAGGGGCAGAAAAGATCTTGACTCTGTGTAAGCACTGCTCAGCAATAACAAAACCATCGCTGAATTACCAACACAAATCTAAAACATAGCCACATACTAGCTAGTATGAAGAAAATTAACTATCCCAGCCAAAACCAGCACATATAAGTAGAGATACTTCCATGTACTGCAGAAACTGTGACTGAGATCAGTCACAGACAGGCAGAAGACCCAGAGAGAGAGAGAAAAACAAAGGAAAAAAATAGGCTGCTAGTTTGGAAACTGAGGCAAAAGCCAGGAAGCAGCTAGTAAGCTTCACTTACACTGAGTAAAGACACTATCAGGAAAGCCCTTTCTGGACAATGTAGATTTTAAGAAGTCTGAACTGTATACAAGCGGCAATACTGACACACTGAGAGAGGCAGAACACTAAGAACATTAAAAGCTGTCAAAAATGGTTTTGTTGGTGTCATATTCCAGGTTGGGAGGAGAAACCTGACCTGGTGGCAGTCAGCCAGTGGCCACCTGGAAGGGAACTTCAGGTGGAGGAAGAACTTATGGTTCCAAATATACCCCCATTGTCAAAGGCATTTTCAGATCTGCCATGATGATAGGCTAGCATTTTTAATGTGGGCAACTGCACTGGCATCTAGGATACTGGCATGCAGAAAAAGTCAAAAGGTAGCTGCAGAAACAGCTGGTTAGGGACTGGAAAATAGATGCTCCCTGATGAATGGATAAAATATCTTGGCTACCATTAGAAGAAAAGACACTTTTGTCCTCAGCAGTAGCTATGTCTTAAAGAAATAAATGTGAGAATGGCTTTTAGTGCTAGGACCAGGGATCCAGTGCAATCAACCACATCTCCTATCATATGTGGAGGAACAAGTCACAGTCATAGCACAAAGGCATATAATTCTGTGTCCTGTGTTCCATATAATTTCAGTTCTGTCTCCATTCCTTCTGGCTCATTATTAGCAGGACTCCATGGTCCAGAACAATCTGTGTCCTCAAACTGCTTTTATCCTGTCGATAAATATGACTGTGAATGATCACTTAATGGAGATACTTGTTCAGTTCAGAAAATGTCATCTAAGTCTGTTTGCTCTAGGGGTCTGATTATTTTCTCAGATCTTGTTTCATCCTGCCTCAAGCACCACTGTTTTATCTGCTTTGCAATGAATTCGATTCCCAGCTCAGTGAGCCTCTGTAACACCTGAGGATAGACTTTGGTGTTTTTCATCATGGAGACAAGCTGTCTGGACTGTATTATTATTCAGATCCTCAAGAAGGGCCATCCTGCCAGTCTCAAGCCTTTGCTTGCTTGAAATTATTTCCTAAAATCAACAGAGTAAGAAACATGGTGCTGAAAGAAGGTGTTAGGGAAATCCCGCAGTAATTACCGATGTGGATGCAGGCATTGCACCCTTAGAGCAATGCATTCTGATCAGAAAATCTACTACAAGACTTTTCATGTAACCAAAGAATTCCATGCAAGGCTTCTCCATGGAGTATGGCATAGCAATGAAATAGATCTACAGTGCATGCATCCTGTTTTATACAGTTTGGGAAATAAGTATAAACCACAGTGAAGCAGCCAGATATCATCTAAGGAATTACTCATTAATACTACCAACAGACACCATCAAGAATGGAATTTGCAGTGAATTGTAACAGTTTTAGCTGTCAGTAATGTTGTTAAGTCTGCTTAACAAAAGGGATTATTTTTTTTCCTGTCAGTTGAAAGAGGCACAACACAATATATACATAATGATTTATTTCTTACTAGTTAAAGCATATGATATTAAGTGTCCCAAAGAGTTTACTGTGTCATGCTCTGCTTGAAAGCAAGTGCAGTACTAGACACAGTATGATTAGCTCAATCCTGTGAATCTGTATGTGTTACTTTAACATTTCTGTAACATATATACATGTATTCAGGTTATGCTTCAGAAAACTGCCAACCACAATTCCTATTGATAGCCTGATTCAACGCTGCCTATGGTCATAACCTGCCCTGGACTTATGAAAGGTTAGACAATTTGTTATTAAATTATTACCTCAGTGACAAAAATATTTTAAGGACGGCGATTTTGGTCTGTCTTCAGTGCTGGAGATTTTTTAAGTCGCTTGCTTCACTGATTTAAGCTCTGACTTTGGAAAGGCCAAGCAGCAGGGAAAAAAAAAAAATAGAAAACCTTAGCCCCTATTTCCTAAGGGATATGTATTACCATTATTGACCTGTTCAAGGAGAAGGAGCAGCTGGAGGTGGAAATGCACACAGTGTTCCCTGGTATGCTTTTACTTCAACTACAAGGGCTCCTCTCCAGTTATCAATGTTTGTACCTAGCAGAGCTTTGACTTTCATGTTTCCTTTTCAATACAGGTCAAACAATCATTGTAGCAATACTGTTACTCTTCAAACACTTCAGTTTTGTAGGGTTTCACTGTTATCACAATCATAACCCCTTTAATTTTCAAATCAGCTTTGGATATGTTCCAGCATCCCCTTTAGTAAATTGATTTTTAACAGTAAGTGGCTTACATTGTCCATGTTTCTTCAGAAACTCCCTTGCTTTGGCAATTTCAAGAAGTTTGAGAGAAGACAGGAAAACTAATCTGAAAGCTTGTAGAGGTAGAGCATGATCTAGCATTTATTCTTTTAGGTGGTATTAACCTCTCCTGCTGTCATATACTTACACATACACACTCCATCCTTTCTTTCCAATTAAGTGTACTTTACAACTTCCTTCCTTACAGAATCTTGTTATCAACTTTAGGAACTCTCTTAATTGTCATACTAATTTTCCTAGATTGTTTTCATCAGTATCATTTACATTGTCATCACCCTTTCATTTCTGTATTTGGCTACTTACACTTTGATCCTTTAATTGGTTTTATAAATCTTCTTTCTCTGATGTTTTGTCTCTCTTCTGTATGAAAGATAACCCCTTCTGAGCAGCATTCTTTCTGCATTTACTATAGTACCATATATCTTGAATTTTCTACCAGTTGTCATTTTTCCTTTGTAGTTGCCATCTTCCTTTAACAATTCAGCCTCTTTCCTGTCCTGAATTTATTTTTCACAGAAAACCTAAAAAATATACAGTTGAAAATATACAGAGGATGACTGGCTTCATTATTTGACTTAAAATCAAATAATAGATATTAGTATTCACTTCACACAATGCTTAACACTTAGAATATTTTCAGAGTATTGTAGAAACACTGGACCAAATTAATCCCAGATATAGTTCCTTGGAGTAAATGAAATTATGCCATTAGTTATGTGGCACATTGATTAATTAATCATCCTGGTCACTTGTTGTTACAAGTAGATACTAAAATTTAAGGTGACTTGCCCAAGTTACGGAACAGTGGATCAGTAGCAGAACTAGAAAACGAAACGAGTAGTACCTGTAGTGTTGAGAGTACCTGAATGTGGGCACAAACCCTAAATTCAATAGGTCGTACAACCTGTATTTTTGGATACCAATAGATACTAAGTAAGACTCTCAATAGAAAATGCTGTGAGCCTTTCATGGATTCATGTGTTGCCAGTAAGAACTGAAGTTGAAACTCTATCTCGGCTGCAAACAATTCTCCTCTGCGGAGAATTCATGCTTTACTAGGGATGCATGTCTGCAACAAACAAAAAAGACAGGAATTAATGTTATATTCCTGCTTTAGGCTGGGATACAGTTACTTTTCTTCATACCAGCTAGTATGGGACTAGTTTGGATTTGGTGATGAAAACATTGTTGATAATACAGGGTTGCTTTGGTTACTGCTGAGCAGTGCTCACACAGAGTCAAGGCCTTTTCTGCTTCTCACCCCACCCCACCAGAGAGCAGGCTGGGGGTTCACAAGAAACTGGAAGGGGAAACAGCTGGACAGTTGACCCCAACTGACCAAAGGGATATTTCAAACCATATGATGTCATGAAGAAGAAGGAAGGGTGGGACATTCAGAGTGATGGCATTTGTCTTCCCAAGTTGCTGTTATGCCCTGCTTTCCTGGAGATGGCCAAACACCTGCCTACTGATGGGAAGTGGTGAATGAATTCCTTGTTTTGCTTTGCCTGTATGCGCAGGTTTTGCTTTACCTATTAAACTATCTTTCAAACCACAAGTTTTCTCAGTTTTACTCTTCCAATTCTCTTCCTCATCCCACTGGGGGGAGGGAGGGAGTGAGCAGCTGTGTGGGGCTGGGGTTAAACCATGAAAATATCATAACATTGCCTCATGATATTTGGAAATATGAATGTCAGAAGGAGAAATCATAAAAGCATATAAAATTTTTAGAGCTCCAATATGAAGAGTTTCCAGCCAACATCAAGCTCTCCTCTACCAAAAATACACGATCAGCATGTGTGATAAGGATGTTTCTTGGCAACATGATTTTTCTCCTTCCTTTCCAGTGATGCAGTAACTGCGACTCATTTTAGAATACAAGTTTTATCTTTCAACAAGCTATAGGAACAAAAATTTGAGATAGACCACCACTTTTCTTCTCTTTCCACCAAAAAAGCCTTTGACAATAATGGCAGAGATGGAAGCCCACCCACTGCACTCTGCAAAATGTGAATCTAACATACTTCACTAAATTGTTCAGTGGTATTTGCCAGAGATAAGGTGAGGACAAGGGGCACCTGTGGTTTCCTTTCCGATAGCCTCGTCTAGTCTGATGTTATTCACAGGTCTTTCTTTGAATGACTGACAATGAATTTTAAATTCCTATTGAGCTAAAATCTTGACATTTAGTACATTCATTCTTTATGAGATGCTGCAGAAAAAAATCTCCCAATTGAATTTTGACTTTTCCATTGCAGGTTCCTAAAAGGTCACTGGCCCTTTTTATTAGCTTCAACCATTGTCAAATCTTTGTAGTAGAGGGTAACAGTTAACAAGAGGGAGGTTTTATAAGACCTGTGGGGAGTAAGGAGTCACACTATCACTACATCTCAAGATTATATTCATTTTTTGGTACTACAGTTGGCTATATCTCTCATTTATAGAAGTGAAAGCCATTTGGAGTTACAATTATCAGATTTTAGGCCTCAACAATGTATATTTTTCTCATCCATCCAAATATTCAGATTGAATTAAAAAGTATCCACTTGTGATGCCCAGATGATGTGAGGATTCTTCTCTGCATGAGCAGGTATTAGACTATCAAATGTACAATCATGCACTGTGTGTGCTATTTCTGTGATCTTTAAAACAAATATGAAAAAATGCTTATAACAACTGTGATACCAAATTAAAATCACTGAGTGATGTTGAATATTTCACCCTGTTGTAATTTCTGTTTCCCAGAACAACCATATAACTATAAGGAAAAATACTGAATAATGCTTTTGAGAACCAGAGCTCACCAAGACAAAGGAAGAGTTCACAAATGCTAATTCTGATAATCATAGTAAGAACACACAACCTTGTAACTTACACATTTTATAGAATCAAAAGATCACTAAACATTTGTCACTGGAAGGCACTTCTGGAGATTAACCAATCCAACCTCTCTCCTCAAGGCAGGGTGAGCTGGAACAGGTTGCTCATGGCCGTACCTTGTTGAGTTTTGAACATCTGCAAGGGTGGAGATTTCACACCGTCACTGGACAATCATGTTCAAGTCTTCAACCATACTCACAGTAAAACTTTTTTCTCTTACGTTTAAATACAATTCTCTGTATTTCAATTTGTGCCCATTGCTTCTTGTCTTTTCAATGGGTACCACTGAGAAAGGTGTTCATTACCACCTCCATCAGGTATTTGCATACAGAGACAAGGTCCCCTTGAGCCTTCCCTTTTACAGGCTGAACAGTCACAGATCTCTCATTCTCTCAACCACATGTCAGAGGCTTCAGTCCTTTCATCATCTTTACGGCCCTTTGCTTCAGTATGTCTGTCTTGTACTGGAGAGCCCAGAATTGGAATCGGGACTCCAGATATGTCTCACCACTGCTCAGCAGAGGGGAAAGATTACGTCCCTCAACCTGCTGGCAGTGGTCTGCCTAATGCAGCCAAAGAGACTTTGCTTTCTTTGCTGTAAGAGTGCATTTCTGGCATATGTTCAACTTGTTGTCCACCAGCATCCTAAGTCCTTCTTTGCATAACAGCTTTCCAGGCAGTAGGCCTTCAGCCTGTGGTGGCAGATAGGGTTATTCCTCCCCAGGTTCAGGAATTGGCATTCACTTCTGTTGAACTTCACGAGGCTCCTGTCTTTCCATTTCTCCAGACTTTTAAATTTTCTGTGGATGGCAATAAAATGACCTGGTTACATCCTTCTAAGACCATCAGTCCAGACAATTTTTGATCTGTCTCACTGACAGATTATCTAGTCTGTAACTCATCAATTTGTCTATATCAATGTCATCAGAGACATTGTTGCAAGGCTTACTTAAGACTAGACAAGCAATAACACTGCTCCCCTGTTCATTTGAGAGATAATCAAAATAGTAATTTTCAAAAGAGTAATTTTGAAGTTAATCAAGAGTAGCCTTACGATTACATCAGCCAGCTTCCTCAGCACTCATGGGTGCATCCTATAACATCCCATCAACTTCAGTATGTCCAGTTTGTTTAAGTGTTCCCTGATATGATCCTCGCCCACCAAAGGTAAATCTCCTTTCTTCTGGAGTTTTCCATCAGTCTTTGGGACTTGTGATTCCTGAAGGGCAGTCTTACCAGTAAGATCTGAGATGAAGAAAGCATTGAATATCCCAGACTTTTCTCTGTCCTTTTTACAAGGTCCCTCTCCTGTTCAGCAGCAGGCCATTCTTGTTGCCCTTTGCATTATTACCAAGATTCCAGTGAAGGTGAGTTTTCGCTTCCCTAACTTGATCCCTTCATGCTCAGATGATGTCTCTGTGTTTCTCTCAGGTCTTGTACTTACTTCTACCTCTTGTACATTTTGGTTTTATGTCTGATTTTAGTCATGAGCTCCTTGCTCATCCATGCAGGCCTGCCCCCAACCTTCACATCTCCTTTCCTTCCTTGTTTGTTTGTAAGAATCAGCTCCTTGATTACCTGTGTTACAAAATTGTCTTACATTGGCTCTTCCCTGTTGTATTGTCCTAGAAGATATTTGTGTAGTTAAAGTCATGCATTAAGACTAGCACCTGCAACTGTGAAGTTTCTTCCAGTTGTCTGAAGAAGGCCCCGTTTTCTTTCTGATCCGGTGGTCTGTAGCAGATACTCACGACGACATTGCCCATGTTGGTCTGCCCTGTAATCCCCTGTGCTGGTTTTGGCTGGGATAGCTAATGGGTTATGTTTTGGATTTGGTGATGAAAACAGTGTCAATAATACAGGGATGCTTTAGGTACTGCTGAGCAGAGCTCACACAGTGTTTCTCACCCCACACCACCAGGCAGTAGATCGGGGGTGCACAAAATGCTGGGACAGCTGACCCCAACTGACCAAAGGGATATTCCATACCATATAGCACCATGTTCACCATATAAAGCAGGGGGAAGAAGAAGGAAGGGTGAGACATTCAGAGTGATGGCATTTTTTTGTCTTCCCAAGTAGCTGTTATACCCTGCTTTCCTGAAGATGGCTGAAAACCTGCCTGACAATGGGAAATGGTGAATGAACTTCCTGTTTTGCTTTTCCTGCATGATCATGTTTTGCTTTACCTATTAATCTGTCTTTATCTCAACCCACGATTTTTCTCACTTTTCCTCTTCTGGTTCTCTTCCCCATCCCACCCAGAGGGAGGGAGGGAGGGAGGGAGGGAGAAGCTGTGTGGGGCTTAGTTGCTGGAGGGAGGGAGGGAGGGAGGGAGGGAGGGAGGGAGGGAGGGAGGGAGGGAGGGAGGGAGGGAGGGAGGGAGGGAGGGAGGGAGAAGCTGTGTGGGGCTTAGTTGCTGGCTGGGGTTAAACCAGGACACCCTCACTCTCAGCGATCAGCTGACTCATCACCCACCCGTAGACAGTGCTCCATGTGTTCCCTCTGCTTTCACATAAAGGGCAGTTCCCTCTCCTCAACATCAGGGCCTGTTCTTTCTAAAGAGCCTGTATCTGTCCACTGTAGAGCTCCAGATGTGTCAACTATCTGACCATATTTCTGTGATGACCATCTTGTACCCTTTGTTTGCCATTCCTTACCACCAATTTCTTACTTGATTGGGGGTCATCTTTACCTATCATTTTTAGATTAAAGTTCTCCTCAGGAAGTTAGCTAGCTGTTGGTGAAGATTCTTTTGCCACATTTGGTCAGGTGTATCCCATCTTTTCCTAGGAGTTCCTGATCCCAAGAAAGGGTCCAATGACCACAGAAGTCAAATCCCTGTTGTTGACACCAGCAACACAAACAGTTGTTAATTCACAGGATCCGCCTACTCCTTAAACCCTCACCAACAGGATTGAGAAGAAAAACATCTGTGAGTCCAGTCTCTGTGCCCTTCAACCTCACTCCCAGAGTCATGCATTCACACTTGAGATATGCTCCAGATCTCCCTGACAGTATCATTGGTGCCTTTGAGGAAAAGCAGCAAGGGGTGACAGTCCAAGGGCTGGACAAGTCTCAGCAACGTCTCCACAGCATCCCAGATCCAAGCACCTGGCAAGCAGGTAACCCTCTAGGGTAGCAAGTCAGGTGGGCAGTCTCCCACTGCTGTCACTCGTCCTCCTGGTGCTGCAGTGGGGCTCAAGATCAGCCTGTTTGAGTGCTTCACTAGACACAGCTCCCAGCCGCTCACCTGCCACCAGGGCGCTGACCTTATTCCATAGCAGCAGATCTTCAAGTGGATCATTTTATAATGGTCTTCTAAACAAGAAGAACTAGATAGTCTATGTGCAACATAAACATCCAGTAAAAAACATCTAGGGAAAGTAAGTAAAAAAAATATATAATTATCGACAATGCTGGCTTGTATACACATGGATATTCCTTGGAATAGATTTACTGAACTAATTATTCTGCCACAGTTCTATCAGTCTTAGCTCCCATGTGGACATCCTGTATGCCAAAACTGTTATATTGTCCAGAATAATTACTCTAGAGGAATTATTGCAAATAAAATTACTATTATTTTGAAAGAGGATGTCCATACTTATCTTAAAGCAATACAGCTATAGCAGCATAGATTATAGATATGCCAGGAAATATCTATTTGCAGACAAGCACTCCAGTAGTATTAAAGTTGCTATGACTTACAACAACTTAACAGTTCTTTTTTTTTTTTCGTTGTCTTTTCATTTTGTTGGTGTAGGGTGAGGTTTGTTGTTGTTTTTTTTAAATAATGAGGTAGAGATCTGATTCTGTGGTATGTGAAAATGAAAAATCATCACTCTAGTGTCACTGGGATCATTTTATATGATTGTCAGTTTCCTAAAACACTATTAATTCAGAATAGGTGCTCTTACAGATTGTTCTATATGTTCTTCTTAGTGATTAAGAACTGTGCTATCTACAGAATCACGAAAATTTTCAGAGCTTAACAAGCAATAAATGACCATGATTAATGCAGCTTATTATGTGACAGCTTTTGGGACCACAGCCAATGAGAGATGTCATGGTTATTGCTCTGAAATGGTTTTCCTCCTTGTTATATGTCCTTATTACTCTGTCTATTGTTCTCCTTCTGTTGTCTCTTTCTTCTATTGTCCTCCTGTCTATCGTCTCATCTTTCAGCCAATTTCAGTATGATTGGTGAAACATTTTCCTTATATGATACATTAAATATACACAGCCATTTTTACATTTCTAGGCTTCTTAAAAGAAGTCACCTAAGAGTGAAGGGCAATGTCACATTATTGTTGTTGATGTTTCTTCTGTTCTGAAATAAACAACATCCTAAGAACCTGAGATCCTCAGAAAAGCTTTTTACTGATTTATTTGTTAGCTCAGCTGATGACATACCATTTGGTATACTTTTAGTACCTGTGCAGATATATGTCAATTCAATGTAAATGGCTTTCCCTTATCATTTCAGCTAACCTGAAAGAGGGCATTTTCTCCCACAAATACTTTTCTAATGCAACATTTTAAGGTCTCTAGAATTCTTTGATACCTTCAACTTTTCTTGTTATGGAAACATTTCAAACTCATTCAAGAGTAATAACCACAGCCACATCTTTTGTTCTTTCAAGGATACCTCTAGGTTTTACACAGTGTATTTTTCTTGTTGATAAATGGAAGTACTGTATTCTGGGGATTAAAGAAAGCATACACTCACCAGTTTTTAAAAGTTCTTTGCTGATATAGGCATTTAGCAGCAGATCTAACAGCTTGATTCTTCAGAAAAAAAAATTCATGCAAACTTGCTCTTTGCATGGGGTTATCTGTCACTCTATGCAGTGAGAACAGCAACAGCTTATTCTGATCTCACCATTAGCAGTGAAACCAGTAACCCATTTCTGCAAATTATCACATTTTAAAAACCAGTCTGAGAAGCCAAGTGGCTGAATAACTACTTTGAGTTTCGTAAAGAGCATTTCAAGCTGACTAATATAGGTGCAGTGCAGCATTAAGTACTTATAACAGACATCCCAAGAAAGAGAGACACAAATAGATCCTACTAAAAATGCCTGTTTAGCGCTAAAGAAAGACAAATGCCTAATTTGCGTGATGGTCCCATAGAATAGTAAAAACCAAGTAACCAGGAGACATATTTTTAAAATCCATTCATTTGAACATATAATATTTAAAACTCTTTAAATTCATATTAAAAACATAAAAAGAAATAAAACATTGGAAAATAACAACATCTGTTAAAATATATATACTGGAAATCACCAACCTATGTAACAGATTCACTTATCTTAATAGAAGATGGTAAATTGCAGGCTTTTTGTACATATCCTGGACCAATTTAATTAGGGAAAAATATCTGAGGATGACAATTGTATAGCATAGTTCTAAATCCAATATAATTTTCTATTAGAATTTTTTTATTTAAAAATTATTTCTGTTGAGTACCATAGGTATCAAAAAGAACTTCATTCCTAAAAGGCAGAGTTCTAATAATTCTGAATCTAAACAGAAGGATGAATCCTACCCACCTTTACTCAATGAAAAAACAGGTTCTTAATCTAAGCCAAATGCTTAAATTTCCTATATGGTCAAGAGAGAGAGACAGGATTTCCAAATCACAATCCCTTTATGTGTATCTTTGCCACGTATCTTTCACAAACTGTCAGCTGGAAAGGCTTGAGAGAGCCTAACGAACTATTTTGGACTGGGCATCTAACTTTTACATAGACAGGACGTGCCTGAGATGCATCCTAATCTCAGGCTTCTAAGATCTTCACCTTCACTTTTGGTTCTGAGAATTTATAAATCTTTTTTGTTGACCTCCCTTATATATTTCTTATGTGATCTTTCTGCAGATCAATCAGCAGTGTCACACAGGCTTATGGTTTTCATGGCTAACATAAAGCTGCTCCATCTTTTGCTTACAAGCATTGAAGTGGGCAGTGGGTCATCCTATCAATAGGTACTCCACATGAAGCAAAGAAGCAGAACTATCAACAACGTCTTACTCTCTCTTCTCTCTTCCTTTCACAATTAACACCAGGATCTAGCCCAACAGTTCAAATAAAAAGGATTATAATTTTCTCTTTTCAAGAGAAAAATAATTTTAGAAAGACAGATATATTATTGATTTGCTTGAGAAGTCTTAAATACATGGTTTGTTATTCATGGCTTGTTGTTCTGCAGTTTTTCATATGCTTAAAGTGTATTCTGCTTGGATTTTGCTTTCTGAAAAAATCCCTGTTCTGCAGTTAGTTCTGGAGAAAATTTCAAACCCAGTTACATTTTTGTGGAAGATGTATGTGAAAGTGAAAAAACTTCAGACAGAATACTGCAGGAGACTGAAGAAGGTATCCTGACTCAGAAGTTTTTTCCATTTTTTGTTTGCATTTAACCCATGTTCTCCATGATTTATAACAATATAATCTTTGGACAAGTAAATCTACACTTATCCAAGGCAATGTAGCAAATTAATTCTACTGAAACATTTTATTAAGTTGTTTTAAATAATTTAAGTCTTTTTATTATTACATTTTTGCTGCTCAAACAAAAAGATTTGGTATTAACAAATATGTTTCCTTTACAAATTCCCACTTTTTGAGTAGATGAGATGTTCTAGGAGTTTAGATTTAGACAGAGTATGACTAGAAACATTGACTTCTTAATATATTATTGTGCTCTACATAGTTCCTGCTATCCAAAAATTCACATTCCTCATTTGCCTCCTGTTGTCTTTTAATAGGTGATAGTCTAAATATTTTTTTACTGGTGTTCTTCACTTCTTCACTTTCTTTAAAGCATCAGTTAATAAAGTCAGAAAACAACTTTAAGAATTGAGATTGAATTCTGTTTCAGTTGTAAGTATGCAGTGATAGAACCACAGATCATAGAACAGTTGGGTTTGGAAGGCACTTTAAAGATCTTCTAGTTCCAACCCCCCTGCCATAGACAGGAACATCTTCCACTAGACCAGGTTGCTCAAAGTCCTGTCCAACCTGGCCTTGAACACTGCCAGGGAGGGGGCAGGCACAGCTTCTCTGGGAAAACTGTGCCAGTGTCTCACCACTCACACCATGAAGAACTTCTTTTTTATATCTAATCTAATCTACCCTACTCTCTTTCAGTTTAAAACCATTACCCTTTGTCCTATCACTACATTCCCTAATAAAGACTCCCTTCCCATCTTTCCTGTAGGCCCTCTGTAAGTACTGAAAGGCCACTATAAGGTCTCCCTGGAGCCTTCTCTCCTCCAGGCTGAACAACCCCAACTCTCTCAGCCTGTCCTCATAGGGGAGGTGCTCCAGACTCCTGATCATCTTTGTGGCCCTCCTCTGGACTTGCTCTAACAGGTCCATGCCCTTCTTATGCTGGGGTCCCCAGAGCTGAACTCTGTACTCCAGGTGGGTTCCCACAAGAGTGGAGTAGAGGGGTAGAATCACCTCTCTCAACCTCTTTGTCCCAGTTCTTTTGATGTGGCACAGGATCCGGTTGGCTTTCTGGGCTACAAGCGCATGTTGCTGACTCAAATACAGTGTTCCATCCATTGTTACCTCCAAGTCTTTTCCCTCAGGGCTCTTCTTCATCTACTCATTGACCAGCCTGTGTTTGTACATCAAAGATCCTCTACCCATGTGCAGGACCTTGACCTATGATGTTCTGAACTTCATGAGGTTCTCAGAGGACAACTTCTCAAGCATGTCAAGGTCCCTCTGTATGGTGTCCCTTCCCTCCAGTGTGTCTACAGCACCACACAAGTTGGTGGTGTTGGCAAACTTGCTGAGGGTGCACTCAATCCCACTGTCCATATCACCAACAAAGAGGTTAAACAGTGGTGGTCCCAATGTTGACCCCTGAGGATCAACACTTGTCACTGCTCGACAACACTCATCACTGCTCAACAACATTGAGCTGTTGACTGCAACTCTGAATGCTACCATTCAGTCAATTCCTTATCCACCAAGTGGTCCATCCATCAAATCCATGTCTCTCAAATTTAGAGACAAGGATGTCATGCGGGACTGTGTCAAAAGCTTTGCAAAAGTCCAGGTAGATTACATCAGTTGCTCTTCCTTTATCTACCAGTGCTGTAATCCCATCATAGAAGACTACTAGATTTGTCAGGCACTATTTGCCCTTAGTGAAGCCATGTTGTCTGTCACCAATCACCTCCTTATTTTCCATGTGCCCTAGCATATTTTTCAGGAGGATCTGCTCCATGAGCTTCACATTCCCTACCAGCCCTGTCTTGTTGGTGAGAACAAGGTCCAGAATAGCACCTCTTCTCATTGGCTCCTCTACTAATTGGAGAAGGGAGTTATGATTAATGCATTCCAGGAACCTCCTGGATTGCTCATGCCCTGATGTGTTGTCCCTCCAGCAGATATTGGGGTGGTTGAAGTCCCTGATGAGGAACAGGGCTTGTAAACGTGAGGCTGCTCCTATCTGTCTATAGAGGGTCTCATCCACTGAATCTTTCTGGTCAGGTGGCCTGTAGTAGACCCCCATTATAATGGCACCTGTCCTTTTAATCTTGACCCATAAACTCTTCCTGAGTTGATTCTTCACCCATCCTGAGGTGGACGTCCATGCACTCCAGCTGGTCACTGACATAGAGGGCGACACCCTCTCCTCATCTCCCCTGCCTGTCCTTCCTAAAGAGCCTGTATCCTTCCATTCCAACACTCCAGTCACAGGAGCCATCCCACCAGGTGTCCATGATGTAAATAAGATCACAGCCCTGCGAGCATGTGCACATCTCTAACCCTTCTTGTGCATTCCCCATGCTATGTGTGTTTTCATAGAGGTATTTAAGTTGGGCCCCTGATGAAGCTGACTTACTGGCTGAATTGGCTGGAATTCCTTTGTGTTGCTCTTCAGGTGCTCTTCTGCTCACCTGTGGTCCTTCTCTAGGCTCTGAGAATCTGTTGCTGGCTCTGGTATCAAATTTGTAGGTATGGGATGGTTTGAGGTTCCCCTTCCCTGGCAATTTTAGTTTAAAGCCCTTTTCACCAGTTTGGCAAGCCTATGGCCAAAGATGTTCTGATGATCAGTGATGTTTAGTAACTCAGTTGCAGTTACTCTTGCACGTGAAGCCATTCTGTCATCAGCTTTATGAAAGGCTTTGTTGGACAGTTCTTCTCCCAGGAAGATAAAAAGAGTTCCTTTTCTTATAGCAGACCTACAGTAATTTCAAACCCCTTCTGAGCTCCTTTAAAATTTGCTCAGATGCTTTAGCAGTCCGTCCAAGCTTGCAAACTACAAACAAGAAGTTGAACAACTCCAATACTCATGACCTAGAAAAAAAATGTTTTTTCTAATTTTCAAAACATTGATCATAACAACATGGCAGTTGGCTCATATCTCTGATTCTTAAAGAGATGGAGATATTTTTAATCTCTGGTATGGAATTACCTCTACAACACATAAATCCCATTTTATATTTATACATGTGATTATTCTTTCCCAGGTGCAGCACTTTACGCTTCCCCTTGTTGATCTTCATGAGGTTCCTGTCAGCCCGTTTCTTCAGCCTGTCAAGGTCCCTCTGGACGGCAGCATGATCGTCCCATGTATCAGCTACTTCTCCCAGTTTTGTGTCATCAGCAAAATTGCTGGAGGGTACACGCTGCACCATCATTCAGATCACTGAACAAGACTGGAGCCAGTACTGACCCCTGCTAGTTACTGAAATCCAACTGGATTTGTTCCACTGATCACCACTTTTTGGGCCCAGCCATTCAGCTAGTTTTCAGTTGACCTTACTGTCTGCTCATCCAGGCCATACTTCAACAGTGTCTCTATGAGGATGTTAATGGGAGACAGCGTTGAAATGAAATGTAATATTTAGCTTCAACCTTGACCAAGGAGCTCATCATCTTCTACTTTCATAACCAAACATGAGATTTTTAGAATCAACATGACTTTCTAGTCCAATAGCTTGGTCACTCAGCTGGGTGATGGAAAACTTGAAAACTGATTCCTGCTCTCAGGAGGATTTGCTTATTGATATTAAACAGACATCGGATAAATTACTTCAGAATGGTTTCAAGTTTGCTAGGTAAAGCAAAGCAAAACTTATTCAAGTTTACTGGACTATTCATGCTTTATCAAATTAATGACAAAATCCTATTTTCACTTGAAGAAACTAAACCTTTTCCTGGAAACACATGACAATAACAGACTGCTGGAGCTGTTTGGTTTTGGCCCACATCATGTCAGGCAAAACCAACTCATACTCTGCTTTATAATATGACCTGCTTTATAATATGACCAAGTATTTGTAACTCCAGAACTCCTTCAGATGCATAATAAAACCTCTTGCAACATAAGTTTCTTAAACAGCACGTTTACATTCAGAGAAATGACCCTTGGTATGTAACATGTAATTGTAAACGTTTGAGCAAGATGTAACATCTGAAACCTATTTGACAGCTCTATGAGTGGAACTCTGATCATAGCTGGTATTTCTTGAGATTTCAGTAATTAAAAGTAATAGTGTGTTAGAAAATTTGTGTAAACTTCAAGAAGGCAGAAACCTGCATGTTGAATATTAGAATTTGGAAACAGAGTCCTTCTGAATTAATTTGCTAAAATTAGAAAATAACTAGATAACAGGTGAATTCTCTATTTCCTAATGAAATTAAATATATGCTTTTACCCTTTTAAAGTAATTTTCAAGTTAATATATGCCTGCCATAAATAGGTATTGAAGGGGCAACAGGTTATGAACCTTAAAATTTCTATTGGGGATTAGAAAGTTCTTCAGTACTGCACAGCCTACACAGGTTTGATAACCCCTGTTTCTACCAAATAACAATGGAGGGAGTAAAATTTCCTGAGAAACTAAACCATCTTTTCTCTATTTTATGTACATTCATGTTTCCATTAGATTGAGTAATAAATAGGGGGGAAAAAAGCAGCAGCAACAACAAAATGAATAGGCAGAGTCTGATTATTTTGGATCCATCAAAATATATTCAAAGGTGGTTAGAAAAAGCTGTTATAAACACCACAGGAGGGTATGTTCTCTTATATAAAAATAAAGAATTTGCAGACAACTGGTTTCAAAACACATCTAAAATGGATTAACAGAATACAACCTTTCTAAAAAAATAGAGTGCCAAAGACAGGATACACAGAAAGGCAGCACACTGGGCACCTTTTACTGTTCAATCTGATGAGTTTTTTATTTTTCAGGTATTTGCACTTCATTTTATTTTTACATCATGGTTATACATTATGGAAAGAATCACTGACTAAGCCAGATTTCATAACAGGACGCACTAAACAACAGGGAAAGGATCAGCAGAATTAGTGTGGATTCTCAGAATAATGGACCCCAAACAAAATGATTCAGGGTATACATGAATGAAAAATGCTTGATCCAGCCATCTCCATTCTGCTTGTTTTACTTCACACTGGGTAGATTAGGAGTATCCACATGGGCAGTCACTGCATCTCAGCAGATATAACACAGCCAAAGGCTGTAACTTCACCAGCTAGCCAGATCACTTCTGTCATTGGCCTACATCATTTAGAGATGTGATTCTTTTCATCATGTTTCTCAGAAATGAGTGATTCTGCTATCCCTGTGTTTTCTGTAAATTAAACCTGCTGAACTACAAGAAAGAGCATGAAAGTGATGGGAAAGGTCATATTTAAATAAGCTATTAAGTGAAAATATAAAAATTAAAGAGACAGTTCCTTATTAATATTATTCATTTTTAATAAACTTCTTAAAATCAACAGATTTAGGAGAATCTGGAAACTAGAATGTGTACCACCTTATGCAGATATTTGATACGGGGCTTGTCTCAGAAAACTTCAAATGTGTACATTCGATCTAATCAACTTAGTGGCTCTTGAAAGTCAAAGAAAATAAGTTCTTCATATACTTTAATTTAGACATCAAAAGAAATGAGGAGAATTATGTCATAAATTGTTATCTCAGTGACTATAGTATGACAGCTGAGATATCAATGACAAAGCTTTATACATCTAAAATCAAATCTATGAAATGTGATGAACCATGCAGCTGTACACTTCCCTTACTTTAAGGACATAGGCTTAAAAGCCATTTGCTCCTAAATTCTTTCCAATAGTGCTCTCTGGTTTTTTTTGGTTTTTTTTTAATCTATAAATTCTCAGTCTCCTGATATTACATGTCAACATGTCCGCAGACTCCTAAGTGAATCTCATCTGTTGTCTCAAACTTGGGCTGTAAGGTCTTTAGAACAAGTCTCTTCTTTGTATCATGCTTAACATGGGACAGAACGTGACGTGCTCTTATGCTTTCTGATAATATTGCAGTACCTTGATACATAATAGGAAAAAAAATACCAGTGAAGGAGAAAACCTATAATTTTAATATTCAAGGAAGGCAAGACAAAGTGTTTGCTTGCAATTAAAGAAGCACTAACAGGAGCATGGGACCTATTTTTAAAAGCACTGCATGCCAAACAAATACTTTTCTTTCCATGTATTCTAGCTATTGATATTTGAATCCTCCCCATGTAAAGGCCAGTGTCTAGTTCAGCTCTTTGCCATATATCCATAGTCCTCATATTGCTCAAGAGTAAGCTTTTCTAATCAAGCAAAATCACACCATATACCAGATTTTTTTTGTCCTCTTGGGCCTCTCTCTGCAGTAACAACACAAAAAAATCAGTCCAGTTGTGCGGATCATAGAACAGATGCATGTGACTTCAGCTTGCTGAAGGAGGTGGAGAGAAGAGTACAAAAATGAAGGGGTTTTTAACACTGGCTTTAATCTGTGAAGTTTAATATCTACCTTTGAGAAACACTTACAGAACAGGGCTTTGATACTCTGTACCATATATACGAAAGCACTCTCTAGATAAAAGTATATGGGGAAATTAGGCATCAGTTAACAATTCAAAATGGGAGGCAGACATTCATATTTTCAGAATGCTCCACAAAGCAGGAAGCACACACTTGTGAAGGAAGGTTACTGTTAAGGGTTTCTGTTACAACTACTGCGAGAGAGTTTCGTTAAACTTCTAAAAGCAGCAACAAAGGAAGACAACCACTACTTAGAAGCCTCATAAGGAGATGTGACATACAGGATAGAAAGTGGGATATTTTTATCTTCACAAAGGTAGATGTTTGAAAAAGGCACATTAATTTTCAGACAAATAGCTGGATTTCAGAGAAAGTATTCTGCTGAGATCAGGTAACCAAAAAAAAAAATCTAATCAAAGGAAATCATTTGAATGTATCAAAAAAGACTGGTCACATAAAGAGGTGGTTGCTGATTTAGTTTTACTGGGAAAAGCTGACATGACTGTGCAGTGAAAGCAATGAAATATGAAAATCATAAGGGAGAACCCCCAGTAGAGAACGAGTCTTTACTTTTTGCTTAAAGACATCAACTTGTACTATAAAGCTTTAAATCTTCCCTGAAGTTTCTCAAACACCTAGGGTATTTAGGTGTAGGAGTTTGGTTAGCACCAATCCATAGCTAAAAAGTGTATATTGCAAAGCTGTTACATATTTAATTAGTTTGCTGTGCAATTCCTGTAATAGAACTGAGGGAAAGGTTCATTTTATTGAACTTCAGTCAAGCTTGTAGAGAAGTGGCTTTGGGAGATTATATTAGTCATCTATGCTTTCTCTGAAGTAAATGGACAGAGATAGACACCTCCAGCAGGCAATTCATTCTAGACGAAGTTATCTGTCTAAGACTGTTTGGCTGAATTACCTTTTGATGATGTCTATCTATTTCAGAGGGCATGTAGTTAGCTTAAGCTGGCTATTAAATATTCAAATCACACTTTTTAGGCAAAATAAACCTTACCAGTTTTTATACACAGCTGCCCTGAACTGTATAAGCATATACATTTGATCTAGTTTTTAAGAGTTGTTAAACATATTATTGACATAGAACTGAAAATCATCTCTCTGATTCTGGAGGAATATTGAAAATTCTCATTAAAAACAATGGGATCCAGAAGCCCACAACAACAACAACAAAAATTGGAATTAGTTTCAGTGTACTCACTCACTTTTGTAACAAGATATATCCTTACAGCTCTGATGTACCTCTGTCCAGGACACCTGGTCAGAGCTCTTTTCTTTCAAACCTTGTTTGCAAGAATTAAACTTCACAAACTTCCCCTTGCTATGGAGTACCTACAACTGTCTCAGGTGAGAGCAGCAGTTCTGCTTACATTGTCATGATGTTTGGCTTTCCATAAAAGAGACAATCGGAAATCTGCAGGTAATATGCACTATGTAAACATTGATATAAAATTTAAATTTAGAGCAGTAGGAAGAACTGAGTCTCACACTGGCAAAGAAGATGAAAGAAGAAAGAAGCAAGAAAAATCTCTTTGTAAGCAACCAAAAAAAAATTATTTTAGTAGACTGGATGAGAAGTAATAAACACTATGTGTTTTTTGTGTAATAGTGTTCTCTTTCCACTGTCAGCAGTAAAAATTCCATTGCATGGGAAAATGATGCAGTCTCCTTAATAATTCCCTAATGTTGTTGGCACAGGAAAAATACTTGCACAGAGCAACATCTGTGATATAAACATCACACCGGAGAAGCAGTATTACTGTATTTCCTCAAATGACTCTTTAAGTCACAAAATTACAGTTGTTGGAGATTTTAAAACAAATTTTATTCTTTTGTACTGGAGCAATTAACAAGTTCAGAAAAGCTACATTGGTGTATCTGAGGAAACAGTTTGTCTGGACCAGTCTGTAGTGCTGTCTGTGGCACTCAGAATTCTGTGTTTTACATATTCACCATTCCTATGACACTGTATAATTTTTTTTTTTTTTTTTTTTCAATTGCATGCATAGATCTTCATCCTAATCTCTTCATGTCAGTTTAATGACAGGTACAAAGACTTGATTTTCCAAATACTGGTACTCCTTGTTCCAGAGGCTCTCAAATAAACAACAAACAACCAAAAAATTAAAAACGTATTGTCAACATAGTTAACTAGCTCTCCGCAATTACAGATTCAAATATCTGTGAGAGGAGAACAGAACAACTTCCTAGGGTTTAATGGCAACCCAAATGCAGAAAAAAGCACAACTCCTTAGGGTTTAAGCAACCCAAAACAGAGAACAAAGCACAACTCCCTAGGATTTAATGGCAACCCAAAACGCTCTATCACTCACCTAACAAGTGAGGGCTCTCAACCTGGAGGATTTTAGGACAGAGTCCCAACCCAAGTCACCTCAAAGAATTTCCTTGGGAAGTGTTCCTACCCAAGAGGAGAGTCCTCTACGGCAGCTACTGCTCCAGGGGATGAGCTCAAAATGTCTCCCAGAAGGACTCCATTTATACCCAGGCCCAATCTGACCTGTAGTCAATAGCAGCTCTCATTGGCCAAAGGCGCCAACTACTGTGAAGCCCCAAGAACAAAAGCAATTAGTAGCTGCTACGCTTCAGAAGTCAAGAAGCCCTATTCTCATTGAGCGGATGCAGCTGCCACACTCCTGTAAGAATGTGAATTCCTTTCCATAAACATTGAGCTATTCATCAATAGAAATTTTTCAGTTTTGGTTAGAGGAATTCCCCTCTTTAACACTGTCTTCAGTCAGTAGAGCAGAAAATGGCTTTAAATCCTACTTTCCTCTTCTGAAGATATACTACATTTGATGATACACTGAAAGATAAGATAAAGTAATGGGACCTCCACAATATAAAATTGTGTGAGTTAGCATGGGTGTGCCAGAAAATAGTCTAGGAGGGAAAACTGACTGGAAGACTGTGGATAGTATATGCAGTCTTTGATGATTTGGCCTGCTGGTTATTGGACATGTTGACATGGATCCCAACCCAAACCTATGCAGGACCATGCAAACCTCATAAAGTTCAACAAGGCCAAGCACAAGGTCCTGCACATGGGTAGAGGATCTTTGATGTACAAACACAGGCTGGTCAATGAGTAGATGAAGAAGAGCCCTGAGGGAAAAGACTTGGAGGTAACAATGGATGGAACACTGTATTTGAGTCAGCAACATGCGCTTGTAGCCCAGAAAGCCAACCGGATCCTGTGCCACATCAAAAGAACTGGGACAAAGAGGTTGAGAGAGGTGATTCTACCCCTCTACTCCACTCTTGTGGGAACCCACCTGGAGTACAGAGTTCAGCTCTGGGGACCCCAGCATAAGAAGGGCATGGACCTGTTAGAGCAAGTCCAGAGGAGGGCCACAAAGATGATCAGGAATCTGGAGCACCTCCCCTATGAGGACAGGCTGAGAGAGTTGGGGTTGTTCAGTCTGGAGGAGAGAAGGCTCCAGGGAGACCTTATAGTGGCCTTTCAGTACTTACAGAGGGCCTACAGGAAAGATGGGAAGGGACTCGTTATTAGGGAGTGTAGTGATAGGACAAAGGGTAACAGTTTTAAACTGAAAGAGAGTAGGGTAGATTAGATTAGATTAGATATAAAAAAGAAGTTCTTCTTGGTGTGAGTGGTGAGACACTGGCATAGGTTGCCCAGAGAAGCTGTGCCTGCCCCCTCCCTGGCAGTGTTCAAGGCCGGGTTGGATGGGGCTTATGGCAACCTGATCTAGTGGAAGATGTTCCTGTCCATGGCAGGGAGGTTGGAACTAGAAGATCTTTAAGGTCCCTTCCAACCCAAACCATTCTATGATTCTATTATGATTCCATGAGCCACGTGACCACTTTCAGCCTGAGACTCAGACAAATGACTTCTGACAGAGATACAGTAAATTCAAGCCTTTCCAAAATCTGACCTCAGTCCTCATTCCAACTCATTCAGACTCTGTATGCTTCAGATCTAAACCTCACAGGAAGGGGGAGGGAGGATCAGGGATGCTCCCAAGTGCCAGCCTGGTTTTGGCCAAGCAGCACCTTAGATTATGTTTAACACATACTAAATCAAAGAAGGGAAGATATTGTTATTTCGCTCTGACGCCAAGTGGCATTGAATGGCTTAAATCCATTGTTCTGGGCTAGTTAATTTCATAATTTGACTTGGAAATAACACATACAGAAACCCTGAGTGAGGATTTTTCTGGTTATTCCTAAGGTCTTGGAAATGAGCATATGGCAACTCAGGCTGATTGCAAGAAGTGGTACATAGGAGACAGTAACAAAATTGCCTGCAAGATAATAGTAATTTTTTTGCTGGTATCCAATACATGGCAACTAAATATTCTCATCTTGGTAGTGTTTTCTTGAAAATCAATTATATGCACTGTTCTTGCTTGGTATAATAACTTTTTCTTAAATCTCCTTTGCATTGTGTACTTGTCTATATAAACACACAGATTCATACACACAGGATATCACAAAATTTCCCACTGAGATCCCCAAGAGCAAGAGTGTGAGAGACACTATTAATGTGGAAAATCAGTAATCTGACTCATAAACTGGTTCATAGCTTGTTTGTATTCTATTTAGTCACATGGACTATCCCTAATCCATCAAACCCTTGCCAGACAAACTCGGTACAGTTTGTACAGTAACAGTACTCAGAATCTAGTGTTAGTAAATCTAAAACAGTAGTTGCCCAGCTGGCCCCAAATCCATACCAAGCACTAATACAAGACACGTGATCCCTGCCATCTAATAAATGGATGATAAAGACAAACCCTTGTACTCCTGCCAGTCTTAAAATTAACACTCACATATTGGTCCTTAGAGGCTGGAATCCAAACCTTAATAGTAATCTCAGCAGTCCTTATCAGAATTGTATCTATTCCCATCCAGATGCTTCTGCTACCCCTCTGATAGTCCACAGTGGCTTCATTTCCAGATGTAACCTGTCAGATCCACCTAAAAAGCAAGTCTTAAGTCCTAAATAACTCTTAACACAGTGACATAGCCTAGTTATCAGAATTTGCTTGCTAAAATTTAACTTTTAGTGCAGTCTTTGTCTTTGCCGCCTTCTTAACTCAGCAGTAAGAACCATAACACAGTGATCCCTATTAACCCCCGTCCTAAATCAGCCACCCTGTCTGAAATTTACATCAATTTTACACATATTCTAGTATTGGTACTGAAGCACTCTCTCTGTGGAAAGTTTCAAAGAAATTTAAAATTTTATCCACAGGTTTTTCAGAAGACTAAGAATGCTAATTTATAGTCATAAATCATCACAAATCTTTAATAGAAGTACAATTGCTTTACTTTATAAGGGATTCATTTTTTTCCAATGACATATGTTGCTTCACCAAAATACCACTTCATATCAACATCTAACATAATGGGCAGTGTACAGGATGCAGAAATCTGATTGGTATTATAAAACTGTGAACACCTTCAAGTGGTCTTTCCACAAAGGATTTGAGAAAACCTGGGAAACTATACAACAAGAGTAGAACTGATGCTAATAAAAGAAACATCTACACCTTAGTTTACAAATAAAATTAGTTTTCTCTCTTCCCAACTGCTTTTGTTACTCTGCTAAGTTATATCAAACTGCTTATCTTGACAAAGATTGATTACCAATTAAATATTGCATAAACTAATAAAACGATACCTTGAAGTTTATCCAGATGGCTTTATTAAAAACAATAATCTCTGACATAAACACTACTTGGAAGGATTGCATTGGTGAAATATTTCAGAATCTATAGGAAGTTTTAATAATATCTTGACAAAGAAGGAAATCTCAGTAGATACGTAGTGAAACTTAAGGTGACCTTGTAAATAGCTTATATAAAACATTTTATAAAACTGTTTTTTTCCTGACATTCTACTTTTTCCACCATTTCATGTCAGGTTACATTCAGTGAAATGAAACTATATGAACAGCCATCCTTCAAATACCAAGTTCCATCATTTTTCCTGCCTCCTAGGGCATGAAATAGCTACCCACCACCTGCTGTTCACAGGTTGGTCTGTCAGGTTGCAAGTCAGAATTGATACGCACTGATTTTTATAACATCCCAAACTATATTATATCTCTGTAGTGCTTAGGATAGGCACTGCTGCCCTGTGCTGGCCTGCAAGCATTCCTAGAACTAAATTAAAACAAAAATAATTCTAGGCTAGACTGTCCATGTTTGAATTTTACCATATGTCATGCAAGGACTTTGAATGAAAATTGTATATTTGGGGCAAGTTGCAGAACAGCCAAGGGCAAATTCATTAAGCATCTGCAGCTGAAATTATTTTGGGTTCATTGATTCAATGTTTTTCATGAAATAATTGTATGTGACTATTCAGACTTACAAACAAACACTTCAGTTTTCCAAACTGATGACAGCTAGAAAGGACAAGAATTTATTCAAGGAACTTTCTTTTAGCCAGCATCCTTCATGTGCACCCCATATATACACTTATTCGAGTGTGTTTCCCTTTTTTATTATTTATAAACAATTGAAATAGCAATAGTATTTGTTCACTTAATTGTTTTGAGCACATGAGCTGGAAGTAAGTACAAAATGAGGGAGAAGACTCAACCCAGATAAGCAACAGAAAAGCTTTCAGGATGTGTTTTTCTCATCACTGTTCACTTGATGGAAAGAAACTAAATTCCTTGACCTTGGGCTACCTATCATAAAATGTAATCAAAATTCTTTAAGCTCAGAATAAAATGTTCTAAATAGATTAGCAAACTTAGTTTACTCCTTTTCTATGATGTATCATGTTCTGAAACAGGTCATATTCCCAATAAAAATGAATTAAAATAAAAACTTATTTTCTTGTAGAAAAAATACAGGTTAAGAGCTAGTGGCAAACTAATCATAAAACATGCTGCTGTTTCTTAGAAACACTGAACAAACCTAACAGATTTCAAGGAAGGATTTAGCTAAAAATCAGGCAGACTTACAGATACTGCAAAATAAAAATAAAATTATAATTAAAAAAGAGCCATAAAATGTATTCCTATTTTAAGAAATCCCCAATGTCTATATGGCTTGTATTGTTAATAAGAATATTTTTAATGACATTTACCCCACTACTGCTAGCAGATACCAGTCCAGCAATGGTGGCCACCACCAGAAGCTGGCGCTCTGGCTGTCTGTGCCCTTCATATTACTTATTTCTGCATTTTATTAATCGTTCTTACAACTCTTTGTTTATTGACATGACTGTCAAAGTGTCCTGTATCGATTTCTCCAGGGGAGCAGAGAAATCTGGTAGATCACTCAAAATTGCAATAGAAAACACCGAAGCTATTAGATACTGCAGCTGGGGAAACACAGCAGGGAAACTAGATCACATACCTCCATCCTTTTCATTAAAAAAAACCCAACACACAACAACAACAAGCTCCAAACTCAACAAACCAAAAACCAGCAAATAGCTATACTCTATCGGCAACACAGGTTTATATCAGCTATCCAAAATCATAATGGAAAGTAAAGACTCTATAGTCTTGACTGTCAACTTTTTTTCAGAAGTTTAGAAGATTCACCCATGTGATTTTATAGTTGCATAAAGTAAGCAGAAAGAGAAAAGTCTCTAGAGTTTGATTTAAAACTAGTGAAAAATTAAATTAAAATGAAGAAACCTTTAGCTGTGTAAATTAGATATTTCCTTTACTAAACCACACAACAGAAGCGGTCGTGGCTAGACGGAATGAAACTTCACTTGGTGTCCTTGCATACTATTTGTAGTCATGGTTTAAAAAGATTCTCAAGTGTCCAGAAAATAGTTCCTCCATTACAGGAGGATATACTCTAAAAGCACTTTTTAAATTGTTAGTACGCCCTTGAGATCTAAAGGAATGAGTGTTATTCTGTAGAGTTTATACAACAAATTTTGTATCAGTTCATATTTTTGAAATACAACTGATGTGAGAAATTAATTTGCATAATCCACAGTAAATGGATATATTTTTTACCAAAGTTTTTTGTGACCTTACTGGACAATATTTCTTCCTTTTCTGTATTTGTATTGCTTTTTTTCCTGTCAGTTTTGAGATCCTGAACTGTGCTTCTTTTCCCCTGAACATCCAAACCATTCATAATTATATTTTAAATTTACTGTTTTTTTTAAATTTATTAGGATTTTATTGACTTAACAATTAATCTGAAACCCAAAACCAAACAAAAACCCAACCCCCAAAAAGCCCACATAAAATGCCAGTGATGCAATAGGAACAACTGTTTTCTCAGGCTGAAACTGATTGAAACCATACCCTATATAAAAATGAAATGCATTTCTGAGGATGCACTGACGCTTCACCATCTGTCCAACATCTCAGATTTACTTTCCCAGATAACTTCATATTTTACCCTGTAGTCCCTAAAGAAACATCACTTTAAACAGGGCCACATGGAAAAATGCACTTCAATAACATCTGAAGGTCTTGCATTTAGCTGCAAGGGCCTCTAATCTAAATGAATGATGTGCCTATAGAGTAAGCTCCATTTAGAGTTATGGAAATAGGGAGGAGCAAATGTAAGGGAAAGGATGCTAAAAAAAAAAAAAAGAGAGAGAGAGAGAGAGAGACATAAGAAAAGGAGAAAAAAAGAAAAAAAGAAAAAAGACTGGAAAGAAAAGGGGAGCTGGAGAAAGGGGAAAAAAAAGGGGGGGGGGAATAACAGCAACTTCAGAATTATATCCGTAAAAGACACAAGGATTTACAGATAAAGGCAGAAGATGTTGGCAGCTATCTATCAGTCTGCTGTGATGAAACAGGTATTGGAAATTAACTCAGGAACCCTATGAATTACATTCAAACCATGCTCTGGGCTAAGCACTTGTCAATTTTAGCTACTATTGCAACCTATTACTTACAGACTACATGTCTGGCAAGCTAATGACACTGGAGAGTGTTAAAGAATAGCAGCATAAACCGTGTACAGCGATGCTTGTCACAGTCTGAGCATATCTTCCCATAGTCCAATGTGAAAACTGAAAGCCCAAACTCTCAGTTCCTCGGCAAGCACTTAACCTCATATCACATTATTTCTCATAAGAGAAAAGCACATACCTGAAGATTTAATCAGTGATCTGCCTGTCCACAGAAAGCTTACACCAAGGTTTTCTGAGCATTGTGGAAAAGTACTTTGATTGAACTTTTTTGAACCTCCTTCCCCCTCCCCATAGGATAATCCACTCAGAGACAGAGCTCTTGAAACTGACAATTTTTAGAAGATGCTAATAAAAAAGCAGAAAAATATGCTGTCCCTATAAAACTTCAGCCTCTTAAATATGTAATGTACTTCTTTGTTGTGGATTGGGACTTTCCACCTGACTAATGCTTGATTACTTATCTTACAAAACAACCTTCCAGGAAAGGTTAATTTAGTTTTATATCTAAAAATACATACATTAATAGTTGTGAACTGAAATACTAGAAATGCATTTTATTAGAAATGTACTCACCCAATATACTGGAACTTCTTTATTGTACTTTTCAGCTGATAAGCTTGTCTAACAGTGAAATATTTTAATAAGCAAGCACATTCAGAGTAAATGTCAGACACTGTGATCCTGTGACTAGCAGCTGCTGCTGCTGTTGGTGGAGAAAGAGGGGGAGAGAGAGAGAGAGATAGAAGTACAAGTACCAAAAAAAAAACCAGTGAAGGCCAAATTAGAACAAATGTTTGTCAAGTAAAAAGGGCAGCTTTTTGTCTGATGGAAGAGATTTAATTAGAAAAGTCACAGAAAGAAGCTGTCTCGAAAGTACCAGATCCATTTTCTTCAGATAAGCTAATGAACCTCATTGAACTTTGCAAAGAATTGCTGAACCAATAATACAAGAGGAAAAAAATCCAGAAAATCTGCTACAGCATCCCTTAGAAATGAACTAGCCAATTATCGACGTGACTCTCCATCCCAGGAAAAGAGTAATATGGAACATTTACTTACTGATTTTTCTTCCATTTGAATAAGCAATGGACAAATAAATGATTACAGGAATAAATTATTTTTGTACATTGTTTCTCTTTTACAGCAGATCATAAGTTCAAAATTTAAATAATGTCTTGTATGTGCTAAGTCACCTACATGGTACATTATCTACCCAGTTTGTTGTCTAATTCTATCAAGGTTTTTTTCCCCTAACAGCAACCGTAACAAAAACCTATTAAGGAACATAATATTTTGCATTAGACAAAGACATCTTGAATGTATTAAAGAACACAATAAACAAAATTCTTTTAACAATGACAACACAATAAACAACAAAAAAATCCTAGCCCAAAGGAAGATGATTATGTAGAAATTCAATGTAACTCAAAAATTCTCTTTAAAAAAAAAATAAATAATGAGGCTTTTAAAATATTTTTGGATTGCTTTATGCTTCATTGGTATTCTTCATGTGCTTCTCTCCTTGTTTTTAGCCTTTCACAGTATATTCATGTTTGGCACAAAGCTGCAGGCCTGGAGTTCAAGTATACAGCATATATGAAATGCAGTGATAAAGTATTTCTACTCCCATGCCACCAATTAGCCAAAAATATTTTTTCATCATAGAACAGACAATTTAAAAAGTTGTATTAAAAACAGACAAGCAAAAAACATTAATATAAGTTAGGATTTAAAGACCTATAGAAAATTCATGTCATATGTATTTTTAAAACAGAAAAGACAAGACTTTTAGAGGAGCTTCAGTGTTTGAGATTCATCTGTTCTTTCTGTATATCTTTGCTCTAAGATTTTGGAATTGAGCCTTTGTGTATGGGGTTCTCAAAAGGCTCACTGAAGTTTACAGAAATTTTCTATCAGCGTATGGGATGTCATTTTCAAAGGACAGAAAATTAAGGATAAAACTATGATTTTTAAAGTTTTGGAATGCTTAATAAACCAAGCACTTGCCTGTAACAGCTATTTAGCTGAAAAAAGCATTCAGTGTAATTGGTGGAGAGCCTTCTACTCTGAAAGAATAAGGACAATAGGATGAGTTCCTACTTCTCCTCTTTTGCAGTAAAGTATGTAACATTTTATAAAAATATTATTTTAATAAATGTTGTTTAAAATACTCAAAAATATTATTTGACTCTGCAAATATACACCTTTTAAGAGTACATGCTTATTTTTAAGAAGGTTGATAAGATTGCTGGTCTTTGTAGTAGTACCTAAGAAAGCAGTGCAACCTCATCTTCCCCATTACTGCTCTTTTTTCTCTGTCATCTCAAATATCTATATATGTGTAATATATTAAAGACATTGTGCTGTAACTTGACTTAGAGGTAGGAACATATATTTTAGGCATTCCTACAATTGCATTTTTTTTTCCCCTTCACTGTTTGGATGAGGTAAGAGAAGCAAGAAGGCAATATTTTTTTATTCTTTCCCACTCTGAAACCATAGTACAGAGATAGTTACATTCATTAGCGAAAAACAAAAGAAGTAATAACATTTTCCTAAGCATCCTGTTAACACACAAACCAATTGCCAAAAGACTGCACCTCTTGCTACGTCTGAAACAATGTAAGTACATAAATATTCTTCAAAGCATTTTTTGCTTAGAAGTAGTTGAATCTCCTTTGTGTGGTATTTTAAAATATCAAAATACCGCTTTTCTTCAGACAAAGTTCTGGTTGTATCAAGAGAGGCTGAATATACAGTAATCTATATTGTTAACGATAAGATATATCAAGTTACTACAATGGTAAAAATTTGTTTAAGTTTGAAAGACATGCCTGATCCCTGCAGATGACAAAACTCAAATAGTGGATAATTCATGGTTCATGTGGATACGGAAAAAAAGTGGTTAGAATAATTATAACGTTATATAAACTACTACCACAATGTCATAAAGTCTTGACAATGATATGTCAAGTTGATGGAGGTCAAAGCAGCAGAAATATTAAGCCATACAAGTGCTAAAACCTATTTTTATTGTTTGAAGAAGTGCATAGGTTTTTTTATTATTAGGAATGATGCTACTGTGTGCTAGTCCAAAATGCCATTATTCAGAATTCAAGATGTTGGCAAAGATGATAGTATGCTGTTGCTATGTAAACTCTACTTGAACATTGAATTTGCCTGCAAATGGAATACTACACACAAGAAGTCAACTCTCCTGAATGCTGACTTTCTGAGGTTTGGGTCCTTCTCTGGGAACACACTTCTAAAACATATATTGATTATTTTTTTTCCATTAACATTATTTAGAGTTACTAATTACTGCTCTATCCAGACCAGAATATATAGGAATACACAATGTGATCTGGCATTAAGATTTCTCAGAGCATCTTGATCCTCAGTACATACAAGTTGTCCAAACACTGGTAATAAGAAAGCAGTTTGTATAGGCTAGATTGGTTTAGGACTTTGTTGCTTTCTATCTCGCTATTCATTTAGGTCATGTGTTCTAGCAAAGAAAGACGAGAAATCTTGACAGTCTCTACTGCATTGTCCGGAGACTGCTCAGCCTGATGACTGCGTAGAATAGCAGTATACCTAGTGATGGTTTTTTAGCCTTGATAGTCGTGGAAAAGATTATTTATTCCTATTGTGATGATGAGGTAAGAACTCGCAATGCTGTTACCTCATTTCAGTATGCAGATGCCTAATAAAACCGTTGCTGACCTACTGGGTTAAAAAGGGAGGCAAGGGTCTAGTACAGTATTGCACCACAGGAATAAGAACATCCCAGTCTTGCAGATTCTTATGGTTTTGCTTTCTGCAGGAAACTACAAAGTCATTAAGCTGTGAAACTCCTTTTATTTTTTCTGGTTTTGCACACATAGAAGGTAAATATCAGTCTTTGGCTGGATGAAGTGATAATCTGATTAAGTGTTATCTGTAGTGTTCTGTGCTGTAAGTCAAGACCATTCCTACATTCTTGTATGCATGATACTAGAAATGAATCGTTTTCCATAGAGATAGCATTTGGAGGACGTGTTATCTGTAGGCAGACCACAGTCTCTGATAATGAGTCAGGGAGAGTCATTGCCATATTGGGCAGCTAGCTGATGAGTTCCTCTAGAAACTGTGATAAGACCCTTTCTGCATAATATCCAATACTGTCTAAGATTCCACTTGAATGAAACTCAGCTCAAAACACTGACATTAATGGGAATCTCAATTATTCTGTTGGAAGCTGACTCATGCATTGCAATGTTAACTAGTTTAGATTTTTCCTGTATTTCCTGTTTTTCCTGTGTAGTATTATCGTTCACATGGTATTGTGGTCAACATTAAAAAGCCAGTATTGTGTCTTGCTGTACTACTGAATACAGACACCATAATTCTTTCTATTAAAAAATAAAATAAAATAAAAAAAAAAAAAGGCAACACCACAATACTTCAGAGTCCCATATAATAAAAAAAAAAAAAAAAAAAAAGAGGGGGTTTTGCCAAGTAGAATGCCCTTTTTAGGCCTTATCTCTGCCTTAACCATCTGGATGTGTCCTACCAGTGTGCCTGGGCACAGCTCTAGGGTGCACTCCAGCTCCCTCTGCAGCCTAGTTTCAGTGAGAAGGGAAGCTGGCTGGAGAGACTTGAAGGAAGTTCCACTATACCCACCTGAGTTCCTTCATCTGGTCAACTGAGAGACCAACCATGAGTGAAGAGCTAACCACTGCTTTATGGGCTGTATACAGGTTGTACATGCCAGCTTCAAAGACATATAAATTATATCACTATATTTATTGTCAAAAATAGTTAATTAAATGTAACTGAGTCGTATTTACCCTGAAGACAAGAGTTACTTGAATCTAAACAGGAATCATAACTGTACAATAGGTTCAAGGTTACCCTAAAGTTTTCTTTTAATGTGTATTTACCCTAACAGAGCTAGACTACAGTTTTCATGTATTTTCAATGTCAGAAAAGTCTATAATGTTGGTATTAAGTCTAATTTGCAAGTTATTATTTCCATGAAGTAGGTGAAAAATGTATTTTGTTTTCTATACAGGCATCTATTTTGTTATGATTTAGGTAAGGCAAATTATTAGACTTAAGACTGGATCAGCAATTTTTATTATATGCACTTCTCATTACTGTAAGTTCTTTCATTTGCTTTGTACTGAAAATATTTAAGCTGACCACCAAGCTACCTGTGGTTTGTCATAACTAGTTTAAGTAATTTTTTATTTTTCAATTATTTACAGTCTTACTTGGCTCAACTTACTTAAACCAGTATGTCACCTTCTTTTCATTTTTCATGCATGAACACAGCTTACAATGAACTTTCAGTAGTTCTTTATGCCTCTGTGAAATATAATTTTCCTTTTATTTTTATAAAAAATGGAAGCCAAACTGGAAGAATATAGTGTGTGATAAATTGGTATATTTTTTTTTACTAAGAAATGTGAACTATTTTCTCTACTGTACATTTAGCTGCTTTTGGCTTTGAACTTTTGCACTTCAATCAAAGTGCAATTTTGAACAAAACTGTTTCTTAACTTTTATAGGAGGCTCAGCTAGATTTCTTTTTTCTTTGTAACTAACTTGCAGGAGAAAAGGTATCAGCAGAGAAGACCTCATTATCCTTGCAGGAGAAAAGGTATCAGCAGAGAAGACCTCATTATCACACATGGATCAAAATACATGCCATAAGTAACCAAAGGTAAACATATATGCATATACCTTGCCAGAAAGTGATTACATCTTTGTGTCACAAGAGCAGTGGTTGCAAGTAATACTTGAAGACTTGCTGTCTTTATATGGTATTCCTTCCCCTTAAACTCCCCTCTTCCTGCTGCCACCACTGAGATAACAGCAGGAGCACTAGCAGAAACAAAACATCGACTGGCTGCTGTTGCCATTGCTCGAGTGAGGGCATCTGCCCATTACAACAAAAATATCAGTTACTTCTCTAAATATAAAACTAAAAAACTACCTGAAAGACTCATATTCCCACAGTCATTTCTTGGGTTTATGACATTAATGTATTTAAATAATCCCGAAATATTATTGGACCCCTAGTGTGTTCTACAGTTTATTTCTGTTCTACATATAGCTGCTGTTTGCCATGTTGTTATTATGCTTGGAACTATCTTCTGTTTTGTCTATTGACTGTCTCTTTTTTTTTTTTTTTTTTTTTTATTTTGACCATATTTCCCATGTTGAATAGGATAACATTTGGCATTGAGATGGTTATTCTCATGACTATACACTAGAAATTTTATGAATGGCACATTAATTCTGTTTCTCCATAAATCCACAGTACAAACCTCCAAAGCTAATCTCTCAATATTAAGCAGTTTTGGGGAAAAGAGCTGACTATTGTTATCTTTCCTGTTTTAAGAGAGATTATTTTTCCTTCTCTGTACCACAGCAACAATGCTGCAAAATAACCTATTTGTCTTTTATTTTCCAGATCCTGGGAGACAGAAGGTGTAGGCAGAGAGTGGAACTTGCATGTCCAGCTTGCAGATTTTTTCCACCTTGTCTCCTGTGGAACAACAAAAGAATGCATGCAGCTGGGATCTGGATCCACCCCATTGTTCACCATTTCTCATGCCCTCTGGAATTAAGGTGCGTTTTTCTACCAGAGATGGGTTCATAGGCTTCAATAAATGAAATAAGACACTGAAACTGAATTCTAAGGAACAAAATACTATGCTTTGCTCTTAAACCAGGAGGGAGGGGAAAGGGGAAGGGAGGACAAATTAAGATGTGACTTTCTCCAAATTTGTCTGACATGCTTCTTCCCCCTCCTGTATCAGCTCTGAGCAATGGGCTTGTGGCATAGAGATAATTTAAGTAAGAAGTAAAAAGAATAACTGAAGAACAGATGTCATTCGTAAGTAAACCACAGCATAAGATAGTCATTTGCTCTTTGTTACACAGACTCCATGCTATCCCAGTTCTTTGTATGAAGAAAATGAGAAAAATTGAAATAAAAAGAATTACTTCCTACACTTCTGAGGATCTTGGAAAACCAGTCATTAAATGGAACTGAAAAACATGTGCCACCAAGTTGCATACAGATAGCTATCTCTTTTTTTAATTTATTTTAAAGCATTAGAGATGCATTCAGAAGACAAGTCATCAGTCAGCAGTGACAGCCAACATGAAAATGTATAAGAATGAATTGGGCTTTAATTTTTCTTGACTAAGTACAGACATCTATCATAACTAATGCACTTCTAATAGCACAGCATTTTTTTCCATGAAGTAATCTCATCTATTTTGTTATGTGTCTTAAACCTAATTAGAAAGCAACAGTCCTAGCAGTTATAAGAAGAAAGGCAGTATTTCTTTTGACCAATGTAGGTGAAATCCACTGCAATTAAAGTTATGGCAAAGTTTATGCAAGAACAGAGAGATCATATCTTTGCTAAATAGGCTGTGAAGTCCTCCTACTTTTGGTGCTTAATTACTGGTGTCATGCTTGTAATAGCGGCATCTGTGCACACTCAACACTCTAATGGGCAGCTCCTACAGGACTAATGAATTTTAATTGATGGTGTTTAGCGTGGCTTTTGGTTTCTGTCTCTTGTAGAGGAGGCTATGCCCTTCTGCTCTTCTGTCCCCAAGTGAGCTGCATCTCTGTTGGGAAGCTCATAGATACAGATGGTCAACAAAAGGTGAAGAATGCCAGAACTCTCTGGGCATCAGTTGCTTTTCAGTAAGGATAAAGCTTGAATTGCTAATCAGCTTCCTTTTTTCCACCCAAGCTGTTTACGCTGCGGGCTTAATGTTAATCTCTTTTAGTAAGATGACACATTCCTTTTCAATTCAAAGTATGCTTCCTAGGTTGACAAATCAGAAGGCGACCTTCTTCCCAGCCTCCCCATAGGTAGTTTTAGATGTAGCATCCTTTGTCAGAGGCAAAACAAAGACACCTCATGGTGACACTTAATCATTTTTCTCACACCCAGTTTTTGCAAAGGACTGAAAAAACCCCACATCTTCCTAAAAGTGCAGTTGCCTCTCTAAATGTTACTTTTTCTCTATTTTTTTTTCTCAGATCAAATGTTCATTCTTCACACTCCTTCATTTGTGCTACCAAAAAGATACAATAGAAGGCAAAATTTATTTGGATGAATTATCATTATCTTAATAAGTCTCAGGTTTCTTTTGCTTGCTATAAAAGACTTTTAAAACGTGTGGGGAAGTAATTTGAACAAGCAATGAGTGGCATGAACTTATTATTTAAAAATTCATCCCTCAGGAGCAACAAATCTTTAAATCAGCAATATGTTAGAGGTTACATAGAGATATACTATAATAAAAATCTTGTTTATATAGACATAGGAAGTTGTCCACCCCCTGTTGGCTAATTAACAGAGCTGTTTGTTATTAGTTTTAAGACAATTGCTTGCCTGCTTTCCTGTAGCCTATCCACCTAAAGGGAATAATACAAAAGAAAGAATGAGAATGTGCTAATTGAGAATGGTATCTCTGAACTGCTCTCATCTGTAGGCCTTTTTTCCTAAAAAAGCCAGACCAAAACCTAAATCAAAATAACTCTTTCTTTTAACCATATCGTCATATTTTTTAAAAGGCAGAAAGCTAAGGAAGTGGGTTATCTCCAACATGTATTAAATATATTATCTTCATAAATGAAAGCTTCACATACTCATCATTTAGTACTTTTCAGATGAAAAGAAGATGGAAAAATTTTAATGGACCATTTGCTTGTTTGAATACTGAAAAAAACAATATTTCTGTTGTTTTCCAAAACTCATCTGTAGCACCTTCATGCTGCCCACATCCTCCATCAATTTGTCAGCATGCAACCATGGTGCTGGAACACAAGGATGAATTTGTGGCACTCAATTCTTTCTGTCTATACACCATAGAAAAAAAACCAAAAAATGTCATTACAATGTGCTGTGTCAACTGATTGATTTATGCGGGTGTGGTTTTATCAAGATGTTAAAATACTTATTAACTAAAATCAATAAAACAATAAAAATTAAAATTTATAAAGCAACAAAACAACAAAAAAACACAGCACATGCATGTGTCTCACACATGACCCTTACAGTTATCTGCAGCACAGGCCACAGGTTCCCCAGGGAAGTCCTGCTCCCACACACCTAACCCAACAGGAGCTGGAAGAGGCCCCTCAGACTCACTCAGTCGTAGGAAGGCGGGGTCATGCTGACCTTGATAGTCTTCCACACAGTAATCAGGTTTACCTGTAACTGATTCTTGGGGGTCTTCAGAGCATCTTCCCCAAAGTTTTCTTTACCATGCAGAGCTTATGTCACTAGTCCCTTGCTCTGAGTGTTTTGTGGGTCATGAAATCAGTTACTTCTGACGATATTATCCAGTCGTTATCCCTTTCATATACTGGCCAATTTCTCATGTTACTTTGCTTACTAATTTCCAGGCTCAGTTATTTACTTCTGGATGTCACTTCTGGGTCACTATAATCACTTATCTCCAGCCAAACATTGTTTGCTTCCTTCCACCAAATGCTCTGAGTTCCCCTTTCTTACAGTTGTTCTATAGATAAAAAAGTGCTACTCCAATATAATCTGTTTCTTAAGATGAGTGTTACTTTTTGGTCTGAACCTTAGTTCAAGGATAAGAAATTTATTGAAAGATACACATATGCTTAATTAACTTACTCAACCAGGCTACCTGTGAACAGAAACAGTTCTTCCAGACTCCTAACCCTTAATCTAAAAACTTACAGGAAGACCTTGCTTGGTCTCAGCTGTAAAGAATCCACTGCAAAATCAAGACCTTAGTTTGACTCGAGTGGATATTTGAAATCAACATCTCCCAGCTGTGGCTCTGTCCAAAATTCCACAGAGTAAAGTGCAAGATTCTCTCATCTAACTTTGGCTATCTCTCTGAAAAGAAGTATCTGCTTTAAGCTAGGTTTGCATGTTTCTTCTACAGCAATCAGAGAAAAGTAGGGTAAGACATTTCCTACCTACTTTAGACACCTATTTATTCAAAAGTATTGCAGGAAAAGTGTAGTCCAACAAGTTTGCAGTAATAACTTTATCTCTGCCAAAACAGTTGTTCACACCAATTTTGTTCTACAGAAAGAAGATGTCCTAATGGCAAACACATGTGCACATGCATTCACATGTGGCTACATTTCCTAACAGTGAAGCCCATGTCAATCAAGCCTTAAGTACATGTGTAGTCGTCCACTGTGACTTCTAGAAATAATGCTTAATAAGCTGTTCCAGAGGAGTTGACAAAAAGAAATTTGTGAACTTAGTCACTAAAAAAGTACTGCCTTTTCTTTGTATTCCAAGCTTCACAGATAAAATATGAAAGGATTTCTATGAAACTGTCAGTATTTGATAACAAGGACATATCAGTTAAAAGATGTTCAGAAACTCAAATTTATTGACTTCAAATTGCAAGTAAAACTTTCAAAACAGCCTTTAATAAAGTTAATTCCATCAATTATATTTGCAAAGAGCAGATCTTAATAATTCAACTAGGATTTTGTGGGTAACAAGAACTGCACAAACGCTGAAAAAAAAAATCATATATGCTTATGAAAGTTTTAGAATCAGTTAATCTTCTATCACGTTTGTGCATATATTGGGCCATATATGTGTTAACAATTTCTGGCTGTACTATCTTGCTCTATGAGTGTAAGACAGCAATAAAAATAATTTACTTAGTTGGCGAAGCAGGTTTACATCTGCTTTGTACTGATTTTTCCTGTAGTACCAAGTCTCCAGATCACAACTAAGACAAAGGACTTGATATCTACTTATATTCTAGGAAACAGTATCCCCAGAGACAATCGACATAAAACAGAGAGTTAAAGGAATGTTGTTGAGCATTCACAAAATGTGAAGTTTTGTTATGAAACTATCTTAAAGCATTCTTGAAAGGTATTATTCAAACATGAACATTGCGTGTTTTGCCTAAACAATGAATATCAAACACGGTATGCTTGGAGTAAGACCCTCACTGCAGACTAAGATTTCTAATTCAGGAATTAACAGTGCAGAATTTCATATGAAACACTCTATCTGTTAAAAATGCTTTCAGTAAACTGGCCTTAATATCTTCTGTGCCCAAGAGGGTTGGTAACAATATGTGAGGATCACAGCTGGGGTGATCAGTCCTTTCTGTTACCAAACAAACTGTAGTTATTGCATTTGTAGAAATGGCAGTCCATTCATCAAACGAGTTAGAATGCCAATATGTGGGCAGGTGAAAAAAGTTACAAAGATGGGGTCAATGAATGAGGTATGAAAAACAAACAAGAGCAGCAAAACACTCCCCGGTGCAGCTGAATACTGAAATGTAAGGTATCTGGGAGGTTTCATGGCACCATACCAAGTAAATCATCTCTAAAGTGACAGGTTTCTTACAGAATTATGTAATTATAGATCAGCTTCAAATAGGGTTATACTCTGTTCTCTGATCACTGTGCAATAAGTGGAAAAAAAATAGCTGGGTATTGCAGTTTTTATTTAAGTTTGAAGATGCTAAAAATATTTTTACATCATATGGAAGGCAGCCCATCAGATCACTCTATATTGTTGTTACATACACATACACACAAATACACATACAAAAGTATATAAAATCCAAGATATCTGGATAAATTAATTGATATCATTGAAATCTGGGAAGCCTTTCAAACTTGCTCAGAGGTTCTGTGCTCACCATGAACAAAATATGGGCACAGAATGCAAATCTGCAGGGGGGATATTTATGAAAGTTGAGCAGTTACTCTGAAAAAAAAAATCTAAGGCTTCACATTATAGTTATACCAACATAAGAGATCCCTGGCAATGAAGGAAGAGCCTCGTCTCCACCTGAGCTCTTTTCTTGATCATATAGCTCTGTCCCCTCTTTTGTGCCCATATTGTTGCTCATCAGCTCTTCAAGTGAGCCAGAGCAAAGACCTAAAATACCTAAAGACCTAAAAAAACCATTCAGGGTTTGTGTTTTTTCGTTTGTTTGTTTGTTTGTTTTTTGTTAAAAAGCAAAGACCAAAAAAACTATTCAGGGTTTCTTTTTTCACTTTTATTTTGAGTGGAGTGAGAAGAGTAGACATATTTTAAATACATATTACATTGTCTACTCATGATCTGTTCAGACATCCAACACAAGACAAGCATGAAGGGTGTGGCTACTCCTGTTAGTAGGAGCCATTTGTTAAATCATGATAGCTGAACACAACACTTCACTCAGATCTTCTGAAAAGGAAGATTTAACTTTACTACTACCAGGACCTTGTGAAGTAGATTGTTTAAGATACTCAGTACTAGGCTGGAATACCCTTGACAAAATTACAAGTCATTAAAGAAAAAGAAAAAAAAGAAAGACCTTGTTGTAACAGACTTGCTTGTTATGAATGTTCATTAATAGACCTCCTGTATAAAAATTTTGTACCATCTTTTCTCAAAGAAGGTATAGCAAAGATGTGTAGAGGGTTTCAGCTGCTATTATCACTAATGACAGGGAATTGAGTTTCAACCCTATTTCCTTTCAAATGCATTTCTTCCTGTGATCTAGAACAGAAGCTGTCTGGATCTTCACATCAGCACAGGAGACGCGAGCCCCGAAGACATGGTAGGCAGCATTTCTGCAGCTTCCCTCTAAATGTTCTGTCAGTAGAAGGCAACCTTTTTATAAACTAGGAGATAACCATAAGATATTCGAGCTACCAATTAAACAAATCGGTATCAAATGAGAGCACCCTGCCAGGCTTTCTACCGCTGAATACTGCCTGTTATTTAGGCCTCTTGTAAATGAGGTTACATGTTGTAAAGAGTTTCTTGGCAGATCTCCATTTAAGGCCCAGTGCCAGGGAACTACCCCAAGCTCTGTTGTAAGCCTAGACCCATGGGTTCACCTGCCATCATGAGGTCAGATGTTTGAAAGGCATTGGTATTATTTAACAGTTTAATTTACTTTAAACGTTAAAAACAAACAAGCATAGTGAAAGCCACTGCAATGGTAACTCTGTGCACAGTCATGTTGAGCAAATATATCGATCACCCTTTGCAAAGATGTACTTTAATATGTTGTAAAACCTTGCTAATATAATATAATAAATAAAAAGGAGGAGGGTTAAGTGCATTATATTAGATCAGCATATTCTGTAGCAGAGATATATAACAGCTCAGGGCACTTGCTTCCTAAAGGAGCATTAACTAGCTTCCATGTTAGTCCGGTTATCAATAGACAGTTCAATTCTCAGTCCTTCATTCTAACTCTCAGTAACGCAACATTATCTAGATCATGTCCTACCCATTATCAGTAAAAACAAGGGTGATACAAACTGGCAAGGGAAACCCGATGAGATGCTTTGGGCCAGATCTCAGGGTATCTGCTTCCCAACATTTCTTGGTAAGGAAAAGAAGTTTTAAGGTCACTAAGGAAAGATTGTACAAAACAGCTGCTCTGCAAGTGGATAGAAATATTTGCTTCAAATGGGATGAGCTCAAAGCCAAATACATGGAAGTTTTTGGTGTAAAAAACTTTGGGAGATGAATATTTTACATTTCTAGTTTTCTTCCCTTTCTCATTTGTTGTTTCTGCACACACCATTCCTGGGATCTGTTTTCTTTTCCCATGTCAGCTGATCACTGCCAAGGCAATATGAGTGTAATACTGGAAACAGGTTTTCTTCTCATGTCCTTTGACTACTTGAAGCTCTAACATTAACGTGAAATACCATATCTGCAAAAGCACTGGTGAAAAAAGTACCATGATCCTGAGATTCTGTCCTCTGCTTACGACATGCAATTTCCACCCACCTGTAAGGTCTTTTAATTCACACACTTTCACATAATGCTATTGACTGAGGAAAAAATGAACCTTGGCTTGAGATGACAAGGTTTCTTTTAGAGTAAACACAGACTAATTTTTGTTCTGTAAAAACCTTCAAACAGGATTATGTGATATGCACAGATGATCAGTATCAGAACACAGAATAAAAGATCCTTCCTGAGCATCTAGCAGCCCACAGGGGTACCTGTCGACTGCACTTTTGCTTTGCTTATCCCATGAGTCACACAAAGCATTCAGAGACCTGGTTTTACCCAGGTCTCCAGAAGCAGCAGCCAGGATCACCAAACCACTATAAGGCATAAAAGAATGTGGTAATGGCTTGTATTACTGGTAGTATAGTGATCATCATTCCTGCCCCATCCGGACAGTATTAGGGAGGGAGTGGTGCCATCCCCATGCTACTCACTGAAGGGCACAGAATTGAGTTGTTCCTCACCTGGAGCAGAGCACAGGGACACAGCAGGCTGTGTTCTGGCATCTGACAACAAATAAAACAGTTTACAACAAGTTTGTGTGGCTTGATGCATCATCTGTATGCAGACAACAGTATGCACAGAGTGGCTATAGCCTTGATACATTGACTTGAGTGGAGTAAATCCGATGCATATTGGTGTAACAAAGTGAAGCATTGCAGATCTATGGTGCTAAGGCTGAAGTTAGAGTAATTGATGTAATTTCTAGCATAGCATTTTATTTTAAAAAACTAGGGATTTTTGAGGAGTTGAATCAGTACCTTAATTCTGGAAACCTTCTGCAACAGGATGTTATTTAAATGTCAAACAATCAGAACAATCAGTACAGAAATATAAACACAGTTCAAAATCTGTGCTGTTTGGGTTTGTTTTGGTGGTGGTGTTTTTTTCTCCGAACAGCTAAAGCAACTGTGTTTCAGGATCTGAGTACAGAGCATTAGCAACACTTAAATGTAGATCTTTGGGGAAAAACAGCAGCTCCCTCCATCAAACCCACAGAGGAAAGCAGACAGAGGATGTCTTTTTGACAATCAAAGCTTTAACAGGAAGAAGGCACAGACAAAACCTGGTGAGATATGGCTATTAGAAAGTCTGCAAAAATCTCACGCTTGCACAATTACAAAGTAGTATTGCTGTGAAAGAGAAATCAATCAATAAAGAGAAAGGGAGAGAACAAGAGTAGACTGCATTTATTTCTGCCTCTGTTGGTGCCAGAGTATATAATGAAGAAGCGTGGTCATTTAAAATTTTCATCTGCATCTTACCAAATGACACCTATTTCAATAAATAAAAAAATAAATAAATAGACAAATAGTAAAAAAGGAATAAAAATAAATAAATGCCAAACAGGGACACATTTAATCCATTTTTGCCAAGGCAACTTTATTTAGAAAGCTGTTTACCTTTCTGAAAAGCCTCATTAGGCATAAAAACAAAGAATGAAGTTGATTAATGTGCTCTAAGTGTGATGTTCAAATTGTAATTTTCATATACGTAAATGGATGCTTCTGCTGTATTTTGTTTGATAATTTACAGAGTTAGCACCGTCCAAACCACTAATCAGTTTCTTTTTATGAAGACAGCTGCAGAAGATCCTTTTAGAATGCTAATTTTCATTTTCATTAGTGCCTTCTCTCACCAAGAACTAGGGCCTTTCTCACAGATAACCTCATCACTGTAAACTGGGTTTGAGGAAATTTGGTTCACTTGCAATTCAGTTGTTTGGGGATTTATTTTTTAAAAAAAATTGTTTTTCAGTAGGGTAATGCAAAGAGAAGAAGAGCAGAAAAAAAAACCCAAGTGGATGGATTTAAAAGAGAAGAGTGCCGATAAATCAAGACCGGGGTAGTTTATCTTATCCTCTTTTTTTCATATTATCATCTGCTGAGATGGCAGAAAAAAAGCAAGTTGCACAAAGGTAGCATTTCTCTAGGTACTGTCTGTATATTTTGTAGGATGGTGACATTAATACAGATTAGTTTTAACACACCACTTTTCTAGTAATTCTGTTCTAAAGCTCCTTTAATGCAAAAAGTAGTGCTACAACCATATGCACTGTGGCAGGAAGCAGAAAAGACAAATGGATTAATACACTTGGTTACCGTGTATGAAAAATCAGGTTTAAATCAGAAGTAGTTATAGCATCCTATGCTATGTTTTACAGAATTGCCTCAGTTTCTCTCAGCAGTGCTAAAGCTGTCTCAGTGGCAGCATTAGTTTCTGTTAATTTGAAATTTTCATGCTCCAGTGACAGTATTAATTTTTTATGCCATTGTAAATAGTAAGTAACCAATCAAATGGTCTAAATATATTAACGTTCTGCCTTTGCGCATAGGTATGAGAAGATTAGACTAATTCTGCAGTACAAAGAAAACAGCTTCATGGAAGCACTGAAAGTACATTTACTGTTGTAAAGAAGAATGATTTTTCTCAAAATATTTTGCACAGGAACAGAACAAAATTAGAGGTACTCCCCTAGCTTTAATACTGCAAGCAGCAGTAATGAAACAGTCTAGCAGTTTTTATAACAAATCCAAGTATAAGGGTGTTAAATAAACTCTGACAGTTTCAGAAATCAGTCTGAGAACAGCTGACACATGTTCAGGATCCTCTGCAGTATCTCCACAATGATTAGAGATCTGAATCTACATTTCAAAACAGGAAATATCCTTTGTTGCCTTTCCCAGAAATACATGCTTATACCCATAAACTCCAGCTTGAGTCTTTTCCATCAAATCTTCCCCCTCTTCCATTTAGTCTATACCATGCCTCCTCTGCTCATCTGCCTCTTGATCCTTCGAGCTGCATACAGACACCTGCCCCTGATCTAAGCCACTGAAATGATACTTAGGGTAAGGCAAGCCGATATGGGATCCCTCTTGTGGAGAGTCATACTGATGAGACTACATAAACAGGATGGGATTTTCCAAAAGGCAAAATGATATTCTGTGGTTAGGCACCTTGAATATCAGTCTATACAATTACTGCAAAAAAAAACTTCGCACTTGTGAACTCTCTGTCTTTCTGCTTAACTTCCGTAATTCATCGGCTCTATGTGATGTATTTATAAGCAATTTCACAGAAGAATGAGAGAACAATTATGGAAGCTGTGCTGTAATGAGAGCTGGGGTGGGGGAAAGCATTACAGTGCACTATTGAACTGAGAGGATATATACTAAAATAGCTGGCATAGAAGACAAGAAAAGATGATTCTATAAAAATTAGGGATGTGTGAGGTGCAATAAATGTAACTGACATTGAGAAAGGCTGAGAGCATCACTTAGATTGACTACTAAAATGCAAAAGTAGTACACTTCTTATGCAAAACTGCTTATTTTAGACAAATGAACTGCCAAAGCAGCTACCATTTTAGGTGCATGAGAATGTCAGTCTTCAGACCAGATATGTGGAAACAAGACTGTGTTATATAGTGTATGTTATCTGTGATAAATACAGCAGATCAAGATGAGTGAAAGAAGAGGAAATAGAAAATGCTCTTGGGTCATAAATGATTATCAGAGTTAGGGTGCCGAAGGCTGATAGCAGCAGAGGTATTGGAGTTAGAGAGTGTAAGAAGAGAAATGAAGGAGCACTGCTTCTGTTAAAGAACACAGCTATGAAGGTGCAACAAAAGCCTTCCTTGCTGATTTCTGCCTCTTTTATTGGTATTTCAGATGCTCCCATTGTTAGGAGTGCTAGACTGTCACTATGTAATCCTGTTGCTGCTACTCCTGACTGCGCGATCATCCCAAACTACAGAAAAAAGTAAGTTAACAGAGAGAAAAAAGGAAAACAAAAAAAGTAAGCAAGTAATTAGGCAGTAAGACACAACGTGAATCATTGCAAAACTGTCCTCATTTTGCTTTAGAGTGACTTTGACAGCCTTTTAGCCGCCACGGAAATAATTTCTCACACGTTGACAAGTCAAACGTGACACCTGATACATGCGCTGTATTCTATACTTTTTGTAACATCTGCAAAGTAGATTGCCTATCCATTCCTTATGTTTCATTGGTTTATTGCACAATACCCATAAAAGTGTTAACGTGAGATATGAAGTATCTTAATAGCAGTTATATTTTAACTGAATATTCTGAAAATCTAGACTACTTAGAATGATGTAATAATATTATTTTACTAATTTATTATCTATTCTCAAGAAAAATGGTTTTGATATGAATAAACACAACATTATCAAATTGACATAAACACAGAAAACAAAGCGAAGTATGTTAAAATGAAAACATCTATTACAGAATCACAGAATCTTCTAGGCTGGAAAAGACTTTGAAGATCATCTGGTCCAACTATTAACCTGAAGAAAAAATTTCTTTGTGTGCTGGTAGATTGTATCTTTTTGTGGAGAAGTTTTGTCCTCTGAACTTCCCCAAACAAGCTCTCTCTGAAACACAGTTCACTAAAAATACAAAAGTTATGAGCAAATTATATTTTCATCTAATGTAATCACAAAGTGAAATCTCATCTTTTCACAGAAAGACACATAGATGCCCTGGAATAGATTAAAGATGTCATGTTAGTTTATAACTTTTCCTTAGAGTGACAACTGAATCCAGCAAAAGAGATTCCCTTGTTAATTGTCCCAGATGATACCTAGGGTTTTAATTCTATTATTATCAAAGCTCACTTTGAGCTCATATGCTTGCCTTTTGTCGTTGAATGTTACTCATATAAAAGACAAACTAAGAGAAAATTTGTTTCCACTAAAAATTTTGCGGTCACATAGCAAGTTTAAGAGACTATAGTAACTGCATTACATTCTGATGTACAGTCCAAAATTATATAGAATCAGACTATAATGGATAATTTCAAGAACTAACATTAAGGAAACCCACTCAAAAAAACCCTAGGAGCAGAAGTCATTACACCTTGATCCAAGTATCCACATTCATAGACATGTGGGATAATTTAGCTTGTAAGAGACCTTTGGGGGTCATCTACTCCAAACCCTGCTCATAACAGGGACAAATTCAGTCAGAGCAAATTGCTTGCTCATTGACCAGCTGAGTTTTAAATGTCTTTTAGGAGAGGATTCCACAACCTTTCTGTGTAACCTCTTCCACTGATTAACCACCTTCACTGAGGACTTTTTTTTGTTTAAATCCAGGTGGAATTTGCCTTGTTGCACCTTGTGTCCACCACCTCTTGGCTTTTCACTATACACATCTGTCAAAAGTCCCTATGACCACCTGTTAGGTAGTTTTGCATGGCAACTAGATCTCTCTTAGCCCTTTCTTCTTAAGGCTGAACAAACCCAGCTCTATCAGACTCCTGTGTTACGTGCTCTATCCCCCAACCACTATGGGGACTCTTCTCTGGACTCAATCTACTTTGTTAATGTCTATCTTGTTCTGGGCAGCCCAGCACTGGATGGATGCAGTTACCCACTTGTGGTTTCACAAATGTCAAACAGAGGGGAATGACCACTTCCCTCAACCTGTTGACTATGTTCTTTCTAATGCAGCCTACCCTGCCATCAGGCCCAGGGCACACTGCTGGCTTATGTTCAAGTTATTGTCTTCCAGGACTCTTTGTCCTTTACTTCAGCCTCTCAACAGCTCTCAGAATTTCAACCTTGCCTTCCAATATATTGTTAGCTCTTTTCCATCACACTTTATGAGAATACACTCTGTCCCCCTGCCTATTTCCTTAACAAAGCCAGTATGTACTTTCAGCCTCATTATTAGTGCATCAGGTATGCCACTCATAAGTTGCCATTGCCGACATTTGAACATTGAGCCACTACCCTTTAAGCCAGACAAAATCTCTACAATTCAAAAAAGAGAAGTTTATTATTTTGGTTTTCATTTAACAATTATACTAGATGGGTTGAATGGGGACAGTGCAGGTTCATAATAATAACAAGGAAGAACTAACAAAACAGATGTAGGTGGATAAGAGTATCCCCAGAGAAGACAAAATATGTTGTTAACTTTAAAACTAGAGAAAACATGAAATCTTCTATACACGCAGAGATAGAGACTAATTTTTACCCCAAAGGACCCAATTTTTGTGTTTAAGGGTTTTTTTGGGGGTATGTGTGGAGCTTTTTTAAAGACAACTAAGTTGGTAGATACATTTCCGTAGACTTTAATAGTCTTACTTCAAAAGAACAGAACAAATTTCCCAACCTCTTTAGCTAGCTTTTGATCAATATTCTCATTCCTTTCTTTTTCCTAAGACCAGTGTAACCTTTCTACCATTTATGGTGTCTATACTCAGCTTCACTTTGGTCTCTCCTGCTCAGATCCACTCCCCTTCTCTTCAGCTTCTCTCCATAAATATAAAGTCATATGCTACCCGGTTCAATGAAACTATGTAGACTCCTTTGTAGACTTCTTTGCTAGACAGAAATATGCTTATATACCTCATCATTAACTGTCTAATAACCCTCTTTATGATACTAAACAGTGCTATGGAAGAAGAGGAAGGATAATTGTTCATGCTTACCCTTGTAAGACGAGAAAATTAGCTTGATTTGTATCATAAAAGATTGTGCTGATTTTGGCTGGGATAGAGTTGATTATCTTTATACTAGCTAATATGGGTCTATGTTTTGGATTTGTGTTGAAAACAGTGTTGATAACACAGGGATGTTTCAGTTACTGCTGAGCAGTGCTCACACAGAGTCAAGGCCTTTTCTGCTTCTCACCCCACCCCACTAGTGAGTAGGCTGGGGATGCACAAGAATTTGGGAGGGGACACAGCCAGGACAGCTGACCCCAACTGACCAGAGGGATATTCCATACCATATGACATCATGCTCAGCATATAAAGCTGGAGGAAGAAGAAGAAGAAAGAGAGGGATGTTCGGAGTAATGGTGTCTGTCTTCCCAAGTAACTGTTACACGTGATGGAGCCCTGCTTTCCTGGAGATGGCTGAACACCAGCCTGCCAAAGGGGAAGCAGTAAATAAATTCCTTGTTTTGCTTTGTTTGTGCATGTTGCTTTTGCTTTACCTATCAATCTGTCTTTATATCAACCCATGTGTTATCTCATTTTTACTCTTCTGATTTCCTCCCCCATTCCACCAGGGGGAAGTGATGAGTGGCTGTGTGGGACTTAACTGCCAGCTGGGGTTAAACCACAACAGTCCCAGACAAAACCAGGACAAAAGACTTAAAGAGATAAATTAAGAAAATGTTCCTTAGTAAGTACAGGAAAAGTCTACCTAAATAGCCATCTTAATCCTTACCTTTTTTTTTTTTTTTTTTATAACAAGAAGATGATGAAGAGAGCCACCTGTAAATGTCTGAATTGTACATGGTTTTTAAGCATCTATAGCATGTTCCATTCTCAAGACTCTTAGTTTTCTGACCTGAGAAACATCAAAATAGCATAAAAGTTACTGTGTGTTATGACTCTGTTCCTAGGGTTTGTGCACCCAGAGCCACACAGACCCTCAAGATAGATTGTTGTGGAAAAACTCTGCATGCAACAGGTCTAGCAGGCAATTCTGAACTGCAGCAATCATATCATTTTTATCATCCATTAATGAAGTGTGTTGTTGGGAAGAGTCTGAGCTGAGGGGTCAGTGAGGGCTGTGGAGCAATTCTCGTGCTGGCAGACACTCAAAACATGAAAGAGGCTGGACTTTGTGACGTCCTGAGGTCCCTTCCAACCTGAATTATCATATGAGCCTATATAACAGTTGCAACTTACCATGTCAAAAACAGAGTCTTCCTTTTACTAATACTAGTCAGGCCTGACAATTATAGTACACTTCTATCTGTCAGAGAAAGTAGACAGAGACTTGAGGTTGTATTTCAGCTGTACATTGTTATTACTCTTTAAATCTTTAACCAGAATGGCCTTTTGTCAAACATTTACTACATACTATTTAAAGTGATGTTGAAATACTCTATTCCAATGACTTAAAAAGATGTTCTATTCACTTGATCCTGCAAGTCTACCTCCATTTACTTATGTGAAAATTAGACACAGGGAGATCTTGTAAGACTTACTGCCTGCTCATCTGCAAAGATACATTAATGAATTTGTGTGAACAAGTAAGGAAGCCTCTATTAAAAACAAAACCAAAAAACACTTCCCACCCCTTAAACTAAATTACCAGGAATATAATTTAGTGAACAATATTAAGAGAGCAGTTTTACAGCAGAATATCACAAAGAACCCAGATGGGAAATTTAGGAAGGCAGAATGTAATTAGTCAAACTGGACTTTCATGAGGACACCAGGGCTGGCATCACTGTTTTTCTGAAAAAACAGTGGAATGTCTGATGGCCAAAAGTGGTGTAAACAATGGTTTTATTCAGCACCTGCCATGCAAATATTCTCCCATGTTCTCCTAGGGCATTGGCCTGATGGCGACTCAGAGAAAACTGTGCTTGAGCCACCTATCAAAGTACCAGTGAAACTGGATGAAGTATCACCAAAAGAAATACAGGATAATTAATGTGAGGAAAATCAGCCAAAACTCTTTCAATTAATTTTTCTTAAGCTGTCAGTTTAAGGAATACAAGGAATGCTGTCAGTAAGCATGGTCATGGATGATTCAAGACTCCTACATATTCTGCAGAAAGATTTTTGCACAAATGTTCACAGTATATTTGCAAGTCATCCTTTATAAGATTTTCAGGCATCCAAATATGGAATGGAAACAACTCCATGCAATTTATGCAATCATAAACTACTGGTAGTGAAATCTTACTCAAGACAAATATACTGAAGTTTATTGACATTAGTTGATCAAACAAATCTCAACAACCATATTTCTAAAAATCAAAGTCTACTGGTGGTTAATTTACAAGTAGGAAAAGGTCATGCTTTGTTGATAAATGATTCATTATACATAGTCTGCTCATTAGGGATCATCCACTCCATTAATAAACAGCACAGATGACAATCTAATATTTTTAAATCTCCTTTTATATTCAACCTTTCAGACTTCCAGCTTTTATTTTGAAGTTTCAGGAGTCTTCCTATCTGTGTTACTGAAAAGGTGCCCAATGTTAAAAACGGACCTCATTTTCTCAAACCTAAGTCCTCCACCATCTGCACTGATCCACATAGATTTCTCTTAGTAAAATAGCTGATGAATTAGTCAGAGAAGAAGCAACTTCCAAATCCAAGGATTCAAACACCCTTCCTCTAGCTCCTTTGCATTTAATCCCCAGGGTCTGGTCTTGAACTTATCACCTAATTAAGACTCGTACACTATCACAGAGTCAAAGAGTGCCTTAGACATATGTTACTTCATTGCATTTATGGTTTAATTCTGAAGCACTGAAGGCTACAGAAATAATTCCTTTGACATCTACAAAGGCTGTACAAGGCCATGGTGCTTTATAAGTAGAAGATAGGTCTCAACACTACTTCTAAAAATACAGTAGAGCTTTTTTTTTTTTTTTTTTTTTTTTTTTTTTTTTGGGGGGTGTGTGTGTAAGAAACACCACTTACTGAGAGAGCAGCTGTGTACTGCACCAGATGAAGTTTGAGTGGTTTTAAGAAGCCACCCCACGTAGAGCCCATTACAATAATCCAGTTTTGATGGATGAATTCCAAGCATACATGCTCTCCTGGTGATTTCCTGCCCTGAAAATATTTAAATACAATGAAAGAATTACAATATTAAATAAATTTCCTTTTTGATATTCAATAGGCATTGAAATAGGAAAGTCCTAAATGCATGGCAAAGCCCTTATACTTTAAGTAAGTATTGCAGTGTATATACATAAGCAGATTACCACCATCAAGATTTGACAAAGATATTCTTAACAGCACTCTAAGTGCTTTGTCTTCATGAAATACTGGCCTTTATCTACCTTATTATCAGCATTTATGGATGTTATGTCACTCTATGACCACTACTGTACCACTTCTGTGCTCTGCATGTACCACTTGCACAAAAGGCCAGTGCAGTTCACTCTTTTTGGAATACCATCTGAAGAAACTGAGCATTTATATGAAACATTCTCCATAAAATAAAGCAAGCCTTATTACCAGCCTTGTATTCAGAAATAGACATTTCGTGTTAATGACCCCAAGACACTTTTCAGAAGGTATTTTATTCCAGGAAAATAATACTGGGACAATATAACAAGAAGCTAGCATGAGGAGATTACAATGCACCAAGACTAGAATTGCTCCTTCCATCCCTCAGGTGCAAACAGTCATAAATAATCTTGAGGATTTCAAGAATGGCAAATGATTTTTCCTGTCATTTTCTCTTTAAAACATAAGAGCATCCAAAATTTTTTTTTCAGTGATTTTTCCCCATACATGGCAGTTGTCATGTTAGTACATACTTAGACCCAGATTTTGCCAGCCATTTTTATTCCCATAAAATTAGTATCACAGATTATACCTAGACTAGCAAATCACAGCATCAATCCAAAATCCCCTGAATCTCTAGCAGAGTATCAGTCTCATTTTGATGAGACACAAAAAGATTCACCAGCACTTCAACAGTTAGCATTTCTGAGCCTCAATTTCTCTGTTAAGGAAATCTGCTTGAAAGGATATTCTACCTTAGCATCTGTTACAACCATCAGAGGATCAAGTCTTGAGGATGGCAAGTTCTGATTATGTATCTGTAGTTCCATATGAATTATATTTTGCAGGGATAACGGAAACATAATACCATGAAGCAGGGTTATTTTTAAATCTCTGTGAGAAAACCAAAAGAAGAAAGAAAGAAAGAAAGAAAGAAAGAAAGAAAGAAAGAAAGAAAGAAAGAAAGAAAGAAAGAAAGAAAGAAAGAAAGAAAGAAAGAAAGAAAGAAAGAAAGAAAGAAAGAAAGAAAGAAAGAAAGAAAGAAAGAAAGAAAGAAAGAAAGAAAGAAAGAAGCTAAAAAAAGAATCCTGGGATTCATATGTGGTTTTGATAATACTTATTATGGAGATGTCGTTGGACAAGTCTTGAGTTGCCCTTCTGGTCTTTTCAATTCATAATTTTTAACGAATAAGGATCATGTTTATTTTTGCTTTGCAAAATTGCCATGTATGACCTCACCCTAATATTGTAATGTGCAGAATATCAAGCATTTGCACAATAAAAATATTTTCAGTTATTACCATATAATACCATAAAGGAAGACTGAAAGTTAAAGCAGGACTTTACAAAACCACTACTTACAATGCACAAAGTTCTACTGAAATCAAAAGTCTTATCTCTAGCTCATAATCCCATCACTGAAGAAGGCGGCGGCATCTACACTATTGCAGGTACTATCGTCCCTGACATGAAGATCTTTTAATAAGATATTTTTTCATGTCATGCAAATAATGACAGCTACATTTTTGTATGTACATGTCTGGAAGATTCCATTTATTTTGTAGTAATACACAAATTTTAACAGACTGATTTTTTTACTGATAAATTTACCCTTACAATTCTTACATAGCTTTTCTTGCATTGGCATACAGCAAATGTAAAATTCTCCAATGGAAAAAAGTGAACTTGAAAGGTAATCAGAAATGGAAAATGTATCTCATTTTACATATGTTGGTATTTTGAAAACAAATGATGAATTATTATTATTAATGTTTATTATTATTATTATTATTATTATTATTATTATTATTATTATTATTATTATTATTATTTTAGAGCAGCTTTTAAAATACATTCCCTTCATATATCTTCATAGTTCTGGTTTGTTTTCCAGAATAAAAATTTTAACAACACTTTTTATTGAAAGGGATATTTACTGAAACAGTGAATAGTAGGCCCAAAATATTTAACAGCTTTTGAGTGCAAGTTCGTGTGAAAACAAGAACGGTATTTCTTTCCTTGACTGGGTATTCATAGCTCAAGCTATGTGATCAAACAGAACTGCATAGATTATATCAACCATTCTACTTGAAAATTAACTAAAGCACAGTTTGGAATCATTATTCAGTGAGGATATTTATAGAAGAAAATCATAGAGTATTTTTTCCACAAAGTGAAGAAGATATGATATTCATCAAGTACAGTTAAATATTAATAGCTAATTATCCACAAAGTAGTAATGACTGATGTCTACTATATACATTCTTACAAAAACAACAAAATCTTAATATTTTGGCAAATTCCTATATCATATAATGTCTCCAAATCAACCTCTCCCCTCACCTCCTTGTCCTAACCAAAACTGCTTTTACCCCGCATGAAAGACAGAGATTGAAAGTCCACTGGGGTTTATGCTGTACCGACCACTGCTTGTAAACAACATCAGACACAGAAGTGATAAGTATGATCTTCAAATAACCATATCTGTATATTCTCCAAAAACATTTAAAATCAAATATATTGATTAATATCACTAGAACAGGCTTAAACATAAGCATGTGTCACATCACTTGGAGACTTTGCTGATGTCAATTGATGTATCTTAAAAGAATGCTGACACAAGAAATCAAATACTTAAAACTGACCACAACAATAAAGGTATATAATTTTTTAATTAATCTAAGTGACTCAACAACCTAGAGTACCTTCTAAAAAAGTGTATAAATACTTAGGAGTATAGGTATTCAAAACATACCTTTGAATTGTATATAAGCTTATATATGAGTCATGAATAAACAGTTCTTACATAATTAGGAAATTTTGAAAATAATGACCTACAGTGCTAGTTGAAATGGCATCTTACGCCATTATTATTTGGATAATAAGAGTATGAGACAAATTTGGGAGTAAAATAGAGCCTTTCATATATCAAGAAGAATCATACCATGCTTCACTTCCATTATTTTCATTCTCTTAAATTTAAGATTCAGGGCCAGTTTCTTAGCAGCTAGGATTCACCATAATAGTACTCAATCCAACATAGCCACAACAGTCTGGATATAATGTGAGTTCAATGACAGAGCATTCTAAAAACATCCATTTGTTAGTCAGTGCTGTAAATAAACCTCTCACTATTATGCATACAGGTATAAAAATCTGGTAAATGACAGTATATATAGTTGGCAAATACTCAGCAAAAACCACCTATGAGATAAAGAAGTGCTTATCCCATTCCCTAAAACTGACTATTGCCCTGCAAGCAGCAGCACCTAATACTGGTGTAGTCAAGTGATTAGGAAGACCCCAACGCCATCTGATCACTCTCAGAGAAGTCATGAGACTTAATAATTAGTAGGCTGATCCAATATGACTTTCTCACCTTAAGTGCTCAAAAGTATAGCTTCCTTTCCTACAAGAGCAATCCATGCAATTACATAGCAAATGTGAAGATTAGAGGACTGAATTCAGTGAGAAGTGATAACAAAACGCTATGTGATGAAGCTGTATCACTAGCTCTTTAATGAAGAATATTTTGTTCCCTACTGAATATTTTTAGTGTATTAAGTGAGGTGAAGGTCAGATGGAGACAACACTAACCATTTCAATGAAGGAAGTGTAACCTACATCCATATTCATCATATAATGAAAATGCAATTTTATGTTGGATTTCAGGAAGATGCATGAAAAGAACCACAGCAAAGAGCAGAGAGAATAAGAGTAACTGCCCTCATTTAGTAGCCCATACCTATGCTATTGAAGTCACAGGGGAGAATAATTAAATTTAATAGAAACCACCCATGATTTGAAGTTGCCCTCATTTTAGGAATGGAAGGGCAAGGAATTCACTGCACAGTTCAACTTATTATTCATTGTCCCATGGTAATCAAATAAAAGTGTTTGTATCATGTTAAAAGTAACAGGTTTTGGGAAACATATGCAGTATATAGATGTATATGTTACAGAAGGAAGACAGATTAGGGAAGCTTTGATGCTCCACACAGCTGAATTAGGTAGAAAACTTCACAGGAAGAGTGTTATAATAGATTCAGTTTTGAAAATTAAGATGTGGGTTTAATTGGTGGATTTTAATCAAGCACTTATAGGGCATTCCCTTCTATGTAACAGTAAATACTGCCATTGTGTTTCTGAAATTGCTTCAGATAGCATGTAGAGGTAAACATGCAAGTGAGATGTGATGCACAGTGTTGCCGTAGGAAGGAGGTAAGGAGAAAGAGTATTGGGATGACCTGCATGCCTTTTGAGAGTTTACTATTTCTGCCCCTCAAAGACATGACAGTAATCATCTGATAACTCCATTTTTATTTCAGCACTGGAGAGTCTCTCAAATCTCTTTGGTTTAACAGCAATCTGACCCATACTTGTATTCAAACTTTTTACATATTTTTTTTATGGCATTCATTCACAAGCTTGCTAGAAGCTGTCATCAAGCATGTCTGCTAGCCTCCTGGTCATCAACAAACCTAGCTTTTTCAGAACAACTTCTGTCATAAATATTGCATCCCAAAGTAGAACAAACAAACAGCGGTGACTATGTTTTACATACAGAATAAAAATCTACAGATTACTCATTTAAAATTCTGGGAAAGTATTGATTATGCAGAATGAGGATACTAATAATAAACAACTACCCTTACTCTTTCAAACTATTTAAAGATTGTGAAAAACACTGATTTGTACAATATCCACCCTTGCACAGTTTGGTCATCATAATAGCATAGGCTTAATGTGTTGTTGTTTTTTTTTTTTTTTTAAAAAAAAAAAAAAGTAATCAGCTAAAGATTACTCCACACTTATAAATCAACACATGGTTTGGCTGAGAATTTTCAAAAAGGTTTGGCAGAAAGTAATAGGTGGGAAGGATTATTGAAATACTGTCATCTTGTAATACAAAGTTGCCATCTTCTAAAAGTTTCATCTCTACAAAGATGACAGTCATCATATAATTTAACTCTAAATAGTATTCTTGAAAGCTCTTTGAATATTAAGATACAGAAAATTGTCCAAGAAATCTGTAATAAAAAAAAGGAAGTGTAGGTGGAACAACAAAAGATGCATTATGATAGATCTGCAAAAGCGCAACTGACACTAAATATTTTTCTGTTCATGTATGAAACAATTCAGGAAGAAAATGAAAAATAACAACATGCAGTACTTCTATCATGTTCATACATATTTGAAACAAAGACTGCAAGTAACGCAGCATAATAGCATGAGAAAATAAAAAGCAAGATATAAATCTATAGGAAGTGTAGAAAGAAATATAAGATAAATCATTCAGATCTGCTGCAATATCAGATAATTTTGCAATAAAAAGAGTAAAAAATGTAGAGATTCAGGAAAAAAGTGATGTTTAACCCACTGAAATACACAAATGTTGACTAGCTGTATGAGAAAACCAGGTATGCTCAGACAAACTACTCAGAAAAAAAGGAAAAATCTTGTTTTGTTTATTAACTGTAGTGTTTATAACAATGGATTAGTATCTAGCATTATAATAGATTTTAAAATGAAATTTAAGCAAATCAAATGCATATATACTCATATTGATATATTAAGACTAAATACAAAGTAATAATACTGCAGTTATATGTTAGTAAATTATACTTCCGTAAAATAGAGATGACAAAAAAAATCCAGAGAGACAATATTACTATATGCCTATATTTTTTAAAGAGGATCTTATTACAGCATATTGAACATTTGTTGGTGCAATGCACCTTGAAGTCTACAAAGCTTCCAGATGATCAATGATTGTATCTTGCTATTGTGCAAAGATTGGATGTACATTTTCTCACTACTGAGCACATTTCAGCACCAGTTATCTGCATTTTTGCAACATACCAGTAAACAAATTTTAGAATTACACTATTCCATCTGAAAGCACTGAAAAAATGAAAACACATCTACCAAGCAGAAGAGCAGAATCTAGATCATCTGGAGCAAGACCAAAGCACAATGATTTGTCTTCTAATACCCAGTTTATGTTCCTCTATTGCTCCCATGTTCCTGGCAAAAAAGATTTTAGTATATGCAAACTGGCAATGGGTTATCACATACATCCATTTAATTTCATTATATTATTATTAGTTCCTTCATTAATGAAGTCACTATTATGTTTATTATGCCTGCCTTAAAAGCTTGATTTATTAAAAAAACCCCCAAAAAACCCAAAACCAAAACTAAACTAAAAACTTATTAAAGAAACTGTTTTCCTGGCTCTAATTTTGCAAGACCTTTCTCCTTTCTAATTGATTCTTATGTACGTTTTTGGCTGTTGACTCTTCCATTCAGGCCACTACAGTTTTTTTTAAAGAATTTGCCTTGCCGCAATGCTCATGACAGAGCCAATTTGTTGCAACAGAGATTTCAGCATTCTGTGTAGCACCTATCAGAACAAAGCAAAACATTAGCAGTCTTAGAGATACTGTCTTAAAATCTGGCACCATGTTCAAAGATTGATCTGTATAATACATCCTGTCCTTAAGCACAATTCTGAAAGTAATTTCTATCAATTCAAAGGTCCTTTCAAAGACCAACCTAGATGGATTCTATGTTTTTCTGGTTTTATAATGAAACTCTTTATACCTAAAACAGGTACTGTAACACAGCATTATGCTGTCTGCTGTTATCCACTACTACCTCAAAGAAATATAGAGAGAGATATATCAATATGTCAATTACCTTTAATTAAATGTATATCATCTCTTTAGAATCAGATCTTTGCCAAAATATAAAAAGAAGTGTTGCAAGTTGGCTAACCAACTCTTCATCAATTGGCTGATTGCTGACAGCTCAGTGGTACATGAATCAAGAGCCAGAATGTCATTTGCTAACATATTGGGAAAATTATTTCTGGCACCAAACTGCACCTGAACGCTATAAGAAAATGCTTTTATACATCTCCACAAGCAGTGCAATGAGACCAACAGAACAAGTCTTGTTGTCAAGTCTCATATGCATTAATGTGGCAATGAAAAATATTTGAATTTTCTAAATAAATCCTAATGAACAAAAACAGGAACAGCAAATTCATACATTTTGAAAGTCAGTAGATGGCATTTACAAAAGACCTTAAGTAGCTTAAAAGCTGAAAGTCACTACTGAAAGGAAAAAATTAAGAGTGTTATATATATATATATATATATATATATATATATATCCCTAGTGGAGGGACATCCCTGAATCCTGAGTGGCAAGACTGAAGATAGATGTTTTAGCATTTCTCTGTTTAGTTAGTTCAAACCTTTCCTCCTCTCCTTGAGTGCAAACGTCCCCTTACATCTTTCTGCAACTGCTTTCCTTACACAAGGCAGTGTATATGACTGAAGACCTATGAGTTCTACCATGGGACAAGGCAGCTGGAAGCTAGGCACCCTGGTGTCTTTGGGAGAGATTTAAATGATTGGAGTAACTAAGTGAGAATTTATGGGTAGAATTCAAAGTAATATCACCTGTGTAACCTTAAGCACTTCATTGAGATACCTAAGAAATTTTACTTTTAGATTCCTTCTGTGGAGAGAAAAAGATTATTTATCTCATTAAAATCTGTATCATCATGATGGTTTTGTTCATGGAATACTAAGTTTACAGTAATGGGTTCTGTAACTTCCGTGCCTCAGTTAGATGGGTTGAATTTTCTGTAGATGTCTAGGACAAACTATCAGATAAATTATTTTACCTATATACCTACCACTACGATATGGCAGTAATCTTACCTTCCTAGGACTGTATTTCTAAGTGTGTTTGAAATGGCTCATATCTTTATATTAAGGTGCCTGTCTCTTGCTTACTTCAGTGGAAGGTAGTGGTAGAGCGTAGTGGTCAATGACTCAATGTCTGGATGGAGATTGGTGACAAGTGGTGTCCCTCAGTGGTCTGCAGTGGGACCAGTACTGTTTAATAGCTTCAGCAATAGCACAGACAATGGGATAGACTGCATCCTCAACAAGTTTACAGATGACACCAAGCTGAGTGGTGTGATCGACATACCTAAAAGATTAGATGCCATCCAGAGGAACCTGGACAAGCTTGAGAATTGGTCCCATGTGAACCTCATTAGGTTCAATGAGGTCAAGTGCTAGGTCTTGCACATGGGTCAGGGCAAACCCCAGTGTCAATACCAGCTAAGGGATGAAGGAATTGAGAGCAACTTTGCCGAGAAGGACTTGGGGGTGCTTGTGGTTGAAAAGCTTGACATGAGCCAGTAATGTGAGCTTACAGTCCAGAAATCCAACAGTATCCTGGGTTGCATCAAGAGAAGCATGGCCAGCAGGTTGAGGGAGGTGATTCTCCCCCTCTATTCCACTCATGAGAACCCATGTAAAGCAGTGTGTCCAGCTCTGGTGTACTCAACACAGGAAAGACATGGACCTGTGTATTGGGTTTGTGTGTGGCAGGGGTTTGGTAGTGGGGGAGGGGCTACAAGAGTGGCTTGAGTGAGAAGCTGCTGGAAGCTCCCCTGACTCCAAGTTCAATCTGCCTCTGGCCAAGGCCAAGCCAATTAGCAAAGGTGGTTTCACCTCTGTGATAACATATTTAAGAAGGGGAACCTGCAGGAGAGGAGGAGGATGAGTGAGGGAAACACCTATGAAAACACTGGGGTCAGGAAAGAAAGAGGAGGAGGAGAAAATATGTTGGAGCAGAGCCTCCCCTGCAGCCCGTGGTGCGAGGGCAGGCTGTGCCCTGCAGCACATGGAGGTCCACGGTGGAGCAGATGCCCACCTGCAGCCTGTGGAGGACCCCACACCGGAGCAGGTGGCTGAGCCCAAAGATGGCTGTGGCTCTGAGGGAAGCCCGTGCTGGAGCAGTGTGTGGCTGGGAGGACTGCAGCCCAAGGGAGGGGCCTATGATGGAACAGTTCATGAAGACCTGCAGCCTTGTGGGAAGAACTTACATCGGAGAAGATTGTTGAGGACTGTCTCCCATGACAAGGACCCCATGCCGAAGCAGGGGCAGAGTGTGAGGAGTCTTCCCCCTGAGAAAGAAGGATCAGCAGAAAGAATGGGTGATGAACTGACCACAACCCCCATACCCTTCTGTCCTGCACCACTTCCAGGGAGGAGGCAGAGAAATTGAGAGCAGAGTTGAGCCTGGAAAGAAGGAAGGAAGGAAGGAAGGAAGGAAGGAAGGAGTGGGAGGAATGTGCTTTTAAGATGTGATTGTCTTTCTCACTGTCCTACTCTGATTTGATTGGTAAATTAATGGTGGTGGTGTTCAAATTAAAATTATGTGGGTTTATTGTTGGTTTGTTTGTGGTTTTTTTTTCAAAATGGAGTCTGTCTTTTGTCTGTGACCATAATTTGTGATTCATCCCTTCCTGTCTTTGTCTTGATCCCTGAGCCTTTTGTTTTATTTTTCTTACCCATCCCACCAAGGGGAATAAGTGAGAGAGCATCTGCATGATGTTCAGTTTCACTCTGGGTTTAAACCACAACAACCTGTTAGAGTGGATCCAGAGGAGGGCCATTAAAATTATCAGAGGAATGGAACATGTCTTCTATGAGGACAGGCTGAGAGATTTGGGCTTGTTCAGCCTGGAGAAGAGAAGGCTCTGGGGAAATCTTATAGTGACCTTCCAGTACTTAAAGGCAACCTACAGGAAAGCTGGAGAGGGACCTTTTACAAGTCCATGTAGTGACAGGACAAAGGGCAATAGCTTTAAACTGAAATAGCATAGATTCAGATTAGATATGAGGACGAAACTATTTACTGTGAGGGTGGGGAGGCACTGGAACAGGTTTCCCAGAGAAGTTGTGAATGTCCCCTCCCTGGCAGTGTTCAAGGCCAGGTTGGACTGGACTTTGAGCAACCTGGTCTAGTGAAGGTGTCCCTGCTTATGGCAGGGGGGTTGGAACTAGATGATCTTTAAGGACCCTTCCAACACAAAGCATTCTATGATTCTATGAAGAAAGAGAGAAACATTTGGAATTAAAGAAATGGTTGCCTTCTGGGTTTTTTGAGACTCTCAGTGGTTATTTACTAGATTTTCTCCAGAGCACAAACAATCTAGTTGAAGATATCACTGCTCATTGCAGGGGGGCTGGACTAGATGATATTTAATGGTCTCTTCCAACACAAACTATTATTCTAACTGGGAAGAAATAAAGCATTCTTCTTGAGGACCCCCATGAGATAGGATGAGAGGTGACCTCAGAGAACATGAAGCTTTAACTTCTAACATGAGGTAGCTTTTCTGCTTTTTATTTATGTGTTTATTTACTTATTTAAATAACTTTTTGCTCTTTTTTGTTTGTTTGTTTGTTTGTTGGTTTTTGTTTGGGTTTTTTTGTTGTTGTGTTGGTTTTTTTTTTACTTATTATATCTTTTTTATCATCATCTCAACATTAGAAATACACTTTGAGCAAATAGGGTCACTAATCTGTGTCATGAAGTAGGCTATGCGTTCATCATTCAACATCTGAAACTGTCAGAATCTGAGAGCCCTGTAATCAGAATCAGAGAACAAGTCCTTCTTTCTAGTAGTGTTCATTTTAAGATCCTTCTTGAAAAACAAATGGAGAATGAAACAATCCACAAAAAGCTAGAAAACACCAGGAAATCAGAATCCTGGTCTCCTTTTGCTAAACAGTAAGATGCAGGGTCACAGTCCTTTCATCTTCTGATGCACTCTCTTCCTCATGAAACAGCATCAGTAATGCAGATACCTAGCATATTCTAGAGCCTGGTGAGTGTATTATTCTTCTAGAACATACAGAAAGGTAGCATGAGGAAAGCACTGAAGTTAGATCACCTTTTCCATACAGGGACTACTTTCAACACTGGGTCCCAATTTTTTTAAATAAAGAAGTAGCTTCTTTCCTGTTTTCAAGGTCCTTTCTGGTAATTTCTTACTTAAGTTATGAATAACTGGAACACTGAAAATACTGTGACACTTTCCACTACCAAATTATGAACAAATGTAATTATGCAGACGAGAACAGCTTTCTAAACATCTCATCATTTTCACAGAATCACAGAATCAACTAGGTTGGAAACGACCTTGAAGATCATCCAGTCTAACTGTTAACCTAACACTGACAGTTCCCAACTACACCATATCCCTCAGCGCTATGTCAACCCGACTCTTAAACACCTCCAGGGATGGGGACTCCACCACCTCCCTGGGCAGCCCATTCCAACGCCTAACAACCCGTTCTGTAAAGAAATACTTCCTGATATCCAGTCTAAACTTTCCCTGGTACAACTTGAAGCCATTCCCTCATGTCCTATCACTTGTTACTTGGTTAAAGAGACTCATCCCCAGCTCTCTGCAACCTCCTTTCAGGGAGCTGTAGAGGGCAATGAGGTCTCCCCTCAGCCTCCTCTTCTCCAGACTAAACACCCCCAGTTCCCTCAGCTGCTCCTTGTACAACATATGCTCCAGACCCCTCAGCATTTTGCGGGTAACATGCGTAATGGCTGACTGCAACATTTATTGACACTGTGAAAACATTCTTTATGTGGGGTCAGACAAAAGACAAATTTTAATTCTTGCATTAATTCTTAATTCAAATTAAAATGATCTTAAGTTTCTCTTGGAAATTACTTAAGGAAATTTAAATCAGGGCCAATTTTTGTTCTTCATGATAGGAGGAAACTCACTGGACCAGATGATGATGTCCACGTCTGAAAGTAATCCAACACTGCACCTACAATCAGTACAGAATGATGGAGATCTCTTGGGTGCAACTGATTTGCTGTCCAATCAGACATCTTTGAATGTGCCTCCATCTTTCCAGTGATAATAAACAAAGCCTAAGATAATAATGTATCTGAGCCTAGTTAAAATACAAAGGACTGCATTTTAGATATCTCAGAATAATTTAATTTTAATCCTCTGGATATCCAAAATTATTTCAATGACTATTATATTTCATAAAATCTAATTTAATTTTTAAAAAAATTTTTTGAAGACAAAACATGTGAAAAGACGAGTTACAAATATACATTTGTTTTTGAACAGAAGTAGGTTGGTACATCATAAGTTCTTTCTTCTTTTAGAGAAATTTGTAGTAAACTCAAGTACTTGCATGAAAACTAAGGACAATATTACTTGAGACCAAATAATTTTTTTCAGCACTGGAAGTCATACTGAGCTAGGATAGAAAAAACGTCTTAATTCTCCTGCACTTTAGGTCTATTCCATAAGAAATCTGTTCCGGAAACTGTTAGGGAATTCAGTCTGTTAAATCATTGAGACATCTCATAATTTGTTTCACGTGGTCTGATCATTAATTTATTTAATAAAATAAAGTGAAATTTCACTTTGAAAAATTTGAGGTTCTCAACTCTGAATTGCTAGACTTTCAGAAAGTTTCTTATAACTCCTACAACAATTGACTGAAAAAGCATTACACCAGCACAAATGGAACAGCAGAGATACTGCTTTTAATACAGTGCTGCCTAACAGCTATATTTATATGATTTTTCATCACTCCTAGCTTACACTATGTATGATGATAATTATTTAAGTCTTTGCATCTCACTTCCAGTAGGCTCTAAGCCATCAATTACACTAGTTCACAAGAGACTAGAATTCGGATTGCCCTATGTCCTCTTGGTCTCAGGCTATGTAAAAATGTCCTTAATGGACTGGAAACAGCTAAAAGGCAAAAAAATACTCTAGTACTGGACAGGAGGTGAGTAAGCCCAAGAGACAAGCAGGTAATTTCTAGTTAAACATTTTCCTTTGATCTGTATATCGCTTTTTCTATTTTGAGCTAATCTGATTAAGTATGCACAAAGGGGGAGCCAAAGGAGAAAGGTTTTTCTTCAGGCAGCCAGCCAGGAAACAGTAGCAGAGACCTAATTTATTATTATTATTATTATTGATCGATCTCCAAGTCATACACATAATTGACTCAAAATAACAGAGGAGCTGAATTGAATCTGAAGCATTTGAGCATACTTAATATGGGGTTTTCCAGTGCTAAGAGCTTGGGTAGTTTCAACTACTTTCAATACCACAGAAAATGTAGGTAAAATTGTATTATGGCTTCACAAGCTATTTTGTGTCAGCTGAACTTCAATAACTGACAGTATGGGTGCTGTTACCCCACTGCAAATATGAAGAGAAATGCTCAAGCTTATGTCCTTTCTTGTTAAGACTTAAGCAAATGCATTTCATATTACATTTCCTGTCAGTTACACAGTCAAAGTACAAAGTAATTACCAATATCCGATTTAGTCATCTAGATGCCTTTTAGAAAGCACAGGGAGAAATGGCAGCTGTGTGGAGTGATTCATCTCATTCTAAAGTAGACAGCTGAAATATATCAGAAAAATATGCCTTAAAAGTACCTTTTTTTTTTTTTTTTTTTTTTTTTTTAGCTAGGGACCCTACCAGTTTAGATGCAGACGTCTAACCAAATTTGCAAGAGACAAACTCAGTCAGTTACAACAGCTCAGCTTACACACGACAATTCATCTCTGGCAATAATTCATTTGTATGTTTGAGCTGAAAAGACTTTCTATGTAAAGACAGAGAAATGTAGTGTTGGCTCAAAGTACTTATTGCCTATATACATACCACATTCTATAGCTTGCCCCAAGTACCAAAAAATAAAAACATCACAAATCATGGGTTACAAGAACTGCCACTTACTTCAGCCCTTCTGGCGCTCCAAGGGGACACAGGTCCTCCTTCATTAGTGAGACTTGTGGTCAGAAGATCCCAGCTGTAGCTTTATAAATTGTAAATTCAGAATACAGGCTGTTTTTAACCGACTTCAGCAGGAAATATACAATGGTGTAAGCTAGTAAGATAACCAATTCTGGTCTTGCTGATATTGTTATCTTACCACCCACTACTTTTATACTTTTTTATATGTAGAAATTGTGAAAGGTTAGACAGCAAAATTGGACTACACATACATCTATTAGGTATGTACACAGTACTGCGGCAAAGGGGCAAAACGAAACAACCAAAACTATTAAGAAACAGTCATCATCAGTTAAGTTAGCCAACAATTTGCAAGGTTTGCTCATTCTTCAAATGTTTGTTCTAATATAGAAATATTGAATCTTTACTTGATGAGTCAATCTCACACACAAAAAAAAACCCAGCTCAGACTTCTCTGACCCAAAACATTAATGTATAGTGTCTAGACTAACATTTTACCAGGACAGATGTTACCACAAGTCAACTATCAATGAATTTACATCAGTTAAAGGAAGAATATGAACTAACCATTGCAAGAAAGTAAAAAAAATCCTATGGTTCCTATATAAAATATGTAAACTGCTCTATTCTAGATAGCTTAGAAATTATTCCAAGTGTTTTAAAAGAACATAAACAGTGTATGATTTCTCTTAAAAATTAAAATAGCTCCTTCATTGTCAAAAAAATATTGCTGTTGATGCCTCCTTTAAGACTGTGATTAACAGTATTTAGAAACAATACTGCTGAGATATAATATGTTTTGCAGGGTAGATCCTGGATCTTAGTTACTTAGGAGATTATCTTCTAATTGCTCTTCTTCATTTGAATTCATAACATCACCACTGTAGCAACACTTAAGTTGTATTTAAGGATGCATTTCATTATAATCCCATGTTTTCAGAGGCTTATAACCTTATATGAATTATCTGCTCATAAAGTTATTCTCGGCCCAAAGAAGGCATTTTGGAACAGTCTGACACAACACCATTTGACTGCTTAGGATTTGCATGTTCAAAAATGTGCTACTTCTTTTGCCTCCTTTTTGATGACACATTAACATACTTGTCAACTTATGGTACTCAAAACTCCCCAGGTTTTTTTAAGGCGCCAGCTTGCAGTTCTCAACATGTAGAAATACTTCTGACACATTTGGAAGACAGCTTAGAAATAACACAGGTTTAAGTATTGCTCAGTTAAGGAACGGTCAGTGATACCTGAAACTGCTTAAAAGGAGCAGTGACACTGAAGAAACTATCAAGATTTGTTACATTTCTCAATCAGTCAAAAGGGACAAGTCTACTGGCATGGAAAATCCTGCTTCTGCCTTTTTCCCTCTCAAAACAAAGTAGACATAAATTTGTTTATACTGGCTGGAAAAAATATTTTCCTGTCCTAAACAATTATTATCCTGTAAGTATACTAAAGCTAAACAGGTGACCATGCATATCAACATCTGACACTTGGCCACAGCTCAGGAGGCTTAAGTCTAGGCATGGGTCTAGACATCTAACTTCTACTCTCACATGATCCCCAGTCTAATGGTGTCAAAGTAATTAAGCACCTCAGAAAAACAGCTGTAGAATCGGATCTGGCCTCCCAAATAACACCAATGAGGCATAGGCTGTCACCTCCTCACATTTGCTCAACAGAAAACCATTGATGTCAGAGTCACTGGGAATTTGCAGATGTGGAGGCAAAGGAAAAACAAAAATCAGAAACCCCCCAAAAAAACATCCTTGTAATGATTTGGGTTTCCAGCCACTTGCTGAATCTTCACAAAAATGGAGCCGTATACACCACAATGAGAAACAATGGTCACAAACAGGGGTGATATCACACGAGGTATCCTCCTGTTCTTATGAGGCTGTCACTCCAACTGACATATACCGTGAAGTAACGAGCAACATCTTCTCCAGATCCCAGAAAGGAGGGAGATAAATGGCACTGAATTGGCTGTGTTTCCCCAAAATGTCTCAGACAAACTACAGCCGCATCAGGCTGAGCAGCTGAGCCATCAGAGACTGGGCTCAGAGTCTCAGACAGAAAGGAAAGATTTACTGCCATCTGGTAACAACAGCGCTGATGTCTTGGAGAGACCCACTGGGCTATGCAGCAGCACCTAGCAACTCTAAAACTAAAGGGATGTAATTAGGTAGCTTAATTACTGGACTGCTTATAAAGTTGGAAATTTTACATTATGTTTATGTTGCTATTAGTTATGTTTGGCAGGAAAAGAAGGATGTGGGAAACAGAACCTTTAAGAGGTTAAGATGAGCCAAACTGAAGCAGTCACTGTCATCTGCTGTCTTGTTATATTATTCAGGGACTCCTGTTATACAGTATGGATCGCCTTGGACTTGGATGCTGAATGTAGCAACCCTCTATCATGGTACTTGGCACTGAGTGACTGCTGAAAAACACAGCAACCTTGGTGGTTGACAATCTCTATATATTCACAGGACAGCTAAAGCAAGAACAGTTTATAGTATAAGTTTCTCCACTCTGCCAAAACATCACTATACTCCCAAGCTTCTCATAGGTGTAGAGCAATATTGTAAATTTCATTCCTATTAAAATGCATTGTCCTCTACAGGCTGCTAATTATTAGTAGCGGCAGTGACAGCAATTTGAGAGAGATAAATACTCCTGTAATTTTGAGTAGAGGTTTGGGACAGCATGGGAGGGCAGAGAGACAAATGCTCTGTTCATTCTTGCAGCCACAACCTCTTAGCAAAACCAGAAAATATTCATGGGCAAATACGGTTGTTAGCCACACACTGAACATACAAAATTCAAAGGATACAACAAAACCAGAAGCTGACCTCCAAGCCTGAGCTTTTGCAGTTTTCACATCAAGAGCAGATATGAATATGAAATATTTTGTTAGTTTTCACTGGACATCCCCAATTGGTATTTCAAACTAGATGGAAAACTGAAATTCAATGTAGAAACCTGGTGTCTTACTGCTGTTTTAATTTCTAAAAATTACCAGTCCATCATTGTATGAAATTTCCCACCCTTCTTGAACAATTCAATAGTAGTTGATCTGACTGTTTATACAGAGAATTAAATGCCTTTAAACATGCTAATGTGATTCCAGTAGCACATTTGCTCTTGCTAAGCTATAGACTAACAGCTTTGTAAGTCATAAAGAGCAAAGCCAACTAAAAGGTGAGTATATTGCAGTTGCAAAATTATACGTTACACAACCAGTGCATATCATACATAAATGAATACATTCAGTGAAGAGCTGTCTGTGTTATAGCACCTTTCCTTTTTTTTTTTTTTTTTTTTTTTCCATTCTAAAAGGTGTGAATAAGAGACTTGAAGCCAAATTCAGTGTCTGAAGAAAGCACTCCGCTATGTTAACCCAGCAGCAAAAGGAACAGTAAAGAGCTATTGTCAAAATAATCTTTTAGGATTCTGCAGAGCATAAAACAATTATTCATTCTGAGGTGAAGACCTCACTCTCCCCACCTTTCTTTTTTTCCTAGACCCAGATCCAAATTGTTTTTCTTCCAGAGAATAACCTGCTTTATTTCACTTTTAACTCCAACAAACACAACTGCTATATATACTAACTATGCTTCTGTGTCAAGGGGCACTGAAAATAGACTAGTATTGTTGAAGAGACAAATGGAAAAACCTTTATTTGACAGGGTGTTCTTGTCAACAAAGAACAAATATAAAGGACCCACATGAACGTTGAAAAGCTTAACCAAAAAAGGAATCACATGCAATGGTATTTTAAAAGCTCAAAAAAGTCTCTCAGAAGTAGCTAGGAGGCAAACAAGGAATTTTTTTGGCTTTTATGTTAGGGCTTTTTTGTTGCATTTTACAGCATACTATGAAGCCTAAGAACACGTCATAGTACTTTGTAGTAGAATTTAAGACCTGGTAAGTGTCTGTATTTTGCATAAAGCTATTGGGTGAGGCTGTGCGTTCTGGCATAGCTTGCCACTGTGTGATAGCATTTTTAAAGCATACTGTGCTTGAACCATCAACAGACAGTATTAGTTTTATGCTCCACAAGTTACTTTGTTATGTGCAATGGAATAACTACTATGAAGTTTTGTATTGCAGCACTTTTGTCACAGCTGTTTATTAGATATAGAGCCTTATTTTGAATTTTTTATTTGCTTTCTTTGTTGTGATTTCCATGGCCTTCATAATGTATTGTGATTTAATTAGAAAATGGACCAGAGAGCATTAAAGGGAATTTTGGTGATTCCAGTCGTTAAAGATTTGACCTTGCTGGCACGTAAATGGGGTTCTTAACAGAGTGCTTATTTGTTTGATTTGTGCTTAAAGGATCTGTATATTTAAATCTATTTCATGAAATAAAACACCAGACAAAAAGTAGTATCTAGGGGGTTTTCCTTGCAGACATTTCAAAGCATTAACTTTATCACATGGATACAAATATATATCACAGGAAAGGGTGAAATAAGACAGTATTTATCCCATATTTAAGAAAACGTTAAGTATTAAAATAGATCATTTTTTTAAAGCTGATTCAGAAGAGGAAAAATAAATATATATGAACTCAGGTTTCAGGAAGAAAACCGGATAATTAAACATTAGCCTAAAAATTAAGCTGTACTTTTGAGGACTAAGAAGCAAAATGCACACTAAAGATGGAAGGGAAAGAACTAATCTGTCAGAAAATACACCTCTCAGTCAGGTTTGCCACAAAGCTGATTATTTCTTTAGTCCTAAAATGTTTATTTCTTTGGTCCTAATTTCTTACAGGTTAATCACAGAATTGTCTAAATTGGAAAAGACCTTGAAGATCATCTAGTCAGTCTTCTTACTGAACGGATCGATTTCCCAAGGAATTGGGATTTGTTTAACCAGGAACAGTGAGGCAGCAAGAACAGTAGGACAGTACTCATGAGGGAGGTCTGGACTCAGTAAAGAGGTTTTGGGCCATCTAGTTGTGTCCCAAACACAAAATACAGATCTTCTGGAATCAAGGGAAATCATCACAAAACTTTAACATGCCTGATGCTGCTGAGAAGGGATAACTACAGAGGATGTGACTTCTAGGTAGGTCTAGCAGCAACAGAAGGGCACACCAACCAGAAAACTATTCTGAGGACAGCGTACACATGGGCAGCAACTGTGTCAATGTGCCACAGGCACAGCCCTCAGTACCCGTTGGAGCCACTACCCCAGCACATCAGACACCTAACACACTTGGAGGTCCTGAAGGCAGATGCAGCTCTGGAGGCTCAGTGCAGCAGGGACGCCTGGTGTTTCTCACTGATCTCAAGGCCAGGGGTGATGGGCTCCTCACCTGCAGGACATGTGCACTGCCAAGGCTCTCTGTCACCAAATAAAGGAGCTGTGGGAAGAGGTCATCAGTCTGTACAGCATCAGGAATTATGAGAAAGAGGTCGACTGGATCTTCTCTGAGACCAGACTCTCTGCAGGACACGAGAGTCTGAGTCACAGATGCACTGAAGGAGAGACATGGAGAGCCTGTCCCTCCTTCCTACTGAGCCTACTGTTTGGGGAAATGGAGACTCCCAGGATGGTGAAGACTGGGAGCTCATGATTTCTGTCACCAGGAAGATGACTCCTGCTCTGCCTGCAGATCTGTAACTATGCATTAAGGCCAGTCACTTATGGTACACCCTAGGGGTGAATACTGGGCAGAATATACTTTTCAACATCTCCATTAATAACCTGCACTATGGGACAGACTACACCACCAGCATTTTCACAGATGATGAATTGTTGATTCATCTGGTTGATATGCCAGACAGTTGTGCTGCTGTTTAGAGGGAACAATAAAGGATGGAGAAATGGTTCAGCAAAGAGAAATTACAAATTCTCAGGAATAATCCCATGCACCAACACAGACTGAGAGCTCACTGGCTGGAAAGTAGCTATGCAGAAAAGGCTCTGGGCATCCTGGTGGACAGGTTCAATGTGTGCCAGCAAAGCAACATGCCCTTGCAGCAAAGGAGGACAACAGCCTCCTGGACTGTGTGAGGAATAACATCACCACTAGGATGAAGGAGGTAATCCTTCCCCTCGGTGCTGGTGAGGCCACTGGAGTAGTGTGTCCAGTTCTAGGCTCTCTAGTACAAAAGAGACAGTGACATACTTGAGCAAACCCAGCAAAGGATCATGAAGATGGTCAAGACACAGAACAGTTACATATGAGGAGAAGCTGAGAGACCTGGGACTGTTCCCTGGAACAATGTGTATAAATACCTGATGGGGTGTGTGGTGTAAATAAGATGGATCACAAGAGGCAATGGGCACAAATTAAAATACAGGACATACCATTTAAATACAAGAAAAACAATCTCTACTGTGAAAGTGATTAAACACTGGAACATGCTGCATAGAGAAGTTGTGGGGTCTCATGCTTGGACACATTCAAAACCTGGCTGGTCACAATTCTGGGGCAACTTGCTCTAGCTGACCCTGGCTTCAGTATCGTGTTGAACTAGATGTTCTCCAGAGGTGCCTTCCAACCTCAACTGTTCTGTGAATCTGTGAATCTATCACATTTAACTGAACTAAAATATCTCTGACGTTTCTAAAAAGAGCAAACCAAGAATCCATGTCCCTTAATATTTTCCTGCTATCTCTGCTGAGACGTCAGTATTTGTGTTACTGTCCATCCAAAATGCTCAATCTCTTTGTAAGAAATGCTATATAAAATAGCCCAGCTTCTGACTTAACCTGTTCAATAGATTTAGGTATTTAGTTGTATTTGGTGTACCTTATGAGGTAAACAAAATAGGTTTGATAAAAAAGATAGGTTATGATAGAAATAATTTTCAGGTTTTTTCCTCCTTCTTGCTAATTTTTAAATGGTTTTGGTTCTTAATTTCCCTTCTGATTTTAGCTGTTGCAAGTTCCAATTTGACAGGAACAATTTTTACCCACAACATATTCAAAACAACCAGAAATGGAGCACTTCAGTCCCTAGAACTCCAGGTTCTCCACTCCCTAGTGAGAATCTTTGAGAAATATAAATTAAAATTAGTTTCAGTGCATTGAATTAATTATTCCATTTATTGGTTATTATCTTGCTTTGTGGTTTTACGTGCCTCTGAAATGTAGATGGAATTAGAAAAGAAAAAGAGAGAATCAGCTAATTAATCTTGGGCTTCCAAAAGAGACAAAAAGATTTGAAAGTAAAGAAAGTAAAGTAAAAACTTGATTAATCTAAAAAAAACCAACAACCCCCCCAAAAAAAACTTTCAAAGAGTGTAGTTACATGAAATGTAAACTTAATTCATGTTTATGCACTGCATTTACTCAGCATATGTTAGTATATATGTGTATGTAGAGAAATTTAATGTATTGGCAGAAAATTTCATGTTTCTATAGCACTCTAGAGTTTACGAATAAAATATTTAATTCAGGAGGTTGCCATTACATTTGCTAAATTATTTCACTGACCTTTTTCCATGCTTCTGTTGGCCCACAGTGGATGCATGAGCATTGCCAAAAAAAAAGAAAAACACCATTTACCAGTTACAGAAGAAAAAGATAGGTATTCAGTAGTAGGTGCTATTTAAAACAGGCATCAGGGACAAAAATTTAGAACTGGCACGTATTGTGAAGATAAGTCTTAGACTCAATTAACATATGTCATATGTCTAAAGTGAAGTACGGCAAATGATGATCTAGCAGAGATTTTTGGTAGTTGCTCTTTATAGAGTAGCACCAAGCTAGTCACAAGACCCACTGGTTTGACAGCAGCCAAAAAAAATTAAACTCTTTCAAAAGGAACCATGCCATATCAACTCTGCCAAACTACATCTTGACTCTGTGTGTCACATCTGCTAAACCTTAGTGTTACCAGCTCTAAGCTGAAGCTGGACATGAATTTTGCAATGCACATTGTATGGTGATGCACATTGTGGACTTACCAGCCTGAGTTTCCACAGTCAGAGACATCTCTTCCCATTTCACATTGAGGACATACCATGGAACAACAAGACAGCTTCTTCTTAGACCAATGTCTGTGCTGGTTCTGCTTTAGACTGTATATGTAGATCTCCACTTGCCATCACTTACAAAATATGTCCCCTGCTATCAGAAGCAAGATACCTATATTATCGTCTCACCTAAAACACATAGTATACTAGCAGCATTGCCTTTCATAAGATGTGTTTCCTTGTATCTACAAACAGATGGGAAAGGAGGGTTTATATTTACCTCCACTTAAATTATATTTGTTTTTATGGGAAATAAGCCACTGTCTCCAGGTACTTAAAAACACAATGATTTATGCAAAATACTAATCATTTCAATACTGTATATGCCTTTTACCCAAAATTATAGCATGCCTGCAAGATTTAACTAGCAGGATACACTTCATGCTTTGAAGCCTTCTTACAGTCTTTCTGATTTTGTGGGAGATCTATCAATAAACACTTCTGAAAGGTCTATTCTTTTTTTCTTTAAACTAATTCACATTTTATATTAATTTGAAGAGGTCTAAGACCCAGCAAAATTGTGGTCTGGCAAGATGAAGTGTTGAATTAATAAACACATCCAAAACTGACTGTGTCCTAAAATATTCCAAGCTGAAACCTCTGGCAAGTGGGGTATTTAAGTGCAAGCAAATGAAGATGTATCTAGATGATCTGGCACTTTGGCTACAGTAATTTAGTGAGATGAGATTTAATGAAGACCAAGATAATACTTAGTACAAATATAAACAAGAAAGCTTCTCTATTAAGTCATAAAGGAAGAGATTTAGGAGCATGCAGAGGGTAATTGTAAATAAATCAAATTAACTCCCAGTACAATGCATTTTGAAAAGTTCCACTCTGAAATTTATATACATATGACACTATTGTAGAACAGGAGAAATTACTCTTGAGGTTTTACTTTGCTATTCTCCTGTAAGCACTTGAGCACAAAGAACTAGATGTACTCACAGTGTCAATCTGTAAAATTATTATATCTATCCATCTCCATTCCAGGAGTGCATAGTTTTTAGTGCTAATTGCCACCTAGTAGTGGATAGTATTAAAAAAAATAAAAAAGAAATTAAAAAAAAAAAAAAAAAAAAAAAAAAAGAGGATTATCTGTTTCCAACATATTCAGGCTTCAGATTTTTTTTTTTAACCCAGGCCAATTAAAACCAGCATAGCCAGTTTGTGACAGGCTTTGGCTAGAACTTTGAAGTGAATCCACTTGTCTCTTTTTCTTAAAGTAAGTATATTAAAACATCAAAAGGACTATGAATAACTGAAGTGAGGTTACATTTGAATGAAAATTAAAATAGTGTAGCATGTTCATGTACTGTTAGGGTTGGCATATCTTCTCTCTCTCCTGTGGTCTTCCATTTGAACCCAGACAAGACAGAACAAGCAGTATTTCTTCCCAATGCTCAAGAACAGCTATTTAGAAAATTAGAACAAATAAAAGCATGCACATTCCATAAGCATTGGGGAAAACAAACAAACAAACAAACACCCCAAAACCAACAAAATGCCCCACCAAACAGGTACATCAGTCACATTAGTATATTGTCAAGCCAATCTGCTCCCCCAAGGTGCTTTCTGCAAGTAGCACATTTCCCATCTATTAGTTGGGATTGAACAACCACTTCTCTGGGCAGGTTTAAAAAAGTAAACCAGATTCTCTCAAAACCTTTATTTCCTTCTACAGTTAGAATGTGACTTTTCTTATAATATTTCCATCTTCACGTTTCATGCAGTAATCCTTAATAGTAATTTTTACTCAGTTCCTGGGATCAGTCACTTTCTCCTACTCTAAGTGCAGAGATTTAGACATCCTTCTTTTTAGATGTTCTGCCTCCAGGTTTATTTTGCTGTCCAGCCAGTAGGAGAAACACCATCTCTTGCCTGGTTCCTCCAATAAGATTTTTTTTTTTTTTCAGGAAACCCGAGGGTGATTCAGCTAGTCTGTCCTACATGCTTATTTGAGAATGTGATGAAATGCAATTTGAAGAACCTTATTCTTCTTGGAGACAATCTAGGATAACCATCTCAGGCTTGGACATCTAGGTGAAATAAAACCTACACTTAACAGATTTTAGATCCTTGCATAACAGATGTGTTATCCAAAAGTCAGCTGTTAAACGACACAGAGGGAAGATTATGTTGATGCTTCTGCTTCTTCACATTTTGTCAACTGCCAATCAAGTTTCTCCCTTTCTCAGTTTTTGGGTTTGGTTTTTTTTTTAATCTAACATTTTAATCAGTTTAAGCACATTTGCACCTCTTAGCACTTTCATGCATTCTTTTTCACATTTATCAGCATGGTTTATGGATCATGACAAACCCTTGGAGATAAATGTGTTATCAATTTTTATTTTGTAATGATTTATGGTGAATCATAGTTGAAAACTCTGAGACTGTTCAACAGTTATTAGGCCTGAGGAAATTTGGAATTGAATAATTAAAAAACACCCCAACAACACAACCACCTGAAATTATGCAAAGATAAGTGAATAAGATTATTATTAATATAGATACATGCTACAGCTGTAGGCTATGTGTGTGAAGTATCCACACTGCAAACATAATGAAGTAATTAAGCACCTTCAAAAACAAGCCAAGGGGATAGAAAAACTATTGTACATGGCAAGACATTGTACTGTTAAGAAGGCAGTGTTTCTGGGCTAGAATGACTACAGGTGCACTAACCCTGTTGTATTCTGGCAACACTGAAGCTCCCTTACAGCGAAATGAGAATGCCTTTCTAGAGTGAGGTACAAAAGCTCTCCTGAACATGTCTGTAGTTGAGAGTTCCTAAATAGACCTACAACTGCCATTTTCATGCTGCTGGAAGCTTCTTCTGGGGAATTTTAGCTCTAATGAAGGGAAAGTCACCTCTTCTATTGTCTAGATCTTTAGCAGTCAACCAGGGCTGCTTATAAAGCAAGAGCAGCTCTCTGCTATTCCCGTGTGAGTTTACTAATCCAGGACATACTTATTGTTGCATTCATCTATGCACAGCATGTATATACCGCACACATTGAAAACATCGGGATCAGACTCAGCAAATGGCTGGATGGCTTTTGGAGGCATGTTGGGACCAGGGTTTGGCACTCTATGGATCAGTAATGAAAGGCAGCTACTGAGCCTGAATCCTGAGCACTGTTTAAGGGTCACATCTTTCCCTGGCTCTTTCTTTGGACAATTCAAACAGCTCTGTTGAAGACAGACGTGTAATAAGAGGGGCCTGCTCCATGCTGAGCTGATAGAAGCCATCTATATATGCCATATGGAATCAAGGCCCAGGTTTGGTTCCTGACACTCTCTGTTCGGTATTATAGACATAAATCTGTCATTTCAAATGTGATTGTGTCCATCTGCATAGCAATCTGCTCTGACAACTGTAAAACAAACAGAGTGAAAAAAAATAAGGAAAATTTCAGTCCTGCGTGCTAGGTAAGGCAGATTCTCCTTGTCTTCCTATTATCTGGATGGTTCACCCAAAAAGAAAATAACGTGCCTTTGCAAAACATAGTGGAAAAGATGAGCAGCCTGGTCACTGGCAGACAGAGAAGCTGGCAGAACTGCAGCTGGAAGACATAAATGGGGTTTAGCAGAATTAAGAGGAGAGGTAGCAGGCAGAAGCACATGCACAGGGTAATAGTTTCTGAAGCAACAGAGATCAACACAGGAAAATAATCATAACAATTACAAAAACCAGTATGTGTAATTGCTATACTATCTCAGTTTTGAGAACCATCATTTTTTTTATCATGGCAGCAGTGTCTTGAAGGGAGGCTGCAGGGACAAGAAACACAGTTCCTCTGACCTGGCTTAGATGTCTCAGATACTGACATCTACACTGCAGGCGCACGTGTGCATTGGTGAACTCTAGATTTCAAACTAGATGAGGTAAATGCTGTCCTGAGTAACATACTCTTCAGCTAAAATACTGCAAAGGCAAAATTTGGTAAATTTAATCTAATCTAGCTAAGGCTAAGGGAAGTCTTACTTTGGTAGAAGTAGCAACACGATAGAGGAAAAGATAAAAATCATACAACTGTAAATATGAAAACAGGGCCTCATTTAAATAAAAGGAGACTATAGTCTTGATCAGTAGACAGATACCTGTTGAAAAGTTGACAATTCTTCCATTAAAACCAGTAGGTTTAATCTTTGCATCTGACACTGCATTACATTTATTTTGACAGAATCTGAGATATTAGGTATATACATGAGATGATAAAATAAAATCCAGCATCAAGATGAGTTGCTGAAATGGAAACTCATTAAACAAAATGAAATCCATCTTACTTACTAAACAAGGTTCAAAGGCAAGAAGCAACCTAGGAAAATACAAATAAAATAGGTTACCTTTTAAAGGGGTAAATCCTTAATTGTCCAAACAAGAAAATTGGAGTATTTCTAACGCTACTGCTACAGTTTTTTCAGCATGTGTGGGTAGGTTGTAATATATTCTTGTGATATAGAATGATAGAGTCAGGGCAGGAGATAAAAAGATGATGAGTGCAAGGTAAAACCAATTGTGCATTATATGAATGCTTTCTCTTCCTCCCATCAGTGCAGTTGAGGGTAAGTATGAGCAAACAGACTTTACTCACTTCTAAATTGGGTAGAAGACAGTTTATTTGTTTATTGTCTTCTAGGAACGCCATGCAATTTAGTTAATGCACTTTTTGTTTTGTTTTTTTTAATGTCTTTAACTTTGTGCTACTGCAGGTCCCCCTGGGAAAGAGCTTTTCCTAGCAGTGCCTCAAGGAAGAAGTGTATTGAGGCTGTGAACCTCTGCAGGAAGTAAATTATTTGCAAGGAGCAATTACTAAGGAAAGGTGTCCCTAACTAACAACTGGTTGATGTTACTGTCTGGTTATTAAAGATACTCTTCCCAAAGTACTCTGTGATTTTTTTTTTTTATTTTTTTTTTCCCAGTGCTTTTATGCTGTCCCTTGAATCCATGTAAATCTCTACTTTTAACAGCATGTAAGTGAATTCCCTGAAGTTACTGGAAATTACTATCTGAGGAAAGAAACGAGCCTCAAAATAAGAGTTCTTAAACATTTCTAGGATAGGGGTTCAGTCCATTTCACTAGAAAACAAGCTTGATTTCTTCAATTAAAAAATGCTCATTTAGAACTAGGGGGATTCTCAGATATCCTACAACATTAGTTCAGATAGAAATTGTCATCTGGTAAAAAAAAATGTCAGTATGTCTGCAGTAACTGAAGTCTAATAATTTATATTTTCAAGAGAAAATGGAGTTGAATATAAACTAACTTCAATAAGAAATTTAAATAGTTGTACATTATTTGCATTCTCATTCATATATGCAAATAGGCAGTAACAGTACTTGTATGTGGAATTATTCATTGCCCAAGATGAGAAAGAGTTACAAGAGTGGGTCATGCAGAGTGAGCTATATTCATCAAACAAAATGTCAAGGTCCACTGTGCTGGTAAATCCTCCCAGTGCATTTGGATTTGTGACTCCTCTGATTACTTTCCAAAATCCTTTATGGTCTGTTATGTCAGCAATACACAGATTAAGAGACATTACTGGCATACACTGACATGAAGGAATTTAACCTCTTCAAAGGTGCACATTATTTAAAATATATAAAACATTTCCTTTGTCTTCCTATACAATTAATCAAAAACAAATGTTGCATTAAAGATTTTAACATATTTTTCTCTAATGTGTCACATGTAACAACACATACTGATTTTGACTGCTCAAGTTTATTGTAACTTTTTTTTAAAATTTATGTGAAGATACTAAAAGAAAAAAAAAATCAACATTGATTGAAGGCAAAAAAGTCAGAATTTAGGCCAGAACTATCTACTGAACTCTCTCCTTGGTGTAATATTCAATCAGCAGCTATTTAATCTATGTTAGTAACATACATTTATTTTTGTTATGGATATTACTGTAGCATGAAATTGGAGGAGGATTTCCTTACAGCTGAAATGGATTACAATACTTTTGTAATGAAAAATGAAGTTCCTGCTAGCTGGAAGTTTCTTCTTTTTTATTATTCTGTCAATTCAGGGACAGAATAACACTGTGCTGCTTTGATGTGTCTGCACTTTTAGTGTTTTCTTCTGTAGGGTTTGGGGTTAAGTGCTGGGTACAAATACACTCATTGAACTCCAGCTTCCTAAATGAAGGGCTAAATTTGTAGGTCATTCTAGGCCTAGACTTTTCCTGGCAGCATATGGGAAACCACTCAGCTTTACAGTCAGGTAAAGGCTAGATACTGGTTATATTGTATATGAGGTTTCTTGTGTTTTGTTACACCTCAAGAGAGAGAAGGGGGCTGAGGATAGGATTCCCCAACTGCTCTCTGAGGACTCGGCACAAAGCACTGCAGCAGTCTTCTCCAACTATGAAATCTGAAACTCTGCTTGGTCCCTACTTAAAGGAGCAGACTATTTCACCCATGAAGTTGATGGTGATAGCAACATACCAGCATCCCCTCCTCTTTTCATGTGATGGGCAGAGTAAGTTGACCCTGCTGTAATGATTTACAGTGCTCATTATTTATCATTATTTAGGTTCTCTGAGGATTATGAAAAAGAGAAAATCTGATAAAGTGAAAGTGTCATCTATCAATTGGTCAGGAATGTCAGGAGTAAGTTTTACCTGAATTGTAACACAGTTTTACTAAATCCTAGGATAGCGTGCTGATGCTTGGCTAAACCTAAAGTACTGTTCAGAACCTGCCAGCACCATTCCTCAATTACCAACATTTTTACAACATTCTAGTGAATTCCTAAGGCTTGAGTCCCTTGAACTTTTTGAAAAAACTTTTTTTTTTTTTTTTTTTTTTAAAGTTGTAATGTTTAAATCATTTGTGTTCTGGAGAAAATCTAGAAAATAACCACTGAGAGTCTCAAAAAGTCCATAAAGCAACCACTGCTATAATTCCAGATGTTCATCTCTTTTTTTATATAAACATAGAATGTCTTGAGTTGGAAACCACCTTAAATATCATCTAGGTCCAAATGCCCTGGCATAGTCAGAGACACCTACTTCTACACCAGGTTGCTCAAAGACCCATCTAACCTGGCCTTGAACACTTCCAGGGAGGGGGCATCCACTTCTCCAAGCAACTTGTTCCAGTGTCTCACCACCCTCATAGTGAAGAATTTCTTCCTTATATCTAATATCCTTATATCTAATCTAAGCCTGCCATTTTTCAGTTTAAAGCCTTGTACTGTCACTACCTGCCCTTGTAAAAAGTCCCTCTCCAGCTTTCCTGTAGGCCCCCTTTACGTACTGGAAGGCCACTACAAGGTCTCCCCAGAGACTTCTCTAGGCTCAACAACCCCAACTATCTCCACCTGTCCTCATAAGAGAGGTGCGTCAGCTCCTTCATCATCTTCACAGTCCTTCTCTGGACTGGATACAGCAGGTTCATGTCCTTCTTATGCTGACTTCCCCAGAATTAAACACATTACTCCAGGTTACTCACAACAGTGGAGTAGAGAACTGTCTGTCTCGACCTGCTGGTCACACTTCTTTTGTTGCAGTCCCAAATACAGCTAGCTTTCTGGGCTGCAAACTCACATTGCTTGGTCGTAGTCAGTTTTCCATCCACTAATACTCCCAAGTCCTTCTCCACAGGGCTGCTCTTAAATCCACTCATTGTCCAGCCTGTATTTGTGCTTGGGATTGCCCTGACCCACGTGCAGTTGGGTCCTTGCACTTGGACTTGTTGAACTTCATGAAGTTTGCACAGACCCACCTCTCAAGCCTGACAAGGTGCCTCTGGATGGCACATCCCTTCCCTCCAGCATGTCGACCGCACCACACAGCTTGGCATCATTGGCAAACTTGCTGAGGGTGCACTCAATCCCACCGTCTATGTTGCCAATAAAGATGTTAAACAGTGCCAGTCCCAATACAAACCCCTGAGGAATGCCGCTCGTCATTGCTCTCTACTTGGACTTCAAGCCGTTGACTGCAATGCTTTAAGTGGAACCATGAGCCATTTCCTTACCCACTGCATGGTCAATCCATCAAATCCACGTCTCTCCAATTTAAAGAAAAGGATGTCATGCAAGACAGTGGCAAATGCTTTGCATAAGTCCAGGTAGGTGATGTCAGTTGCTTTTCCCTTGTCTGCCAATGCTGTAACCCCGTCATAGAAGGCCACCAATTTTCTCAGGTACAATTTGCCCTTATTGAAGCCACATTGGCTATCACAAATCATGTCCTTATTTTCTATGTGCCTTAGCACATTTTCCAGGACAATCCGCTCCATGATCTTGCCAGGCACAGAAGTGAGACTGGCTGGCCTGTAGTCCCTTAGTCTTCCTTTCTTCCCTTGTTAAAAATGGAGGATATATTTCTCCCTTTCCAATCAACAGGAATTTCACTGGCCTGCCATGACTTCTCAAATCTGATGGACAGTGGGTTAGTCACTTCAATCGTCAGTTCCCTCAGGACCTGGGTGTGCATCTCAGCAGGTGTCACAGACTTGTGCACTTTCAGGTTCCTTAGATGGTCTTAAACTTGATCTTCTCCTACAGTGGGAGGTTCTTCATTCTCCCAGTCCCTGCCTTTGCTTCCTGTGTCTTGGGCAGTGTGGCTGGAGCACTTGTCGGTGAAGACTGAGGTCAAGAAGTTGTTGAGTACCTCAGCTGCCTTCATGCCCCGGGTAAGCAGGTGTCCCATTTCCTTCTGCAGAGGGCCCACATTTTCCCTAGTTTTCCTTTTTAGCACCCATGTGCCTATAGAAACTTTTCATGTTGCCCTTCATGTCCCTGGCCAGATTTAATTCTACCAGGGCTTTAGCTTTCTTAACTTTTGCCACTTTTTAGAATAACCCAAAAGACATGAGACTGACTAATGATTTTGACACGCTTAGGACTGACAATTATGAATTCCATATATTACTCAGGGAGAAAAGGAACAGTTTTTTAAAAGTTGAAGAGGTCACCACCTTTCTGGGACAGAAAGCACTTGAAAAAAGCACATTTCATTTGGTTGTTGGTTTTTTTTCCCTTCATCATTCACTATTGCACATCACTTTGCTTCATTTCTGAATTTCATGTCTCCCAGATGGTTGTTAATTGATAGAAGATGGCTTTCACATTTACCATTATAGCTGAAATAATGGTCTGAAATTCAAAACTTAAATATTAAAACTACACATTAGGCAGAAATGTCCAAAAGGTTAGAGAATGGAATAATTTGTCAGGGGAGAAATAGTTGAATCATCATTGCCACTAGAATTCAAGAACAGACTAGATAAAACAGATTATTAGGAGATTATAGAAAAGGGCAAGCATCAGCTGCCCTCTGTTGCTTCCTGTTTTCTAATTTAGCATGGATAACATTATGCATATCAAAGATGACCTGTGATAGTCCATAATGCATAGCATGCTATTTTGTGCTATTGAAAATACAAGAGAAAGGGGACCAGAGCATGTGACAGGCCAAGCAATAAAGTAATACGTGAATGTATGTATATATGTCATATATATATATTATATAATATACAAATAAATAATAATTTTTAAAAAAGATTAAAAAAATATCACACCCCAGAGCCCTGAGTTTTAACTCTGATGGTGCATAATACTGCACAGGGCATCAGTGCCCTCTCTGGTGTGCAGTAATCTCCCCACACATATGTTCAAACAGTTTTATATTAAATACTTTTGCTCACTTCCACAACCTTTATGTTCTGAACAAGTGCAGGGTGTAGGAGAGAGACAACTTTCAAAGTATACTGTGCTTGATGTACTTTTAATTAATTTGTAGATTGAAAGTGACTACAAGGCAAATATATGGGGGAGGGGAGACGAGAAGTACTAAAGGAGTTTTTAGCACTTTGTTTATGTAGTTTATTTCAAATCTGGTTTCATAAGAAACACAGAGCTCACTTCATCAAGAAGAGCAACGATACAGTCTCATTTCAACATATGTCAGTGTAATTAACTGCGTTTTCCAGCAAAAACTGAGCAGAATTTTATCATAGTTTCTTTATAGCAACAAGCCTTCCTCCCCAGCTCCAACACTGCTCTAATTAAAATGACTGTGACATTTCAGGACTCCTCATTTCTTCATGAATGCTACTTAGATAGTACATCTTAATTTAACATTGATTATTAGTGCTGATATTAGAGTGAATTTACATTAGCCTTTGATCGTGACAGATATTAGACCCTTGCATCACCTTATGTAATAATATGTAACTGAGCACTGCCTCCAGCTTTTCCCAGTTAATAAAACCTGGTTGAAATCCCTCCCTCATTTAGCAATAAATCCTGCCTATATCATAAAGCTGAATAATGTGTGTTGGGGGAGAAAAGTTGGGCAGGCAACAGCAGCACAGGAAAAGCGGTGCCTGCAGTGCGGACAGGCAAGCAGACAGGAGCCCTGCCCCAGCATGCAGGCAGACTGCCGATGAGGTGATGCGTGTCTGGGAAACCAAGGTTTTGAAAAAGAAACCTGTGATTGGCCAAGAATCTTCTAAGATTTTATGTCACCTGCAGAGAGTACATGACAGCTTTATTAATGCTAAGCATTCTGAGCCTGATTCACTACCACATTACTGCAGCTTCGTGCCGAGGTAGCCCCATGCAATGGTAAATTAACAGTCAGATGAAGCGTGTCCCACTCTCAAATGGCCCAGAGCATGGGGACTATGTCCCGAACCTTTTAGGGGTTCTTTATTACTGAACATGTCTAGCAGTGAATTTTGGGTAAGCACCATCTCTGCTAGGGCTGACTTCCTGGTGTTAAATTGAGATGTGGCCCTTAGCTTTTAAACTGGAATTAATTATATAGCTACCTCTCTAGGAGGTTAAATGATATTTCTGCTAAATATTTCTTTCTTGAGAGGAACTATATGACTCAGCTTTAAGGGTTTTTTTCTGATAATAGCCATCAGTACAAAGACCTAAGTGGAAATTTTACATTAACTGGGTTCTAGAGCAACTCACAGATTTATTTATCAGCACTCATTTTGCATATGCACAACTTTATAGAGGCACATATGAAAAAGTCTGCATGCAAATTTTTCTATTTGATGACTTCTGTGGACAGAGAAAATATCATACACAAACAGCATCTGTGTGCTCAAATTAAGAATTTGTTACTGCTTTCATTCAAGTTCTTAAGCATGAAAACATTTTGCAAATGAAAAGAGGACAGATCTGAATCCCTTTACAAACACTGTCTTTTCTTTTTTTTTTCCTTTAGAGAGCCTTCACAACTTAACCCTTGATGTTCCAAACTTTTGTAATTTATGCCTCAGATAAAAATAATCACATAATTTTCAGAGGAAAACAAAAAATAAAATAAAAAAATTTTTAAAAATCAACAACACAAAAACTATATCCGAGACACATTTTGTATACATGTGTACATGGATGCAGTAGAATCTTTTTCATCTAGGATACAGTTGACCCATGTATTTGATGACCACTCATAGCCACCTTTCATAACATATAACAGCCCAAAGACTTTGTCTCTTAGCAAGTGTAAGAATTAAGTTACAACTTATTTATCAAAATTTTTCCCTTATCTTAAAAAAATTACCTAAAAAGAGAGGTTCACAGAGTTCTCACTACCTTTTCTCCTGCAGCTTAAAAAGATACTTATAATGCAACATAATAATAGAAATATAGTGATATCATATTAAGAACCCAGGTGCCTACAACTACAATAAACAAATCATGTCCTTTTCTATCATTAACATTGCTGAGAGGATTATCTCCTGTTGATGTTGATTTTTTTCTCTTTTCAGGTTCAACTGAGTGGAAGTGAAATTCAGTGTCAAATAGGTGCTGGAGGCACATGCAAAAGCTCAACTCCAGCTATACAACATTTCATACAAATATGTTGCTTCAACATATCACTCCTATGGCTGTCTATATATTCTTATTTCATTCTGGTTTTCCCCACAGGAATTGCTTTCTCCCTATAGTTGGTATTGTCTATATGTTCCTATGGAAAATGTGCATGTTGTTCTTATTTGCCATTCTCACTGAAGTTGCTGGGATTTCTCTCCATAGGTCAAGGAATCACATTAGTCTAAGTTTATAGAGAGTCTCTGAAGGTTGGTACTTCATTGATAGAATTTGATTACATTGAGTTGTCACTCTCAAAGAGGAAGAAGAAAGAACGGCTCATCACAAGTTATTCTTCTTTGCCCCACACTACTATACATTTTGGTGTATACATTTGTAGCAGCAAATACAAATTATGCACTTCAGGTAGGACACCAGTAAACCCATAAGTAATTGTGTTCTTCATTGTTCTTGCTACATGACATGTTATCTGCCATGTAACTACTACTCAAACAATAACAATGCAAAGGCTGAAATTAAACACCTTTTATTGTCTTTAAATAATTCAATTTTCCAGCCCTTTTTAGATTTTTGAGATACAACTCAGTTTTCATGTTTGCAGCACAGTAATTTGACATACTTTCACAATCAAATGTCAAATGTACTTTATGTACCTGTTGTATAATTATACAGCTTTATTTATATTTTCCTAGGTAAAAAACTGGGTGGAGTTGTGGTGAATGCAGTTAAATCCAGTTGGCGACCAGTCACGAGTGGTGTCCCCCAGGCTGGGTTTTGGGGCCACTCCTGTTTAACATCTTTATTGATGATCTAGACGAGGGGATCGAGTGCACCCTCAGTAAGTTTGCAGATGACCCCAAGTTGGGTGGGAGTGTTGATCTGCTCGAGGGTAGGGAGGCTCTGCAGAGAGACCTGGACAGGCTGGAGCCATGGGCTGAGGCCAACTGGAGGAGTTTCCAGAAGGGCAAATGCCGGGGGCTGCCCTTGGGCCACAACAACCCCCAGCAGCGCTACAGGCTTGGGGAGGAGTGGCTGGAGAGCTGCCAGTCAGAGAGGGACCTGGGGGGGTTGACTGACAGCCGGCTGAACAGAAGCCAGCAGTGTGCCCAGGTGGCCAAGAAGGCCAATGGCATCCTGGCTTGTGTCAGCAATAGCGTGGGCAGCAGGGACAGGGAAGGGATCTTACCCTTGTACTCAGCACTGGTGAGGCCGCCCCTCGATTCCTGTGTTCAGTTTTGGGCCCCTCACTCCAAAAAGGACATTGAATGACTCGAGCGTGTCCAGAGAAGGGCAACAAAGCTGGTGAAGGGTCTGGAGCACAGGTCGTACGGGGAGCGGCTGAGGGAACTGGGGGTGTTTAGTCTGGAGAAGAGGAGGCTGAGGGGAGACTTCATCGCCCTCTACAGCTACCTGAAAGGAGGTTGCAGAGAGCTGGGGATGAGTCTCTTTAACTAAGTAACAAGTGATAGGACAAAAGGTAATGGCCTCAAGTTGTGCCAGGGAAGGTTTAGACTAGATATTAGGAAGCATTTCTTTCCAGAAGGGGTTGTTGGAATGGGCTGCCCAGGGAGGTGGTGGAGTCCCCATCCCTGGAGGTGTTTAAGAGTCGGGTCGACATAGCGCTGAGGGATATGGTGTAGTTGAGAACTGTCAATGTTAGGTTAATGATTGGACTAGGTGATCTCCAAGGTCTTTTCCAACCTATATGATTCTGTGATTCTTAGGTATTAGAAGAGAGTGTATAGTAGAGTGAGTAGAAGTCTACTAAAAATGGCATATTTAGAGCTCCAAAACTTTTCTACATCCTCTCAACAGTAATAGATCTTTCAAGAATATTATCACTCAAGACTTACTATAACTTCTTTATTTCACATATTGTTTTCATAGCATGCCAAGAGGAACACAGTTCTCTTACATTTCTGGACATGGAGTACCTGTAGGACTACTGAATTACATTAAGGTAACCAGAATTGACACTGAAACATCAAAAAACAGTCCTCCATCCCAAAGTAGTAGTATTTTATATAACATAACTTCTTCCAACACAAGCCTAGAACATGCATTATGGAATCTGCCATGGAAATTTTACTAGAGGATTCATTCACTCTGGAGAATCCCAGGCTATGCATCCTATAATAAAAATCTCAACAAACCATAAGCAAGTAAGAACAAAACCATCCAGGACTATAATTGTGGTTTTCAACCTGCCAGATATTGCTTCCATAAAATGGCACCTTGCTGGTTACTCATGTTGGTGCTTCCCCTTCAGCAATAGAAAATATTTTAACTTGACCACCTGCTGTGATTGAAACAAATCTATTTACTCCTCACAGTTTGCTCATGCTCCAAAATTTTACTGTGTGCTGTGTGATGAAATAAACTAATGGCAGTGTAAAGCACTATCTAATGTCAAGTAGTATTTTCTGTAGTCAGAGATCTACATCTTTCTTCATGTGAAAACAGTTTTATAAAGGAAATTTTAGTAACAGTTAATGCTCTGCTAGTGAGACTTCTGACCTGAAAAATAGATGTTGGGAATTTTGGTTAAGAATGATCTGAAATTTGTGGGCAGGAGTGAATAATTTGGCCTTAGAGTTATAATGAACTGTACATTAAATCTGAATTATGTAATTAACCCTGGATGAGAAAAACTGATAGAAGTCAGTGTTTTAACTCCAGCTTTCCCTGCCTTGGAACTAATGAGCAGCTCCAAAAGGACATCAGTATTTTTCCCTCCATATTAAATCCAGATTTTGTTTCATGTTGAAACAACAATTTGATGTAGAAAAATCAAAATATAAAATAAAGAGGGATGGGCAAGGGAAACAAAACTGTTTATTTCTGACAGATTATTAGCAATTAAAAAATACAAAAGCATATCACAACAAACTGAGGGTCTGGAGGAAAAAAATTCTCATTCTCATGTATAATTTAGCTTTGTCATGAATTCTTAACAGACCTGTAAATTGGAAAATCAACATCTGCTCAGTGATATCAGGTGAAGGACATGCAGGCTGGCACCAAATTTCCATCAGTCTTAATGTGAAAAAAAAAGGTTCTTACCTTGTTACCTGTTACTGTAAACATGTCCTGTGGAGATAAAATGTTTTCATTTTTTTCTACACATATTATACACATCCTTTTCAAACATAGTTCCCTCTAGATTTTTCCATTTTATATCATCAGTATATGAATTAAACTGTGGCATGAAGGACAAATAAGTGAGAGTATGAAAAGTTAGCTCCTATCATCCTTCCATGACCTCCAAAACATATAAAACTACCGTGTAGCGTAAAGTACCTACTGATCCTTCATAGATATTTGTGTTGAAATTAGATGCTCCCCCAAGACAGTAGTTCTGAATAGACTTTATAGACCCCTTTTGTAAGGTTTTCTTCTGACTTATAATGAAGCTGTTTTAAAAAGGTAGTCCTGATACAGTTCTAGACACAAGATAGCAAAATGCACACACATTATAGAAGAAGCTAATGTACTGTGAGCATTAAAGGACAAATTACCATCCACTCAGCAGATCTGAGCAGAATTTCTCCCAGTGGTTTTCATGGAGTGACACATTAGTTAACAATCACAATTTAGCCCTGTTTGATCATCAGCAGAAGCAAGAAAGAATTTTTTCTTGTTTGCAGTTCAAGCTTCTATGGTTTTTGTAAGAAGACTTTTGAATTCAGCCACAAAACAATCTCCATTTAAATCTCCAGAACACAACTTTTGCATGGGCATTAAAGTTTCCAGAGCAACCCATGCAGACAAGAGTATTTAGTCACATGAGGTAGCCCCACATATCCTTGTAGGGAAGCATGCCTTTTCTAGTGTTACATGGTTGATGTAGTGGGACATAATAAATTTCAGCCTGATTCATTCTTGTCTTTCCTGAGCTATTCTCCCCCTTCTTTAGATTTAAAAATTAAACTGCTGCAGGAGAGAGCATGTGGGTTATAGTTTCACAAGCAATTACAGTGTGGCTGGTGAAATACTGCAGCAATAATATTCTGGTCAGTTGTTTTCTGTTGCAGCATATGAACTTCTGTGGAGCATCTGGCCTGTGTCTGTGAAAAGTTCTCGTATTTAATTTTTGGACAGGGCTCATCACCTGGTTATGCAGAGAAACTCAAATCATAAATCTCCCTATTCAACAACAAAGATTTGGTTGGGTGACTCTTAGATAGCAACATCTGCTTACACAGCAAATGAGATCTATGTTCCAATAAAGAGTCTTGTTCTGGGTGTCGCAAAGTATCTAGTGTCATAAAACTCGCAGTCGGAATAAATTATGTTTCAAATGTAGTTTATGTATATGTCAGACGTCATCATGTGATGGTGATTTATATCACGTGTTCTACAGAACATATACATTTTATTTATTGTTTATTTTTCTGGCTACTATTTTCATGTAAGTACACAAGACATTTTTCTGAGCTCAAGATTCCATTCACAATTACGTCTACCTTTAAGGTCTTTACTGTTCACCATTAAAGGCTGACAGAGATCAGCTCACATAAAGCAATTCCAAAGGAAGAAGTAATGTCACTAATGCAAATATGAGAGTGACTCTATATACAAAATATACATTAGAACATAAAGCAAGTCAAAAGGTTTATCTTTCCCTTGAAAATTATGATAAATATTATAGCCCTGTTTCTTTTTCCTGTTTTAAGTTTCCAGTAAAAGTCTCAAAATAAAATATAACTTTTCTGGAATGGGACTACCATGTCCTAGGGGAATTGTAGTCCACATCATTCTCATCTTCACAGGTCTTTTGATCTCACCAGTTAGACTAAAACTTTAATGGTGCATGTCTAGTCGGATTTTGATAACCACCGGCGAAATTCATTTTGTGGGAAATAATCTCCTGGACATTATGGTTTCATAGAATAGAATACCAAGTCAATCACTCGGGATTCAAGTTTCCATGATCCACTTCGTCATTTTAGAATAGAAATATTTTCGGTCAATCTATTTTAGATATTGAGAGAAAATTTCTGAAATTTGAACAAAAGCAGATGGATCGGTTGTTAGATGAGAATCTAATTCTTATAAAAATTCATTTCAATGTAAAATTCTTGATCAGCCCTATTAGAAAAGGTTGCCTAAAACTTAATTTTCTTAAAGACAAAGACAAAGAAAGCAACACCATTATTAATATTTCTTATAAATAAATATGTTGCCATCTCTGTATGAACAATATAGTAACTAGAATAAAGAAAGATATTATTTGCTGATCTGTGCTTAAAGGAACACACATGGCAGCTTCTCTCTGAGCAAAACCTATGCTCCTAACTGAGAACAACCAGTGAGTTGAATGAGCTGAAAAAATACCTATTGTTTTTCAAGCATCAGGCTACCTTTTGGGTTTTTTTAAAAAAAGAAAAAGAGCCTTATCATAAGTGTTATCAAGAATTGGAACTCTAAACTGCTGATAAACATGTCATCTGATAAACTGCAAATGAAGCAAGCTACAAACTTATGCAGTTGTAACATGCATACAGCTTTAGTTCATTATTTGGTATGTTTTTTGACAATAATATTCTTTCTTTTCACACCATTCAGGAGAGTGATAACAAAATGAGATGCCTCTCTTCTCGTTAGAGAATTGTTTATCAGCTGATTGTCAATACTGAAAGTTAGTTTTCTTCCCCAGCATTCATTATTGAGTGATGGCTGTGGTTTCAAGTCCATTCTTGCATTCTTAAGTGCATAAAGCAACATCTAGAGAGGTTAAGCTTGCCAGAAGTATCCTGAAGCAAAATCATCCACTCCAAAGCAATGATGAGTTAAACAGTACCCAACACCTGTTCAAGCTGTGGGAAATAATTCAGCACAGGTGTTAATGGGAAGTCCAGTTTGCATAACGGCAACTTCATGCCCTGGAAATTCCAAAGGTCATCATCCAGATTTTACAAACTAATCAGCAAAAAACTTTGTAAATATTACATGATTAAAATATTTTTTACCAGATATCTAGATTTTAGAGTTAACTTGAATGACACACAGAATGTGAAGGTCTATAATCTAGCTCTCACTGCATCCTTAGTTAATACAGAAAAGTGTTCTGGATTGTTGTCTGGAAGTTAAAAACTCTGTTCTATCTAAATTTTAGTAAGTCTGGATATAAAATACTACACCAGAAGTTTTATCTAGAGGGGCTTGTAGAGACTGCGAACCTCAAGGGCAGCCTTGGCTGCAATGAAAATGAAATGGCAAAGTTTAAGATCCCTAGACCAACCATGTCCTGGGCTGCATCAAGAGAAGTGTGGCCAGCAGGTTGAGACAGGTGATTCTCCCCCTCTGCTCTGCTCTCATAAGACACCACCTGGAGTACTACATCTAGCTCTGGGGTCCCCAACATCAGAAGGACATGGACCTGCTTGAGTGGGCCCAGAGGAGGACCGTGAATATGATCAGGGGGCTGGAGCATCCCCCCTATAAGGACAGGCTGAGAGAGTTGGGGTTATTCAACCTGGAGAAAAGAAGGCTTCAGGGACACCTCAGATCAACTTTCCAGTACTGAAAGGGAAGCACTACAGGGAAGATAAGGAGGGAATCTTTTTCAGGGGTAATGGTTTTAAACTGAAAGAAATTTATCTTAGATATAGGAAGAAACTCTTTCCTGTGAGGGTGGTGAGACACTGGCACAGGTTGCCCAGAGAAGCTGTGCCTGCCCCCTCCCTGGCAGCGTTCAAGGCCAGGTTGGACGGGGTTTTGAGCAACATGGTCTAGTGGAAAGTGTCTCTGCCCATGGCAGGGGGGTTGGAACTAGATGATCTTTAATGTCCTTTCCAACCCAAACCATTCTATGATTCTATGACTCTATGATAGACAATAAAAAGGTAGCATTAGCTGTCAGTACTGAGTTACCTGCAGTAATGAATATACAGTTCAGTTACACAGAACTGGAGTCTGAAAATTAAAAAAAAAAGGTATAGGGAAAACCCCAAACTCCAAACCTAGAGATCATTAATGTATGTAAATTTATTAATATATAGAAAAAATACCAAGATAAAATAATTTATATTTAATAATTAATATTGATATTTGGAATGGGTTATTTTATGATGCAAATAATTTTTTAGGTTTTTAGATCGTAAGGATGGCTTTGTTTGGAGCTCAGAGAGTTTTCAGTATGACCATGGAATTTCCTATTGTTTTTGATGTCTTTTACCAACTCGTATAAGTATGTGAGCCAAAGATTAGTTTGATCTGGCTTTAACAGTCTCATATTCAGTGTCAAAAAAACCATTGTATGCACATGCTATCAATGATTTTTAAAGTAATGCCCATAGAATTATCATGGGGTGGATTCTAATCCATCTAACTCGGTGATCTAATTTGCTCTTGAAGCCCTATTGCTAAAAAAGTGCCAGTGCTCCTCATGTAGTTAGCTGAAAGCTGCAAGTGTCCATAAAGTTAAGTCTGAGAAGTTTGAGATCCATTTAAAGAGGTATGATAGCCATTTTCTCTCATTTATTTACCCTTTACTCATAAAGCATGTCATACTTGTACCTCTTATCATTAGTTATTAGTATGTTCATCCATTGCCGTTTAATGTATTGCCATTAAACTGCATGGCAAACAATGGGCAGGGGAAATGATATGGTCAGTGCCCTAGGGATGTAACAGTAATGGATGGATGGACAGTAATGATTCACTTAGTGCAATCAGTACTACTACCAGTCACTTTTGTGATGCAGTATTGGTTTCACAGGAGTCATCAGAGAAATGGAGGAAAAAAAAAAAAAAAAAAAGAGAGAGAGAAAAGGAGATAAATCTACATAAATGGGAAGGCAATAACAGTTGTGGCTTCAACCCTTCTGTTTGTTATAGTTTTCTAATCTTCTGAAATAGAGGAAAATTATAGGAAGCACTAAAATGGAAATTAATATTTTAAAAAAGGTTCAAGGTTGCTGTAGACAGGTTTGAAAGAAAGTTTTTTCTGTCTGCAATGCATTTACAACACAAGGTCTGAAGACATAACAAAGCGATGTGAAGCAAACAGACAGGTTGTTCTTTCCTCACAGAAAAGGGTTGAGTGTCATTGGACCTAGAATAACTTCTATACACAAAATTGGTGTATTGAGAAAAGAGCATTTTGATATAAGCCCCTCAGATCAGATGAGAATGAGAATAATCCTACTGAATACTGTACAATTACTTATGTACTCTAAACACAGATGCCTATAAGTGAACTTCTAGTTAGCACCAGTCATCTGGTTTAAAGGATGGTGAAGTCCACAGGGCTTGTGCCAGCTTCTTTGGGGTTCTGCATAGGCTTTTTCTTCAACTTCTCTCTTGATTTTTAACCTTATATGGTGCTAATGTATTACTTGTTCTTTACTTCAGCTATTTCAGCTACTGGAATAATAAAATACCAATATTATTATTATCACTTTGTACAGTAGGGCACACTGTAAAACCTAAAGAAGATACAAGGTTAAGTAGAATTAACTACCTGAAAGGAGGATGCAGAGAGCTGGGGATGAGTCTCTTTAACCAAGTAAAAAGCAACAGGACGAGAGGGAATGGCCTCAAGTTGCGCCAGGGAAGGTTTAGGGTGGGTATTAGGAAGCATTTCTTTACAGAACGGGTTGTTGGGCATTGGAATGGGCTGCCCAGGGCAGTGGTGGAGTCCCCATCCCTGGAGGTGTTCTGGGGGTTGGGTCGACATAGCGCTGAGGGATCTGGTGTAGTTGGGAACTGTCATTGTTAGATTAACAGTTGGACTAGATAATCTTCAAAGTCCTTTCCAACCTAGATGATTCTGTGATTCTGTAATAGAAAGTTCACAGACTATAATGAGATGATTTTATTTAAATGCTTATTTACAAAAGAACTTTCTAGTAATTAGAATTTTGAACTTGTTAAAAACATGATTTATTAGTACCATGATATAGTATTTTTCAGATTTTTTTCTCTCTTTTGAATGTATGAAAAAGCTGTTTTACAAATAGTTTCTGGAAGAATTACTTAGCAAAACCAGATTGAGCAGGAGGTGTTGAGAAAGGCATATATTTTTGACTGACAGAAGGATGCAATGCTGAAAGAATAATAAACAGTGTTTAGATAGCAGCACTAGAAGGTTTTCAACTGTTTAATAAAAACAGGTTTTTACTGTATACATATAACAAGAAACAGAATGCTATTTTATCTTTATAGAATTTAATTTGCTTGTCTTCTGAAAATGGGCAAATATAGCAGCTGTGTTTCCAACCTTCAACTTTTTAAACTTTGCTCTCATCTAGCAAAATATTCTGTTAAATTCTTGAAACTGGAGTTAAAGATGCAATTTCTTTACGTGTTTAGCCATGGAATTATGAAGAAGATAATAACTGAAGGGTTTAAAAATGTATCTAGTACACTTCTTGCAAAGCCTAAGTGGTGCATGTAATTACATTTTTAGTTCCGTATAATATTTTCGAACACACATGTATGTATATTACAGCTCTCTAGCTAGACATTATCTATGCCTTTATCTAATGTAATACTTTAAAAATATAATTTACAATCAAACAACATCAAAGTAGTCACAGAATATAGACATAGACTACTATGACAGAACTGAATGTAAAGCTGTATCCAGATAAGGCATGTGGCAGTGGCAGGAGGCGTGTTCCTCTGGGGAAAGTGAGGAGGACCATGAGCAGAGCAACAACCTCTGCAAAAAAGGGGTACTACCACTGCTCCTACCCATTTTCCTAGTAAATCCATGCTGATGATCGTGTATAAACACGGTGATTTTTTACTATAAAGATAGTTCAGTGAATGAGTCCAAATAACCAATTTCTCTACTACTCTATCATTTATGTTACTCTTTTAAGTCATGTCCACAAGCAGTTATTTACAAGTTAAACTAGGTACTTGACTTTCTGGCAAAGGTATACTTTTACCATTTTTCTGCTGTGGAACTGATTTTTTTGTTTCTCATGTGAGTTTCTAATGGATGGTTTGGGAATGCAGGAGGTTATGCACTGCCCTGGAGTCCAATAAGGTTTAAACGGATTTATGGATGAGTGCCATGTTTAGACATAATACAGACAGAACACAGCCCACAGTACTCCCCAAAATGAAAGTCAGTTTTCAATCTCTTGCTTCCTCCCATCTCTTATCAGGAAGAAACCCTATAGTGTCCTCCAAAGCCTTGGAATTCTTCTGCTCCATTAAAACCCCCAGACAATTAACTCCTGCGTATTGCATGTGCTGGCACTGTTTTTCATGTGGGTGTAGCCAGTTTAAGACAGGAAAAGAGGGTCCATACACATCTTTGTTTAAGAAAAATAATAGTACAGTCAAAGCAGATTATATACTTCTTTCTGCTAGAGGGAAGTTAAAAGTTGTCTATAGTCCACAGTAATTCACAGGCTTTGAATAGTTTGTAAGAATTGGTGAGCCAAGATGAAGTGTCAAGTCTCTGAGCCAGGATAACACCTGGAAAGGTAAAGCAATAGTGTTTGAGTTTTGTGAAATGATTAAACTAAGTTAGCTTAATTCAGAGCAGCAGGAGCAACAGATGCTGTTGCTTGAGTTTTTCTTTTGTTTCCAGATGGGGTTAGAGAAATAAACACTGGAACATAAAAAAATACCTGCAAGGATGTCTTTCTAGTCCTTCAGCACTGCCCAGCACTGCCCACTACAGCACATACTATGGGACTTTGGGTCCTGGTCATCTTTTTTTCCTCAAGCTAACATTGTTGGGGAATTGTTTTAAGGGCATTTTTCAGAGTAAAGTCAAAATAACATGACTTGCACACTACAGAACTCTGCAAAAATACCTTCTCTGCCATTATAGAGCGGCAGCAATACCCTGTGGATCACTGTAATTTTTTATTAATTTTTTTTAATAAACCAGACAGTGCTTCTCAAAGGACCTTCCTGATCATCCTGGTCACTATAACAGACATTACTACGACATGTCAAGCAAAGTTATCCCTGCTTTGCAGAAGGGTTCCCTAGAAAGATAGGAAACACAAAAGTGTCAGGAAGCTATCGTTTTGCAGTTTCACACCATTAGTCTGCTTATAATTATGGTGATGAGATTCACACACCTTTAAATCACTTTTCATTACTTGTTTACCAAGAGTAGTGCTGTCCTGCAGAAGATAAAAGCAAGAAACAAGTGCTCCCCAAGTATGAAACTGGGACAGACAGCAAGTGGAAAAAACAACAAAATGCAAATCAGATAGTTTTCATCCCCAGATATCTTCTCACATAGTCAGACCAATCTCCAAAGCTATCTGATGGTCCTTATAAAATCAAGTTGTATTGGCTCTAACAGTAATTGTTGCCCCAAGACTGCAGTAAGATATAGACAGAGAACATTTTTAACCATGGACTCATCTCATGCTTCTCCTAAAATAAATAAATAAAAAATAGTTGTAGTTGCCTCCTGGCTAAAAAGGCTTTTAAATTTTTTTATTATTATTATTTGCATGCCTAAGATGTTAGATGTAATTTAACTAACGGTCTAGTTCTCAGAAATTACTTTTCAAGTTCCTTTTTGAATGCAGATGCTTAATCTCCTGTAGTTGTTCTGGCACACTAGACACAGATATACAGTGTTCTTCCGTAGTGGGATTGATGGAGTGTCTGAATAAGAATTACCAAGTCCCAGTGGTAGGTGTGTCCATTTATCTCCACCCCACATTACAGATGGAATGGAAGAGGCTTCCAGGAAGAGCTTTAGCCAGGATAGACTAAGGGAAATGCTCTCTGAACTCTCAAGTTTGAAGAACAGTTTTTTGTAGATTTAAAACCAACCAACCAGCTAACCAAAGGAGCAAAAAGAAGACAAGCACATTGAAGAGTTAGCATCAAATCCTGTGAAAGCAATTACATGAATACTACTGCAAGTCCTTCAGTTGAGGGTAGACCAGGGAGTGATTCAGCTACGGCTGCCTTCAGATATTCCCAGACCTTGTAGCTGCCCAGAAAAAGACTGCTGCATATGGCTGTAATGATGCTGCTTATTCTGCCTGTGTTAAATCCCTGGAAAATCAGAGCTGCTGCTGCTGAGGGTGATACTGGAGTTTCTGGAGAAACCATCACTGATAAGAGTCAGAATAGCTACCCCCCACTAAAGTCAGCTTTTCATCTCTGTTCTCCCTTCATCTAGGTGGGAACAGCAAGTGCATATTTCCCTGCCCTGCCTTACTATTCCAGATCCTCTCCTCATAAGAACCCTGTTACTTATCCACCTGGTTGTGACTGCAAAGCCCAAAATTAATCTTTCCCTGCTGAGAAACCAAGGGCTGGCATTGGGTTTAGTGTTCTCTATTGTTTACAAGAAATATAGATTCCTCCAGTGTCATATCTAAAATATGTTTAATTAAGTTGTGAGCTGTTGATTCTAGGTGACTGTTGATCACACTGGCAGGAGTAAATAGGTCATTGGTAATCAAGGACTCAGAACATTGGAAGAAGTCTAAGAATTACTGTAATTATGTAAAATCATGCAGAACCAATAATAATGAAAAATAAATTGTCCCCCCACTCTGAATGTACAGAGATAAGTGGAAACAAAATGGAGAAACAGAACCATACATATTAATGAAACAGCACCATCTAATCAAAACCCATTGTCTTCTGCCAACTCAATCAACAAATTATTATAGAGGATAATGTTACACTTAGGAACTCTAAATGTTTATAAACAACCTCAATTACTATAGTGCAGTAACTTGTCTTCAAAAGCAATCAGGTTTAATATTTTATCAGAAGAACAGAAGGAGAAATTATAAGATCAAACAGCATTGAGAAAGACATTTAGTTATGTCAAATAAAAATGCTAAGTTTTAAAGTAATGTATGTGATTTTTCTGTTTCTCAATAGCGTAAATAAACAAACACCAAGTTGCCAATGTTAAAAGATTGTTCAGAATGAAACAGTCTTAAAAACCAGTAGAGTTCCTAAGACTCTTACAGACATTTCTGCAAACTATTCTAAAGTCTCTGAAATTGGTTACCTTTCTTTGCATTCAACGAATCCTGTAAATGTCTATAGTACTGCTTTCAAACCATCATATAAATGCTAGTGTCTTATTGAGCTTTAATATTTGGGTTTTGTTGATTCAACACTTTAAAATGTTCATTTTGTGAAGTTGCTGTGTTGCATGCTTTCCTTTCTTCCACTGCCTTTAATTCTCAATGGATGGTAGATTAAGTGATCTTTTATTTCTTTCATTCCCCACTGCCCTGTGTTGGTTTCTTTTTTAAATTCTCATTATATTGTTAGTTTTAAGGTTCTACACTGCTTTTAGGATTTTTGATAGATTATGTGGTTATATGTGATTTTTAAAATAAAGTAATATGTATATGTGTGTCTGTGACTTTACGTACATTTGCATAAGATACTGGTTACAGTTACAGTCAACTCTTCTGCAGAGCAAGCTCCTTCAGTCCATCACAGGCATCCCTGTGCACAGTGCATTTAACAAGTTAGAAATTCCTCTACGTGCACAAATTTATGCATAAAAAAGCATCAATTTTGTTCAACTTGAAACACAAAAAATTCATATCTCTGAAGATTCCATTTCAACACACTTCATAGTAAAAGCCTTTGTTTCTGTTACTCTGATATTAATTAGGAAGTGCTGGTTAGGGGTTGTGTAAAGTTGCTTTATTTTTGAAATATCATATGTTACTATATTTTTATTTTAATGAAGCCATTTCTATATGCAGGACCCTAGCTTTATGTAAGAGGAAAGACAAATAAATATCAGCAAGTATTGGAAGCAATGTAACAGTAAAACAATAACTTTTTATTTGTTTCTCGCAACAAAAGGTGTTTTACAATGAGCTCCTGAACTGAGTTCTTAACAAATATTGAAACCCAAAAAGCACCCTAAAATTTTAATTGGCTTATTATCAGAATTTGGATAAACAGTCAAGATGTACCAGTCAATTGTAGGACAAGCTATTCAAATTCAGTCGATGTGTTCTACTTGTGTAGCCAGTGATAAAGCTTCTGCTGAATTTACTGAAAACAGTTAAGCCAACGCTGACAGCTTTACCAAATATCTTTGAGGTGTGTTTAAAAACTACAAATATATCTTTACTAGCTGCAAACCAGCTTTCCGGTACAAAATTTAAAGGACATTAATACAGAAGGGGTTTTTCATCTCCAGTTCTTATGAACCTATAACTAATTGAAATAAGTATGTATAATTGTATACAGCTGTAGTCACTTCCAGCAAGACTAACCCATTCCTCTGTACTCCCCTTGGCAGCAGCCCTAAAACCAGCTTATCATTGAGTGATGGGACTATGAAATCACCTCCACTTTCTTCTTCTTTACTGTTCGCTTTTCCTTGGCCCCATGAGACAAATTATTTAGTGACAAGAAGAATTATTCAGGAATGGTAAAGGCCTATCGTGTTATTTAAACACTGAAGAGGCAAAGTGATCTAAGCCTAGGAGTGACAGCTGTGACTGCCAGGATTTGTTGCCAGCTCTGGGAACGGCTTGCTCCATGGGCTTTGCCAACTTTTCTAGCCTATCTGTAAAATGGAACTAACATTTTTTGATGCCATACAGCTAAGAATTTGAAGTACTTTGAAGATGCAAAGAGCCTTAACACTGTTAAGTATCACATTTTAGCTACATAGACCAAAGAAGAGAGCTTGGATTTTTTTTTTTTTTCCCCAGAGAGACTATAATGCAAATTAAACCTGATTCTGACCCAACTATGAAGATTAAACCAGTGATGGATGGAAAAATCATGCTCTCAAGGGATATCCATGTCTAAGGAGAGGAATATTAGCCTTCTTTGGAACTTGTCTTAAGGAACATGAATTTTTTTTAAATTTTTTTCTGCCTGTTTTTCATTATTTTTTGTCCTTGTTCCATGGTTAACTTTTCACTTCTACTCTTTATGTCCTCAAAGTTTCATAAATATTAAAAGGTGAGAATCATAAGAAATGGATCATATGAAAATTTTCCCAGAAATTATTAAACAATGGTATTCTGAGGCCTAAATAGAACCAATGTCATCAAAAGAGGAAGCGTGGCCCTCTGATGTCAGTAGAGGACCAAGACTATAGAACCATTTTTCAAGGCACCTCCATTCAAAATTCCCTATGTTGAATTACAATAGAATCAAAATGGTGCAGAAAAATAATGAAAATTATCAAGAAATATAAAAACTGTTTATATAATAGCAGTAAAGACTTATCTTTCCAGGGCAGTGCAACACAGAAAGACTTACATTGATACAAACTGAGGGAGGTATAACAGCATCTAGCAGAAATACAAGTTTAGACCTGGAAAATTAAGTAGGACATAAGAGACAGGGGATCTTTTATCAAATTATTTCCATATCATGAAAATTTCCTTTCCAAAAAGATACTGCTATTCTGCATCCTATTATGGACCTTGTTCAGCTTGCTCACATATTTTAATGCTTCACGGTATGGAGGAGAATGTCCCTAAAGGATCTTGCTTTGTGTAAACAATAAAATCAAGACAGAGAACGTGTCCCAGTTTGCCATGGATGTATATTTTTGCTTTAATGCAAGCAACAATACAAAGGTCTGAAAATCTGTGTTAGGGAACATGTACCTAAGCATATGTTGATAATGATGTAAATGAGTCTGAAAGGCCTGAGTACAGCTTATTTTGGAATAACTATAATGGAGGACACAAGGTGGATAATCAAATAACCTCACAGTATCAAATTTAGTGTCCTAAATGCAATTACAAGTAATGAGTAGTAGCAGGAGACTTGTTAAGACAAAGTGTGAAAATGTAGAACAATAACAGATGCAAGTGTAACCACTGTACATGCCATATCATAATAAACTACTAATATAGATTTATTTCACATTTCTTTGTGTAGTGAGATATGTAACCGAGCATAGCACATAGAACCCTTACAAAAAGAATAAGGCAAACACAGTAGTTCTTCACTTTCTCTGAAATCCATGACTAAAGGTGAATGGAAAACAATCATTCATCATTTCTCAGCACCTTAAAACTAGGGCTACCCAGTGAAATTATGTAGCAACACATTTCAAGCAAAATGAATCATCTTCTTCCGCATAGCACTTAAACTGAGAAACTCCTTGTCACATGGTTATGTGGATGATGGAAATGGATTTGAAAAATGATACAAATAAATGGAAGGAGACAATATCAGTATTTACTACACATAAAATTATAAATACTGTATCTGACTAAGAAAATCCCAGAAGATTAGCATCATTGTGGAATTCCCTGATCAATCTACAAAGAGAGTATGAGGAGGGAGAACTGAATTTCTGAGGATATTGGGACCAAATGCTAAATTTTAAGAGGTCCATCCTGGGAAAACGGTCTGCACCCACGGGGGCAACCAGTAACCCCAGAAGGAGATTACTAGGCCATATTTTTGCCAGTCCAATGCCTGTGTTTCTCTCCCTTATGGATTCCTTGATTGCCTTAAGAAACTTCACCATTATAGGTAGTATAATGCATCACCTCCAGGCAGCCGGTTTGAAATAATCCACTGAGAGGAAGGTTTTCAGTTTGACCTTTTCTGAACTTTGCCTTAGCTTCTACATCTACATCTTTCAGGAAGAAACTGAGTTTATATTATTTAGTCTCAGTACCAATCTGTGAGATATGCCCAAAACACTTCAGAATCAAAGACTGATTTTAACAAGGGCAAGTGAAACATAAAAGAAGTTATTAAAACTTTAAAAAGAACCCAAACAACAAAACTCCCCCCCAAAAAACTGAATTTCGATTTCAGATTTAAGATAAGATTTGATCTCTGATTATTTTTTTTTCTGAAACAATTTAACACCAAAATTAGTTGTTTTATAATTGAAATACCAGCAGATCTATAATTCTACAGATAAAATTGGTAGTTCCATAATATATCACGATTTTCCATTGAAAGCAATTAAATTCATTTTGCTGTGTTGCCAAATTGTAACTTACAGTATATCTGTAAATTCTCAGAGGGAGGTAAATAAGGATTGGTTATATCACAGATAATTAGTAAAAGATAAATAATGAAAAATCATGCATTGTTTGTTGCTTTTTTTTTTTCTTGAAAATATCTTGAAAATGCTGACATTACTTCACAGAGTATGAGATTTATGTGTTCTGAGGCTATCCATCTTTTCACCGTATGTTTGTTCTCTCTTCTTCACAACTATCATAAATGTCCTATAACACTTCAAATTTTATTACACTAATTACGTCTAAAATGCTTGTGTAACTAATAAGTATATTGTAAGCCTGTGTAGAGCTAAATGAACTTCTAGAGAAATTGCAATGCTTCTTTGTCTGTAAATTATATAATTGTACTCTGAGTTGCATTAGATATAACAAAATATACACATAGTGTACAATCCCTGAACCTAAGGAATACACATAGTGTTAGAATTGAGTCACAGTTCCTGCTGCTCAGTGGCATAGGAATTACAGAAGACGTTAGCCCATCAATTTGCCTCAGCATTTTATCAGTGGGTAACATATTTCTTATAGTCAGAAATACCAACTCAAATGTATCACAAACTAGTTTGCGACTACATTTGTAATTTATTTCATGGGCATTTAAAACGAATGATTTGTGCTCAAATGATATTTAGAAAGAATTAAAAGAAACCCCAAACTATTCTATATATTTCATTCAGAATATTCTGTTATTTCTCAGAAAGGCAACATATAGTATCCTTTAATAGCAAAATATCTACATGAAAATTAGCCTACCAGAAAAAAAAAAAAAAAAAAAGACATAAATACCTAAAAAGTCTGGACAGGGAAAGGCAACATTCTCCTCATTTTTGCTCAGATCATTGTGGAAATCCACCCTTCAAAGTTACCTACTCTTCTCTGATGTGAAGAAACAGAATCTCAATACTCCAACTCTTTCTGGAATATTCAACCTTTTGGATGCCTCATGGTTTTAAGTTTGTTGGTGTTTGTACTAGAGCCAGGACTGACCTTTACCTTGTATTTTCAAGGCACTCTGTTGGGATGTAGAGCCTTCGTCTATATCCATTTTAAGACTGAAAACACCTTCTGCTTACCACAAATAAATAAATGTTCCTCCTCAAAGTCTTAAATAGCTTAGCTGAATGCCTTTCTCAGAATCTCACTAATGATTTCAGCTTTTCATTCTTAGTAGGTTTTTCCACAGACCTTTCTAAACATTTTGTAGTCTTATTTAACAAAGACAATGAAATTGAACACTGCTTGAAGAAGAGACTGACTTTTTAAAGTTCAGTGCCCTTCGCTCTTGCTTCTTTCCCTTGGAAATTTTCCATTAAGGTGTATCTATGTTAATAGTCCCATTAGACTCCTAAGGACCTAACGAGCCTAAACTACTACACATGGTTGAAAAGGTAGACAAATTACAGACCATCCTTTAGAAATCTAAAGCAACAACTATGCCAAGCAATGATAAGGCCAGTTCTAGGGTATGATCACTGATGTCTGCCACATGACACATTTTTTGCAAAGGTAATCTCTTTTCTTGACAGACTATTTTTCTTGCTTGAAGTTTCTTAATCAGCAAAGATTGACTAAATTTGAAAAAGGGAATATCTCTCTGTTATTAAAATTATTCAGTCTGTGCTACCATCACTTTGGGATCACAGCCTAATATGAGAAACAAAAATCAAGATAAAAAAGCTATAATTCTAGATTGGAATTGGCTGCTTGCAAGAAATATGTAGAGTGTGTTATAAATACATGCCAAATTCTTATGTTGCACAAATTTTCTCAAATTGTCATAGATTAAAATATAAGACTGCTAGCAATCAACTGCCTATATTCAGTAACAATATTTTGGAATTCCTACTCCAAGTACCAGTTCCTGATGCAACAAAAGATATTCCATCTGCCTTGAATACAACATAAAAGAGAAGAAACAAGCTGGCCTGCAGCAGCCCTTCTTCTCAGACTACTCTTCTGTTGGTGGGAGTGCATCCTCTTTCAATGGAAGAGGAAAAGAAATTATGATAAAGGCAGACACATAAAAAAATTTAAAAAAATAGAAAAACCCTCTTGCCCTTTCTGAAACAATAATCTCTGCAGGGATGAAAGAGGAGATATCAGCCTTCCATGAAAAATAAAACAAAGGCATGTGCTACACCAAGTATTTCTGTAAATCTAGTGGGAGGTAATTGAATTAAAAATAGACACCCTGAGGTGAAAATAGTTCCTCTGACTGTATTTTTTCCCTAAACCAAAGGCTTCTGGCTATATAACACAATTTCAGGAACTACTTTTCCCCCCTTGGGCAATATTTTACAGATGCAACTCCAGGTGCCAGAGTTTATCAGGAAGCTACCAGTAATAAGACTTGTGACAGTCATTTCCTGGGATTATGAATGAAAACTGGATTGGGTGGAATTTATGGAAAGGCAGAGTTCAGGATGTAGGACTGGGGCTTACTTGGAACCTTGAAGACAAAGGGAAGGAAAGTGAAATGAGAACCCACAGAGGAAGACAGTCTTAATGGAAGGCTTTACAGCAGAAATATGTAGGAAGGCAGGCAACCTACCAGAAGGATTCAGAATGGAAATAAGTGAGCAGAATGTTTAGGAAATGTAAGAAAAGAAGAAGGAAAGAGACAGAAATGATTATGCCTAAAGCATTACATTCAAGAATGAAAGTGAAGGGAGAAAACACAGGCTGTGTAGGAATATTGGTTAAAGTGACATCTTATAGTACCATCCCTTGTTCCTTTCCAGAAATGTATTGACTTACACTTTTCAGATATATTTTCTCAACATCTGGCACTATTCGAGCTTTGCAGTTTAGGAGGAAACACACCTCAATTTGCAAGATCACAGAACTTCTCTCTGTCTGGGTTTATGCACAATTCAGTTTTATTTGTCCATTTTTCATTGAGACCCTATCTGCTTCATACTTAGCAGATTCCCCTGCATTATGTGTAAACACCAGATAAAGTTCAAAAGAAAACAAGCTCTATTCTAGCAAATGAAGATGTTAAGATCTTGATGACGCAATCAGAAATAAGGTTCCCATGCTGGAAAACAAATGAATAAATAAAAAAACCCTTTGGATAAAACTCAACACTAAGGGACATTTTCCCTGTTTCAGTACCTCACTTAACATCTGGGTAGTCTGTAACTTAGTAGGGCTGGATCATCTCTCTGTTCAATGTAGACTGCTCTTTTTTCTTTTAGCCATTTTTTCTGCTTCTTTCTTTAGTCTTTTCTTGGTGTTTTATAATTTATTAGGAAGATAGTTTGAGTAATGGCAATATCTTTCATAAATATGGCTGCAGTAGCTAAAAGTTTTTCACTTTAAATACAAACAAAAGCTTCACTGTGGGTTCTTAGGACTCACTAATTGCAAATAAAGTGATTTTTCTTCTCTTTGGAGAGATATTTCCAAACCATCAGATTGCTACCCTACTTTAGAAAGTTTATGTTATCCACACATTTTATTAAAATTAATCACATTGTTATTTTTTTGAAGAGACCACACCAAACATAATGGATTAGTTGTCAGACTTGTTTCTTCTGCACCACATTATCTTTTGTCATTTTAGAACCTTCAACATCAGGAGCTCACTCCTGAAGAGAGAAGGGGTGCACGACATTAAAACAGTCCTATCCCAATCTGAACATTAGATCACATCACTGACAAAGAGATACTCTATGGTACTAAGGAGTAGCCTTAAACATTGAAACCCTGGTCATCTGCATTGCTTAACTGTTATCTTGCTCCCTGGCTGTGTCTTATACCACTCCAACTGGCTTTCTAGAAGACAAACTTATTAAAGAGAATGATAATCCTAAACAGTGTGGATGCAAGTCAGTCTTAATTGCTTGGTTTCAGAGTCAAGGACTAGTCCCTGATCAGCCGTCCTTTAGCCACATTGACATAGTCAACAGAAGACTAAATAAAAAGAGGAGTGTTTTAATGGATGTAAAGGTGTTCAGGGAACACCAGGGGCTAATTAGAAGAAAGTGTTAACAGTAAGTTTGTTGTAATAGCACTTAGAAACCATTGTGCTAACAGATAAAAGTATAGAACAAAAAGATAATCTTGGCCTTCACAAATCTTGCAATCAAATTTATAAGAGGCTAAAATAGGATGTTGTCAGACAGCAGGGGAGGAAGAAAGTAAATTCTGGATTGATGCTCCCCAGTAGTACTGGAGAGACTAATTACTGGAAAGCAAAGATAGTACTGGTATTTTTCAGCTTCTTAAAAGCAAAGGAGGTTTATAAAGAAGGAAAAGCAGTGAAAAGAAAAAGCAAGTAGCAAAAAAGAGGAGAAAATAAGAGAAGAGGTAATGCTCATTGTTGTCAACTACATTCACAAGAACAGTTCTAAAACCAGCGAATATGTTCATCCTCAGCTTGGGACTTGCTAGCCATATTCTCTGTGCTATTTCAGGTAACATGATCAGTTCACTGACTGTAAATTATTGAAGCTACCAGTAGGTTTCACTAAATATTTTCTTAATTTTTATAGTTACTTAGTTGAAGAAGAATTAATCTCAAAGAATGCAATAAATTTGTCAACATTTCCTAGAACAATTGGATATAATAAATCTTCTTATATAAAGTTAAAATCTTTATGCTGTTGTTAGAAATAACTGTCAATGTATCAAGGGAAAGATGCCCATCAGTTACTCCTGTTGAGATTCTAGGATGTATTAACACATATTGAATATGCAGTCTTCAGAACGCCAGAATAACGAGGACTCTATTTGCTGTGATTTCTGTTGTTATTAAACTGTATTTTTCTTCTTTAAAGGAAGCTACATAATATTGCTCAGATTTTTCTGATTTTCTATAATAGGGTTCTGATTTTTCTGATCTTCAGTGAAAGGAAGAGTGGATGTTTCTGTTCTCCCATCCGGAGGGTCATGTGTACACTAGAAGAATCACCATATGGAAGCAGAATGCATTGCTTTGTTTCATAGAAGAAGGGTTTCAAGGAAAATGCTTAACAGTGCTGGGCAGAAAATCTCAACCTCTTTCTTCAGTGACAAATACAAGCACTTACATTTCAGTCCAGTGCTCTCCTTATTCCAGTATCTTATCTCTAACAGTAGCCAATATTGAGGAATCCTAAGCATGAACAAGAAAATTAAAAAAAAAAAAAATGTTTCTACTTATCACATACAAGCAATTACAATTACCAAATGCACAGAAAGTTGTATGCCTGTACAGCCTGTGGGCTGAAGATTAAAACTGATCTCCTCAAGGTTGGACAATATTGTTCACCCAGATAAACAAATAGTTAAAATAAGGATCTCTTTCAGGAACAGATTTAAATTTTCTTTTGGAGAAATATCCAGAATTTTGTATTACCTACTGTCCTCTAACACTCAGTGAGTGCAGGAGTCATGAGGCTAAGTATAGGCAGCAAACCCATTTAGATGCTCCACTGTATCTTCATCGTAATACAAGAAAGAAATTTACACTGAGAACAATAATTCATTGGAACAACTTCCCCAGGGATGTGATAGAGTCCCCATCACTAGAGGTTTTCAAGATGCAATTTTACAGGGTACTAGATAATCTCATCTAGCTTTCCTTTCCCATGAAACTTTGGACCAGATCTCTCACAAGGACCCTTCCAGCCTGGCTTATTCTATGATTCTGTGACTGTACTTGTGGTGGGTGACCTTGGCCAGCTGCCAGACACCCATCCACCTCAACAGAACAGAGGAGAAAATATGATAAAAAAGCTAATTGAGGGTCAAGATAAAGACAGGGAGATGCCCTACCAGCTACTGTCATGGAAAAAACATAGTTGACTTAGGAAAAATTGATTTAATTTAATGTTCTTTTAAATAGATTTGGATAGTGAGAACAAAGACAAAATTAAAACAACACAGGGCACCATTCTGGCTCCACCTTATTTACTCTTCCCCATCTGCTAGAGAGTGGAATGTTAAGTGATTGTCTCAAAGCTTGCTTGTGTGTGTGCTTACCCGATGGAGTAATTTTTGCTTTCTTACAGGCCTCAAAAACCTCCCCATTTCCATGACCTTTAAAAAGTAATCAAGAGTGACCTTGCATTGACATCAGCCAGCTTCCTCAGAACTTCTGAGTGCATCCCATCAAGTCCCATGGACTTCTATACATCTAGTTTGTTTAAGTGTTCCATAACGTCATCCTCCTCCACAATAAGGGTAAGTCATCTGCTGTGGACTTTCACGCTGGTCTCAGGGATCTGGGATTCATGAAGACCAGTCTTACTGGTAAAGACCAAGATGAAGAAGACTTTGAGTACCTCAGTCTTTTCCATGCCCTTTGTCATCAGGCCCCTTATCCCATTCAACAGTGGGACTGTCTTTCCCTTAAATGTCTTTTTGCTGCTGATGTACCTGTAGAAGCCCTTCCTATTGGCCTTTATATCCCTTACCAAATTCAGCTCCAGGTGGGTCTGCTTTGGTTGTCCAAACCTGATTCCCTCATGTTCAGACATTGTCTCTCTATTCTTCACAGACCACCTCTCTCTGCTTCTACCTCTTGCACACTCTTTTATGTCTGAGTTTAGTCAGCATTTCCTTGCTCATCCATGCAGGTCTACTGCTGCAGGTCCTGCTCAACAGCATTGATCATTTCACAGAATCATAGAATCACTCAGGTTGGAAAAGACCCTTGAGATTATTGAGTCCAACCATCAGCTCTACTCTGCTAAGATCTCCCCTACACCATATCCCGCAATATCTCATCCAAATGACCCTTAAACACATCCAGGGATGGTGACTCCACCACCTCCCTGGGCAGCCTATTCTACTGTCTGACCACTCTTTCTGTGAATTTTTTTTTTTCCTAATGTCCAGTCTAAACCTCCCCTATTAGAGTTTAAAGCCCTTCTCTCTTGTTCTGTCACTAATCACCTGTGAGAAGAGACCAGAGCCAATCCCTCTACAATGTCCTTTCAGGTAGCTGTAGAGAGTGATGAGGTCTCCCCTCAACCTTTTCTTCTTCAAACTGAACAGTCCCAGCTCCTTCAGTCACTCCTCACAGGATTTGTTCTCAAGGCCCTTCGTCAGCTTCGTTGCCCTCCTCTGCACTCGCTCCAGCACCTTGATATCTCTCTCGTATTGAGGTGCCCAAAACTGGACACAACACTCCAGGTGTGGCCTCACCAGTGCAGAGTACAGGGGGACTGTCACCTCCCTACTTCTGCTGGTCAGACTGTTTCTAATACACACCAGGATGCCGTTGGCTTTCTTGGCCACCTGGGCACACTGCTGGCTCATGTTCAGCTGCTTGTCAATTAGAACCCCCAGATCCTTCTCTTCCAGACAGCTCTCCAGCCACACCTCCCCAAGCCTGTAGCCATGCACGGGGTTGTTGTGGCCCAAGTGCAGGACCTGGCACTTGGCCTTCTGGAAGCTCATCCTGTTAACGCTGGCCCACTGATCCAATCTATCCAAGTCTCTCTGTAGAGCCTCCTTATCTTCATGCAGATCAACATTCCCTCTTAACTTGGTGTCATCTGTGAATTTACTGATGATACACTCTATGTCCTTATCAAGATCATCAATAAAGGTGTTGAACAGAAACGGTCCCAACACTGAGCCCTGAGGAACACCACTTGTGACCAGCCACCAGCTAGATTTAGCTCCACTGACCACCACTCTCTGGGACCGTCCATCCAGCCAGTGCTTGACCCAGCAGACCATTCACTCATCCAGGCCATGAGCACCAGTTTCTCTATAAGAATTCTATGGGGAACTGTGTTGAATGCTGGACTGCTTGTACCTACTGTATTGTACTTCCAGTAGATAATGAGCAGCCTATACCACCTTAGGTTCCAAGTTCAGGTTAGCTTACAAGCATTCAGATATATATAAAGTTAGGCAAGATGAATCCACTTATTTGCCTATTACAGGATATCCTGTAATTCCAGAAAATCCATAGAGCTGTTGTTAGTGTCCCATGTTCTTATACAGAAAAACATAATAAATGGAGCCACTGGCTCTTCTCCTTTTCTATCTTCCAGCCACCTTCCATGACCAGAAGGGAAAGAACTGTCAGGAGGCATCAAATTATTCTTTCATTTTGAGTACACAAGTTCAAGAGCCACCAAGTTTTTTTCTTTCATTATCACGAGATGCAACTTAATGCCCCAACTAGTCTTAGTTCCACATGTATTTTCGAAAGTCTATTGCCCATAACAAAAATGGTTTTTCTCCTTTCTATCTGAATTCCACTAAAAAAAAAAAAAATATCTACACCAAGCCTGTTTATTTCCAGGGAGGTAATTCTGAACCATGTGATCCTCTGAATCAATAAAAGCATCAGCCTGAAGTTAGAAAGCTGTAATCTAATTAACTCCTGTACTCTTATGCAAAGGGGTTGAGGGGGAGACACTATTCTAACATTGCTTTTTACTCTAAAAGCTGAATTATATGGACAGTAATTGTTATTGTTATTAATTATTCATTTTATTACTACGTTATGAAGGGAAAATAAAGTACTGTCCAACTACAACAAATCCAACTCCAAATCTCAGAGTTACATTTAAAACATGAATCTGTTTCTCCTGGGCTGTAATTGTAGGAGTTGGATAGCACTTTGATGGAAATAATCTGACTTTGTCTCTCTTCCTCCGCTGGCCAGCAGCTTACTAGCAGCATAATACATCAGCATTTCTTAGTCTGCACGTGCTATCTGCACCACATGAAGCAGTTGCTTGTAGTGCCGCCCTCAGTGGACAAGTACTGCCAATATCTACTAGTTCAGAAACTCAAGTCCAGACCTTAAAAAAAAAGAGCTTTAGGAAAGAAAAAGAAGTACTGATGATTCATGGTTGCTTGCACTCTAAAATAAAGGGTAAGGGTAGTGAGAAGCATGAGGTTATCACTGGCTTATTCCAGCTTTAGTCACTACTGTCTATCAATAACTAAGTATAGTCAGACTAGTATTTCTATGTACTCCAAATATAACTCAGTGACTGAAAATTGCTGTATGTAATAGGTCTCTCTCTTCCCTACCAGTAAACACTGAGTTCTAATTCAAAGCAATTTCAGTGTTATCCAGCCCCATACACAATAGGAATTGATGATCTGCTTTTTCACCTCTTTCTGTTGTTCATGACAAATTGATCTGATAAACCAGAAAATTAAACTGTGTCTGGAGGAGTCAGACTAAACTCCATAAAAAAATAGAACAAATAGGGCAAATACTTATTTGGATCAAACAAGCATTTTGATGAAACCCTAACTATAAATCATAGTGATTAATCATACACAATATTGTTCATAATGACATACAACAAACTGTTAAACACAGATGTGAAAAGGAGTCAGCACAAACTAACTAAATAAATAAAAGCAGTAGTTATAAACTTGTAAAGAGTGTGATTATCCTTTTAATTACATAACCTATCCTGAAAACTTTCACTGAATTAATGAGGGCATACTGCTGTCTTCTCCAAACTATGAAGAAAAAAATAATAACAATAACACAGCAGAAACTCAAAATCATACCAGTGACTTAGGTGACAAATTTCACACGTGGAATAGCAAACAGAAAAAAAGTGAACACTTTGAGAACATCATATGTACTGTAAATTGTCTACTTATAAATAATACTTAGATATGACAGCAAAATAATGGATAAAATGTGCTAGAAGATACAGAACCTCAATATGGAACTGTTTAATTATTGTTAAAGCATAGAATTTTCCACACTGAACAGGCTACTAATAACCCATAAAAGATATGATATTCCTGAAAAGAGTGAAAAATGCAGTACCTAGCTGGTTATTGAGGAGGAAAATATTTCCTGTTTCACAAAAGTTACCATTTTATGTCTTGAAGAATCATACTGTATTGCTCTTCTCTTTCACAAATTATTGGGCCTAAAGAAATTAGTGACTCCTTTTAAAACTACTTCATTCCACTGAAAGACATGAAGTAGGTGTTTATTCTCACAGTATTTTTAGGAAATTCCACTGACCCCAGAAGTCAGTTCTAGAGATATGCAAGAATGGTAACTTTTATTTTTTTTTTTTTTTTTTTTTTTTTTTCCCCCATGAGCCCCTCCTGAGGCTTGCTCAAGTAAAAATGTCATCCATCTTTTCTATCAGGCTACAGAACACAAAAATCAGTGCCTCAGAGTCTAAGCTCCTTCTGCATTAATTTTCACTGTATGTAACAACTGTAATGAGTTTGCATTGAATTTGGATTTTTTTTGATTTTACTGATTTAAGAAGAAATATTAAAAGTCTTCACCTCCCTGAAGTTGAGAGTTACACTCCAGTAATTTCCTTTTTAAAACACATCAGCAATTATTCTGCATCATATACATAGCACTGGAAGGCCAGTTATGTTTTGATTCTCCTTATTGCCCATATGTCTTTAACTCTGAGACAGGTACTATCCTCCTGGTACTAGGAACTTTAAAAACAAAATAAAAAGATGAGCCTTCCAAGGGTTCTAAGAAAAAAGGAACTGTCTGCTTGATTATATTATATTCATTTAGGCCCTTATCCAAAGCCCACTGAAATCAATGGACAGAATCCTATATACTTCACAAGGCTATAGACCTTTATTTTCTATCTGTTCCTAGTGCTATACAATCAACCACCTTTTAAAATTGTGAGATAGGGTGAAGTAGGGCAGGTAGAGCCTTCCTGTTCATCTTGTGAGGAATTAAGACAAACAGGAACTTCAGAATTATGTAATATCAAATGTAACTTTAAATTTAAAAAATAAAACAAAACACAGTAACACAGCTTTCACTGTCATTGGGAGAAAACAAAGTTATAGGTGTAAAGTAATCGTCACTCAAAGGATCTAATTGTCCACAGTGCTTTTCCATCATACCCACCACAGTTAAATTATCACAAATGAGGATGTTTTTTAATCTTTCCTTCTAAGTAATATGAAAAGACTAGAAAAAGCACTCATCTAAGTACAGAAATTTTCTAAACTGGCATGTTGAAAAAGATCAACATCTTCATTTCATTCCCCCTTCATCATCCCCTCAAAAATAGTAGAAATTTACTTGTATTTTGCAAAGAGGGTTTCTCTCATTATACCTATCTTTAAATCGAAATATGAGGGGAAAAAAACAAACTGCTCTTCTGCCCTTTGTTTGTAGTAAGAGAAACATTTTTCTCCAGTCACCCACTGATTGAAATTCTGAGAGCTTGTTTGTTCACAGGAAAAAAAAAAAAAAAAAAAGAAAAAAAAAAAAAGTAAAATGCATAACCAGTAGAAGTACTATAATTTGCTAGCATTATAATTTGGCAATATAAGCTTTATGTCAATCAGTCACCCTCTGTCACTTCATATGAACATGTCTGTTGGGAGAGGCTTTGATCTACCCTGGCACCTGAAGTTGAGAGAAGTATAAAAGTCACTCCACCACAGAGATGAAAGTGAACGCTCATCTGTGTCACAACAAATAGAAATAGATGAGCACAGAAAACAAGACACACAGCTATGTGCTTTCCCATATCTAGTATACATAAGACAACTAACTGGTGCCATTATGTTCCACAGAAAAAAAGGGAGTCTGTATTATAATAGCTCTTTGCAGGTTCCAAATGAAGATGACAGCTGGACAAGGCATGGTTCTATTTTTTATCCTGAGAGTGTAGAAAAGTGAGGGAGATGATACAGCCCTCTATTAATTTCTGTTCTGAAAGTGTTAGTCTTGTTCTTAAGTTAATATGGTAAATATAGTTTATGGTAGTGTATTACGATATGCCACATAGCCTTTTTTTATTACAGTTGGTATTGCAAAAACCATTCTAACAGAGTGGCTATATTGCTTCCCCTGTGCATGTGATCTTTGTTTTTGAAGAGGTTAGGAAGAAATAAGAGCATTTATGTGCCTCCTAAACTACATATAAGTTAGCAAAAAATTTTTAAAAAATCATTTCAGTTGGAGTAAACGTCCATTTTCCTACCAAATGGGAAAGATGGGTACAGATATTACAACAATGAGTCTTCGGATACTGTAGGCAATATATTGCAGTTGTATATGGTGCCTCCCACATACAAGATTGACTATGCAAGTGTGTGCCCTGACACTTGTGATGCTCCTGTGTTGGAGGACAAAGTATATTAAAACCACAACTCTGCTTCATATCCCATGACACCAGGCAGTCCAAACATGATAATTTTTGAAAACTCAAATATTTTCTCAGTTCGTCAAGCAAGTATTGGTATGGCTCATGATAAAGATAACTGGTCAGCAACACCTCAGGAGAACAGGACTGACAGGAGAATCTGTGAAGCCATTGAGCAATTCTGGGTCAGCATGGACCAGAGAACATGTTAAGCCCTTGTAGATGATTATAAAGACAAGACTGATCAAAACATTACACATCTCTCTGAAATTGTTAGGAAAAATGCATATTAATGATACAACCTGTAGACACTGCTTCCATTCCAACTTCATTGCAAACAGGGTGTACTTTACGCAGAAAGAGTAACGGCCTTATTCTGAATGCAGGAAACACTCAATGGGCAAATCAACCTGTTAAAACTTCAGTTATCATATTTCTTAGGAGGTATCAAGAACAAGCTGAAATGCCCAGCTGAACTAATAAAAAGTAGGGCATACAAATACAAAATATGCAAATACTCAGGATCGTTGTATGCATTCCTACGCATGTTATAGAATGTAATGTAGGCAGCAAAATTCAACAGCATATGTTAAGCAAAAAAAAGGTTTTCCATCCTACTTGATAAGGAAACCAATGAGTCTTGGAATAGGTTTAATCAAAGTGAAGAGACAGCTTTCTGGCTTAACCTGTAAATTTCTTGCACAGTAAAATGGGATAACAGTCATCAGTGTCCACTGCAGAGTTCTATTCTGTAAAAGATATTCTAAAATGGGGAACTCCCTACTATTTATCTGCAACAGAAAATAATTAAACCTTACTCTTTAGAGGAAGGATCTTCCCCATCATCTTCAGCATCCTCCTACCCAGTCCTTGCTTAATGCCTTTTATCTCCATTCTAGAGCATAGCAAGTTTTTCTGTGCTGAACTCTGAGAGTTGTGGGCTTTAGGGCATGTTATCCAACAGTTAATCATAGATAAGGTCCCACGCCAGAAAGAACTAGAAAGGTCAATTGAACAAACGGAAAGCAGTAATAATAAGCAATCACAGAATCATTCAGTGATTGAGATTGCTCAGTCTAACCTCTCCTGCTCAGATCAGGGTCAGTAAGAAAGACTTCTCAGGACTCTTTCCAGTCCAATTTTTACTATCGCCAAGGTTGGAGACTCCACAGTCTCCCTGAGCAACCCGTTCCAGAGTTTCACCATTTTCACAGTGTATGTTCCTGTATTTCAGTTTGTACTTATTGCCTCTTGCTTTTTCAATAGACACCATGAAGAGTCTGGCTTCATCTTCTTTATTTCTCCCCCTGCCCCTAAGCAAGTATTTATGAACATTGGTAACACCCACCTGGGCCTTCTCTTCTCCAGGCTGAACAGTCCCAGCTCTCTCAGTCTCTCCTTTTATGTCAGAGGTTCCAGTCCATTCATCATCTTTCTGGTCCTTTGATAGGTTGTCCCTGTCTCTCTTGTACTGTGGAGCCCAGAACTGGACCCAACACTCCAAATGTGTCTCATCAGTGCTCAGTAGAGGGGAAGGATCACCCATTTCCACCTGTTGGAAATGCTCTTCCTCATGCAGCCCAGGAAGTTGTTGACCTCCTTTGTTGAAAGGTCACATTGCTGGCTCATGGACAACTTGCTGGCCACCAGGACCCCCAGGTCTTTCTTTGCAAATCTGTTTCCCAGACAGTCAGTCCCCAGCCTTGGTGCATACGATTTTTTTCTCCTCAGGTTCAGGAATTCTTGTCATTTCCCTTTGTTCATCTTCATGAGAATCCTGTTTGCCAATTTCTCCAGCCTGTCGAGATCTCTCTGAATGGTAGTACAACCATCTGTTATATCAACAAATATTCCCAGTTTTGCAATGCAGTCTGCCTCTTCTTCACCACCACCACCCCATCACCACCACCCCCTACCCCCATTCCTTATTTGTTTCTGGACAGAAGAAGTTATCTAGAATACCTGAAAAACACTGCTATTTAATCAAGAGAGATAGAGGCTTCTTTTCATTTGCCTGTGAAATAAGAAAGACCTTTGTCTTCAGTTACAAAATATTTTTATTGTAATGCCTGAGGTATCTATCCACTGTCTCTTCTGGGAGTAAGAAAAACATGGCTTGTACCCTAACCTCAGGATACTATCCAAAATCTTTTGGGTACAGACACCATCGTAGCCTTCAGTGACTGAGAAGATTAACTGCCATATACGCCATAGATTTCAAGCTACTCTTCTACAAGGTTTTATTCCCTTGCAAGCATGCCATCTCAGACAGGATTAGATATGGTATTCCAGCTCTTAAATTGCTGCATCATATCACCCAGACATAGACTGAAGGATATAATATTTATAAAGACTGTACTAAGTGAATGCTCAGTTCCTAGACCAGGAAAAGCTTCTGCCAAAGAAACATGATACTGGAGAAGAAATGTACATTCCACTTTGTCAATTCAAAATACTGCATTATCAGGCAGAGATCTTTGATTTTAAAAAAGCATTGGACTACTTATTGTCTCTAGAGAGGACATGATTCCGAGTAGCATGCGGTTAAGACAGAATCTACCTAACAGCTGCAGCTAAGTGTCATTCTTTGATTGAATAACGTTCGGTTTTATAGCATTACACTAGAGCAAGTAACCTAAAAGCACATTTGTATCTGCACTTTCGATTAAAATTTCAACTCTGTCCTGAAATATTTACAACATTCTCTTGCAGTTCATGGAATTTCAACCTTCAATAGCTCTCGGGGTTTCAGTTTTCCACTCTTTAATTATTTTTTTTTCCCATTTCCCGTATACATTTCCTTTTTTTTTTCCCGTATTCATTTCCATTTCAGTCAGTACAAGTAGATTGATAAACCTAACTAACATATGAATCAAGTGAATCTGACCCCATCAGTCCATGACTCTTCACCAGTGGGTGCTGGAAATAAAAGAAGTGTTTGTCTTATTTCTGTCAGTTGTTTACCATATGGTGTACATTACTGTCATCAACAAAGATTTTAGTCTTGTCCTCTTAAGAGTCACTCTTGAAATAGTATTGCTTGTATTGGGTTTGCAGAGCAAAGTTTTGATAGCAGGGGGTGGCTTCTGTGAGAAGTTGCTAGAAGCTTCCTTCGTCTGATAGAGCCAATGCCAGTCAGCTCCAAGATGGGCCCACCACTGGCCAAGGCTGAGCCCATCAGCGACAGTGGTGGAGTATTTAAGAAGGGAAAAAAAGCCTGTGCAACTGCAGCCAGAGAGAGGAGTTAGAATATGTGAGAGAAACCACTCTGCAGAGACCAAGCTCAGTGAAGAAGGAGGGGCAGGAGTTGCTCCAGGCACGGGAGCAGAGATTCCCCTGCAGCCCGCGGTGCAGCCCATGGTGAGGCAGCTGTGCCCCTGCAGCCATGGAGGGTAACGGGGGAGCAGATCTCCACCTGCAGCCCGGGGAGGAGCCCACACCAGAGTAGGGGGATGCCCAAAGGAGGCTGCGACCCCACGGGAAGCCCACGCTGGAGCAGGCTCCCAGAAGGACTTGTGACCCTGCAGAGGACCCACACTGGAGCACTCTGTTCCAGAAGGACTGCACCCCATGCAAAGGGTCACGCTGGAGCAGTTCATGAAGAACTGCAACCTGTGGGAAAGACTCACATTGGAGAAGTTCATGGAGGACTGTCTCCCATGGAGGCACCCCCCACTGGAGCAGGGGAAGAGTGTGAGGAGTCCTCCCCCTGAGGAGGAAGGAGCAGCAGAGACAATGTGTGATGAACTGACTTCAACTCCCATTCACTCTCTCCCTGCACTGCTTCAGGAGGGAAGATAAAGAAAATTGGGAGTAAAGTTGAGTCCAGGAAGAAGGGAGAGGTGGGGAGAAGATATTTTAAGATTTAGATTTTATTTTCTCATTATCCTACTCTGATCTGGTTAGTAATAAATTAAACTGATTCCCCCAAGTTGAACTTGTTTTCCCTCTGATGGTAATTGGTGAATGATCTCTCCCTGCTCTTATCTTGACCCAAGAGCCTTTTGTTATATTTTTCTCTCCCTGTCCAGCTGAGGAGGAAGAGTGACAGAACAGCTTTGGTGGGCACCTGGTATCCATCCAGGATCAACCCACCACATTCCTTTAAACAAATTTGGCCTAAACTAAAAGTTAGTTATCTCTACTAACCTAGTAAAAATCATTAAATGTTCAGAGGGAGCCTCCTGTGTTTCAGTTTGTGAACATTGCCTCTGGTCCTGTCACTAGGCACCACTGAAAAGAGCCTGGGTCTGTCCTCATCCCCTTTGCACAGGTATTTATATACATTGATAAGATCTCCTTGAGGTTTGTCTTTTCTAGGCTGAGCAGTCTCATCTCCCTCAGCCTCTCCTCATACATCATATGCTCCAAATCATCTTTGTGGCCCTTTGCTGGACTCTTTCTGAGGAATCCAGGGGAATCTCTGAGGAATCCAGAACTAGACACAGTACTCCTAAGTGTGACCTCACCAGTGCTGAGCGGAGGGGAAGGATCATCTCCCTCAGCCTGCTGGCAACACTCCTCCTAATGCAGCACAGGATGCCATTAGCCTTCTTTGCAGCAAGGACACATTGTTAGCTCACGTTGAAGTTGTTCAGCAGGAACCCCAGAAACTTTTCTGTCAAGCTGCTATCCAGATGAGTGGCCCAAGCATAAACTGGTGCCTGGGGCTGTTCCTTCACAGGTGCAAGACTTTACACTTCCTTTTTTTGAACTTCATGAGCTTCCTGTCAGTCCATTTGAAGTCATCAAACTTTCTTCTATAGAAATCTGGGACAAACTACCACCACCAGAGAGAATGGGAGTATATTTGGGAGATATCATCTTTTGCCAGCATCGGTCTCTTTTTGTCCACTGAAGTAGGAGATCTATCTATTGCCGTATCTAAAACTGGTCAGATGAATTACAGCCTAAAGTTGCCTATTCATATCCATAATAAAGGGAACGTGGGAGACAAGTTCATATATAGGCATTACACTGTATCGCCTTTTGCCAGATACTACATTTGGCCAGATGAATCCTACCACAGGTGAATTGCTAGTTGAATGTGACCTAGGAATAACTCTGGGACATCACATGTGATATCATTGTCTAGCTAGGAAAAAAGTACTGAGATTTACAGTGTTGTGGAGCCTAAAGAGTGGGGCTGCTCCATGAAGGGGAATGAACCATGAGGCCAGGGTGAGCCTACCTACCATGGGCAGTGTCCCCACCAATGAGGCACAGTCCCACTGGGTCAGAGAATGACGGGCAGAGCAAAGGTGGTAATAGCAGGGAGAGCTTCTAGCCCTTGACAGAACAAGAGATGCACCAGAACCAGACACTCCATCAGAAGCAAAAGGAGACTGGGGCTAGAGGCAAGTTTGAGGAAAAGGTTACAGTATACATCCAAAAGGTCCATGCAGGAAGCACAGCCTGAGACAGATACACCTACACTACTGTAGTCCCAGTCATGAACTGAAATGGTGCTCCTGGGCACATGGATATAGAGTGTCAGATTTTGTCCCAGACGAGGCTACTCAGGGCCATTATGGTCTGACACAAATCCAGGGAAGAAAAAATAAAACATTACCATGTCATCAAATGTTTTAGACTCTTTACCAAAAAAAATGTAGAATTAGCATGAGTTTGTAATTGCAGAAATGCACTTGTTATATTACACACAATTGGAAAAAACATCCATTCATTTAATTTTTTTCCATTCCAGACAAAATCTGGATTTATTTTCTCCTTAACTCTTAAATCTGCTTCCCTGAATTACCTAAGTGGAGATAGAAAAAGATAAGACCCAATGTGTCAGATAATTTTTCAACTGACAGGTTTAATTAACTAACACAAATATTGTAATTTGTTAGCACTTTTAATAATGTGATCTTCAACTGTTTCTCAGAGAGAAACAAACACTATAGACAAAGACATTTATTTTAAAATGACAGTCACTAGTGAAGCATTTTCTGTTCAGGATGTAGATACACTGTATTTTCAAAAGAAGCATATAATGGTTTTATTTGGGGACATTTTATGCACAAAAGATTATTGTTGTATTGTGACTAACAAAAAAAGCATCTGACATTTATAATTCTGTTGCATTACAAAGGAGAGGAAATAAGCTTCATATTCATACATGATGATAAAAAACAGTACTTTGCATTTACATGTTATTTTTTATTCTTAAGATTTCAAAACTCTTTATAAACACACACACACCCCCCAATTTATATTCCTGCTTTATAGATGGCTATCCAAGGATATCTGAGTCAGAAAGAGAATTACACAAGGTTACACAGCTGTTTATAGGAAACTTAATTCCATTATATCAGCTGTATGAGATCAACAGAGTGTGAGCAGAAGATAGTTCTTGTGCAAACTTCCACCATGTCCTAGCTGGAATACAACATTATGGATTAAAGCAACAGAAATTTTCTAGGTTTTTGCAGTAGTGTGTGTTTCAAGTCTTCAGAGGTGCAGCTATTAGCTATAATATAGTTCCAAGGGATAGCATTGGCTGTAGCATGGCAATCTAAACTTCATGTTCGTTTTACTAAAGGAAAAGTTGGAACAGGCAATTTTCACATTTTCTTTTTAGTGGTCAGTTAATGAGAAATATAAAAGTGAATTAAGTTCAGTTCATATAGCATTTAAATCATCAATCCTGTTTAACAATATGTAGAGTAAGATAGCTACACTTGCAGCTTCTTGGGAAGGAAATCAAGTGGTGAGCACAAAGGTGATTTGTTTCTTCAGGATTCTTCTGCACAGTAGTACATACCTGGTGAAAAGAAAGACCACAGCAAGCTCAGGAGGAAATCTTAGCAAAGAACTACACAAACATCCACAGTAATATTGCAGTGGAAATACAGTTGTCAGCCAACCACTATCATGTATTAGATGGTTGTGAGAGACTAAAACCTCAAATGTCTCAAAGCTTTCTTGTGTCCGTGCAAACCTCAAGGACAAGCCGCGGTCTTTGGATTAGTCTAAGGAATGTCACCCAAGGAAGCAGGAGTGTATTGAAGGATGCACCCCCCACTCCCTTGCACTTGCATTGTCAAACTCCTTAGAGAAGCCTCAAAGGGGGAGACATGGACTGAGTGAAACCAAATGTTTATCACTGGCTCCATCCTGTAGCCATTTGTGGCTCTGTTGTGTAGGCCATACACCATGCATGCATTTCTAATGAACTGATAAGAGGCGAGCATTTCTGCTCCAGAAGTCAGATGCAGCAAAAACCTGTGGGATCAGAGAAAAAAAACCTAAAGGTGGGCAGATATGCTAATCAGTGGATACGATGATCTTAAAAAGACAGCACAAACTTTGCTCCGTGTGCATCTACCATCGAAGACCTGAAGACTGAGGACCAACTGGACACCGCTGGATCCACGGTGGTGGTTATTCTTGCATTCTTATCCCCCATCCATGCTTGACTTCTGTCTTTTCTTTCCATTGTGTCTTATTGCTACCCCTCTTCACTTTTTAATAATAAAAGTTGTTGCGGGTGTACGGTATTTGACCTTGTTTGTGTCTTAATGTCATTCTTGGGATCACATCAAAACATCCCCCGTCATTGGATCAGGACAAAAGAAAAGATCTTGAAAGTATGGAGAAAATTAAGGACCATATGTACAGCTATATGAAGATCTTGGACACTCAGTCTCAGTTTCTCTTCTCCAGACTTAGAAATGCATGCATTTTGAGGAATGGATGTGAAAGTAGTTCTGACATGGTTCCAGCTCTTCCTTCTGTGGTTATGACCCCTGGAAGCTCATAATTTTCTACCCTAAACAACAGAGAACACTGCTGATAAATACCTTGGATTCTGAGAGTACTATGCTATCAGAAATGTTGCCAATTCAACAGACAGCACCACTGAGTACCTTATGGTATTAAATACTCCATATATCTGTAACATTTTTTCCATGGAAAAACAGTGCCAGCAATTAGAGTTAGTTTAAAGAGTCAGGTGAACCTGTGCTGAGATAAAATAACAGATACATGTTTTGAGATGTTTACTCTTACAAGTACACTCTCAAAAAGTCATAGTATAACTAAAAGAGCTAAACTATATATAGACATTATGCATACATGGCTGGACTTTATCCAGAAAACTAGTCCCATCAAAGTCAGCAAATAAAACACATGAAGTTAGTAAAACAAATGATACAGCGTTAAACCATGGCCCTCAAGAGAGGACAGTTAACTAAGGCAGCCAGCAGTTAATTCATTCTTCTTACCCAGATTTCATTTTACTGCTTTGATTTTGTGTAAAAATTTAAAATTGAAATATTGTCCTTGGATGTTTTGATTTAATTTAATGTAGCAAGCAGAAGACTCATTTCATTGTCAAAGTGGCAATGTTTCTCTACTGGACATAACCACTATAACTAGATAGAGGCATTTGGATTATCATTTGCAAAGTTTATCAGAATTTTTTTAGATTTAGAGTGTTAGATACATTGGATATCATTCACTATAATTTCAATTAATTTGACAGATAACTGCTTTTCCATTTGTATCAAGAAACAGTCAAGTTTTTCTCTGACCTATTTGAAGTGAGCCGCAGTGAGATCCCTGTGTATTGTGTTCTATTCATAATACCTCATGCAAAGGCTAAAGAACACTGTTCACTTACTGTGTTTTCACTTTGGATAAGCATCCAGATGCTTATCTGGGGTTTATCCAGGCCTGTCTGGTCAAGAAATGATCCAGAGGATCTTAAAAGAATGTGTGTGCTTATGTGATTTCCAGTACATCTTATTTTTAATCCATTTAATAAAAAACTAGAAAAAGTTGTTATGCTATAAGCTCACAGACCTGAGATTTCAGAGCAACTCACCTACTTTAATCAACCCTAGCATCACACTTCTTTGTCATAAAGTATTTTACTTCCATTTTGCAAAATGTTTGAACATTTTGCCTACGTACAAACAAGTATGTAACAGAAAAGTGAGAAGTGTATACACACAACACTTCTCAGTTTTCATTAACAACCAGAAACAAGACCTGCAAAAGCGCATCTGTCTAAAATAAGTCTTGGATTTTTCTTTTCCTTAGATTAATTATTAAAGCCATTTTAATCTCTGGTTTTGTTTTTATAAATAGGAAAGTGTGATAATGCATACCTTCAAAAAGTGAAAATATTGTGGCTATTGCAAATAAGTATTTACAACACTTGGGCAGTAGATGGTGAGGGGAGACACGGAATGCAATAAACCTTTCTCTTATGGCCTTCCAGGCAGTATACACATGCTTATTTCTTCACACATCTATTAAAAGTAATCTTTAACTATGTGATACACGTAGTTGTGGAATAGCCATGCTGAAGTCCTAAATTATCATCCTGACCAACAGATGTTAAAGAGATTTCATCGTTATCTTCAGAACTGGATATTCAGTCTTTATTTTTGGAAAAAATATGCTTTACTCACCTAGACCTTTGGCAATTTAAGACACCGATACCTTACAGCTATTAGCTTGTGAGGTTATAGCTGGCACAGTAGAGTCAAGGGACTCTGCTTCCACCTCAGTCACTTCTCTATGAAGTCTGACTGGTGTTTTTATCTGAGGTGTCAGATTTTCACTAACAGATACTAATATTAAGGCAAACTTCCCTTTGAGTGTTTAGAGGGCAGAATCCTGCATCAAAAAGTTCTTAACAGATGATCAGGGAAAATAATGTCTTAAACCAAGAGAGCTTCACTGTTGAAGCATTAACATCTAGAAAAAGCACCTTGTAATTTAGCAAAATGAGTTGCAGAAGTTAGCCAGACTTTCTTTGATTTTCCAGATTTTCCAGAGTTCAGTCAGAGTTTTACACTTTTTTTTTTTTTTCCCCCCTGGCATTTATCCAAACCTCAACAAGAATTTTTACCTTTCCCAAATTTCATGAAGAATAGAAAAAAATGTTAGGTAACATAAATTATTTCAAGAAAACTTAGCCTGAATTTATGAACTGAATTCTCTTCTCTTTGCAAATTAAATTCAAACCTTCACAGAGTTTCTTGTATTTTTGCCTTGCAAATATGACAGCAATTACATTAAACTCCATAAATTTTCATACATATTACAGTGGTCTTGACCATTAACATAATAACACAAAGAAAAAAATCTTGTAGATATTTCTTAAGACTTTACATCAGGGTTAGGTAAATTTACATACATCTAGGTTAAAGTCTTTGCTGATTATGCAGACATTTTCTATAGATTTCTCCTAGCCCTTACAGTATGTTGTATACATCACAGCTCTAGAGCACTTAGGCCAGGTTAATGTTTTAACAGATTTATCTAAAATGGGTCAAATTATAATAATGTCTAAACAAAATGATCTTTTGGCTATTTCTATACCCTTCTTGATAATCCTCTGTGTAGATCAGTACAAGTAATCCTGTAAAAAGAAAGAAAAAAAAGAAGACTTTTGAAGCAGACATGTAAATCCATGAGGCATTCACAGATATTCCCAGAGCCGTGGGATTCTAGTGCTGATAAGCACATCAGAGGTGATTAGCAATCTATGTGTGTACCCTCACAGAACAACATTTTCAGTAGTTCTGACACTAAAGCAATGACCAATCATCAGAAGACATCCTGATGTTATTTGTGATAGAAACGTAGAATGAAGGGAATACTAGAAAGTGATGTAGTATACTTTATGGGGTTTTTTTGTGCTTTTCTTTTGCTTTTCCCTACATATGATCTTCAATGTAAAAAATAATACCTGATTTGACACTGAAAAAAACAACCAAAAGTACTGAAAAACAGTGGTGACAACAACAACAACAACAAAGGGCAAACTTTTTAATTTCTTGGACTGAACAGGTAGTTTTTAGACTTCATTCCCTCTTCATTTCTCATCTTATTTTCCTGAGGGTGGGCAAGAATTTTGGAGGGGGCACAAGCTTGACAGTTGACCCAAATTGACAAAAGGAATGTTTCATGCCATATAGCATCATGCTCAGCAATAAAAACTGAGGGTTTTTTTTAATGGGTACTAGTCATTGCTCAGAGACCAGATGAACTTTGGTCTACTTGTGAGAGGTGGAGAATAACCACCGTTGCATCACTGTCCCCCCCCCAGACCCTTCCTTCTTCCTTCCATATGTTACTAAACTGTTTTTATCTCAACCCATTTTATCTCACTTTTGCTCTTATCCTTTCCCTCATCCCACTGGGGAGAAAGAGTGAGCAGGCAGCTGTGTGGTGCCTAGCTGCTGGCCAGAATCAATCCACCACAATTGGCATTAGAGGATTTTTAATTGTTTTTACATCAAAGAAAGCATTTCTTACTATCTTAGTTCCTCCATATCCTGTGCATTGGTCAGTGTTAGTGGTTCTTTCCTTTCCAGCTTCCAGCTTTATCATCAGTTTTATCCTTCATGTATGCTGAAATTTGATTCTAAATTCCAGATATCCAGCAAATCTGAGTTCTGCCAAAACACTCAGGAAGCAGAGATTACGAGGACAAATCTAATCTTCTAATTCTATTGCCATAGTCCAGGAATATCTTGCAAGCCTCATTCATGTGTGATTATCTGAGTGAAGTACCATTGCTGTAGAGTCAGCAACATACTACAAGAGGCATCAACAATCAGGACAAAATATCTCAGATAAAAATACCATACACAATTTATAAAATAACAAACATAAAGGACAGTTTAGGCTTTCATTTGTGACAAATTTTATCTTTCATTTAAAGAAGTACAGAGTGCCAGATTGTCTCAAAACCTCTTCTCATAAAAGCCACTGGATTTCAGATGAGGGCAGGAAAACACATAGACACAGAGAGATAGAGAATAATTGGGTGAAGGCTGTAAGAGATTTAACAGAATGATAGCATAATAAAGATATAAATTCCCTATTTCTTCTGTAGGTGGCTAAACAAAAAAATGTTCATATAGCACTATGAGAAATGCACAGGTTTTTTTGAATGACAACATGGTAGAATTCAGGACAGCAAATCCCAATGTATTATTCCCCAGAACCTGTACAAGCTATAAACACTTCCTGATTGACTGCTGTGCATTCAGGGATTGTTGTCTTCCTGGCCTCTATACCGGAGTGAGTCTGGATGGATCCTTAGACTGGGTATTCATTTGCCTAAGTCCTAGGGAAGGCTTAACCTGGTAGGCATGCACAAAACATGCATAACCCACACCAGCCATGATCCATGCAAAACACTGGCCACATCCATTTTCATTCAGAATAGAGGGAAAACAAACAAACAAACTAACAAAACCAAAACCAAACTAGAAAAAAGTAGAGAGATAATACTTCCACACCCTCTCTTTACTAAATAGCTCTTCTGCTGGAAGGTGGTCAGGGTCTACTGCTTTCCTTACACTGACAGCATTCAACCAGTAAAAAAGAGCTCAGTGCTGATCTCTTCTCCAAAAAATGTTGGTTTTCTTTGATTCCTTTTATTTTCCTTTTTTTTTTTTTTTTTTTTTTTTTTTTTCTAGTGGCACTTCTAGAGAGTCCTAGAAGCAGAACGCAGCATAGTTCTCACCACCTTTTCAGAGACACCCACACTACCTGAGCTAGACTACTGTCCATCTTTTTTCCACTGTGATGAATAGTGGATTGTTTTCTAGAAGCTACAAATGGGTGTTTTTAATACCTTAATTTCACTAACCACTTCTGTGGTTAGGGCATCCCTTTGGAAAATATTTTTTCTGCATGCTAATGAACAAAGGATTGCAGAAGTGTTCTTCCTTTAAATCTGCACTTTTCCAAGCATCCAATGTTTTGGTAAAAATAAAATGGGGCATTGTCACTATTTTTTAAAAGTGAGAGGTCTGTCTTCAAAGTAGGTTTTTTCTTTAAGAGAGGGCTTGAGGCTTGAAATCTCTTAACAAAGGTGCCTCCTTAGGTTTCCTGAGTCAAGCACCTGTACTCTGAAAAAGCATGGAATTTAAGACTGAGATTTGAACCTGTGGTTGAACCATCACTTACAGATGATTTTCAGAAGTCTTACTGAAGACTTAACCCTCTTTCTGAAGCAGTTCTCCATGCAGGCTACTTAGGGAAGCTCTGAAGGGACATCCTGTCAAGGATTAGGCACCAAAAAGTAAGATTTAGCAGTGCTAAGAGAGACCCCAGAGATATTCGTACAGATACGTAGATCTTCATCAAAGTCACCCCTGGAAAGTACCATACACCCCTTCAAGTTGGTACTTGGGTACAGGAATAAAACCAGATAATAGATTAACATTTTTAGAAATATATTGCAGATAATGAGAGGTGCAAACAATGAGAGGCACATAGGTGACACTGAAATACTCATTACAATTATATCTATTGATGGCAGTGTATCATTTGCTTTTTCTTTCCCTGTGCTGTAGGAAATTCTTTAGGAGACAATGCTCTTCTTAGCACACATGAGAAGGTGTAAATAAATTGAGGGGAAGAGACTTGAGACAAATTATGGCACAATACATAAACTGCTAGGGACGGTGTCATAATCTAAGAGGAAGTCTCACCGCGGTGGATGTATTACAAAGCCAACTTTATGTTTATTACATTACTATTAAGATAGTGGAAATGGGCCAAATGCAAAATCCTGGAAACACAGATTTTACCTTATAAACAACATTCTTTAAATACCAATATAGGGTATCTATAAAAGTGAATATTATTGTGCTCCCAGAAAGTGGGCCTGAGGATTGTTTGACATGACTTTCTGTTAAAGAAATGTGTTGAATAACGTGTGAGAAAGGAGCTGTCATAAGTTTCTACCTAAGCACTCCAGGACCTGTAAAGATGACTTTCTTAGTGAGCTCTGAATGTTTCTTCACTTCTAGGCAGAATTTAGGTTAAAAAACTGTCCTATAGTTTTCTTTGAACTAGACTGCATTCTGTAAATTGTGAAATGATTTTTCATTCAAAATCTCGTTCACTTCTGTGAAGAGCTCTACTTCCTTGTAAAGCAGAAAGCTGGAATATGGATTGCCTGGACAGTGTGTTGAAAAAAACTTCATTGCAGAGATTAAATTCATCAATTTTCAAAAGATACCTCAGAAGCTAAGACTTCCTCTAAGATTCAGGAGCACTTCTGAGCAATGAGGATAAAAAGCAGCTATCTCCAAGATGGAAAAAAAATCTGATATAAAGAAAAGCAGTGCAGGTACATGGGCTTGGTGGGAATTATAACTCAGTTGTCAATTTGGACAACTGATATATTCTAACTCTGAAAGGCTCTAAAGCAGCCATGCACATGGCAACTAAGACACAGACATTGAGAACAATGCAAAGTTGCAAGATAATGAATGAACTATTATAGATATGTAGCTTTTGCCTCCTATGTTAAAAAAATCAATTTCTTTCATCCTTGGCTTCCTGACAGAAAATGTGTTGCAATTTGGGAATTTCCTGTTGATTCCCATAAGAAAATAAATATTATTTTTTTTTTTTTTTAGTAACTGGAGTCTGAGATAAAGCATTTAATAACTCAACTGTGTTAAATGTATAGCAAAGGTGTTTTCGTAAAAAAAAAAAAAAAAAAACCAACCCACTAAAATGATATGGTTATGTCTTGTACATATTAAAATATTTTTTTACTTATATGTCTTTATTCTCTTCTAGCCAGAAACTCCTCCTTTTGTGAATGCTTTGCCTCTAGCAGTTTAAGATATCTTAAAACTTTTTTTTCCCCACACTTTCTTTCTACTGCTTATAGTTAAGAAAAAATTCAAAAGGAAAAAAAATATTCTGCATGAAGGGCAGTGATAATACTGCAGCATAGTGCTTTAGTTTAAAAAATTAAGTTTATTTACCATGACATTATTGAAAATTAATTAATAGCCTTGTACTTGAGACTACCTAGTATAAACAATCTGCATTAATTTTCTCTAAACCACTCTCTGAGTTTATTTTACTTGTATGAATGCTTATTAGGAGATGATCTCTTTTGCAACTTCCTAATAACATCACCTGTTTAAAACTATGATTTTTGCATTGGCACAGGTTTCTCAGATCCATATTCTTAACACTCTTCATACATTCTTAATACATTTCATACAAGGAGATGAAATGTCAAATACAATACCTACAGAACAATGGAAAGCATAAAAACTATTCTTGTCGAAGTACAACAATAGGGTGTATTTACCAGAATTAATATTTCACAGTTATGTCAGAAACTGCAAGTTGCAGATCCACTCCTACCTTTCCTAAAGTTTTAAAGAACCATACCTGTATTATACCACTTCTGGAAACTGCTACTTTAAAGTAAATTTCCAAATCATGAAATCTGATTATTTAAAGAATGTACTCTCCAGGTATGTTTGCAAGCTTGAAAGGGCTAATAGAAAGCTTCTATTAAGATCTACTTAATGTCCCCTACTTTATTACTTATACAGCACTGTAAATATATGAGACATTTAGAGATTTTAATAAAACAGAGAAGCAGCTTACAATGTAAGGGGGAAAGGGAAAAGTTTTTTAACTTTGCATCTTGTCCTAGCAACATCACTTCTGTATGTAGTCAAAGGGAAGACAGTTTCTTCATTGTCTCTGGTGAAAATTAGCTTGTGCCATTCAACTACAAGCAAAGACTCTTCCTCCACTGCTGTTGGCTGAACTCTTCAGACTGCCAAATTGTGGGGTGGCATCAGCATGCACAGTCCATTTATTTTCTTCATCCAACTGCAAAATAAAAGGGAAAGAGTAACCTTCAGTGTCTTATCTTCATACTAAGGCATATATAACCTAAGGCTTTTATGTCCCTTTATTTCCCCCCACCCCCCTACACCTAGAAAAAGCCCCTATAATCTTGCTTTAATTCACTTAATTGTTGATTGTTCAGAATGTCTTAAATTCTTTAAAGAATGGAATATTATTTTCATCCTCAAAATACAAGGCCCAAGTATGAAATATCTTTTCAATCTTAGCAAATGAATTATTCATGATCCCCCAGGCAGTGTGCTCCATATCATGAAATAAATAACTGTATTTGATAACGTCATTATCAAAGGAAGCAGTTTTCTTGATGTGAACAGAGCATTAAAGATAGACTTCTCAGTGGTCTGTTCACTCTGATGCCTGTCCACAGTAACAAGAGGAGACCCATATCTGCACCCCTATCTTGAGAAAGTACTTCTAGTGGGGAACTTTCAAAAGGAGATAAAAAGGAATGAATATTGGAGGACCTATCACGATTCCTGTTTCATCCACATGAAGTACTATAGCCATTTCCATCAGGACCAAAAAAGGATATTTTATGAGTGCATAAAGTTTTCATGGTTTAATGCAGAGAAAGGGTTCTTTTTGGTGTAAATATGATGGAAGTTGCTGAAGTTGCATATGTGGGCATCATGTGGAGTGCACAGTTTGGAACATGAACACAAGACCCTCCAGCACTTAGTACTTTAGGCATGTGCAGCATATGCTTGGACCTGGCAACTGGTTCACACTTGCCTAGACGCAGAGATGAGATGTGGATGAACTGTCCTAGAGACATAATGAAGTGCAGCAGGTGAGAAACTGACATCACACTGCATCAGTCATTAATCAGCTAATCATTCTTTCTGTTACAGTTATAACATTAGGATGAAAATTTTACTCCTTTATATTTTCTTTTAAAATACATCAGAACTGTTTTCCTTTCATGTAAATTCCTTTTTTTTTTTTTTTTTTTTTTAATTTGAAGTACAGAAGTGAGAGAGTGGAGAGAAAGACATCCCTGGCTTTTTACCAACCAAAGTGAGCCAAACTAGGTAGGAAAATATGAAGGCATTTCTGAAGAAGAGGGTATATTAATTACCTGATTAACTTCATTTAGCATTTCTCTTTAAGCATAAATAAATATGTGCTTCAGTTAGATAGGTACTTAGGCACTTCTGCCTAGAAAAATGTCCTCTTTCCAAACACGAATATATTTACAGATGAAAGATAGAAAACTGGATAGACAGAATATCAGCCTGGCTGAACGAATGCCAAAGGAGTCCAAAGCAGTTTTGTAACCAAAAAAGTGGGTTTGCTTGACTCTTCAGTTACACTTGCTATGTCTATACTTCTTGATACTTTCAGTCCAAGCATAGGAAACAGTAATAACAAAATACAGTGTGATTATGTGTCTTTTTTTTTTTTTTTTTTGTTCTCTATTTCTAGAATCTCAATCCTACAGGATTTCCTCCCTGCATCCTGCTCAAAAAACCCAAAAAACTTTAGCGACATGCTGAATCTTTAAACACGTATTCAAATGTCTTAAGGTTTGTCCATACAGAGTGCCTACAGGATGCACTGAATTCTTACATTCATGTAATTTGTTTGCACTAACAGAGTTAGGCTCAGCTGGTTCGTCCAAACTCAGAACTTTTGAATAGAGCCAAGATGGCAACTAATGCAGATGTACAGCTGGAATATCTGTGCAAATGTTGTATCTTTACAGAAATAGGTGGTTATGTATTTAAAATAAAATAAAATAAATTAAATGCTGTCAACTTCATTCTGAATGCTTGTACAGTATCTTTTATGTTTTCAGTTTGAAAATAAGTTGAACTACAGCTCTGAGTACTGGAATCTGATCTTCAGAGTCCCAGAGTACTTGAAAACCCATTTGAGATGAGCAATGCCTGCTAATGTTGACCACGTCATTTAAGAAAGGGTTAAATATTTCTTGTTAAGTAGATAAGGTAACACCTACAGGACTTGATCACAAAGAGGTGTGTGGTAAAGTCAAACTTGGAATTTAGCTGCTTAAGTACTACAATCCTGAAAAAATCCAACTCTGCTCTTGTCTGACTTTGAGGTACTGACTGTGCAGTGACTTCCCTGTTATTCTATAGTGTTAATGCATTTATCCAAATACCACTGAAGGTAAAATACATAAACAGCTGTTTGAATAGAATCTTGAACAAAGCACTTTTTCATTCAGGTGGATGCCTGAACCACTAAGGTAGAGTGATGCTTCTCTTCTGTTCACTTCTGATACATTATTCTTCAGCTTTCTGTTGTGCGTTGTCACAGTTTCAATAAGAAAGGTTAAAAAGTGCCATTGCCTAGCATAACATGTTGGTTTAGTTAAAGGATATGTGGAGCTAGTCATACCAAAGTGGGAAATTAAGCCAATTCTATTCTCTCTGGGTGCATAACTTGGCTGTATAAAAGATGTTGAGCTGTCGTGTCTTGAATCCTTTTATGGATCTAATCAACATTATCAAAATACTTTCTCTTTAAATTTTTAATTGTTACTCAGTAACAATAAAGATCCAACAAATTCTGTGATTGCTTTTATTAACCTTAGCTTTTAACTCCCTTTCTGCAGAGATTAACACAGAAAAAGACAGGTGTTTTTTAAAAAATTATGCCTGGACAACAGAGAAAAAAAAAAAAAAAAGAAGACGTCATGGAAGGCACTTGTTGCTGACAAGAAAACAGGTTGTAATGCAGCAAGTGCTTTGGCAAACCATGAGGACCACATGGGGTGTGTCAAAATGTACCCAGCAGAAGAATTCTGTCTGCAAGCAGCCTGCATACAGGCAATTATATTACAGACATTGGCACCAGGGGACAAAATCAACCTCAGAGGAGTGAATCAAATAGAGCTCAAGACACGTGTTGTGAAATTGCCCCAAGAAATGGCAAGCAGCCAATAAAGCATAAGGCAGCATGGTCAGAAATGAGTTGTGTCATGGCCTAACATACGGGATGAAGAAAAATCAGAAAAGGAAGCTCCTTCCTTGACTCAAAGTCTGACACAAAGGATAAAGGTATGTCCTATCCATCTCTTTCTCTAAGTGTCTGAGTATTTATAATATGCTTATCATAGAAAAGAAATTATTCATCTTTCAGCTGAAGTCATCCTGAGAACAGAGAGCTCCATAAAAGCAGTAAATGCATGTAGTAAGAATGTAACTATTTTAAATATCTCTTCATATAAAATGCATTGAGAATCTGATTGAATGCTAAACATTCTTAGTTTGTCTATAGTACTATTTAAATTTAGCAGAGGTATCTCACTACTGTAGAACTACAAGACAGTTGATACTGGTTAATTCTTCAACAAATTCAGTAGTTTCAAATGAACACTATAAAAAGAAAAGCTTAAACATTATATATAAAACCTATAGAATTCAGAGATTGTAAAAATACAGGCGTTCTTTCAGGAACAACCCTGTAATGAGAGAACTCTATGAAGCCATAATTTCTCATCTGTTTGGCTTTTTATTTTGTCACATCTGTATCATAAATTTTAGTCTGGATAGATCAACATTTTGAATGTTTATCAAACACAGATTCAAATGTACATTTCTGGGGTTTATTCCCCAATTCCTTTACTGACTAATGGATTAAATATGCTAGGCTCAGCAGGAATAATGACATAACTGTCCTACGGTTTAATAAGGAGGGAAAGGCATAGGAGGAAACAGCAGAAATTAAAAGTTATGCTTTCTTTCAGAATAAAAACAAAAAATTACATTTGTTATCCAAGTTGCAAAAAAAAAGGAAGGAGAATTTCTTATTTCACAAACGGGCCAAATGGTCCAGTGTGCAATCCAAAGCACTCAGAAACAACTTCAATGATGCGTGCTGCATAGCTGTCCAAGTTTAAGGCTGTTTGCACTGACTGCACTGTCATTTGTGAAAAAGCAGAATTAAGAACAACCTACTGAAAATTTGTTTGTTTTTAAAATTACATTTCCTGGCAGGGAGGGAAAACAACACAAGGGAACCATTCTTTCATTATGGGAAAAGTGAAAAATCCCTTAAAAATTTCAAGGCAACTAAGATCAAGTGCCAGAAGAGACAAGCTCTGCAAAGGCTAGCTTTGCATGCATTTCAGGCAGAAGCAAAAATATTTACACCTAGTGATACTGTGTGTGTCCCAGAAATGGAATCGTTACTCGCAACAGTGGCTGTGTTCTGCATGCAAGCCACAACGCTCCTTTGTACAAGGTCAGTTCCTCTTTCTAATTCTTATTATTCTCAAAACAGCAGGCCAGCTCATTGATACGGTGAAAGAGTAATGTCAGATGATTGGCAAGTGTCTCACCAGCAGGAAGTTAGCTGATAAGCTTCTTAAGCAGTGAGCTCTGGTAAGCAGGAAGCACTGGAGCCAGCTCAAGGAAGTTACCCTTAAAATTGCTTTGCTCAGACCTCAGCCTCAGCAGCCTAATTAGAAGCTGTTGAAAGGAAGAGTCTCTGGTGTGCATTTTTCTATAGACAAGACTCAGGAAACATGTTGCTTGGGCAGCAGTAAACAGACAGGGAGATAAATGTTTAAAAGCTACCATAAAAAATATCAGATGGTTCACAAGTACAAGAGTGGAAAAAACAGACTAATATAAGTGGTCACTGAAATGTTTTGAAGCAGTCTGGGACAGGTCTCAGTGGAAAAGCAGTGGGCAACAAGCGAGCTATGCAAATGAATACTGGCAATATGAACATTTCCTATTTGTGGAACCCGATCAGGCCCAGAGAATGGAATGCTGCATAATGAGGATTATTATATTTCTCCACATGATATGCTGGATAGAAAGAACACTAACAAACCTTTCATTTAAAGTGATCTAATCATTTAGACAGGCTCTCTCATTTTTATGGAAAAGACAAAGCAAATTAAATTAGAAGCATTAGATTGAGCTAATGATAGGATGGCAGTGTGAACAGAGAAGGGCTCAGAGATGTAAATGCATGATCTGCTAAGGTTATTAAAATAACGTTCTCCGGAGTCTTCTCTCTCCCTACAATGAAGTAGTGACTAGGGCTGAATCCTCATACAATTGTGAGATCTCTAAACTCATGAAGGCACTCAAATTGTTCTAAAAAGCCTCTCTAGATAAGTATTTACGCTTATGTATCTATATATATTACAAACTCTGATTATCAGATTATTTTCAATATAATTCAAAAGGGGTTTTTCTTAGGATTCCTCTTCCTTCATATGCACTACTGCCATGACACACCCCTTCCCCCCATTAAGAAATCTCATTTCTAGATCCAAGAACAATTCCTTGAGATACAAATGTTGGCTGGCTGGGGCTAGTTTTGGAGCTGCCTTCTACCTATGGCTGATACAGCTTTGATGTTAACACTGTTGCTGATGAAAAATCACGACATGCCTAGTTAAACATCCAAAGCACACACCATTAAGTACCTTGCTCCACTGTGCAGGCAGACATGTTCTAGCACCCACAGATGACACCAGATAGTCTGAATTATGCATTTTTGTCCCAGAGGTAATTATCAGCGTAGTCACATAAGTCCAAAATAGATGTTACTGGCAGCAGATCTGTCTTATGGTCCCTACCACCCATTTCAGCTGCCCTCAGGTTCTTAGAAGAAACGTGCAGCTGCCCCTCCCCAAAAGCTGCTATCTCCCCTTTTCATAAAAGCATAGGGTCTTTGCAAGGGAGAACACAGCTACCACCAGGCCCAGCTCTATTAACTCTGTGGCACTGATAACCATGATCCCTGGCAAAGGATCAGCTATCAAATCCTCCAGGATCCTCCCCATAACTGTGGGCTAGGTAATAGGGATTTACCATATTTAGTGAGTGCTTGAGAAGAACGCAGGAGGATGACTATGTCATGCAATGGATCACTGGGCATTTGTGACATATCAGTGGAGTTAGCAGCTTGAAGTTTAAGTATTAGTGCTCCCATATACACCTCCCTTTTTACTCCCCCGCTGATGGCACAGACGCATTCTACAGCCCTTCGAGGTTACTTAACTTCAACGCATAGGCACAGCAGGGGGACAACTAAAGACTGGAAGAAGGAATTATCTCTAAATTCCCATCTTGTGTGGGTAGATATTTTAAAGCTGTAGACATATACATTATATATATATATATGTATATATATATATAATAAGTGTAACAAAAAGTATGGATCATAACTGCAATTTCATGACACAGTGCTGTACTGTAATTTGTGGAGTACATGTCACAGACATAATGGAAAGTTAAAGCTTAGAGGCATTATGGACTGTCATGTCAAATCATACTTAGAGAGCTTTAATATGTGGATTACAGATACATTAAACCACACTCTCCCCTGACTATTATGTCAATGGGACTTTGCATATTTCAATAATACTACAGTGTATAATCCTAGTACTATGCCATGCATGCACAATAGGTCTGGGCATACCTGAAATTAGTAGGAAACCTCCAGATCCTTTGTCAAAACATTAGTTATTTTTAGTGCATAACCAGGGGGACAGATTCCATTGTTTTATAAACACCCTTTATACAAAAGTTAACACTCACAAATGCACATTTACAATAAAAACCTGTGTGTGTTTCAATAAAACAAAACCACATTTTTACCACTCCATTCTATTTTAATTTTCAGATCACTGCTTCAGTGCATTGGAGCTGAACTGAAGCTCTGAAAACAACTATACTATCTTAACTACTTCGTCTTTTCCTCTCTGCCCTCCAAATGGGTCCTCACTGTTCCCAATTACTGAACTGTCCTTTCATCTTCCCAAGGGAGATTCAATCTTTCCACATCTCTACCTACCAATGCTCCCTCTCTCAATCATTTATTGAATTTCATCACCTCCCTTCCACCACAAATTCTAGCTCACCACAAATTCACAAAGAGCACACACGTATGCCTAAATTACTTGCCCTATACTTACTGATTGTTTCTTCCAAAGTGTTAAGAGCAGGACATACAGTAAGGGACTGAACAATGCCAAAACAATGCCAAAACCAGGAAGGAGTTTCCAGTGCAAAACTTTATTCCTGCAAAAATGATTAAAGATGGTTATGTCTGCATTAGTGTTTTCTATTAGGCAATAGGAGCACATCTATTGAGTGAAACAGCCACTGCTGAAACTTGATGTCCATATTGTACGCATTTTGCTTGAGATTTGCTTCAGACTAACTCCAGTCTTGCATCTTTTACTGACTGCCACATAGCAGGTGGAAAAATTTTGATTATTTTAATCCGAAAGTAATTCAGTTTATGCACTTCTAAATCATTCCACTTTGCAAACTAAACTGCTTACAGTTGGAAAATTTGCCACAAATGTCTTCCTCATCTTATTTAAAGGCTAAAGTAGATGCATACATATCAAAAATGGTAATTTGTTACCAGGATCACCACAGATACCTTTAGGCACCAACTGAAGTATTAAAGAATGTGAGTGTAGTTCTCAGAAATCCAGAAATCCAAATAGAGCTTTCCAGAGAAAAAATTGGTAGAAGGTCCAGTAGAGCATGCTACAACTTGATATTGTTTGCTGTAAAGAACTTTAAAAGTTTCAAAGAATTAGAGGTTTATAATAAAAGCATGAATATCTGGAGTTTATGTGTGGAATAAAGCAAGATGAGCTTCAGTCTTGAAACAATCCCTAACTTTTAGGAAATATATGGGACTTGTATGGGAGCAGTTTATACAAGGTTTGGCTACTACAAGATACTTCCACAACATCAACAATAGATATCCATTGTTGGAGCTGGTTCTGGTCTAGAGTGATCATAAATCTGATCTCATAGTGAAATTCTAATCTGTATATGTCATCTATTCCACCCTTCAAAAGTAGAAGGTCATTCTCAGCATGAATCTCAACCATGGCTCTGCAGGAAAACCTGCCTTCAGAAAAAAAATATTTCTTCTTTCCTTGGTGTTTCTTTCTGCATCTTTGCTCTGGTGTTTTGTCATCACACATCCCTTTGGCTTTTATTTTCTCACAGTCTCCACAATCCTCTGTTTCCTTCTGTAGTGTCATATTTATATCAGCACCTGTTGAGTTCTCTAGTTTTCTATAATTTATCTCCTCTAGTTTTCTTCTCCCCTAATTCTGGGTTTCCTTTCTGCATTTTTCTTCTCTTGAGAGATATTGTCTATCTATAATTGTTCTGGGCCTTATGCTATAACATTTCACAAAGGAAAGGCATCTATAGAGTGCTTGCTTATTTTTGAAACCTTGAGACAGCATCAAGTTTTCTGTAGTTTTAGTGGTTTGCCTTTTCAGAGGGACACATTTTTTTTAGCTCACTTTCAATGATATTCAACCTCTCTATCTAAAAAGTCACAAACGCACTTCCTGTTATAGCAGTGTTCAAGTTCAGCCATTGGTTTGTAACAGCAAATGTCTCAGGAGTAGTAGCCTCCATACTGTCTCGGAATGGACCACAAATTTGAAATTTTTGTTCTTGCCACAATACCATCACCTTGCCTGTATTTTCCTGCCCAGAGAATCTGCTGGCTCACTTCTGATGGAAAAAATAAACAAATTTTATGTAAAGTGGATGACAACAGCTCAAGTCTTGAACATTGTAGCAATATGAATACAGCCACAGAATTTTCAAAAAAGCAGCGAAACAATCCACAAAATAGTGGAGAATGGGCTGATATGATCACCTCATGCAGAACCTCTTAAGGGGCCACTACACAGGTTGAGGTAAGGAGATGACAGTGGGGAAAGGAAATTGTTTTTGGTGATATACTCCTGCTATTTCCCCACTACAAACTGCTTGCCACCATGGATAACTAGTACAAGTCATTAGCAAATCCTAAAGGCCTTTGTCACTAAGAATTGTTTTAAATGCAGTGGCTATTTGATATGATCAGTAAGATATACCACCCTGTGTTTAACTGGTCTATTAATAGGTACCTCAGGTGACAGGGTATGCTTTGGCCTATAGCATTGTATTTCACAATGTGTGTTCTTGGTTCAATAAAGTATAACCTCTTGTGTCCTTTTACTCTGTTTAATTAATTTTAAAGTTCTTTCTAATTATTAACCTGAATTCTTTATTATTTTCCCTTTTAAATGGATGATTTAACACAGCTTTCATGTCTGATCCACCCCCTCTGACTCATGTGGAAATGCAGTCTGAAGGAAAGCTGAAAGCTTAAGCCTTGATGCCTAACTGCCTGTTTTATTGTCTGATATTGGATTAGTTGTTCAGTTTTGTTAGGCACTTTGATCCGTATTTTTGCTGCATTCTCTAACTGGATGAATAAATTCAACATGGCTGCATGTTGTGGGGTTTTTTTCTGTATATATGGGAAAATAAGTATGATAATAAATCAGTTTTTAAGATAGTAATCCTGTAACTTTCTTTTCCTCTCCTGTGGAGATAAAGACTGTGATAGTTTAGTTATAAAGTTCTCTGTTCATAACTTTTCCCCCTATATGTGATTTGAAGTCACTGAACAGTGTATGCACTAAAGCTGGGATTTTTTTTCTAAGCATGTCTTTGGTTTTGGCAATTTTCATAAACAGTGTAATTTATTCCACCAAGTCTCCATAACCCTTTAAATTACAGTACAGCAATGAAACGTTCAGGCTTCAGGAGAAAATTGCTCCTGGGGAAAAAGTCAAACCTTCTGCCCTGTTATATGATACCAGAGCTTAATGAGTATGTAAAGTATCAAATTAAAAAATGTTAGCAGTTTATTATAGCTGAGCAATCACTGAATGAGAAACAGGTTTCCCTTTCATTGAGCATTAAGGACATGACCTGAGGCTGATAAGCACACTGCTGCCTCAGATTCAACATTTGATTTAGGGCTGGAGTAGTTGCCAGCCAAAAATCAACCTAGGTTTTGTTTGTTTGTTTAATCAATAATTTTCCAAGCTGCTTATAGAAAAGAAGTATTGTAATGAATTAAGAAATTAACTAGGTTTAAGTTATGCATTTACATTCATCATGCTCAGTTTTTCTCCAAGCCACTGCAATACAAATCATCCTTTGAAGACAACTAGAGCTACACAACAATTCCTTAAGGTTGTGTATATTTCACAACAGTTCTGCACACTTTTGGTGCCCATTTGTCTTCACTGACACCTGTTCCTCAGTGCCAGCAATATATGTTGTTAATGGAGATATTACCACTGAATTACAGAGAATGGAGGCAATGCCCTTTAATTCCTATGAACTACACACGGCCAACTTGCAGGGTTTGTGAAGTTCTTTCCATGTGTCAGGACTCCCAGCTATTCTCTTACTGTGATCACACGAGTTCAACGTTTTGCAGACACAGTCCCCAGCACAAAAACACATCCCCATGTGAAGACCTCTGCCACAGTCCCATGCCTGCCACAGGACCACAGCTTGCAAGAGCCATCTTCAGTCCATTGCAACTTCCATGTAGCCAAGTGATCAAGTTCTCTTTTTCACCAGTGAGGATGAGTGGGACGACTGGCATGTGCCCAAGTCCCGCTTGGTAGGAATTTGGGGTGTGTTAAGGGAGTACCCTTAAATATAAACCTCAGAAACACTTACAGGTCCCTCAGCCTTGACAGAGCTTCCGCTGTTAAACCATGCACTGCTGTCTTTTTAGAGTCTGAGGTCCTCAAATACCCTGAGCAGTCTCTTCTCCTGCTCAGTGACAGGCTGGGATGTCAGCCTGTCCATGGGTGGGGGTCAGGGTCAGGCCTGATGAAGGCAACAAGGGTCAGACACAGCCTGGGATGGCCGGGCAGGGCCATGAGTCCAGGCCTGGGCCCGCAGGGTAAGGGCCGGGCCAAGGCAGGGCTGTGAGGCAGCGAGGGCTGGAGCTGGGGCCAGGCCAGGTGAGTTGCAGCCAACAGCATCTCCCCCAGGGCTGGGGGTGGCCAGGTCGCAGCCTCCCCACTGCCCACCATGCTGCCGAGGAGCCTCTCCCCAGGGTCAGCAGCGGGAAGGGGCCGCTCTCCACTGGCCCTGAGCCCCAGCAGCCAAACCTCACAACAGTGGGCCCATAGGACCCACAGTGCCTCCTGAGCAACACCTACTTCTCTCGACCTTGCCTCCACAAGCTTTCCCTACCACTCACAAGCTTTAGAGAAAGATTGCGCTCCATACACAGAAGTTAATGTTTTACACACTAGCAAATTTTATGCGTTAGTAAAGATTAACAAAGTATAAATAGGCCTATAACAAAATCAGACAAGCAAGCAAGGAGACATTTCCCTTCCACAGAGGTAATTAAAAGGTTTTGTGAAAATTCAATTGGAGTTTAGAATAACTAGGACATAGTATTCCTAACACATTTTTCTTTCAATTAATTCACTCTTAATGCTAGGAATTGATGGGGTTTTTTAATACAGTTGTGTTTTTTTTCCATTTGTGTCTAATGGAAATCTACTACAGAATGAACTAGAAAGAACTAATATGAGATGCATCATCTGAAAAGGTAAATTTCTGAGAAAGACATTAGCAAGCAGGAAATACAGATTCTGAATAAAACTATCATCTCAGTCTTAATTACATTTATTGACACAATAGTAATATTCTTCCCATTTCTTAGGTTTCATTCCTGACTGATGCAGTTACAATGAGCCCACAGTACAATTTGTTTAACCACCTTTATTGCATTTTCCATGTAAGTAATCCCTGTTCTGTCCCATTGTCCTGCCTAATGCACTCTAATAGAGAAACAGAAATGCTAATACGGAGTAGTGTAGCAGGTGGTGGTGGTTCCTTGACTTCCTTCATGTGATTTCTGATCAGTTCAGCCTTGCCGTATTCCATAGATTTTGTTCATTTTTTGCTTCTATTCACGAAGTGCTCCTTTTCTATTTTAATCTTAATTTTTCTCCTGCTCAGCTCAGCTGTAGATGTTATCATTTATAATGCAGCAGTATCCAGAAAAACGAGTCAGAACATGTATCATAGTGCTTAGGGTTGTAGGAACCCATGAGAAAATGGTATTTGCACCACAAAAAAAAACCCGAACTTTTTTCTCATGGTCTTGATGAAACAATAATTTTTCCCAGTAAGAAATGTCATTTGGAAATTACATCTTGGTTGCTCTTCATCCTCCAGTTTTTCAAAGGGATGTGGCCAATGTTCAAGCCTAAAATTAGAGTACAAATCTCAACTTTATTTGCAATGAGCAATAGAAGTATAGTATTGTAGAGGTTTTGTTTCTTTAAGTCAGAACTAAATGTGTTTTGGCAGAACACTAACATTCTTTCTTCCTACTCCCCAGTCCCCAAACTCCCTTCCAAACTCCCTTTTCACAGTCTGTTTGAACCTGGGATTTCTTTATGCTGTCTGTGGGATGCTGCACTCTGCTGCGGACTTGGGATAGCAGTAATACTTTTGCTTCTTCCAAGTTCACACACTTCATCTCAGATAGTACTGGACCCTTTTGGTGTCCTTTTATATAAATGCACCACTAGTAGCCTGCAGACAAGAAGCACTGCTCTGGACTCTCTTTTTCTTCTTTCCCATGTGTGTCAGACAGAGCCCAGACCACTTGTGTTTCCCAGAAACTGCAGATAGTGTTTTGTTATGCTTGGGTCCCTTTCAGCAGAACATTTTTCTTCCTCTGATGCTAGTCAGTATCTTTCTCATAATCAATGAATGTCATTCACATTGGCAGGTTATTTTCATTCATCTTTACCAAGAATTCATTAATCACTGGAGGAGCTCTCCATAGAACATCCTGATTAATAGCCTCTCTGCTTTCTGGTTGAGTAGAAAAATTCTGTTGTAGTTGGTGAATTTCTCAGTCATTTAAGCGCAGAATTTTAGAAATCACAGAGCTAAAGGTATCAACTAGTCCTACCTACACGCAGGCAGGATAAAAACCATTTAGACAAACACTGAAAGAATATGTCTTGCTTCTTAAAAACAAACAAACAAACAAACAAAAAACACAACAAAAAAACCCTCCCCAAACAACAACAAAACCACACAAAAAACTCCCAAAATACCCCAGCCTATGCAGGCATCTTATTGTATTGCCTCACTAACCCTTGGCTTTCAGAAATTTCCACAACATCTAAACTAAATCTTTGCTGAAAATTCAGCTGGTTATTCTCTGTCTTAGACCTTATGGTCACAGAGAACAATCATTCACTGCCCTCATTATAATTGCCTTTTACCTGATGGAAGAAACTGCTGCCACCTCCTGTCTCTTATTCTTCTATCTGCTAGACTGAATAAATGCGATGATTTCAACCTTTCTTTTTGTTCATAGGTCACTTTTCCTAAATCTCTTATTCTTACTACTGTCTCCAACTTATCACAGTCTTCTCTAAACCATGTTCTTGGACTCCACTAAAACCAGGAAGAGCTAGAAAAAAAGATGTTTCCTATGTCTTACATCCAGCAGTCATCTTAATTCATTCCAGAATGAGATTTCTCTGTTTTGCAACAGGATTTCACTAATACCTTATATTAATTTTGAGATCTGTGATAAGCCTTTTACCTTTTCCATCCAGCTACATAGCCAGCTAGAACCTGTTTTTAATGCGTGTATCTAATTTCTCCTAAGTGCAATGCTTTTCACTTGTCTAAAATCAATCACATGAAATTCAAAGAAGATATTTTCTCAAATCCTCATTTTGAACTCCAAAATATATTTGCCACCCTTCCCATAGTGAATTGTGCTATAAAGTTTGTATATACTGCATGGATTATACAAAGACTCTTACACAAGAATAATTCATTGACTTTCAAGAACTTAAACAGGTTTATATGATCTACTGGATCTTCAATGATCTTTTGTAAAAAATGCTGCTGCTAGAGCAATTGTGTATTCACATAAGTTTTCTCAGTTGTCATTTCTACAGTTTCCTACTCTGCAAAGCCAGTCACTGTTTTATTTCTTCAGCTGATTCTTTCCTCAATTCAGCAGACTGTATTTCTGTGAGGATATATGTCTACTTGCTGTTCTATATTCCTAATGACATAGAAAGGGATACACAATCCTGTCCATGAAGGATACATCTGTTGTTGCTCCTTCATCTGATTTCCAGTCTTACTCCATCATCCACTTCCCTCCAGACTCTCCTGGATTCCACTGATACTGTATTTACTGATGTCTCCTGCAACTATCTCTCCAAGGGCTTTGCACAGTTCAGTACATGAAACCACCTCTCTCCATTTCAGTAAGTATCTTGGTTACCTCACCAGCATCTTGGCTGCTATTCTTATGAGGAATCAACCTTTGCACACATTATCACTCTGCATCTGGCATTCAGACCTTCAGTCTGTCAAAGCTTGGAATTTATTCAGTTCAATGCTAATTTCTATCATACCAAGCATTTCTAATTGAATTTGGGATGCTTTCTGCAGATTAGTTTTCCTCTCTCCCACTTCCATCTTTGTGTTTGGCATAAGCAGATCTAGCAGAAGGACTGACAGCATAAAAAGACCAATTACATACTTCTACAACCTATTGCACCTTTTCACTCAGCCCAGGATACAAGAAGTTAAGTGCTGGAATAGCCTGAATAAGTCGTTAATATAAAAAATAAGGAACCAAGGTAAGTGCAGCAGAGAATGGCTGCAGTTTACTACTTGACTTCCAGAAAGGGAAACAGAATGACTTCTGAAAAGAGATTGTATTGAATGAGTGAGCAAATTAAAAATTGGAAAGATGATAAGAGAAAGATTTAGAAAGTCTAACAATGCTTTGAAATCCTCTTAGTGCTGCTGTCACTGCCATAACCAGCCTGCTGCTCTGCTACTTTGTTAAATCAGCCCTTCTAAATGCAGTACTTGTCAGTAGCACTACTTGCAATTTGGTGCCAGTTCAATACTTAGCAGAATAGGTAAGGATAGCAGAAAACTCAATTGCAGCAGGAAGTTTTCGTTTCATACCAGATGAGGAAGTCCAAGATTGTCCATGGTAAATCAATACATTGGTTAATTGTCAATAAAATGAGGTTGATGGTACAGTTCTTTACAAGGGACACTATTTATAGTTTTTAATATCTTCACACTTTACATTCATTGGTATTCACCATAAAGAAGAGCTAAACAGAAGAGTCTCCCAAGTATCTCTATTTCAGTCTCTATTTACTTTGAGCTTTATCATCCATTTCAAAATACATTGGCAACGTATGCCCACTTTGTTTTAATAAAATAGACCCGCATCAGTGAAAAAAATTGCTTGAGTTTTCCTTAAAGCATACAGATTTTTGCAAATTCCTGGCTTAAAGAGCAACATAAGAGCAAGCCATATTTTAGTCCCCCTTTTCCTATACTGAGGTTTCATGATGAGTTTATTGAGTAGAATCTGGTTCTTAGTATTGAAGATCCTCAAAGCAGCAATGAACATTCATTTAAGAAAACATTTCCATAAATGCTTGATTATAAGCACATGCCTATATCCTATTAGAGTCAATGTGACCTAAGTATATGCTCAAAATTTTGCTAAATAACCAAGGACTTTCCTAGATTTTTAAAAACTAAGTTGGGACCTCGTAGTCAAATTTTGTTCTTTAAAACATATTTATATGCAATGTGATCACATATAGTAACTTCCCATGGAGTATCTGCATTAGCTATTTTATGATCTTGCTCTAGGATAATGATAACGTACAATACTGAAATCTATACACTGTTCAAAGCTCTCCTATCTGGGAAAAGTGATTACATCTGCTTATGGATTTTTTCAGCGAAATCTTTTAAATATTCTTTTGTTATCTATATGGGACTGTGCAACTGAATGATTTGAAAAAAAACAGAGGGCCATCCAAGAGCTAATGCAATGTTTGAAAGTAATGCTGGTCAAATGGATGTAACAAAAGTACATAAATAGTAAAGAGTTTTGACTACCTTAGATTAAAAGCCAATGACATTAACAGTAGCTTCTGTCTCCCACAGATGATCCCAAAGTGCTTTAAATATTATGCATAGCAAGAACAATCCACCCACTACTGAAATAAAATTATCTCTGTGGGAGAAGTGTGGCATTCCATGATAGCAATCACATACTCTACCAAGGTAATTTGATGCAATTCCAACCTTGAACATTTACATCCAGCAAGCATAAGTATATAAAAAATTATCTACAGAAACAAATATATATAATATGTCTAGATGGAGAGAAGGGGAAAGGGTGCTTTAAATATATAACTTCTACATTTATTTTTTCTCTTTTATTACTACTATTTTTTCATGGGAATTAGATAAAAAGACAGTGCCTTCAGATTTTGTATAACCAAAAGGTAAGGAAGACTTACAAATATTCACTCTCACTTCCTCTGCTTGCCTTTGTGTTACTCTGCTTTTACTTGAGTGTTAAAAGGACTGCAACTGTTGCCCGTAATTGACGTGTTTTCTTCTTTTCTTGTCCTTCCCCCATATGACACACCAAAATGGTCCGTAGCTGATAAATGGCTGTCCCTGGTTGTTTGAAATAATGAATGCTTGCAGTATTAAAAGTGTCAATTGAAGTCCTGCATATTTACCAATGGTTTGATAAGGAGCATCTTAAGTAAATCTGATTAAAAATGTTTTCTTCTAGTTTATTGCGATAGCCTTTGTTCCCAAAGGACTCTTGTGATGTCAAGCTACGCGGACACATGAGGTAGCAGGGGAAGACGGAGAAAAGTTGAGTTGTATGTTACAGAATTTGCATGTCATTCACACCTTTCTTTTCTAACCAAATCTACAGTTTGCAGGTGGGAAAAATCTGTTTGGTAAGAAGACAAGAGTCTTTTCAGAATTAATATATCAGACCATCAACTGTCAAAAAAATTAGAGAGTCTGATTCATCACTCTGTGATTTAATGGTATAATACTTTAGTTCCATTGAGTTCAAAACCATTGTACTGTTCTGTTGGAAAAGGCTCATTTATGGGCACACGCATAAGAAATAAAGTTAAAAAACTCTGTCTCTCGAATTATCCTTCTCTGCAGTCCATCATTTATATGGACAGTTAAGTACAGCCTACATATATATTGTACAAACCCACAAAAATATGTTAAAAGATCTTATTAGGTTGAGTGCTGAATCACTCAAAAATGTCAGATTTGAGGTTACTACTGCAATGTTAATTTGATCCCTCATACATATACATTATAGTATAATGTTTAATTACACCATTACACAACATCTTTTCCATGGGACCTCAGCCTTACTGCAGGCCATGAATGTATGATACTCACTTAGTGATCAATATGATGATCAATATTTTCTTTTACCCTCATTATTCAGTGTGTGACCCAAGGCTTTACTTACTTCATACAATTCAAACCTTATTTCTGAATAGGAACTATGATTAATTCCTTACAGGCTGCTCTAAGAAGTTCATGACAAGGGTATCCCAGTGCTTTGTAAATATGGAAGTACTTATATTTACAACTACCCTAAGGAGGTATGGAATATGGTGATATTATTCCAGGTTTGGGGGCAGGAAACTGTGGTACAGAAGCCAAATCCATGCACTAGCTGGTGACAACTTTCAGAATACAAAACATTAGAGTCCTTCGGCCTTTGAAACTCAACACCAGTGAAATGCTCTAAGAGTCCAGTCCTTGTGCAGATGTGGTTTAAGTGCCTTGCCCAAAATTACATGGACACTGTGATAAGGACTGGACTAGACATCAGCTGCCACAACAATATTTAAGCATCATTACTTTAATACCATTATGTTTTTCCTCCTTGAAAGTCATTCACTGGATATATTTATTATGGATTTTGACTTTTTCATTTGTGTAAGTGGACTTTTAAAATTTGAAACATCTTTCAAAATAGGAAAATCATTTCTCTTTCACTTTATGAATAAGCACCATACCCGAAGATTACTGAGAGGTGTCAAACTCCCCAGAATAAATGCAAAAATGCGCAAATAAATGTAAAATAAATTGTTCCTTCAGAATTTTGATTTCTCCTGGGGTTTTTATCTGTTAAACAATTAAGACTGCAAAAGTGATATAATATAACAAGCACATCATGATTACAAGACTAGATGCATAGATATGTATTTTGTATACATTCTTTAAAAACGTGCAGCTCCATCTTCCAAGTCTGTAGGCTAATTTCTGTTAAGTTTCCAGAAGCATATTAGCAACTCAGCCTCTGCCTTGCTAAAGGTCATCTTTTTTTCCTGCCTTTAATATGAATTGGATCTCAAATCATAAGCAAATATTATTCACACTTCTGTATATTCAGAACTGTTCTTTATAGACTAGTATATTTTTCTCCTTTTGTTACACTAAGACACAGGCTTTTCTGAGTGTAGATTAACTCAGGTTTGATACAAATTTTCAGAAAATTTGCCAAATTAATTGAGGCTTTTGATGAATAATAAGAATCATTTCATTATGGCAGTGTAACGCTCTGGCCCATCAGCGCTTCTGCATGGTTATAAGGGGAATCCTTTGGAGAAAAGCTGTGTAGGCAAACATATGGAGTTACCTCTCAGGGGCAATCAGTTCTAAACAATATCAGGCATATAAATATACATACATGAATTCATATGTAATTATGCTTACAGAAAATACATGGTTATAAAAATTAAATAAATCTGTATTGCTATAAAAGACTTACATCCTTCTCAAGAGCACAGTTATATCAGGCAAAAGATTATCTGTATTTTCTGTTGAGAACTAGTTGAAGGTCAGCTATTAATAGTGATCACAAAATAGATTGTTTTAATTAAATTTGTTGTACGAAAATAGTCTGTTATTTGTTTGACACCTAGATTTATTTTCCTCAGCTATCTAAGCTGAGGTAACCCAATGGCAATAGTTACACAAGTTCTCTTAGCGTTAGCTTCAGTTTGGTGCAAAAGCGGACTGACTCAAAAACAAAGTGAAAGTGCTATTTGGGTAACTTAGTGTGTAGAGCAGTACCAGTGGTGTGTGGCTTATTTCTGTGGATGTTGTGGCTGCTTTCATGGTTTGTCCCAACAACTAAATCAAAGAAAAAAAAAAAAAAACAAACAAAAAACAAATATAAAACACAGAAGAGCACTGCTCACTCAGAAGGAATCATTGGTGCCAGCATGCTGTATAATGCAGAGGTGTGTAATGTTACTGGCAAGAGCATCCGGCTGCACCCAGTTCCATCATTAGCCCTCCACATATCAGTTTGCCTCAACAAAGTATCTTAAAATCGTAGAATGGTTTGGTTTGGAAGTGACCTTAAAGATCATCTAGTTCCTGCCTGCCATGGGCAGGGACACCTTCCACTACACCAGGTTGCTCAAAGCCCCGTCCAACCTGGCCTTGAACACTGCCAGGGAGGGGGCATCCACAGCTTCTCTGGGCAACATGTTCCAGTGTCTCACTATTCTCACAGTAAAGAATTTCATCCTTATATCTAATCTAAATGTACCCTCTTTCAGTTTAAAACCATTACCCCTCATCCTGTCACTATATTCCTTGATAAAGAGTCTCTCCCCATCTTTCCTGTAGGCCCCCTTTAGGTCCTGGAAGTATCATCATTGCTAACTTCTGTTTCCCAGAAGAGCAGCTCATAAAGTAATAGCTTGGTATTCTGTTTATTTTGCATATTTTCTTCTCTCTTCCACCTCTAGCTCAGTCACTTAAACATCATAACCTCAGCATGCTACTGCAACAGAACAACTTGACTCACTTTCCAATTCTTGTGCTCCACCAAAGAGTAATTTTAGTCCATATATTTGAATGGTGTCCCAGAACAATCAGCTAGATTCCACATTGTGATATGTAACTCATCACTCTGAAGATGAGGGAAAAATAGGTTTTGAAGATTATTATGGGTTTATGACAACTGTACCTGTGTTTTCATCTTAGATTTTGTACCAGGCCTTTAGTAAAGTCACTGTGATGTTAATAGCATCAGTGCTTTGCAGATAACCAACCTTCTCCCAATAGCAGTATTTGTCTTGTTAAAATTGGATCATCAGAAACTACCCTCCAGCGACCGAGACAAAAGAAGTCATCTAAGGCCTTATCCAACCCTCATGGTTTGAGGTAAAAGAATCTAATGTTCATTTTCCTGGAGAAGAAGGTAAAGAAGCTTCATTACGCAATGCTTATGGATCCTGATCAAAAATAACTGAGGAAGATTCTACATAATGTTAAAGGTTAAAATCCACTCCTGCTCCCCCATTCTCCTAAAATGACTGATTGATAGGCCTGTGCTTAACAGTTTGAGAGAATCATAGAAAGTAATCACATATATATGGGTGTGGCAATCACAGAAAAAAATCTGTATTAATTATTTTATACATCTGAATAAATAAGGCTTAAAATCCTTATCCTTGCACAGTCTTTCCAGTTTTGGTTTCCCATTCTTCCACAAATTTTCCACCTGTGTTGAACAAATTGTTTAGTGCAAGAAACTCAGAGCATACAGATGCATCTACATTGATTTCAGTGGAAGTGAGGCTCATACATGCTTTTAGAATTCAGACCTTCATCTCTTTCTATTACAAAAAAGGAATTACAGCACAGAAGTGCCTGAACCACCTGTCAGCTAATGTCACACAGAGATGATACATCCCCGGAGCACCGGATAGTGCCAGACACAGCTACTAAGTTGTGTCTGAGGGTGGTACAGCAACTGTGACAGTGTGCCTCCTGTCAGTTAACAAAAACAGGCTCAGAAGCACCACCATGCTGATACAGCTGTATCACTTTCCACCGTTTTGGCTAGTTCCAGGGTCTCTGCACTAGTTTTATCTTACAAGAGCACTCAAAGTAGCACAACTTAAATCTTGCGGTTTATTAGCAGGAACAGATCCCATGACAGGATCCTGGAGGATTTGCCTTATTAAAAATAATGTTAACTGCTACATTTCTAGTGTAATTTTCTTCTCCTCATAGATGGAGAGCATAGATAATAATAAAAAAATTCTTGAAGTTCAGGTGTATTTTGATGTTCATGCCAGTATCTGCTTGTAAAACTGTGTTATAGCTGGGAATACTTTGACAATGCTATAAAAGCTGATTTTCTGGCACTGCACTAGCTTGTTCCTGGAAGAACTGTCTTCCATGGTACAGTACTTAATATATCTCAGAATAAAGGTTTTCAAAACAGTGGTTCCATGGGCACAGTTTAATCGCTCAAGCATTCAGCTATTTTAAACTACCGATATATTTTCAGAACATGTATATAATTCAACAATATACATTTCTCTATTTTAAAAAAAGGGAGTAAAAGAACTTGCAAGTTTGTGGGTTTTTTTCTCCACAGTTAACTGCCTATTCACAATCACAGTTTTGAGATAACTCAGAAATATATAGATAATATCACCACCTAACCTCTTTCAGATGAAAAGTAAAACACACTTCTCTATTATAAACCCCTGTAGGACAGTATACATATTAAACATAAATAAACCAGCAAAAATCACTTCACTACACATGTGATTCTTCCTTCTGAGAGAAGATGAGGGGAAGGATAGACCACATTTTTAATTCATCATTACCTTTCTTATTGGAAAGGTTCAAGATGAATGTGACATAAAAACCTGAATACATTACTGCAGCAACTGTAGCTGTATTCTAGAGGGAGAGGAATATTTAATTGCAGTCGGACAGCAAAGAAGAGACAGATCCAAAAAATTCATGTTTGAACTGACTTTTTAAATTAGCCCAAAGATTGGGGTTTACAAGTCAGGTCACGTCTAGTAAGTACACAGTTATTTTTAGATGTCTTTATGCCCACTTTTCCTATAACTGAGGAATATCTGTCAATATCCATGATGGCCAAAAGAGATATGTTGCATGAGACTTTATCTGCAGCATCTCTGTCAAATGTATGTGCTCTAAAGTAGTTTTCTGTGGTAGTATCTGTACCACAGTTCACTTCAGCTCTGAAGAGAAGAGGCAGTGTGATTTCTGTTTTTAATAAGAATGGCCATAAAACATCCACGTGTAAAACATTAAAGATAATCTTGCATGCTTAAAATTTGTTTTTCTGTGAGTGATTGTGTAATAGAAAAAAAATAGTTATAAAGTCATTTAAGCAGTAACAAGATTTTCTGTTTTAACCCAAGTTGTTAGCCCACCGTTCAGCGGCTCGCATGCTCTTTAAGATAGAAAGGGGACAGTGTGATAATGGAGATGAGTATCAATCACATTGGCCCTGCTTACTTCTGAAAAATCATTTTAGAATCTTGTTTTCGAAGCACAGGATGGTCCAATTAAAAGGAAGATTTTAATTTGCTCTTACAGCCAGACTTCTGTCAAGCAACGCTTGTCCTAGAAACCACCCCTTGAAGTTTTGGAGATGCTTAAAGTTATGCACACTGTTGCATTTGTGTTCATTCCTGATTACCCGCCCTGATTTTAAGTCCATTTCTGTCTTCTGTCCCCATCTTAGATTAATGGACACCCTTCCCTCAAACAAGTGTTCAGCAAAGACTTCCAATAATACAGTTTTAAATTTGGCGAAATTTGATACATGCTTTTGTTTGGGGCATTGTCATACAGAGATATTTTCTTTTGAGGTTCCTATTGTTTCTTAATATTATAAAGAGGAAGTGTTAATGCCTCTAGTTTCAGTAAAAATTTAACAAAAGCAAACCATCGTCTACAGTCAAATTCTAAAAGACACACAGGATCAGTGACTTTGCTGTAAGGGGCAAGCCCAGTCCCTTGGTATTCACTGTCCTTAAAAGTAAAAAGTATGGCAATCTGAGCCAAAAAACAGTGATCAAAAGCCAGGCACACCACCTGTCAGTGGCATCAGCATTGCTGAGTTGGGCTAACTGGACTACCTTTCACAGGTGTCTACCGTACTGAGTTGTCAGCAGCTGGCCAGTTCATTGTTCTCTAATGCCTAATCCCAGCAGGCAGCTGTTTCACTTTCATTCATGTGAAGCTCTGCTGCAATACACCATACAATTTGTATGGACTTTCCTGTCACTACTGAAATGTTCTATTATGCACTGTGGCTCCCTGATGTGTCTAATTGTGTTACATTGTCACTTTTATGAAATCTACTGCAAAAAGCACTTTATTCTTCTGTCTTTTCTGTGATGTTGTGCTTTTCTTCTTGTATTAAGTGTTTGCTAGTTTTCTATTAGATGTTTTCTGCTTTAATTAGATGTTTGCAAGTCTTCTAGCTTTAAGCTATGTAGGCTATAATCAAGCTGCAATGCTTGATTTTGACATTTTTTCTGTCAAATATCCAAAATGTGCTTGAGTAGTTTTGCAAGAGTGAGTGTAACTAAACTGTAGAAATACAATATGCTAATAGCTTCCAAACAGAAAAGACATACTCAAATGGTCATGAATTTAAAATACTTTTTCCAGATTTTTCTTTTTTTTTGTAAATCATTATTCTTGAAGTAAACATAACATGGATTACATTAGTGGATACATAAGTGTCTACAAAAATTATTCTGATAATGATATCTATAAATATAAATTTCCAAACTTTAGATAGGTATGCATTTATGCATTTTTTATTTTTGTCCAAATATTTAAAAGGACTGGTTATATGCAGTTATCATAGTTTTAGGCATACTATTTTTCTACCCTTTAAATTATTAAATCCTCTGATCACACTGAGAATTTTTTCAGACGTTCCTGGGTAGGTATTCTTTATATACTCTGACACATTTTTTCAGTATAACATGCACAGCAAAATGTAAGAATTCATACAAAACTTAACTCTCTTCTAGCTTTTTTCTTTAATAACACCCTTCATACCAATGTGGAGAAAATACCACTTTAAATCAGAAAATAAACATGGACTTAAAAATCATGAGAAGGCAATACATATTAAAAACAACATAGGAACATTGCTACATTTGAAAAATATTTTTATTTTTAAGGCAATGCATTATAAGAAAAGAGAAGCTCAGATATTTTAAAGACAGATATGGACAGAATACCTAGAAGAAAATGGGGATTAAAAAGAATCAATGGCATTTAAAATATGAAATGTATTTTACTGCCAGCACAAAGATTAGCTCTGACAGGGACATCTAAATACATCAAGAAGAGCTGCATGTAAAGAGCTGTACATAGAGAATCATTGGAAATGCATGAGGACATCTTCTGTTGATCCAACAAAATCTATGAAGAATGCTTTAATATATCTTCTTCTGTAATGTCTCAGGATTGATGTCATTATTTTTTTGTATCTCTCACCATATTCTGTTTTTTTTTCAAGCCTAAACTCCTTTTGTCAGATAATTGTTTATAAAAGAATCTGGTGTCTTATTTTGAAAGTTTAGCATCTTCAGGTTTGCTAAGAAAAGACTATAGGTGCATAGATTCTGAGACTAAAAAGTCAAAATAGCAAGGAAACGTCATCTTCAATTTATTACTGTTTAAAACTAATTTTAAAATCACAAATCTTTGGTGTTTGAGTCATTTTCTGGAAGTTCAGAGATGGTAACATTTCATCTATTGGTATATAAATCTATTAAGTTACACATACATACAATCTTTTGAAGAGCATTCTCTCAACACACAGTATGGAAATCTGACTCACTTCAAAGAATAAACAACCTTTCCACATTATACAATGCAATTTAGGTTGCACTGAAACCCTCTTAAAAATCAGGAGCCATGCTATGTTCACAGTTTCAACTAAAACCAGTCAATTTAGATGCAGTCAAATACAGAGGAAGAAAGGGAGTTGTTACATGCCATCTTTGACATGACTGCTATTTCAGAATGAACGTATTAATTTAAAAGGCTTTGAAACAGTGGGATATCCCACATTTTTAAAATATTCCAGAGGTCCAAAACATTATGTAAGAGTTTGGTTCTTCGGCTTCTCCCCTCATCTGTCTGCATCTATATATTCTGTATGCTTGTTTTTAAAATGGGTTGCTTTTTAGAATTCCTTAGAGAAGCAAGAAGTGTTTCCACAGCATTTCCAAGAAGGATAAGAGAAGACTTTGTGACTCCCTGCAAAAGATCACAGAGGATCTGCTGTATACACAGATTTAAATCATCTAGCTGAAAGAGTAGAGATAAGCACAGCACACAGAATCCGTAATGTTAACATACACCATCCATCTATTAGTTCTCATTCTGAGCAAAGGAGTGGAAGAGTGCAACCACTATTCTGGCTGCTGGGTTGTGAACGTAATGAAAAAGGTAATTCAGGAGTTATGCCTTCTTTCCTTCTGGAGTTCTCAGCTGCATGCAGGAAACCAAGAGAACACAGCCTAGCAAGACAGTTTCAAAAAGATTGTAATTCCAGATAGCTTGCAAAAGAGCCATAGGGCATCTGAAAGCAGGGAGAGACATGTCTTTTGTACATTCATGGCCTTTTTATCTCTTTTCTCACTGAAATCACATTTCCATAATAGATGTAGCTGGAAGAGAGGTCCTAATGCTCTAGGAGCTTGTTGACAAGGGGATTTCCAAGGGGCTTTCAGGTCTGATCCACCTTACAGAGTTTAACTTCCATACAACGTGCAGTCATGCAATGCCTATCATTTCTTCTCAAGTGCTGTGTCAGAGAGTGAGTCTTGCAAACAGCCTTTGTATTTTTATAAACTATTGCCTTTTTTCTGCCAGTGAGGTTAGCCTCTTGAAAGCACATCAACTGGGGAGATCAACTTCTGCTGCAGAGATTAGAGAGATCCATTTCTGTTTTGTACGTCAGAGAATCAGATGTGAAGGGAGAGAAAACACTGTATATTACAGTCAGATCTCGCTGTTGGCATATGCAAAGGGTGGTTAAACTTCAGTTCCCCCTACCTTTGGGAAAAGTGTGGAGAAAGGTACTGAGATGGAGGCATGGAAAAGAATGTCTAGTGTAGTGAAATAGCTCAACATGAAGTATTAGGGAAGAGTCTGACCTACAAGAAACAGAGAAGAGCAAATGCATTTTAGTTTTCCTGTGATAAGGTTTGGAGAATGTTCACCCATTACAAGGGCAACTTTCACATGGAGTTAAAATCTCCAAGAGAAAGACAGTTCAAAGTGTTCATGTTTAGCTGAAAAGTGAGCCTATTAAACCCTTTAATCTGAGAGGATACATCTCTCTTTTTGAACTCAAGTTGACTAGACCATTACAGCCCTCAAACTATAGTAGCACTAGTATGTTGTTTACTGAATATTCCTGTGTTAGTGATTGGCTATTCTAAAATATAACTGAAATACATTTAGCAGCCTTACAGTGTCAAGCAGGAAACTTGCCTTTCTCAGACAGCACTGTCCCCAAGTTCCAGAATAATGTCAGGATCATGTCACAGAGCATTTTCTCTTTATAAAATCCTTTTCAGGTTTTGGGGCAGATGGATGCAGTTTGACAAAGAAGTATCAGATTCTCTTAAAAAAGCATTCAAAAAGAACTATACACATCAATGTTTTTCACAAAGTGTCATTAGAGGTATCATTAAAGTGTTTGCAGAGACACTACAGAGACAATCCGATTTTATGGAAAGACTAATTCTATCTCTGACAAAGTCATTTGAATCTAAATATTTTTTATTGCCTGCCATACTCGTTGTGCCAGTGATTCCTAAATACTTAGCCATATGTGATTTAAAATTATGCCCATCATTGAATTTCCCTTTTCTCCTTTTGCACAAAAAATAAAAATCAACAAAAATTAATGACCTTTTTCAATCTTCATAGAGAAATGAGAGAGAGAAGGATCTACAGATGTTACTGACAGTTACCATGGTTATAAAATGTGCTTTCTTTCATCAAGCTCATTGTACATTTTCTAGTGTAAGACAACAAGAGATAATTTTATTATATCTATAAAGTCCACAGCTTGATAAAAGAAGAAAGACAGTACATAATTAATAGTTTATATTACACTCAGGACAGTAAAAAATCTGTTATATTGAAAGGATTTCATAACATAATCCAAATATTTAATATTCAGTATGATCATCCATCAAAAGATCTATGTCAGATTAAAATATCTATCAATATAGATAGCAGATGAAGTTTTAAAGATTAAACACAGGAATAGAGGAAAACAAAACAAAGCAAAAGCAATGCAGCAAGAAACAATCATACAAACCATCTCCAGCCAAGAAACTGCCAGCTTCTTTATCAAACTCAGTCTGAGCAGCTGAGGAATTAGCTTCAGGAATAGCTTTGTATCATCATCATTTATCAGATAAGTATCTATCCTTGTTCCAGAAAATACATTGCAAAATAAAGAAAAAAATCAGAATTAAAAAATACCTATGTAACCCATACTATATAAAAAACCCCCCAAAAAAACAGCAACAACAACAAAAAAAAACCAAAAAACAAAACAAAACAAAACAAACAACAACAACAAAAAAACACCAAACAAACAAAAAAGCAGCTATTTTCTTCTGACAAGTTTCAGAAAGAATTTAATCACTTTAAACAACTGACGGGAAAGCTCTGTGCTGATCTATGTTGCCCTTCACTACTATACTATGAATCTGGTGTCAGAAATATTTTGTTTATCAAAAATATTTTTTCAGCTCTTGATAGACTAAATAGTATGTCAAAGAAAGTCACAAGAAGTTTAGACAGCATTGCCTTTATTCAATCTAATCCCTCCACATAGACTTCAGACTTCCACTGAAATCTCAAGTGTCTGCTTTCAGCATTGTTTGTCAGAATCTTTGTACTCCTGTAAAGTGTTTCTTTTCATTAAGTCACACTACAAACTCATAATTTCTACCTTTCTCTGCTGAGCATCTATCAGTATCCACACTTCCCTTTTCCTCCACTGCCTCTACTTGCCTTTCAACTTTCATTATCCTCATTAGAAACACATCCATATATTTGCTTTCATCTTTTCTTTTAAGGAGCTGAAGGATGACAAAACAGTTTTCAAAGCGAGATGGGTCAGGAGCATAAGACATTTCTGATGGGATTTTTCTACCATGCAAAACACAGCAAAGCAGGAAACGAGGATACAAACTAGATCTGTGTGAAATTAATATTTTTTTTTTCCTTTCAAAAAGAGTTTTCTGAGAAAACACAACTTTTCATGGAAGCTGGTGAAAGTTTGGGAAATATTTTGAAAAAAAAATTTACAGTAACTCCATGGTTCCAGTGATAAATATATTGATTATAAACATATGGGACAGAGACTGTATATTTCTAGATATCTCGTTTAGCCTGTTAGATAGCTCTTCGAAAAAGTGTCTTGAGAAGATCTTACTAAAACTGAGTAACTTCTACTTCCTACCAATAAGACTAACAATTCTGTTTCTATGTCAAAACTTGTTTGTAAAACTTGCCAATTTCTATCTCTGGCTATAATGAAAATGAAAGAAAAAGAAGAAATCCTATAAACACTGAGCACATGAAGCAAAAAATGTCCTTTTTCATGAGTCCTGTATAAACATGTTTTGTCAACTCTTTCACCAATTACAGCAGAGCTGTAAATCTACCAGCATGTGCTAGCTTCAAGAATCTCTTCATTTTGCTCACAGCATCCAAGTGTGGAGCCAGGGATAATTCCTTTTTTCACATCAATCCTTATCTCAAGTAACATCTTTGCTACTCACAAAGTTAAGGAAATATTCTGCCTTTTTGAAAGAAAAAACCCCAGCTTTAAAAACATTAAAATGTTGGAACATTTTTTAAATGGAAAATCAGTTAATAAAATCAAAAGCCAATAGAAAAATGCATGCACGGGAAAGTTTCCAAAGGCAGAACTTCATATACAGCTGAGGTATGTAAATGTATGTAAATGGAGGCTCCCAAATCAGACTTGTCTTCTGCAAGACCTGTCCTAGAACATTTAAGGCATCTGTAGCACTAGGCCAAATGTTGAGAAGCATGTTTAGGGGCTTCAGATGTGAGCTTCTGGATTTGTTTTATGTAGGTTCCATTTTAGCTACCCTCAGCTGCTGCTTTTTTTTTTCTGTATCTGCCCCAAATTACAAAATAGTTCAGCACTCTATTAGCTGCATTGCAGTTGCTTTTTGATTTTGAAGTGCCTATGAGTAACTTAAGGTATAAACCCTTATTCAAAATACCAGAAATAGTATATGATAGCAACTTATGACACTCTCCAGGTCAAAGATTGTATTTAATATTCAATAGGATATGAGAAAAAAATAAATTCTATATAGAGTGTAGTCAGTAGGATATACAGGTTGCATGTTTTACACACACAGGTAAGATCTCTTGAAGACAATGGATCTGATTCCTTAGGTCACCTAAAGACATCTTTAAATTTTAATTATAGCATGAGTGTTTATGGTATTTCCCCCAATTCTCCATCTATCCCAGGATTAGGGTCTTGATTATTTACACAAAAATTGTTATATATCTCTGTCAGACATTTTTATGATGGCTTTTGTCAAATATACAACAGCTACTAGTTAATACCCAGAAAAAACTGTAATGATGTTATCACTGTAATTGATTTTCAAGAATTTAGATAAAATGGGGGAGAAAAAGTAATAGTAACTATGTATAAATATGCTCTATAAGAATGAAGGAACAGTCTTCCTGGGGCCATAGCAATGGTCCACCTAGAATAATGTCCTGCTTCTGACTGTGGCCAGGAAAAATGCTTATGGGAAAACTATAAGAAAATGGGGCAACAATAAGATGATTCTTCTCTCCCATAAATTGTCCAAAATGCCAGTGGCCTGCGGTTTTGGAGGTTCCTAAACAAAAGGTTACATCTGCATCATGGATTTAATATCTCCAGCAGAATTTTTGCCAAGAATTTTTAACCCAGTCATATTTCTGGAAAGCAGAAAATCTTATGAAAATTAAATATATGGATTAATTTTAACTTGTAAGAAATTTTTTTACTTAATTGTCTTTCCTGATTTCATGTGTCTGTATCATACCTCACTTCAATCAATCATTCTCTACTCTGAACATTTAGGACCACCCTTTGTTACTCTTTTTTGGCATCTTTGCTGAGAAGAAAGAATCAGGACTGTAAGCAGCATTCCAATGAAAGCTGTATTGTAGAATTATTCAGTGTCATAATTTGACTTTCCATTTTACTGTTTGCCCCTATTTACAATTTCTTTTTTTTTTTTTTTATCTTCATTTGACCATCAGATATGTAAAATGATCTGTAAAATCCTTTTCTGCACATTTATAACTGATCTAGTATTTATGTTGCTTGCAAACTGGAGTTGATTTTTCCCTTCATGTGCATTATTTTGCGTTTATTGATGTTGAATTTCATCTACCTTCTTCTTGGCTGCTCCATACTGTGAAATCTTACTGCAGATTCAGTCAATTTCAGTTTTGATTGAGTTGAAGAGCTATATAACAGCACCAAATTTAAGGATCTTGCTGTTCACCCCTATCCTAAATTATGTATTTAAACAACATGGATTCAAGAACCAAGACTTGTGGGATAACTACATTACCTTCCCCATTTTAGTAAGTGACCATTTAAACCTACTTTTTAATTTCCATCCTTTAACCTATTATTGGTCATGAAATTCCCTCTTAGTTACTGATAACTTTGTTTCTTTAGGAACTAATGGTAAAGGAGTTAGTTGACAGCTTCTTGAAAATCCAAGGAGGGTGCTTCAAGCAGATGACATGTACATGCTCAGTGACATTTAAAAAAATAATAAATACATTCACTGCATTTGTGAGTCAGACTTCCTTCTACAAATGTCCTGTTTAGTCATAGTCTCATATTATCATTTATAGTAAGTATATTAATGTGTCTTTGAATGAAATTATTTTAAATATTTCCTTTAACATTTGCCTGAAATAGCAGTCAGACATAAAAATCTTTAATTTCCCAGATGCTGTTGGTGTCCTTCGGAAAATAGTCATTACATTAATTTGTTCATCTGATACTAAAGCCAATGTAAGCAGTAAGCTATCCACTACAAACAAGATCAACAATCTTATATTTGATTTCCTTTAAAATTCTTGGGCAAAAGTCATTTCATCCTGACAATACACAGTTATTAATTTGTTCTAAAACCTTTTATACTGACACTTTCGGGACAGTTCCTTAGACTTGACACCCATAAAGAAAAAAATTCTATACTGGCCATCACTGTTAATACCAATGCAGAGAATTCATTTAACTATTATGTAGTGGCCTTATCTTCTGATATTGTTCCTTTTATACATCAGTCTTATGTTGGCTACACAAATTGTTTGGCAGGGTTTCTGCTTCTGATGTTAAATATATATATATATATATATATATAAAATTAATTTTTATACTCTTAGCAAATTGCTCCACAAGATCTTTTTTGGCCTGTCTTATTGTGTACTTAAGCGTACCTTGCCAAAATCTAGACTACCTTGTTTCATCTTTTGGACACAGCTTCTGCTTTTCACTTTTAATGATTTTACCACTCTTTTTGTTGAAACAGAACCATTAGCAGCCAGGATTGCAAGAGTCATAGGACCAGAAAACCAAACAGACAAGAGGGGCTTGAATCTAGTTCAGCAGAAATGGGAGAAACTGAGCTTCTGATGTTTTCTTCTAGGACTGCTCTACTTTTCTTTTAGGATGATCTAATGTAAAATGCATATGCTCTGCCAGAAGCAGGGTCTAGGACCCCAGCCCGTCCTCATTGAGGTGAGGGATGGGCTTTCTTATAGACTTCTATTCTTCTACATTTCCTAGTGGCTTAGCAAGGTGACCATTACCTCTTCATTTCACAAATGCTAGGGGCCATTATCAGTGCTTTCTGGCAGAGAAATTTAACCGAGAGAGAAAGAGACTTAACTTCTCTTGAGACTTAAAATTAAGATCTGACATTTCCAGGTGTACTGATTTTGGCTGGCATAATATTCTTCATAGTGTTATAATCAAACGAGCCAATTTTTAAATATATATATATATTTATTTTTTTTTTTTTAATCGGGTTCAATTGATTTAGGGTGAGAAACAATAGACAAAGCAGCGCTGGGTGCACAGAGAGCCGTAACCCTACCACACGCACACCAAGTTCAAAAAACCAGCGTTTTTTATACTTCTGTGCCACCGTCTTTAACCAATCCTCTCTCATCAGATGATTGTCCTTCTTTCTCCATTGGGTCCTTTGAGTTGCTTGGGTCTTTATCCTCCTCCTATTGGGTCTTCTGAAAGTCTCGAAGCCTTGGTCTCTTGGTGCGCTTTTCTCCTATTGGATCTTTTAAAAGCCTCATGATCTCATCTTTTGGCGGGCTTTTCTTCAAACAGCAGTTACTTATCAGCTCTAGGTGATGAGGTTTCCGAGAAGTGGTTACCTATTAGCTGAGAAGAGATCGCATACCAGCTCTAGGCGGGGTTTCTGAGAAGCGATTACATTGTTTCAAGCACATAGCACACTTTATATTTTATCCATATATATTCAAACATTCATCATAATTATAATATAGGTTATAGCGTTCACAAATCATTTCAGATCCACACAGGGTACCATATTCTATTTTTACAATATTTTAGACAGCAGGATATTATGGTTTAACATTTACAAATCATTCAAGTGTAACATACCTGCCTTGCTTAACTTAGCAAATTAGTTACAATGGTTTATTACAATAGTAGCTTGTATGGTGGTGTGTTTTGGATTTGTGACCAAAACAGTATGGATAACACACCAATGTTTTAGTTAACTGAGCAGTACTTACACAGCGTCAAGGCTTCCTCTGTTTCTCACCCCACCCCACCAGCGAGTGGGCTGGGGGTGCAATAGAAGCTGGGACAGGACACAGCTGCTGGGACAGCTGACCCCAACTGACCAAAGGGATATTCCATACCATATGATATTGTGCTCAGTAATATAAAATGGAAGAAGAAAGAGGAAGGGGGATATTTGGAGTTATAGCATTTGTCTTCCCAAGTAACAGTTACATGTGATGCAGCGCTGCTTTCCTGGAGATGGCTGAACACCTGCCTGCTGATGAGAAGCAATTAATGAATTCCTCCTTTTGCTTTACTTGTGTGTGTGGCTTTTGCTTTACCTATTAAACAGTCTTTATCTCAACTCATAAGTTTTCTTACTTTTGTCCTTCCAATTTTCTTCCCCCTCCCACTGGAGGGGAAATGAGCAAGTGGCCAGTGAGGCTGAGTGCCTGCTAGGGTTAAACAACACAGTACAAAAATCATGTCAGACTAGTAAGTACAATTTTAATACAGATATAAAGTTAGAGACTAGGGTATCCCGATTCAATGTCAGGGAGGTTTTGATACAATCCCAAGAGCGAGATTAAGATACGAACGAGGTCAAACGCCGTACACCTAAAATAGGTTTTTATTATAAAAAAAAAAAAGTGAAGAGGGGTAGTGATAGGAAAAAATGGAAGGAAAAGACAGAAATAAAGCAAGGATGCAGGAAAGGGCTGCAAGAATAGTCACCACCATGGATCCAGCGGCGTCCTGTTGGTCCTCAGTCTTCAGTGGTTCTTCGGTGGTGGGTGCACACGGATCTGGCTTCGATGGTGGATGCACCAAGAGGAAGATTTTCTGCTGCCTTTTGGTTTTTTTCTCTGGTCCCACAGGTTTTGTTGCATCTGGCTTCAGGGCAGGAACGTTTGCCTCTTGTCATTTCATTAGCAATGGTGCATGGGGTCTGGCCTACACAATGGAGCCACAAACGGCTACAGGATGGGGCCAGCTCAGCACACCTCTGCCCCTTTGAGGCTTGTCTAAAGAGTCCAGACAATGCAACCTCAAGGAAGTGGAGGGTGCATCCTTCAGTACACTCCCGCTTCTCTGGGCAGCATCCCCCAGACCAATTGACAGGCCACAGCAGCTTCTCTTGCAGGTTTGCACAGACAAAAGCAAGCACTGAGACAGCCATAGGACATTTCAGTCTCTCACATAGGGTCATTCATACATGGGGAAACAGTTTATTCTCCATTGAAGCTTTCTGGGAGGGATTTAAGAAATAGGGTTGATGAAAATTAGTGTCTATAATCATTGAATTGTCTAGGTACAATGGCTGTGTCTCTGCCAATCACAGAATGTCTGCTGTTTGAGCAGTGACACAGATAATCTGCACAGTAAATTTTTTACTTTTATTACAAATTTTTTAGTTTTGCCTGTTTTGTTTATTACTATAAATGCTGCCTATACTTTTTACAGATAATTGTTGTTATTTAGTCCTATAATTTTGATTTTTACATTATGCAGTTTACATACCTTCTGCTTTTTTAACACATAATTTCATTCTTCATTTCATGTGCTAAGTGTAACAGCACAACTAAATGCTTTGAATATTAGAACATCTTTGCATAAAAGACCATCACTTCTTTATTACTAATGAAGGAGCAACCAAGGCAAATTCTTAGCCAATTTTTCTGATGCATATCTTTTTTCTACACATTTTTAAAATAGAACAACAAATTATGCAAAGGTCTTTTCTGACTTTTAAAACTCCAGAAAGCTAAATGCTAGAATTAATATACAGTCAAATCCTGCAGTAAAGTCTGATGTACCTGTATTGATGTTTCAATTTGGATCAAGAGTATTTTTTAAACAAATCTCTCCATTGTTCTCACTAATCACACTTTGTTTTAGATCATGGAGCAGTCTCAGCACATGCAAACAAGGCCTCTTTCACACCGAAACTAAACTGAGGCTTCCAGTGGACTCCAGGTGCAAATGGTTCTTCAAATATTCATGGCCAAGCTAGTCTGAGGTAAAATGCTTGTGTAATGTGTATTGAATAGGCATCAGGTCCTCAGGCCAACTGTTTTATTCTCCTTATCCTCTCCTAGTTGTCCAGATTTCTTAGTCATGTAGATGTTACTAGTAAGGAACATGCCCTTTAGTAGCAAAACCCTTCTCCTCCACAAAACAAATCAAAAAGCTTCACCATGATAGCTTCAGAAACATAGAAAATATTAAGTAAAGTTTTATAACATAATAACTCTATTAAAAATAAGATATATAATAAATCTATTGTGATATAACATAGTTGATAAAAGTCTATACAAACACACAGCATGATTAGATCCACATTTTTTCTATGGTTTCTTATGGCTTAATGTTGTATAATTCTGCATCACTCCTGGCATCCAAATATGAAAACAAAAAGATGAAATCCCTGAATTCAAAATATCATGCTTGTAAATTGTCCTGATATATGTACTATTATACCAAAAAAAATGGTTTTGTATGTTTTCATTTACATTTTAGAATATATATAAAAACCGATTGAATGTAATATATAGTAATATGTTCCAGGCTTTGAAACATCAACTAAAAATATATTTTAGAATTTATATTCTACAAAAAGCATGTAACTAACTTGCTCTTCTTTTTATTATGATTGTCAGTACTCTTTCACTATCTGTAATTCTTTGACTTTTTAATAAGCATAATTTTGTTGCTTTTTTCCATTAAAATAGCTCATATTTTCTAAGCTTTCCCTCTTAGAATCATGTAAGTTATTTAGCCAATAATTTACATTTATCTATGCTGAGAAAACAGACTAAGCATTTTGGTAGTGTTGTAAGAAATTCTTATTTTTCAATACAAGCTACTTCCCTAAAATTATTTCAGAAAGTAAAAGGTTTTAATATTTATCTTTCAAACCATGCAGTTTTCTATACAGCTTTGTTCTTCTGCAATTACTAGACACTCTGTCCAAACTCTGTGCTCTTTGGTAGCCTGGTACAATAACTATGCAGTTATTCAGAATGCAGAAACACCTTAACTTCACTATATCCTTTTACCATATAAAGAAGTACTTCCTGCAAACATTTCACATAATCTTTCAATCAATCCAACTTATTTTTTAAAATGTCCTTCATGGAAAAATCCTAAGCGCAATGCAAATTTAATATAAAACCATATGCAATTAATATTTAAGAGGATAAATCAAACATAGTGTTAACTCTGTTTTACAACTGGACAGAAATTTTGATGTTTGCATGTACACCTAGACAACATCAATGTCAAACAAGAAGGGAACATGGAACCAAATTATCAGATAATAATTTAAAGTTTTTAAATTCTTGGTTTAGTCCTGACCAGAAGGAAAATGGCCCCAATTTAATCCTGAATTCTTTAACAGCAGACAGTAAAAACATACTTAGTGCTGCATAATCAAGACTTCTAATGAAAGTTCAATAACACCAAGGTCATAGTCATTATTTGAGGGAGTTAAAAGAGCTGCCACTTGCAGATACCAGCATGGATTATGCTTGAGATATCCATGTAGAAGAACCAATCAATAACAACTCAGTTTTATCTCTCTGAAGCTCAAGAAATTTTGAAGACATGCATGCTGAATAGCACAAGCAATTACACAAATCATCAAGCAGCTTCCCAGGACCACAAAGACTGGAACAAATGTTCCAGTGGGCGATCAACACACATATGACACACCAGGCCATGACAATGAATAAAATTATTCTGTGGAAACAAACAAATATAAAGCAAAAGAGAATCCCAAAGAGATGGCAAGAGGCCAAGGGGAAGAATAGGAACTCTAAAATTAAAAAAATAATAGAGGTTAGTTTAAACTTTAGTTCCTTAGAGCAATAAATTGAATTTGCCACAGGAAAATTTAAACCAGGCCAAGTTAAAAAAATTCAAAATAAAATTGTGGTCCATAGTATGATAAACAGAAGGAAAAGGCTTTTTTGAAAGCTTACTTCAAAAGTAAATACGTACTTTCACTGCAGGTCCAGAAAAAAAAAAAAAAACAAACAGGTTAAACTTCTTAAACACTATAATTTAAAAAGGTCAAATAACTAAAATATTGAAGATAATCTGCTGCACAAATCTTCTTTACTTTTTAAACTACCTTTCTTTATTTAAAGGCTTGAAGAATGAGAAAATTAGTTCCTCTGTATAAGTATTAAGACTTTAATGCTGAAAATCTGTGGCCTTCACTATGGAGGTCACAGAATCACAGAATCATCTAGGTTGGAAAAGACCTTGAAGATCATCGAGTCCAACCATTAACCTAACACTGACAGTTCCCAACTACACCATATCCCTCAGCGCTATGTCAACCTGACTCTTAAACACCTCCAGGGATAAGGACTCCACCTCTGTCCTAGGCAGCCCATTCCAACGCCCGTAAAGAAATGCTTCCTAATATCCAGTCTAAACCTTCCCTGGAGCAACTTGAGGCCATTCCCTCTTGTCCTATCGCTTATTACTTGGTAAAGAGGCTCAAACCCAGCTCTCTGCAACCTCCTTTCAGGTAGCTGTAGAGGGCGATGAGGTCTCCCCTCAGCCTCCTCTTCTCCAGACTAAACACCCCCAGTTCCCTCAGCCGCTCCTCGTATGACCTGTGCTCCAGACCCTGCACCAGCTCCGTTGCCCTTCTCTGGACACGCTCGAGTCATTCAATGTCCTTTTTGGAGTGAGGGGCCCAAAACCGAACACAGGAATCGAGGGGCGGCCTCACCAGTGCCGAGGACAGGGGTCAGATCCCTTCCCTGTCCCTGCTGGCCACGCTATTGCTGACACAAGCCAGGATGCCATTGGCCTTCTTGGCCACCTGGGCACACTGCTGGCTCCTGTTCAGCGGGCTGTCAATCAAGACCCCCAGGTCCCTCTCTGACTGGCAGCTCTCCAGCCACTCCTCCCCAAGCCTGTAGCGCCACTGGGGGTTGTTGTCGCTAGTCAATAATGATGGCCCCTCCCTGGCTTTGAATCCTATGAAGTAAAACTAAGATAGATGTACTAGGCAAAAAATACAACTAATGCATAGACAATATAGTTATTTCCTTGATCAGAATATTCTAACAACTATAATGTATAGTTTTGTAAGTATCTGGCTCCTGTCCTATCTGTCTGTCATATTTTATAGTCCAGTCTTAGAAGTAATAAGCAGGATTTTTAAGAAGTACTAACAGGATTTGGATCTTGTTCAGACCTCTCAAGCAGTGAGGATCAGTTCCAGACTTCCTAAAAATTATTTCCCTTCAGGAGCAGGAGAAGAGTGATAGCAGTTAGCAGAGCTGATCAGGACCGGTATCTATAAACTTAAATCTAAGACTACTGTTAGCATAACTCACCTGTGTGATATCTTACCTTAGCCTGAAAACCAGATGTGATGCTGACTGCATCACCTTGTGTGGGACTAGCTATAGATATTGCCTTACCTCAACTACTTTACGTGATGAGATTCTTATATCCATAAGAACCTTATATTACATTTTGTAGTGATAATCTCAGGGTTTATTCTTGCAATGATACCTTACATGTAAACCATTAAATCACTGAAGAGAAATGGTCAAATTTTGGCTGTGTCCAAAGAAGAGCAATTAATCTGGTGAAGGGTCTATAGCACAAGTCTTATGAGGAGCAGCTGAGGAAACTGGGGTTGTTTAGCCTGGAGAAAAGGAGGCTGAGGGGAGACCTTATTGCTCTCTACAACTCCTGAAAGGAGGTTGTAGTGAGGTGGGTGTCGGTCTCTTATCCCATGTAACAAGCAATGGAACAAGAGGAAAAAGTCTCAAGTTGCACCAGGGGAGGTTTAGATTGGATGTTAGGAAAAATTTCTTCACTAAAAGGGTTATTAAGCATTGGAACAGGCTACCCAGGGAAGTGGTTGAGTCACCATCTCTGGAGGCCTTTAAAAGACATGCAGATGTTGCACTGAGGGACATGGTTTAGTGGTGGACTTGGTAGTATTAGCTAACAGGTGGACTCAACGATCTTAGGCACCTTTCCAACTTAAATGATTCCACGATTCTATGAAGTTTTATCCTTCCCTACAGCCTTCCACATAAACAGAAGGGTTTACTTTTCTTCTTATTTTAAGTTAACAGCTACATCTCACCTGTTTCCTGCAGAGTGCTAAGAAAATCTTTTTAGTCTCAGAATCAGTCACTGATGTGTTTTCTAAAATTTGAACTATTCGAGAAAGAACAAAAATATACAAGCAGAATGTTATGCATTGTATTTTTAAGGATATGCAGTACAATCTTAAGGCACATATGCATACAAAAGCTGTAAATGTTCTGAGACTTGTAATTAAAATAGCACCATATTAAAGCACTGGAAATAATAGCTTCATGGGCACTGCCTCTAAAATAGGACAGAATTTTACATGACTGATGCAGCAATATCAAAGCTGAATAATTCTTAGATAGTTCTGACAGTCTAATATTAAAAAATAAAATTTTCTTACAAGAGGGTTATATTCTCCTATTTGCATTCTGATTAGAAATCTAATGTCTTCATTAGTCACAGATACCCCGTTCTATAATATTAAGAAATTCCAACATTAAAGACGTGTATTTTGGAGTCAGTCCAGCAGTGTTATGGAACAATAGCAGTGTAAAAAATGTATCTTATATATTAAACACAACCACTACTGGATCATGGCTTTTTATTTTTTTAAACAAATGCTGCAGAAACAGTCAAAAAGAAGCCCACATCTCTGAATTTGTTCTAACTTTTTCCACCGATTTCTCTTCAGTCAAATATTCACATCTATATGCTCTGAAGAGTTTAACACAATTCACCTCAATTAACATATTTTTATCCTGCTATTTGATGATTCCCAAATTAAAAATTTAAACAAGCTAACACAGAAAATCCTTTCATGGTAAGCAAGCACCATTGCTGCTGGCAAGCTGAGGCGCTTGAAGCATCCCCCTTGAAGCTGTGTATGCCTTGGAGGTGCCCATCTGGTTGTTCAGTCTCCTCTTAAGAAAAGAATTCATGTCTTCTCCCAAGGGGAGCCCTGTTCAGTTGTTAACAGCTTTAGAGTGATTTCCTCATTAAGTAAGAATGTAACCTGGTCAGGATCCTTTGCTAGCTAATAACTGTTTAGTTAAAATTAAGAAAGATGTTTAGTTAATATCTTGGTAAAATGGGGATTGAATGACTGAGGTGTTTGGTAACAGGACACTGAAAATTTCATTGCAAGGCCGAACAATTCAAGATTGTTGTGATCAAAAACACATTAGCCTCCAATAAGCATTCAGTGACATTACTACATAAGATTTGCAGGGTGTCCCAAGTTGCAACGTGGTGCAGAATGTAGCAGTTACCAGTCCAGAAATTTGTCGTACAATGATAGATTTAAGTACTCATCATGCCCTATTACTATGAGTAAGGCTTCAAGTGGATGGCAAATGCAAATCGGGAGTTTAGAGTGTGAAAAAAATAAAAGAAAGCAAAACACAATTTAAATACAAGAATAAGAATAAGTGGTGGACTATTAGAGTTATTTTTAATTCATTCCTCCACTTGCATTTCTCAAACCAGTCCCAGAAGGACTGGTATTCTCAGAACAAGCTCATTTCATACCATTTTGGAAAATTACCACAAAAGCCAAGGACAGAAGGAATACGGATAGAGAACTACCATCTTGCTAAAAGGTCCCTTTGTACCAGCATGTAGACAAGGCTACATGAAGGAAGCTTGTTGGCTATTGCTCATTCTCTACCTGTACCACATCTATAATTTAAAAAGAGGAGTTCCATCTGCAGAGCCATCCATCTGGTGTAGCATAGAAGCATTAAATTCAGAATGAAACATTAAAACACAAGAGGAAGGCAAGCACTGAAACCCAAGGCAAAACAGGAGCAGCATAGTCCTTATGGACATACAGAGTACAACACTTGTTTGCCTTCAAAATGAGCTAGAACAAACCTTTATTCCAAAGGCTAATGCATGACTTGTAGGAGGAGACAATACGTAAGAAAATCTCTAATTGCTGTTAAACACAGGCACTGAACCCCACTGTATTTCTGTTTCAGGGGGACTGAATCCAGAAGTAACAAAAAGATGACCTTAAGTGGGGTTTTTTTAAAAAAATTTCTTCTGTGGCCTTTGTATCAAATGTTTGAGCATCTCTTTTTTTTGTTGTTTTGTTTTAATTTGTGTGTTTCCAAGACCTGAAATAGAGATAGTACTTATTTATCCCTTTTACAGGTGTGTAACAGTAGAATGACTTTAACTTTTCTGCGGCATTGTATCTAAATACACATGTAATGCTTTTCTCTGGTACAGAATCTATGCCTCATTTATAATTCAAAAATTTTAAAAAGCATAATAACTATTCATACGCAAGGTAAGATTTACTACTGTACCTGTAGTTAGCAATCCAAAATAGAAGTCATCTGTCCAAGTCTCTGAACTGACATGTTGGAACTTGCAACACTTTAATGTTTATCTTCGTAATCCATACACTGAACATAAACCATACACCGCAAAATTGTATTATTTTATAAAATCCTTAACAGCAGCTGATCAAAAAAAAAAAAAAAAAAAAAAGTTATTAAAATCTAAAACAAAAGAGAACCTATGGGGAATTTATTAATTTTTCTCACTATTTTTGTTGCCTGCAGATTATATGGCCCAAGACAGTCAACAGTTATTTTGAAAAGCAGAAAAGATGCTATGGAATAGTATTTTGAAATAAACAAATTGCATCTAAATTTGATACAGTGGGACATAATGTACTTGGGAGTAATAGTACAGGTGTTTTATAAAGAAAATAAGTTTAATAAGGTTGACATTTAGAAACCATTGAAATTCATATGGAAAGAATTTATTCCAAAACTTGATAACTATATCAAGTTTTTATTTACATTTTAGTTATTTCTATAAATACAAAACCACATAAGAGAAGCATGCTTGGTCTCAAGCATAACATCTAAAGGGCTGAAAATACACACTCCCACCTAACTACATATAACTGACACACTGAAGCAAACAGACAGTATCCAGTGAAAACTCTTCCAGATCCCAAAGGTACTGTTGTTCTTACTTCATTTAAGGAGACTAAGAGTTTGACATCAGTGTCTGAGCTACTAACCCAGAGGTGCCTTAAACTTAACTGGAAAGAAAAAAAAAAAAAAAAAAAAAAAGCGCACAACATATCTGACCTATTTTAAATGTCTACTTAAGAAGAACCATTTTCCTCTCTATTGATATTGACCATAAGGAGAGTGTAGGATTAATAAAAGGTCTAAATCATGTCTCTCCCTAAAGTCCACCCCACATACTCATATATGTCTGCTTGATTCTTCCTTGGGTGACTGTTTCTTTTCCTGTCCTGTTTATTCACAATAATAAAGGAGAAGATTAGTATATTGAGCAGTGACTGAGGGTAACTTAATAGAGCACAGTGTAAGCTAGACTTCTTTTTACCACATGGCATAAATAATTATTGGAGCAGGATAGAGACTATAATGTCTTTTTTGCCACATTTTGGACTGTATAAGCACATTAGATGTATGTGTACATCTATGGTATTCTCCTCCAGTGTTAGTTGACGTAAAGGAACAACTGATTTATAGACCCCAACATATACAGTTTTCTACTCCTCTGAAGATCAAACCAATTAGTTCTTCATGTGGGAAAATCTCTAGGTACTTGAGGAATGTTAGAAGACAAAGCACCTTCAGATACACATACACCTCTGTAGCACTAGACAGAAGATAAATTGGGATTTTTATGTGAACTTTTTTGTTATCTATATCTCCCAATAGATCTAAGTTATATCAGGGCTTCTAAAACACACCAGGAACCTAATTACAGTTTTTTAAATCTGGCCTAAGTGGCCTCTTCAATGTCCAAACCAAGCCTAAGGCTAAACAGGAAAAAACCTTCTCTTCTACCTGAAGCCCTGGGTAAGCAATCACGTCACCCAATCCTCTTCTATTGCAAACTGCAATAATCTTCAGTAAGTCCCAAAAATTTGAAACTTTTTTTTTTCATAAACTTATGTTCTGAAACATTATTTTTTTAAAAAAAGTATACCAACATTGTTCTTTGATCAACAGATGCAGTGCAAAACCCAGTCTGCTTGCTGTAGGCCTTAGGAAATCAACTTTCTCACCTCTGGGAAGTGGTTCTTTTTCTTATCTTTCCTTAGATGGTTTTATTTTGTCCTCATTTTGTACTATAGTGAAAGTACAAAAGGAAAAACAATTTATGAGTGGCAATTATATAGATGGCAACAGCTATATTTTCCATTACCATCTGGCTTCTCTTATTCTTATAAGTTAGACAGTAGAAAGATAAGCAATACAATTAAAATGAAATCTTTTGTTGATCTTCAGAAAAAATAATGATTGTATCATTATGAAAATGGTGCTTCTTTTCAAAATGTCACACATAATTGTGCATAGCCAGAGTTAAATGAACCAGTAAATGGACTGGCGTTAATAATTATATTGGATATGCATGCAATTTCAAGTATTAACTAATAAAAATGATTGATAATTTTTAGATTATTGCATTTAAGAATATGAAAGAAGTTTTAACAAAATGTGACTTGTAGCTTTTTGGAGAAGTTAATTAAATACTTGTTAAACATAATAATAATAATTTATTATATCACTGCTGTTTTATGAATAAAATAAAATAAAAAGAGAATAATCTACAATTTTTATAGTATTTGAGTGTCATAGGCCTGTAAACATAAATCTCAAGTCCTTATGATTGTACTTGTCTTCTGTCTGTACTGTCAATAGGATTCCTGAAATTCTCTATGGTTTGACATTCATCAACGTACAGTGGCAGTTCTTCCTTTACCTCTCATTACAGGCTTGTTGGTTATAAAAAAATAAAAATAAAATAAAATAAAATAAAATAAAATATACTAGAGTTAGAAAGTAGTTTCAAGACTCCTGACCCTGTAGGTTCAAGACTCCTGACCTGAGATACTTTAAAAAGTAGATGATGTTTTAAAGATAGAAACAAACAAAATCATAATTTTGGATTTGATTTGTTAGGAACTATTAAGTGTTCATCTCAGTCATGTAAATTAGTGAGATAATTATTGCATCAAGTATATGTCTAGTCCTTCCTCAGTAAGGTTGGGGTGAGAATGTTCTTAATGGTTACAGCTTCACAATTTAGGTGACAAACAAACAAAAATAAGCCTCAAAAATCATTTTACAAACACCTATAGTCAGCTGCTATACATCTACAAAAAGAGAGAGCAAAAGAGCCTTTCCCAGAAGAAACTAAAAAAAACCCAAAAAAACCCAAAAGTGTCCTTTAATAGCTTTCTTTGGTCTATCTGGAGTTTAAAACCTTATGAAAGTGATCAAGAGGAGGCAAAGCTTGGGAATTTTCCCTACCAGAATTTGGTATCAGTTAGTCACAAACAAAAGCTCTCTGGATTTCTTCAGTTCAGTGGGTATGATTTACCTAAAAAGTGGGGAATTCTTGAAATACTATACCTTCCTAACATGTTGTGTGTCGAATACTGTGTCTGGGGAAGCAGAGCATGACCCAGCTTAATATTTCTATTCCTTCCACATATTTCAGCAAACAATTAGCACAGCCTATCCCTGTATTTGTAATGTTACAAATGTAAGAACTACTAAGGGAACACACTGATCAAGTTGCAGAATGAGGTCATCGGAAGTTATGAAGTGCTGGAATCTTCATTCACCTCTCTTCACTCTATACTTTATGATGCAGTCATAATTATATTATGAGATAATATTTTTACACAAGTTCATTCATCATTCTAAATAGAGAATGGATAATGTTCTGTAATTGAGCAACTGATCTGTAATTGAGCAACTGAGCAAAAAGCTTTCACTGAGCTGGCTTTGGTTCCTTAGCTTTGGTGCTAGGGCCTTACACAAGTCATAGGAGACCAAGACCTGGTGTCCACTTTTCTTAAGGAATGTTTGAACACCTGACAGTCATCTCTAAGATCAGTGTCATAAGCAATAAGCTACAGAATATTTGGAAAGGTTGAAAGAAGTTTTCAGTGTGTCTTCTTGACACTGGTCAATTTTGACAAGTCATGGAAGAAAGGGCAAGAATTTATGTGAACATCTTAGCCACCTGCCTAAAGAATGGTCCTTTCACTTTGTGTTTCTAAGAACACAGAATTATTTTAACACTGAGGTGGAAATAGCCCTAATTTAAATACCCTATGGCCAAAAAGTAGGGTCTTCAGCAATGAATATTTAAATAATTGAAGGTGTTTATATATAAGGAAAATGGGGATATTGCTTAATATTATATTGCTCAAATTCTTTGACTTCCATTTTTATTTATTTAAGGAATAAGAAGAAATTATATATATCTTCCATTCTCAAAGATGGTAGATATGGTACTTGCAACCATCTTGGTAAGATATTTACTTGGGTAATGAGGCACTTAAGTTTCAGTCTCTGCCGCAGTGAAAGTTTAGATTTTGTATAGGGAAAAAAAATCATCAAGCAATTAAATATCTTCAGGAAAATATCAATGACAGAATTTAGACTGAAGCAAGTGATGTCTGGTGAGAAAGCAGCCTCTGCTGAAGACATCTGACAGTGAAACTATCTTTCAGATGCAGTAATCTATGTGTATATCCATCCTTGGGGAATCTTTTTCTTTTGCTCTTTTTGGACATAAAAGGGCAGACGGGGAATGAAGGAACAGAATAGGGAAGATATTGGCTATAGCTGACATGGATTTTTCATACCTGTTTTCTATGGGAAAAAAAAAAAAATCCCTCCTCCTAAGCAGAATTCTCACTCTCTAAATGAATAAGAAATATATCTCTAATAAATGCCTGGCTACTATCAGTACCAGAGTTAGATACTTTTGGAAATATTGATCATATAATCACATTAAATACAACAACAAAAGAGACCCATATGTACTTATATTTATGAAATTAAACTATTTTATTTTTCTTCAGATTTAGCACTAAAAGAGCACTCATATATATTTATCGAATGTTTGACAATACATTCTGAATAGTAACAGTACACATATATTACTATTCAGAATACAGTAAACATGCTGACCAATGGCCTTAAATACTCAAAGACAGACAACAGCTTTCTTTAAAGTTTTAAAAAACTTTTAAAAACTTTCTTAAACTTACCAAATGGAGACAAAGGGCTCAAAAAAGCTTTCCACTTCTCACTCTGAGAGAGAGAATTTAATCCTTTTCCCAAGAAATTATTAGACAAGTAGTGAAGAGGGCTTAAAAATACAGTTGTGGCAGGGGAACCTTAATCCATTTCACTCCTACCTTGATGCCCAGAGTCTGGAGAGGGATCACAGGTCAGCAGGAGAGCACCTGGAGAGCAGCACAAAGGAATTCCAGCCACTAAATCAGCCTCAACAGGGGCCCAACTTAAATGCCTCTAGGCAAATGCATGTAGCATGGGGAGTAAACAATAGGAGCTAGACACGTGCACACTCTTGCACGTCTATGATCTTATTGACATCATAGAGACATGGTGGGATGGGTCCTATGTCTGAAGTGTTGGAATGTAAAGATACAGACTGTTTAGGAAGGACAGGCAGGGGAGACAAGGATAGGGTGTTGCACTCTATGTCAATGACTAGCTGGAGTACACGAAGCTCTGTCTGGGGATGAGTTGAGGAACCAACTGAGAGTTTATGGGTCAGGATTCAAAGGAGGGCAGGGACAGGTGACATTATAGTGGGTGTCTGTTACAGGCCATCCAACCAGGAAGACCGAGTGGATGAGGCCCTCTACAGACAGATAGGAGCAGCCTCACGCTTACAAGCATTGGTCCTCATGAGGGACTTCACCCACCCCAATATCTGTTTGAGGGACAACACAGCAAGGCAGGAGCAATCCATGAGGTTCTTGGAGTGTATTGATGATAACTCCCTACTCTAAGTGACAGAGGAGCCAATGAGGAGAGGTGGAATGCTGGACCTTGTTCTCACCAACAAGGAGGGGTTGGTGGGGAGTGTGAATCTCAAGGGCAGCCTTGGTTGCAGTGACCATGAAATGGTGGAGTTCAAGATCACAGAATTACAGAATCACAGAATCATCTAGGTTGGAAAGGACCCTGGAGATCATCTAGTCCAACCGTTCACCTAGCACAGTTCCCACCTACAGCATATCCTTAAGCTCCAAATCAACCCTATTCTTGAACGCCTCCAGGGATGGGGACTCCACCACCTCCCTGGGCAGCCCATTCCAACGTCCAACAACCCCTTCTGGAAAGAAATACTTCCTGACATCTAGTCTAAACTTTCCCTGGCGCAACTTGAGGCCATTCCCTCTTGTCCTGTCACTTTCTACTAGGCTAAAGAGACTCATCCTCAGCTCTCTGCAACCTCCTTTCAGGGAGCTGTAGAGGGTGATAAGGTCCCCCCTCAGCCTCCTCTTCTCCAGACTAAACACCCCCAGTTCCCTCAGCCACCCCTCTTAGGACATGTGTTCCAGACCCTGCACCAGCTTTGTAGCCCTTCTCTGGACATGTTCAAGTAACTCTATGTCCTTTTTGTAGTGAAGGGCCCAAAACTGAACACAGCAATCGAGGGGCGGCCTCACCAGTGCCAAGTACAAGGGTAAGATCCCTTCCCTGTCCCTGCTGGCCACACTATTGCTGACACAAGCCAGGATGCCATTGGCCTTCTTGGCCACCTGGGCACACTGCTGGCTCCTGTTCAGCCGGCTGTCAATCAACACCCCCAGGTCCCTCTCTGACTGGCAGCTCTCCAGCCACTCCTCCCCAAGCCTGTAGCGCTGCTGGGGGTTGTTGTGGCCCAAGGGCAGCCCCCGGCATTTGGCCTTACGGAAACTCACACAGTTGGCCTCAGCCCACGGCTCCAGCCTGTCCAGGTCTCTCTGCAGAGCCTCCCTACCCTCGAGCAGATCAACACTCCCACCCAGCTTGGGGTCATCTGCAAACTGACTGAGCGTGCACTCAATCCCCTCATCTAGATCATCAATAAAGATGTTAAACAGGAGTGGCCCCAACACTGAGCCCTGGGGGACACCACTCGTGACCGGCTGCCAACTGGATTTAACTCTGTTCACCACAACTCTCTGGGCCCAGTCGTCCAGCCAGTTTTTTACCCAGAGAAATGTGCGATTGTCCAAACCTCGAGTAGTCATTTTTGCCAGGAGAATGCTGTGGGAAATGGTGTCAAAAGCCTTGCTAAAGTTAGGGTAAATTACATCCACAGCCTTCCCCTCATCCAATAAGCAGGTCACTCTGTCATAGAAGGAGATCAGGTTTGTCAGGCAGTACCTGCCTTTCACAAACCCATGCTGACTGGGCTTGAGTATCTGGTTGTCCCTCATGTGTTGCATGAAGGTACTCAGGATGAGCTGCTCCATCAGCTTCCCGGGTACCAAAGTCAATCTGACAGGCCTGTAATTTCCCAGATCATCCTTCTGACCCTTCTTATATATGGGCATCACATTGACGAATTTCCAATCAGTCAGGACCTCCCCAGTCAGCCAGGACTGCTGGTAAATGATAGAAAGTGGTCTAGCGAGCACCCCAGCCAGCTCCTTCAGCACCCTCGGGTGTATCCCATCTGGTCCCATAGACCTGTGAATGTCTATGTGAGCAGTAGGTCACTGACTGTCTCGTGGATTGCAGGGGGGTCATTCTCCCAATCTCTGTCTTCTGGCTGAGGAGGCTGGATTTCACCAATACAACTAGCCTTGCTATTAAAGACTGAGGCAAAGAAGGCATTAAGCACCTCAGCCTTCTCCTCATCACTTGTTACCAAATTTCCTCCTGCATCTAGCAGGGGATGGAGACTCTCCCTGGATTTCTTTTGCTACTGACATACTTATAGAAACTTTTCTTGTTATCCTTGATTGCAGAGGCCAAATTAATTTCCAGTTGGGCTTTAGCTCTTCTGATTTCCACCTTAGGCAGTGAGGAGGGTGCACAACAAGCTCTCTATCGTGGACTTGAGGACAACAGACTTTGGCCTCTTCAGGGATCTGCTTGGCAGAGTAACATGGGATAAAACTCTGAAGGGAAGAGGGGCCCAAGACAGGTGGTTAATATTCAAGGATCACCTCCTCAAAGTTCTGGAGCAATGCATGCTGACAAAGAGGAAGTCAGGTAAGAACACCAGGAGGCCTGCATGGATGAGCTCCCAGACAGGCTCAAACACAAAGGAAGCCTACAGAGGATGGAAACAAGGACAAGTAGCCTGAGAGGAATACAGAGAAGTTGTCCGAGCAGCCAGGGATCAGGTTAGGAAAGCCAAAGCCTCGACAGAATTAAATCTGGCAACAAGGGCAACATTAAAAGTTTCTAAAGGTATGTTGCTGATAAAAGGAAGACTAGGGAAAATGTGGGCCCCCTGCAGAAGGAAATGGGAGACCTGATTACGTGGGATATGGAGAAGGCTGAGGTACTCAATGATTCTTTTGTCTCAGTCTTCACCAGTAAGTACTCTAGATACACTGCCCAAGTCACAGAAGTTAAAGGCAAAGACTGGAGAAAGAAGAGCCTCTCACTGTAGGAGAAGATCATGTTTGAGACCATCTAAGCAACCTGAAGATGCACAAGTCCATGGGACCTGATGAGATGCACAGGCAGGTCCTGAGGGAATGGGTGGTTGAAGTGGCTAAACCACTATCCATCATATTTGAGAAGTCATGGCAGTCCAGTGAAGTTCCTACTGACTGGAAAGGGGGAAACATAACTCCCACTTCTAAAAAGGGAAAAAAATCTCACTTCTCTGCCTGGCAAGTTCATGGAGTGAATCCTCCTGGAACCTCTGCTAAAGCACATGGAAAATAAGGAGGCAATTGGTGACAGTCAACATGGCTTCACTAAGGGCAAATTGTGCCTGACAGATTTGGTGGCCTTCTATGACGGCGTTACAGCACTGGTGGATAAGGGAAGTGCAACTAACATCACCTACCTGGACTTGTGCAAAGTATTTCACACCATCCTACATGACATCCTTGTCTCTAAATTGGAGAGACATGGATTTGATGGACAGACCACTTGGTGGATAAGGAACTGGCTGGATGGTCACACTCAAAGAGTTGTGGTCAATGGCTTGATGTCCAAGTGAAGACCAGTGACGAGTGGCACTCCTCAAGATTCAGTATTGGGACAGGTGCTGTTTAACATCTTTGTTGGCGACATGAACAGTGGGATTGAGTGCACCCTCAACAGGTTTACCGGTGATTCCAAAATGTGTGCTGTAATTGACGTGCTGGAGAGAAGGGATGTGCCATCCAGTGGGATGACCTTGGCAGGCTTGAGAAGCTGGCGTCTGTGAACCTCATGAAAGTCCTGCAGATGGATCGGGGCAATCCCAAGCACAGATACAGGCTGGGAGGAATATAGATTGAGAGCAGCCCTGAGGAGAACAACTTGGGGTGTTGGTTGACAAGAAATTCAATATGACCCAACAGTGTGCGCTTGCAGACCAGAAAGCAAACTATATTCTTTACAAGAATAGCAAAGATTAGCCTTATGGTACCATTGGTTTCAGAACAGTTCTTCTGAGTCTCAAATTATTGCAAATTTGGAAATGCTAACAAAATAAGATAAATGAAATGTGATGAAAATATCAACAGTTAAATTAATACAACTTCAGTGTCAACTAGTTGTTTTTTTCTTAGGGAAAGATTTAGTTCTTTAGTTAATCCTGTAATTTACACTTTGTCAAGCACATGACTAATGTTACTATTCTTATTATCAGATACATCTCTAATTTATAATAATCGATTACAGGTATATGTTGGGCAGGTTATGGAGCCATTATATCTCGTCAACCAACAAACAAATACCATTGAGGTTAGGGTGCGTATTTCAAATGTGTAAACTCAGAGGAATCAAAGCACGTAAACAAACTTGAGCACTGGACCTATTCTTTCTTATGTAATTGTATGAGTTGTGAACGCAGGGAAATGTTTGTACAACACTTAAAATAGTTGAACTTTTAAAAACTATGCATGTGCATAAACTAAGTCAAGCTGATCAGCTACTTTTGTATAAATTTACAAAGGTCAGTGAGAATTGCACCTGTCTGATAATATTACTTCTTTATTTGCCATTTTTCTACATGATTGACATTGGTTTTTTTCTATTTACAGTACATGATCATTGAGCCTTTGTTTTGTTATGTGCTGTACAGAACATAAATAAAAATAATTAAATCATTATTTTATGATAGCTTATATCCCAAGCAAACACAGTAGTCTTTAGCAGAAATAGCTGTACAGATTCTGTGAAGAGGTTATACCATATGAACCGAAGGGAAATTTGTTACTCTTGCAATAAACTCAGAACAATGACATGGAAACAGATTTATCATTTTGAAGTAAGATCAAGGACGGCTCTATGAAGAATTCTTTTTTCCCTTAGCAGTGCATAATGGGAAGGATTTGCATTGTGTGAGTGCATAAATATCTCTACAAATGAGCTTAAGTGCAGATCTCCATACAAGTTACAAACAAAATGGAGAATAAGAATATACTGTGAAAACTTTTAGGGCTTTGACCCACAGAAGGTATCTGACCTTATTATTTGCCAGACTTCAGAAATGAATCATTATGTAATCCTGTAATTACTTTACCAGAATGATGGCATTCAGCAAAGTGTTGACACATGACCATAATTAACTTTCAACACTTATCACTATGCAGTTTTTGCTTTCTCTTTTTTTTTCTCACTTACCTTGATAAAGCATAAGAGTAAAATGTTAACACAAGACTTGAAGTTCAATTTCCACCTTGTATAATGTGTTTGGCTCAGAAATGACATATACTTGGCATTATTCTGATTCATCAGTGTTAATCATATTTTCTTTCAGCTTATCTTCAAAGATTTCATCTGTCTTATACATTCAGTACTTCTGGTTTCAAAGTCATTTTTTATTTTCTTATCTTTTTTTAAGCTCTTCATTGTTGGTTATTTAATTTTTTTAACATTGTTAAACAGGATTTTAGAAGGTATTTCCCAAAAGAAATCTAATCCATATAATATAGAGTTCACCTTCAAAGCATATTAGATCACCCTGTACTTTTTGTTACAGAGCATAAAAATATAAGAGCAAAATGGTTAAACTGTATTTCAATCAGGATTCCTGCTATACAAAGTCAAAAAAGTCTATCACCATTACCAGAAGTACAGTTAGCAAAGCGATGAGGGATTCAGACAGGTAATTTTTAGAAGACAATTTTTGAACTACTGTACAACAACCAGTAGAGTGCAGAACAATTTTGATCTCATCCAGGATTCTGTGGGACATTAGCTACCTTTAATTTTATGATGTGATGTATGATTGTCAGAAAGTACACAGAAATTCTTAAATGTCAATGTATACAGCACTTTGTAAACAAGAAATACAGCCAGGAAGTCAGATTTGTTTCTGGAAACAATCCTCAGGCTTAAAAGACTGAAAAGGGAGAGCTGCCATCTTCTGTCTGAATTGCAACCATTATGAAGAAGGTATATTTATTTGTAAATAAGACCCTATTGAAGTCCAGATTTAAAGATGCCTAGTCGTTATGCAATTTGTGAAAATCTGATATAGGGACAGACGGATATTTTCTTCACATTAGAAAATAAGAAATGAATCATGTATAACCAGAAGATACACATATACACCTAACCAAAACAATATTTCACTCCTGGCATTCCAAACAATAATTTGGCATGAGTGTATCAGAAATGCATGTTCCCTCTTATTTTCTGTTTGAAATATATATCTTAGGCTGCCCAGGATATCCTCCTTTTCAGGAAAATACTGTCGCAGGAGTGATGTGCAGATGCTGCATTGAGTATAGGGTTCAAATCAAATAGATTTAAATGAAGAAGTCAGCAGAATTGAAATTCAGCCAGGCAAGGAGAAAGCTATGCTTGTACAAATGTTTTGACCTAAAACAAAGCAGCACTATTTTTTCCACCAATGTTGCAATATTTTTTATACTTATTCCTTAAGAAGTTATTACATAATACACATTAGTTAGAGGGTAGTCAGTGTCTCCCTCTAGGCCTGATGTACAAACACTTTGTTCATTCCCAGCTAGAAAACCTAACATTTTGCATGCAGTAGGTACAGAGTGCATTTGCTCTGGGTTCCTGTTATGGTCCGATTCAGTACCCAGTATGACCGAGGACTCCAAGGACTCCTCCAGCGTGAAATTAAGAAACAAACGAGTCCAGATGTCACTTGGCAGCCAATGGCACTTTACTAGTGATCTTACAACTTAGCAAAAGAGAATGGAAGAGAAGAAAACAAAGTTGGAAAGAAGAAGAGGGATGGATTAACATACCACCCACACATTCCAACTGCATCCCATTGGACGGACTCTCCCGGTGAGAGAAACTTCTGTCTCTTAGTCCATATATCCATCATTTATTGTTCATGTCTTCTCCTCTTCCAGGAGATAGTCAATTACTTCTCAAAACTGCTTTACATTGCCTTGTCCCCACATTAACACATTCCTGCAGCTGATGTACATTCCCAGTACCGTCATTGAGGGGTCTTACTAATGACGCCGGGCCCAGGCTCATGCACAGTTTGAGGAATGGGGGGTAAGCGGGTGCCATCTAACCAAGCTCCTTTTCTTGTGGTACTTTCTGAGGTGGGTGGTTGATGGTGTACCTCTGTGGTTAGCAACATTGAAACAAACAATTCCCACACAGTTTCTTTACAAGAAAAATTTTTTCCCCTACAGGGGCAATGTTTGAGGCAACTAATCAATGGCCCCTTACAGGTCCCCATCAGAGAATGAAGAAACTAATACCTCCAAGAAACAATTCAGCCTAAGATAAATCCCCCTAAATATTTTAAAGAGTTCACCAAGCTGAACTGATTGCAGAGATCACAAAAAAGGATGACCTTTTCGCATCTAAAGACATAGAAGAAACTAATTCAGCCATGAGGCTTTAAATTCTCAAGAACCTACTTCAAGTCCTGTACAAACCAAACAAGGATTCTTCCCTAAACAATGTCAGAAACTGATGTGAGTGCTGCCAAAAACATCACAGACTGTAAATAACATGAAACAGACTTGTGTAATAGATAGTTTATGAAGCATAACTGAAACTCTTCCTTAATTGTTCTGGAGCTAAAAATCAAAAATATCTCTTCCTTCATGGGGGGCCATGTTCATTTGTACAACACTTGGCACACTGGCCTTCCAAGCCAATAACAAGGTTTCAATATTGCTGACACACACACTTGATCTTGTCAGAAGGTATGAGGTGACATGGTAAGATTCTTAAAAGTACTGAGAAGGCTTCTTAAAAATACCGAACATATATCACATGTAAGAGATTAAAGAGTTCATTTCCCAAATGAACAAGGCTCCCTGTGGCACTTTATCCTTGCACTATCCTTCCATATTGGAAAGATAGGCAGCTGTCCAGGACCCATTATTTTGCTGTGGTTGGATTACAATCAGGTAATACTGTCTTGCACCTGGGAAAACATAATCCAGGAGTGCAGCACAGGCTGGGATCTACCTGGCTGGGGAACAGCTCTGTGGAAAGCGACCTGGCGGTCCTGGTGGACAATAAAGTCAATACGAGTGAACAGTGTGCCACAGTGGCAAAGAAAGCCAAGAGGGTGCTTAGGTTGCATCAACAAGGGCGTCACCAGCAGAGATAAAGAAGTCATTATCCCACTCTACTCAGCACTTGTCAGGCCACACCTAAAATACTGTGTTCAGTTTTGGTCCCCGCTATGCAAAAAAGATGTGGACGGGCCAGAGAGGGTCCAGAGAAGGGCCACAAAGATGATCAAGGGGCTGGGAAGCCTGCTGTATGAGGAAAGGCTGAGAGAACTGGGTTTGTTCAGCCTTGAGAAGAGTAGGCTTAAAGGAGACCTTGTCACCATGTTCCAGTATTTAAAAGGTAGCTACAAAAAAGACAAGAGACTCCCTTTATACAAGGAATGACATGAAAAAGACTAGGGGTAATGGGTACTAGTTACTCCTGGGGAGATTCTGATTGGACACAAGAGGAAAATTTTCACAATGAGAACAGTCAGCCACTCAAACAGTCTCCCCATGGAAGGAGTGAATTCCCCAACAGTGGACACTTTAAGATTCAGCTGGACAGGGTGCTGGGCCATCCTGTTTAGACCGTGCTTTTGCCATGACAGGTTGGACCAAATGATTCTTGAGGTCTGTTCCAATGTGGTATTCTATAATTCTATGATTGAATCTATTACTTTGTAAATCAAATCATGAAGAAAGGAAAATATTATTATAGTGGCCATAAGGAGTTGTATTCAAAATTTATGGCACCCTAAATTTTAAGGAACATAAAAGCAGTCAGAATAGGTCAGGCCAAAAAGCCATATTGCCCAGTATCTTTCACTGAGATAGATCTGTTTCACACTGAATGCCTGTTGAATGCCTAAAGAAGAATGTAAGAACAGGGCTGACATATGTGTTACTATCCCAGAATGCACATTTATCCTTTTCTCAGTGAACTGTCCCTCTCATGGAACTACCTGCTTTGTTTTATGTTGACTCCTGAATAGTTTCTTGTACAAAATTCCTAGGGAAAATCACAGGAAGGATTAACTTGCTATATATTACTTGATTAACAAAGATGTGTGAATTGAAACCTGATTTCAGGGCTACAACTTTCCTCCATAAAAAACCCCAAAGAAATCAGAAAAAAGAAACAAACCGCTGTGAACATATAACAGCTTGTTTTGCATTATTTGTTTGTAAGGATAATAGTGTTGCCAGAAGCATGAACTTTGACAACTAGTTCTGAAATTAAGGTCATAGTATCTAGGTCTGTTGATTTACCTTTCAAAGTATTTTGGTTCGAATTTTACTTCAGCATATTCTTTTATCAAACAAAAATAGTACTGAAAACCAAAGACCTCAGAGTTCATTTTACATTGACTACATCTACCACTAAACAGAGTAGAAAAGGTAGATCAGGGACAATAACGACAGAAAATAATTTAAGGAAGTACTATGTTTCACTCACTGTGATTTGTAGGATCTTAGTCATTATTCAGACAAATGGTAAGTACCTACAAAAATGTCTGTAAATCCCCAAAGTTTCATCTATTTCATAAAGAAATGGTTTGTAGCCAGCAGTTCCTAGTGCTTCATTTGTAAATCTTTGGTTAAAACCTTTTAGACAGGATGTTGGCAGTGCAAGTAATATTGTTTGACTTACATCAATGTTCTCACTTTTTTTTTTCTATTTTTCCTTCTTTTGCATTTAAAAAATTATCAAGGATTTAATTATATCTCACAGCCTTGGGCATAAAAAGGCTGATGAAATCATGGTCATAGATGCTAATTTTGTGTGAGTTTGAAGGCAGAGGAGCAAAATACCAATTATCAGAAAATAAGACAAAATCTAAGGGAAGAAAAAGAAATTCAGGCACACATTCAACACCTGTGCACGCAAAGGGCAAAATCTGCCCCAGTGAAAGTCAGAAGAAAACTTCACTGATACCTGAAATACATGAAAAGGTAGCAAAGATGTTGAATCTTCCCACTATGACACTCTGAAATGCTGGTCATCCTGGAGATATGTACCTACACCTAAATGTGTAGGTCCACTTATTGACTGAGCTATGAAATATGGTAACAATATCCTTTACAGTGCTTTCATAATCCAATTCAGAAGGATGAACCTGGTTTGGGACGATGTTGTTTTCAGTGGAAAAGAATATTCTTTCTAACAACCTTACTTGCGAGAAGTGCTCAGGATTGCTCAATATTGTTACCAAAATTATTATGGGTGATATTTCCAAGAATGTGAAAAAATTATAATGTTCATTGGGAGGCCAAAGAAAATATCCACTACGCTTTTGTCATAATCATAATGCTGACCTCTACTATCTGACACACAGACAATTCTGATTATATTAACAATATTGTCAAGAAAAAAGCTATTTTCCCAAATACACCTTTTACTTACACAACCTTTTTCTGTTATAGAATCTCAGGGATCGGAATTCTAATGTGATCTGCGCAACTGTGCACCTTTTATATAGTAATCGTATCTCTGTTGTCTATAACATATGGCTGCATTATGCTTCTTTACCCAGAGGTCTGCAAATATGTTTGGAATCTGCTAATTAACAAAAGTCTTAGGTAGATAACCCAGAATTTAAAAGACAATTTAATTCAGATTCTGCTATGCTCTATCCAGATAAGTCATTATATCAGGCAGTGTCTACTGAAAATCATGTAAAATCCACCCTCACATGGCCCAGACAAATAGAAATGTCATGACAAAAATGAAGTTATTAATGAAGTACCATTTACATTAATAGCTCAATTTATACAGCATACCAGGCTAAGTTTATCATATTACTTCACTAATTCTCTGCTCTGATCTCATTTGGTAAAGGGTATATATACTTTTAAATTTTGACAGTTTTTTCTGTCATCAAGTCTGCGTGCAGCAAAAAGGGAAATATTTGAATGTATTTGATAAACCCAGAGAGACTTACTTCCTTCATAAAATGTCTTTTTACAATTACATGCACTATAGATCTTTTTCCACCATATTTTTATCCTTTACAAGGTATTTTGGACCAGGTTCATTCCAGGAGTGACTGTGGTGATTTCCACTGAGTCACACCTGAAATGAACTTGACCCTTTGTGTTCTCTTCAACACTCAATTGTCACTTTATTTCTGAGCATTTGTTGAATTAAAAGAGTTCTTTTCCCAACTTTAGAGCTCTTCTAATCCTGCATATGACTTCATTTCTCAGATACATGAAACATTATCACATTCTATTAACTGATGTTCTCTGTGAAGGGTGTTGTTATATACCAAGTCTATTAATCCTATGGTAATTTTGCATGTTACTGTAATTCCCTTAACACATAGTGTGTACTTCTTTCTTTGTAACAAACAAAAAAGTTAAATGGTATGTATGTGAATAATATTCAGAGTTCAGTTTCATGCTCCTCTAATCCATATTTGACTAAAAAACTCATCTCCTGCTTATTTGAACATAATTATTTCCCCAAAAGACTACTTAAAAGGACCACATTGACCAGGATTATAAAATAAGCTATTCTTTTGAATTAAAAATTTGAAACTTTTATCATAGCTTTTCCATTTCAGCTGCTTCCCTGAAAATGGGCATGTTTCACTATAATTATATCTTATTTGCAAGTCCTTTTAAATCCAGCCATACATTTGGTTCTGATCCCTTGCCAGCCACACCCTTCCTGCTCTGTGAACTCTATTTTACATCTATGTCTTATAAGCTTCCAATACAAAAATAAAAAAGCAATGTATCAGGAGGAACTGAAGAAAACATAACTAAGCAGAGGATGCACACAAAATATCTCAGAGAAAGAAGCAGTGATTAGTGATATGTTCTGTACAAATTCTTCTACCTGACCATTTGTATAATTGAGAGAATGTCTCGGGAAATCCACAGTGAGGTGTTCTCACTGTATGTTCAGGTCTTCATCATATTTTTCCAAATACTGTTTTGCCACATGTAGCATTTCTCACTTTTATATATATTTTAATAAGAAACTATGTCAGACAAAAGTATAGAATTGCATAATATGTTATAAGGTAAAAAAATGAAGAAAAAATAATAAATAAAACCAACAGAAATTATTTGAAGAATGAATGACTATTTTAGAGGGCATGATCTCTGTCTCTCTACACTGCACTAAAGGAAAAAGAGAAAGAAAATCTAAAGTAATGTCTAATTGGTTGTTTATAATGACTTCAAATCCCAGGGTTTGTATTATTTTTCAAAGTGTTATGGGATATTTATAACTTCTTTTGCTGGAAGACATGAATGTTTTCTATATAGTACTTTTCTTTCAGGGCAACTGCTACCATGTGTCTTTGTAATATTTTAGACCTTTGCAGGGAAAGGGAATTCTCTAGTTTGACCTTTCCGTGAATCAGTATTAATTCCTCAGAAAATTATAATTAGGAAGGCAACATTACAGTAAGAAGTCAGGATCCACTTCTCTCCCAACAAGGCAAGAAAAAACAACAGGTTTGGTCTACAACAGCACAGAATGTCCTGCTTTTCAACTCGAGTTATCCTCTAACCATCAGAGACTACTTTGGTTTCTGAAACCTTGGGAAAAGGACCTTTGTTATACCAATGCTTCCTCTTGAACTTGTGCATTCTTCAACATCATGACTATTTGTGCTTGATAATAATTTAAATAAATCAAAACTACTATTTAGTATTAAATAAGTGGTGGAAAACATCTTTATAGAGATGAAGAATTACCAAATATTGGGTTGAGTAATCAGAAGGTCAAGGGAAGTAATTACTGCATTCTGTTTACCACTGTTAATCAACATCTGGCTTTATCTAGTGTTGAGCCCTTTGACTTAAAAGCAGTATTGACCATGTGAAGATAGTACAACAAAGCAGGACTGGGATGGGTAGGGGACTGAAGCACATGATATGTCAGCAAAGGCTGAGAAACTTGAATTTGCCTAGGCTCAGAATGAGAGGCTTAGGGAAGATCTAATTGCTCTTCTCAACTACCTAATTGTGAGCTACAGAAAACACCAAGGCAGACCCTTTGCAGAAATATATCATGAAGAAAAAGAGGCCATTATCCTAAGTCAAAGCAAAGCAGTTCTCACTACATACAAGGAAAACAAACTTCATTATGAAAATGCTTAAGCACTGGAATGGCACAAGTTGCCCAGGGAGTCTGTGAAATGTACATCTTGAACTCCAGGTCCTAAGCAACCTGATCTAATTACAAAACCAGCACTGCTTTTGATGAGGGAATTGGACTAGAGGATCTGTTAAGGTCTCTTCCAACCTAAAATACTCTATGCTTCCATGAAGTATGAGGTCCAACATTCTAAACAACCCAAGTGGTCATGTTGCTAACATTCTTGTCAAAATGTAGTCTTCCTTCATCTGTATCACCTAATAATCCAGTTGCACAGCTCTTATTTTTCTCTCAGTGCACCTCAGTAATGCAAAATACCTTTTTCAGATCTAGGCTGAAGTGCCTCCCCTGCTTTATCAGTTAGTTTTGAAAATTGCATGATGAGCTACAAAAAACATCATTACTTGTTCATTATTATATTTATTAATTAAGGTCTTAGTTATTCAGTTTAGGCACAGCCTTACAGTAGAGCCTGTGCCTCCTGGATCTCTCTGTGCACAAGAGGAATTTGAATATTATTAATTATTAATGTATGTTTGCATTGCATCTGCTTGAGGCTCTTCAGTGCAAGCTCTGAACACACACCCTTGGAACAATCCCACCCATCCCCAACAAGGTAAAAGTCACAGGAGAGAAGACAGGCAATGAAATGAAAAGTAGAAATCTACCCTAGAAATGAAAGTAGATATCTACAAAAAGGAAACTGTCTGACAGAGGCACCTAAGACATTTGCACAGGACATATTTTTGAACCAGCCAGATATTCATCGAGGATATTCTCAGTGGTTTAATCACAGGATCACTTCTTCCTCTGTTCTGCCCATCTTCCTGGCATGCCAGCTGGCTTCTCTGATGAAGGAAGAATCAGTCATAGCTCTGGCTATTCTGCACTAGCTTACAGGAGTGGGGATGACTACTCTCTTTGGTTCTTCCTGAAATAAATTCCAGTTTCTGGCAAATTATGACAAATATCTTGTCTCTGTTTATTAATCACAAGTGAGGCAGAATTGTTTCTCCCTGCACAAGACACCTACCTATCTACACACTTCCTTTGGCAGTGGTGAAAAATAACACATTTAGGAGGTAGTTCATCACAACTAATTTAGATCTTTATATTGGAATGAGATAAATTGAATCTTTCTTTACATACACTACAGAAACAGTTTGGCTAGGGTATCTAGTACAGAAATAAACTTTACAGATTAAATTCATTTTCACAGTTAGTAGATTGCAAAGTTAGTTACAAATCTACCAGTCTAATATTCATAAAAAGCAGTTGGCTATTTCAGCCAAGGTCTGCGTCTTGACTTACTTCTCTGGAAGCCAAACCTTCTCTTTATTTTTTCAGATAGACTGCTCAGCCATTATGTATGTTGATTGCTCCAAAGACTGCTTCCTCTCTAATGAAGTACCCCAACACACTCAACAACTTTTAACCACAGACTTCATTTAAGATCAGATAGCATGGATTTCTCATATGGTGAGTAGTAAACATAACTGTTTATGGTAGTGACCAAGCCTCACACAGTAAGTTCATCTCTGCAGCAGCTTAAATCAAAATAAAAGCTTCCAATTACTTAACAATCCATTTTCATGCAGCTATCAGGCATTTTTACTTAATTATCTTATTTATGCACTCAACATGAGTCAAATTACTATCACTCCATGAACGACACACACCTGTTCATATCTCATCAAACGTTAGATGTGATTATTTCTGTCATCCTCCTACAGTAACACAGAATCTGTTAATTCTGTTAACCTGATGGACAAAAGAAATCTTACTTAGTCTAATGTTTATTTTATCATCAAATAGCCATCACTTCAATAGCACAGCTACATTAAGTAGGTTTTCAGATTTTTAGACCTACACACTATTACTTCAACTTAAAATAATATTGTCAAGTTCAACATAACAAAAACCACCACAAGAGGCAAAGTGTTGGAATAAGAATACCTGGCATTTGTATTTGTTGTTGCTTATAAAATTGTCTGGTTGACTATACCTATACCACTGGCTTTGAAAATCTGCTGTGTTCCCCTCATTTCTGAAGTTGATGTTGATACTAAAGTTCAGAAACATTTTAGGAATCTATGTCCAAAACCTTGATTGCAACTATTACATCATAAAAATATGACACGCAACATTTAACCACTGGTAGTGTGCAGGCCTACCAGTGGTCAGATCTCTGTTTGTTATGTACCGCTTGGTCACCTTTAACCTGTCTAACAAAAGTGCATGCCAGAGTCATTGAAAAAGAAAGGAAGGCTTTTTCTACTGTTCCAGATACAGCACCATCTGTGAAGTGGCTCTTAAGATGACAACACTCGTCCCTATGCACAGATGAGGCGTCTTCCCATCTCTCTTACTTCCCCAGCCCAATTCAGTAAATATTCTCCCAGACTGGTTTATTGATAGGACTGCATATTGATAAATCACATAAAAACAGTCAGAGGATACATTGTGTTACAATGGGACAGTGACAATAATATGCATACAAAAAAGTAGACAACACATATGCAGTTCTTCCTCACTTCCCAGAAGAAAAAATTTTGAGACATTCAAGGTTTTGCTTTATGGGTATTTTTATTCTTCCACCAGAAGCAAATTCCTAATTAAAAGGAAAAACTGTTTTCAATTTTCTTTCGTATTGAATTCCCAATGAACAACATGGCTGTGCCAGCAGAAGATAATGGCATCATATGGATATTAATATGGAGTTGGAGCAGGTATTTATCTGCTTTTATCCTACTTCCTAGACCAGGTATCCCAGACAGAATAGTTATAATCTTTACCACCTAAAAGCTTATTACCTAAAAATTCTGAAACTTTCAAATTCCAAACTAATTCAAGGAGCAAAATTTTCATAAGGTCATCTAATCCTGGAACAGCAATGGCTATCTGCCATTTAAAGCAGAGTTTGACAAGTACAAGCCATTACCAGAAGAATGTTTGGTACTGTTGAATGTTAGAGTAATAGATAAGTTTAGTTATTTATGTAATGTGAAATAGAGGGGGAAAAAAGAACTTTATTGTGTGGAAAATAACTTCATAACACACAGAATACAAACTCAAGCTTGAAAGGATGACCTCTTCCATCTTCAGTTCACTGACAGCATGGAATGGTCTGAGAACAGAAAAAAATAAAACTTGGGTCAAACGATCTTATGCTTTATACTAGACAAGATTCATGTCCAGAGAAAGAGTTATTTAAAGGAGAATTATAAAATTAGCAGATGAAAGATATAAGAATCTGTCATTATTCTAAGAAAGGGGGAACTCAAATGAAGCAAGTATTTACCTCATGGGGAAAAAAGAACAAAGCAAACCACTGCCAACTGTTAAAATGATTGCTGAAGGGTTGCAGCAGCTCAACCCTGTCTAAATTAGTCAGTCAGAAAAGCATCCCCAGAGAAAAAATCCTATTAAAGGTAAATCCCATATAAAAAGGAGGAAATAATACAAAATGCAAGAAGCTAAGGGAGTATAGCAGCTGTAGATATGGTATTATAGAGAAAGTGTCACACCTGCATTTTAATACAGTATTTCTAATGTTCGAAGTCATGACAGCATTCAAAACCACTAGAAAGGGCCAGTTATGTTTCAGAGAGGCTCACAGAAGGACCTCAGGTATTGACAAAGCCCAAGATTAATGGTGTCATACAACCCTGGCCTGAGATTGCATTGGGCTAGGAGCCACTGAAGCATCCAGGCATATCCACCTCTCTCCCCACCCATTTTTCATACAAAAGAATTTTGGGGTTGCAGAATAAAAAGGAATAAAAAGAATAAAAACTACACTGCACTTTCACAGTTTCAGGTATGGATTGTTAGAGGACCAAGACCCTGGAGACTCTAGTGATAAGATCAGTTTACATGTAGTGTAGAAACAACAGATCTCTGTAAGACCACCTGGTCTTTGATGGAGCAGTTGAAAGCTGGGTTAAAACTGACTTTCCTGGAAAGGGAGATGAAAACAGAACGGTTTAAAAAGTAATGATCTGTTTTGTGTCTGCAAAACATAACTTCCCTCAGAAAAGACAGAGGAAACTTGCTGATAACAGCTGGTTTGAAGCACTTAATGTTTGTAGTATTTTGCAGTTAATTCAGGTAGATGAGGCTCAGGCAGAGGAGGCTAACTGCAGAGTTATAATACAAAGATTTGAGAAGTGTTGCTCATTACATAAAAATGAAACACATCAGCAATGCATTTCTAAGCAGAGAGAACAAAAAACTGAAAACATAGAAGTGCTCATGTGTGAAGAGCTAATGTAGCAATTCAGGGACAATCTGAATCCTTGATAATATCAGTTCATGATTAGAATCTGGAACAAAACAGCCGAAAGGAGCAATTAAGGTAGGACTCAGATTTAACTCAGATTTAACTCTTGACCAGCGATTAGAATTTGTCTAGCAAAGAGAGTTACAGAGACCACACAAACCCATGGACTTCAGACAGTCCTCTGAGACTTGCAGATGTGATAGAGAATCCAGAATACTGCAAGAAAGGACACCTGAGGCAGAAAATCATCCAGAGGTCAAAGTAAGAATCTACTGAAACCAGAATGTGATGCTCCACATGCTGTGGTAAACAGCTGGAGTCAACTGAAACAACAAAGCCCCAGGATATGGCAAAACCAGACCTAATAAACTTACTGCCATCTGACAGCAGTCATCCTTATTTCTCACAGGAAACACCATCCCTACTCATCCGTAGTCCCAGGACTGCATGCAGGGCATCTCTAAGATAAAATCATATACTCCTATTTACTTGTAATTAGCATCTGGGTCATACAGATTTTAAATTCTGCATTTTACCACATTATATGTTAACTACTTGACTACTGTTGTTAAAGCTAGAAACAGGAAAGAGGAGAACATGTCTTTAAGAACCCTGACACAAGCTATTTAAAACTAAATTTTAATATAACCTCAATATGTAAAAGGTTAAGCAGTGACAATTTATTCACTGAAGGATCCCATATTCATCTACCTAACTCTCAGCAAGGTAAGCAATGCTCAACTCACATCCTGGCCCTGTTTAGTTAATTAATACAGATGCAGATAACGAGACTAAACTAGTACTCACAATCCAAGGAAACTGCTGCCTTTAAAATGTTGGTTCAAACATCTTCCCTTGTTTCTGAGACCTGCATTTTGGGGTTAAGCATCTGTGAAGAAAGGTGGAACATGGGCACACACCGAGAGATAAGAAGACTACAGATTGAGTATATCTTTCTCACAGATAGCAGCATCTGACAGTTAAGGGCTACTTTGATCTGCAAAAGAGCTAGACAGAGACCAGGTAAGTTATGAAAGATCAGGCAAGACAAGCACTGACAAAAATTCCTTCAGATAGTCCAGGAGGACTGCATCCATACCTCATTTCAAAAGATGAACACTTTTCTTAAGAAAAAATTTGGTGAAGGATATCTTTGATGGTCAAAAAGGCTGTATCTTCAGCTTGCTTTTTTTTTTCTCCCAGCTCAGTTCTCTAAGTAGGCTCTAAAAGACATCATCAGAAAGTATCTTTGAAATTAAATGGGTACCTGAGTAAACTTAAACTTGGAAGTTTTAAAGTCCTTCCTTCGAGCCTGTATACTTTCTTGAAGCTTTAGATCTGTCAACTTTTGTATGGTATGATGAAGAATGTAATGTAGAATAATGAGGCATTCTCAAGTGAAAGGTTAAAACAGATACAGCATAAAGACTCATACAAGACACAGTATTATAAATATTCTTAAGCTGTATAAAGTCATATAGACAATCTATTAATCACTCATATTATTGATATATTTTAATATACATTTACTGTGATATACTATGATGTCCAATTCATTTTTCAAGTCTATTGTTTCAGTGTAGTATTTTGAGAAAGAAGCAGCATTCAAAAATATGACCACTCTACTTAGATGCTAATTCATTTCTACAAAAAAGAGAAAGCCATTGCAAGAAGACAAAACCGTATATGAAAAGTAAATATCATGGTTATACATATCAAGTACACAATGTATGAGGAAATTATATTCTCTATGCAAAAGAGACATTCTGCTCTATAATTTCAAAGAGTACATTTTTATCTTTCATTTTGGATGGCTTTTATCATATTCACACTTCTCTACTTTGCTTGGGAATAATGAATGACTTCAAAGGTTATATTTTTAGTTGAAAAGACTTTCAACTGAATTTTAATTTAAAAAAAAAAAAAAGAAAAAAGTGGAGAAAGGGGGAAAATGTGTGGTAAAGTTACAACACATTTGCCTCCAGTGAATGCTTGCTTTCTAGTATGGTGTAAACGGCACAAAGATATACAAAATCAGTTTTGGTATCTGTGAAAACTGTATAGAAATATAGTTAATACCACATAATAGAAAAAGAACCAGCAGCAGCTAGATTTGTCAGCTAGCACAATGAAGCAAAATAACACTTACTAGCTGTCTCAGTGGAGCAGATAGCGCATGTCAAACACCAAGAAGCAGTCTTCCCCACAAGCAATTTTCAGACAGTTGTATCCACAATGCTAAAGTCACTTTATAGTTTCTTTCAGTTTTGTTTTCACTATTGAAACAGACCATTTTTACATTGTCTTAGTGTCTCTTATAAATTATTCTTACAATCACTTACACGTGATTAACTTTATGTAAGTCTCTTAGTAAAGCTCTATACATACATACATAATTATTTGCAAGATCGGGCCACTGAACTGTGTGTAGAACACAGCAAACATTATCCTCTGTTCACAGACAGAAACTGAGCATACCACTGAGAGATAGAATAGCTTGTCATTTGTGAAGAATAATGCCTCAAATCCATATACAATATAATGAAAATCCTCTTAATATTGCTAAGCACAGTATGTCTGCTTACATACTTCCACATATATTTGAAGTACTATGTATACAAAGCCCCTGAATGCCTTCTAGCTTCTAAGCAGCATAATCCTGATCACAAGATTGACTGTTTGCAGAACACTAGTGTTGGAAGTCAGCATGGCTTACAGTGAATCATTCGTGGCCAATTCAAGATATGAAATGACAGTGGTTAAAAATTAAGAAGTCAATAATCAACAACTGCCTGAAATGCTGTTTTGGAGTGAACACTTGTATGCTATTCACTCATTTTAAAACACCTGGGACTAAGAAAATAATACTTTTTCAAATAGTTGAACTTTTGCCAGTGTACTGGCTTGCCTTGTCTCTCAAATGTTTTGTTGATTTATGGATCCTTTTAATACAAGGATTTTTCTTATGTGGGTATGTTGTAAGAGAAAACTGAAAGCTGACTAAAATTCTGCAGAACCCTCAAATAAGGTCTGTCTGAAAGTAAGATATTGTATAAAACAAGCCAAGTAGAATTTTCATACCGGCTGAATCACATGCAAACAACCAGAAGGAAGACAGAACAGAGACAAATTTGAATGAGGGACATAAATTCAGTGAAGAAAACTATGCTCCTTGACCAAGAAGCCAAGATATCATTACAATAACGATGACACTGTAAGTCATAACAAGTAGACCCAAATTGCATATAACTGCAGATTTTCATATCACATATCCCATTGGGTTACAAAAGCAACATTCTTGGGGTCAGAAGGATGTAATCAGGACACGATGTGGTCCAGTGAGTTCAAGTAGAAAAATATTGCAGACCTGTTGCAGTAAATTCTAGCTGGCAATAAAAGCAGCAGACCTGTCCGGACTAGAGAAGAAATTACCTATAAAAGTCTACTAAAATGTCTGGAAAACACAGAAACACATTTTTCAAAGTAAAGGAAATACAATGAAATAGAAACAATGTGTCCTGCAAGTATCTTCAGGATTGTGTTTTGGATGCCAAACCATTGCACTTTTTTTGAAATTAATTATTTAATAAGCAACAACTAGTAACAAATAAACATGGAATATATGATACTGAAGTTCGTTCTGAATTGTAGCTCTTTGGTGACATCATAGTACCAAAATGTTTCCCATAACAGCAACCAGCTACACAATTTAGTGGCATTTCCAGACTGTGGCTCTCTAGATAAATAACATTTGGGTTAAAATTCTCCATTGTACTTATGACCTGCACAAGCCTACACAAACCCTATACTTTGAGCACTTCATTAGTCATTGGTTTCAAGTAGAGCCACTCTGTCCTGAACTTCACCCCTGAAGTACTGAATTAAAACAAGAGATTCTATCCAGTGTTTCTGTAAAATAAAACAAAAATATCTATCCTACTTCTATACAACTTTGTAATCACTATTATAATTAGTGATGTTTTCTTTTGTCTACTGCACAGTTCAATTATCACACACTGCAAAGGAAATACTGCAGTTTCACCTGCAAGGTATTGCATCTTTATACTCGATTAAACTTTTGTGTAATGTGGAAAAAATATATACTTTACTTTAGAGTTTCTATGTTAAGGATAGTTTTTCAGTGAAGAAGGTTGTTTGTTTTGTTTAAATAAACCCTTGATCAAAGGCGTCTATCTTGTATTTTCAGAAAAGAAGCATTGTGGACTAAAGCAATGAATATATAAAGACAGAGGCAAATTCAAGGAATAAACTCTGTGACAGCAGCATACTGGTAGGCAGGCAGTTTCAGATACTGAGAAATGTTTTGACACTGAATCTATAGATAGATATTTATATTTATGATAAATGTATGCCTGATTCACCCAGGGATGTATTTCCCCCAGTAAAAAGGGGCTAAACCTTTTGAGAGCTGCACATTCAGTTCACAGATTTTAGGATATGATTCAACTCAATGTACAATGAGTAAATCCATCCCCCTGCCTTGAGATAACAAGAATTTTCTTTTACACACTGTGAAGCAGAATTACTGGAAGTGTTTGCTATAACATAGAAGTCTATCCTACTGTATATTTGGCTCATGACCTTCTAGCTATGGCTGAAGTAAAAAATGCTGGAAGAAGTAGTAGTTTTAAGTCAACAAATGTAACTCCTCAAAAATATCACTCATTTCACAAAATGCACTGAGAGTTATTAGAAGCTAACAAAAAAATCAGGCTCTTCTGCTTTCTATCAAGGGTTCAGTAGAAGTGACATTCATTTAAGTTTGTTATTCTCAACATTTTTGAGATTCATAATTCCGATGTGATATAGTACAGAAGCCATTACTGTACATACTTATATATTGTATTATAATATATTGTGTTACCTTACCTTTGGTTTATATGCATATATATGTTTGCTTTCTGTTTCATAACTGAATAAAGTTATTTCAGTATTAGAGATCTGAATGATTTTTCTGCTACAGTCATGATAGTTGCTGTAAATGTGAATTTTTATAGTGATGTTTTATCTAAACACATGTGCATTTATATAGCAGCTTTATTTAAGTTACTCCTGGAGTAAGTATACAACATTTAAAAGAGTATTCAAAATGGAGGGAAGGTTATCTATTCTTGTTAGGAAAAAGCTAGTCTGCTGCAGGTAGTTTTTGTAACGTTGATACAGGCTAGAGGCATTCTGCTGGTTTAGAAATAGAAAGCATATCTCACTATTTAACCAATGACCCAGCCAACTGTGTTAGATATCCTGTAAAACTTTTTTAAAAAATCTGTTATAATTTCTAGTTATCATCTGTTCTGAAGCCAAAATCACCTGTGATTAAGGAAGACTTGTGGCTTTTACTGAATTTAAAATAAAGTTAAAATCTAGAAATCTGTGACAGAAACAGTTACTGTTCCAGCTGCTGAAAGGTAATTGGATTAGAAGAATGAACACATATTTCTGTTTGGTAATTACTGTACTTCCCTGAAAAGACTATTGTACAAAGGTAATTGTACTGGAGAGTTTCAAAGATGTGCTTTTATTTCCACAGTTACTGTATTTTACAAAGTGCAGTGCTGATGATATCAGTTTAATTTATTACAAGAGGATGAAGGTATATTTTATAAAACATACACATTCCAACATCTGATATATGAAGTAATACACTGGGATCTTTTAATGGAAAGGTGAAAAGAATGGGTAAACAAATGTTCATTGGGACTATATTGTGTGGGCGCCACTGGCCTAAATAAGCCATGGGTTTTGGGGACCCTATTGAGCCTTGCTTGTGTGTACGGTATATGAACAGTAGCACCCTCAGAAGCGTGGCATTAGGCCCTGGACTTGCAGCCTCAAGAGTTAAAATCTCACAGGCATTACCAGAGCTGTAGAAGCTTCTCTTCTACTACCTTCTACCATAATGTCAAATAAGTAATGAAATGGTGTAAATCAATCTATACAACTGACTCTTTGAAATCGTGGATGGGAAGCTCTATAGCCTAGATTTAGGATGCTCACTTTTTGAGCTGAAGTGAAATAGGACACAAACAATGTTTACGCTCAGGCTGCCTGAGGTTGACCATGCACACATTTACAGCCTGTGTATATTAGGAGACCTGAGAGGTCTTCTGAATTCCCAGGTCTGGATATTCACCTGAGCTGTTCTCAGTGCCCTGATGGCTTGAGACCCATGCAGACACCCACCTCCAATCCACTACTCTTCACTGTCATAATGAGAACTTCAAGTTCTAGTTTCCACAGGACAGAAAAAAAAAAAAAAAACAGTGAGTGGAGAATGGGAGTTGTGTCAAGATCCAAAAAGGTGCACAATGTGGAGACTAAGTATCCCATTGCCATGTATGCAAATGCCCTCCCGTAACTAGGTTCAGATTTGCTGTAGTATCCTTCCATTGTAGTAAACTGCAGATTAAATACCCATTGAGGTTATGAACAAGCTGTCACTTCTAGAAGAGCCACCAGTCTCTCTCAGTGCACATTATTCCTTGCTTGGGCACATGGTTAACAGCACTTAGTAAATATCTTTGCAAATCCCAGTGATAATGCAAATTTTAGCACACATGATTTTCCACCAGATATTTTAAATATTTTTTACTATTTATCTTTTCTTTTTCTTTTGTAATTAAAAACTGCATTTCATCCCTTCAATGGACAGACCTGAATTTCAAGTGACCAGTCATGTAACATGAGTTGTATACAGTAATTATACTTAGTAATCCAGAAAAGTATAGGTATCTTGATTGCACAGTGACATAATAGATTAGAGATTAGTAGCTGTTTGGGTGAACATGATGACTTGGATTCTCCTATTACTTTTGGCATGCTACGGTGTAGGTATCTTCATCTGTTTCGGTTTATAGCCAATGAGAGAGAAATGGTGGTTTAGGGTCCAATACAACAGACCTATTTTAGACATCTACCTCAGGATAGTGCTTTGAACTGCTCCTTTGAAGCATTCATTTCTCCTGGGTGATTCGCTGTATCTTTCACATTTCTGCATGTAATCAGCTGGATTTCACTCTCAGGTATTCCTCAAGCAGTGTCTCCAAAGCACAGCAGCCATAAACTGTAAAGCAGACATCTCCAGAAAAATCACCCTTTTCCCAAGCAGTACAGAAGCATAAAATTTCTCCATAATTTTCTGAGCATCAGGGCAATGGGTAGGTTAACGGTTATGACTAGTCTATGACTAGACTAACAGTACTTTGTTCACTAGGGATTGTTTGACTTAGTAACAACTTGTTTTGGTTTTTAGCCACCCCAAACTTAGTCTCTCTCTCTATATTTATATGATACAACTGGTAAACTTTTTAACCTGCCACACAAGAACCCCAAGCATTATGGTCAACAGGATGGGACTGCTCATACATTTCTATTTCTGCCTCCATAGACCTTGAAATCGCTTTAACATGACAGGGAGGGGATCTTGTTAAATTCACTTTACATAAAAGACTGAAGGGAAGGAGGGGAGATGTGAGTCTGCCTCTTTGAGGCTCAAAAAACCATTTTGAACTGAGAGAATTCCCAAATTATAAATATCTGTTAGACAATCCTGCCAAATTGGGCAATTGTGTCACCCTTCTCATTACCACAGGGGAGAATCTTGTTTTTTATTTTGAAAGAAGAGCTGTAAGTAAGCAACTTACCTTCCAGGCAGGGTACTGTGTTAGGGTTCGTAAGTGGCTGGAGGCATCTTCCAATGAGCTTTCAGTCAGCCAGCTTCAGAGATGGTCAGACTGTTAGATATACACCCGTCGTCAGTGATCCCCATGCTTACATCAAGGTAGCTCCTCAGGCTGCCCAGAGGTTTCCTGGATTCAGCTCTTGAGTTGCTTAGCTTTCTCCAGGTCCTATGTGGGAAGACATAAATCTAACTCTGAGCTCTGAATCCCACTGTGCGCCTGGGAAGAGAATTTAAAGTGGAAATTTATCAAATCCTTATTTTTGATCTAGCTCATTCTTTCTCTTTCTAAGCTCAATACACTAAATTATTCCCTGCAAGAGCCTCAACAGAAGATAATTATTGTCAGTGCTGTCTGAGTCATGCAAACACTTATTCTCATCATGTGAGAACATCTAGATGATTAGGCAATACAAACAGAAGCTGCCTCCATTTCTGGTTAGCCAGGTCTTCTTAAAATTAGACAATGCAGTGGATGTCCTTGACAGAAGACCACAAATCTTTGAATTATGAAGAATTATGTCAATAAAAAATTTATTCAGCTTGTTGGGTTGTTTTTTCTTAGGAAGGACTGTTTTAAGGTCCTCAATGCAAATGAAGGTAGAAAGGCTGCCTGAAGCATGGAATTGCACATCTCACTGTCTTCCAGGTAAAAAGACAAAACACACTTATTCTCTACCTATTAAGGAATAATTTCTGCAGCTTTCCAGTCTTTTATCGGGGATGCAGTAAAACGGGGATGTCATAAATACTAAACCTAGACTCAGTTTTCGAAACAGGAGATCAGATCCCAAAATGAAAAAAATCTGTACCACCAAGTGACATGTCTTAAGAAATAGGATGAGATCCTAAGGATCACAATGATCCTTTACCAAGATGAGGTAAGGGGAATAATACTGATGGAGAAAAGAAGCAAATGATGAAATTTGCTAAGGACAATTCTGTAGAGAAGTGTTTTGGTGGGGAAAAAAAAAAAAAAAAAAAAAAAGAAAAAACAAAATAAAATAGGGGGCTTTGGGTTTTTTGTTGTTGTTGTTGTTGCTTATTTATGTATGTGAGAAAACAGACAAATAGATGTCTGTTGGAACTGGGGCAAAAGCATGTAGTGGTCCAATGTTTAAAAGTCAGCTAAAGTCTAGAAGGAAAGGAGAAACAAACAAGACAAAAGTTGTTAGCTAGATGAAGTAAAACAATTTCTGTACTATCACTAGAACTGTGCTGAAATTAAAATCCGTTGAGATATTGTTGTGAGCAATGATTAGAGAGATGAGAACAGCTATTGGTTGCTGATCGGAGATTGCAAATGGAGCAGGAGTGATGAGAGGAAATGCTTTGATTGGTAACTGGAGAGATGAGATGCTTTTTTTTTTTTTTTTATTCCAAGCCTCTGATGAGAAAATAAAGGTCAGATATTAGGTAGCAGAGTTTTTCCTGAAGACTTTGTAAGAAGGGAGCTGGAGTATGGGATTTTAGAATTGCCTAATGTTATAAACTATTTTCAGTACATTAAGAAAAGGTGGGATAGATGGGCTAAATGATAGCAGTTAAAAGCAGATCAGGAGGGTAGACTTTTTCTTCAGATCACTAGGTAAAAAAAAAAAAAAAAAAGGAGAAAAATGGAAAAACTACTATTCCTATGGAAGGAGATAGAGGTAAAGATGACATTATTGCTACTTCAAACAGAATTATATTATATTAACAGAACAAAACTGCTTTGTTACCTCAAAAGAAACTCTGGAAGAAAAGGGTAGCTATTTGAGTTGAAGTAGCGATTAATATTATGGGATATTTAACAAGGAGTGTTAGTGGCCTCAAAAATGGTAAGTAGGAGGCAGATTCGGTATTCCAGGGGGATGCTTGGTAGAGAATCACAGATATATCCATACTGTATAGGGAGCAAAGATAATGGCAGCAATAAATTCCATGTATTTTCTCTAATCAATATGAATTCTACATTTTTCAATGGCACTTACTCATACTGTCCTTCTGTGGTTGTTCATCAGTAATGCATACTTGCTAAACTAAAAAGAAAATTAAAATTAAATGTCCATTTCAACATTTGTTCCGAATTTCACTATGAATACATCAAATCATAGAATGGGTTGGGTTGGAAAGGACCTTGAAAGTTCATCTAGTCCACCTTTCCCTGCCATGGGCAGGATCGTTCTTCATTAGATCAGGTTGTTCAAAACCCTGTCCAACCGGGCCTTGAACATTCCCAGGGATGGGGTATCCACAACATCTCTGGGCAACCTCTTCCAGTGTCTCACCACTATTACTGAAAAAATTTCTTCCTTATATCAAGTCTAAATCTGCTCTCTTTCATTTTAAAATCATTGCCCCTTTTCCTATCACTATAGGCCCTGGTAAAATCTCTTTATCTTTCTTATAAGCCCCCTTTATATATTGAAAGGTCTCCCAGGAGCCTTCTCTAGGCTGAACAACCCCAACTCTCTCAGCCTGTTCTCATAGGGGAGGTGCTCCAGCCCCATGATAAACTTCATGGCCTGTCTCTGGATCCACTCAAGCAGGTCCATGTTCTTCTTATGATGTGGGTCCCAGAGCTGGACAGGTGGGTTCTCACAAGAACAGAGCAGAGGGGCAGAATCACCTCCCTTAACATGCTGGCCATGTTTCTTCTTATACAGCCCAGGATATGGTTGGCTTTCTGGGCTGCAAATGCACATGGCCAACTCACAACCAATTTTTCATCCACCAGAATCCCCTAACCTTTCTCTGCAGGGTGAGTTTCAAACCATTCATCCCCGTCTGTACTGGTACTGGGGATCACCCTGTCCCATGTTCAGAACCTTGCACTGTTGAACTTTATGAGGTACACATGGAACCACTCCTCAAGCCTGTCAAGGTCCCACAGGATGGCACCCCTGCACCTACAGATCTCATATTTATATATAACCTTTTTTACAGGTGTTTTATCAAGGAAAAAAAAAAAAAAAAAGTGTTCAAAATATATTTGATAGGTCAAGTAAAAAACTTAATGTCCTTACAGAGGAAAAAGAAACCTACTTAGATGTTCTTCACTCTTAAATCTGAGTCTGCATTTGTAATTAAAAGACAGAATGTACGCTTTACTAGTAGCACTGGCTAGACCAAAAAATAAAATAAAATCAACGAGTCATTTCATGCAGTAACTTCTGCCAAATATTTAATAGGATGGCAAGAATTCTTCATAATTAGAATAGATGAAAACCAAAGAAAACCATTTAAAACTGACTTTTTGTCAGAATGAGAGATTTAGGATGGAAAATGCTGAAAGACGAAGGGAAATTAAACACAAAGCACCTGGTACTTCGTATGTTTCAAGTAGATGAATCTCAACTCAACATAAATTAAAGCAAGTTTCATCTGTGTGAAACACAGTGGCACATTGTGTTTCTTTTTTCTTTATTTCCTCACCTTACCGATTAGTGGTGTGCCACAGTCAAGCTTCCTTAAAGCACTGGGTGATTCAGTCCGAGAACTCTCCAGAATGCATTTTGGGAATTGTAGTCCCAATGGGGAGTGCATGCCATGGGGTAATTGAAAGCCTACTGGGAACAAAGTACTGTTCCTATGGCCTTAGACACAAACACAATAATATGAATACAACCTGAGATTCAATCTTCCATTTTTATTTTCCCAGCAGAAAAAAAAAAAAAAAAAAGAAGAAAATAATTAGCAAACCACAATCTTTTCTGCAAAATTTCCTTTCCTTTTTTTTTAAAAAAAAGATCCTTGATCTATCTATGACTTATATGTGACATGAAATTTATTATATTTTTTGGAAATTTCCATGGTAATAAGACAGTGATGGAACATCAGGTAAGCATATGCACCCACTTAGTTCAATCTCCTACCTAACAAAACAGAAGGTCAACTAACATAAGAAAGTTTTCATACTCCACCTAGACAGCCTTTTTGGCCAAAACATGAAATTATCTCCTAATTTTACAACATATCTACTATTTTGATTTGATATAGTAGGGTTATTTTAGATTTCATAAAAGGAAGGAAATTGCAGGCATTAGTAAGTCTAATGCTTCACAAATGTACAAAAGGGTACAAAATGGCATGATATATGCTGCTTTCAATATTTCCTACCCATACAAACCGGCCTTGCAGTATGATGACTATCTAGATAACCCCAATCCTGAAATGATAATTCTAAGTAGACTGGTGTAAGAATGGAAAAGAACCAGTGTAAATAATTTTTATTCCTAGTTGCACCATTTTTCCTAGTTGTTGTGATGTCTCATCCAGACTGAAGTCAGACATCCCAGGGAATTATTGTAGCACGATAACAGGTTATGTCAGCTAATTTCTGTCTTAATTCATAACTCATCGTATTGTAGGTTTTCTTAGGGTAACCCTGGAGACCTCTGGTGAAATGGAGACTGGTGAAACAGAAGAACCTTTACCTTTCTTCTTCCATATGATAGATTCTAGAGGTAACCAGTAGGATTTATTCACATGATGTGTGAGGCAGTCTGGAGAGAGAGTCCTCTGTCATCTTTGATAGGTTATGTGCTCCAAATTGAATATCAAATGTTCTGTTGGCATCATTGATCATGAAAAAGGTATCTTTTTTCCTCTATTCGGAGGCTTAATTTCTTCTGGATAATAAAAAAGAAGCCCTCTTTAACATCCTTCCCTACAAATTCTGTCTAAGTTCATAAATCTACATAGAATAAGCAGAGTGATTTTGCTACATCAGGAAAAAGGTGAATTCTTTGGCCTTGAAACATTACTTGGGTTTGTCTGCATAGAGAATAGTGTCGTTTTGTGAAAACACTACAAAAGAAACAATTTCAGGAGGCATCTTGTCATATACAGGTAGAAGGATTCACAACGATTTTAGCTGCAGGTCAGAGGTTCTTTTTTGAAACCCCTAACACATTAAATACAAAAGTATCTCTCCATAAATTAACTAGCAGAATACTACATGCATGTCTTCAACATCAGTAGCAAGTAATCTGAAAACTTCCCTGCTTTTAAAATAATTTCCCAGTTATTCAGAGTTTAAAAGTAAAATGACATATATGGCAACACTTTTTTTACATTTGTGCAATTTTCCTTGAAGGCAATAGAAGTTATGCCCACCTCCACTAAAGCTGAATTTGACCCATAATCTTTAGAACATTGTTTCTTAAAATATTCTCGTCAACAACCAGATATCCTCAATTCATTTTTCTTAGGTTTGTACACTTGCTTTTTTAAAGCAATTGATGCAGTATAGTTGAAATTTACTGATTTAAGCAAACTCATTCATTTTTTTTCTGTTTCTCAGCATGACCTTTCATATGTGCCTTCAGCAAAATTTTGTCAAAACAATTAAGCATCTTTTTCACCTGTAGAAGAGGTCTTAAACTGGGCAGAAAGGCGAGTACTTTATTTTGTAATGAAGTAATCTCCTGACAGTTCTTATTAACCCTGGTCTATAGGTAAGGCTTGTACAAGGCTTTGAACAATCAAGGATTTCCTGGACATGGAAGTCTTTTTGTGGAGCGATAGAGCTGATGTATTTCTCCCAAATATGGATTAACGCTGTATCTGCTTTGACAATGCTTTTTGTTATCTCTTCCTCTTACTATTCACGTGAAGCTCAAGAGGTACAAACCCAGAAGTTTTACTGGCTTCTACTTCCTGATGTTGCATGGGATCTGTAATGTATTTTCACTGCAGTGCCTGGAGTCACAGCATTTGTAAGCCACTCAGCTTTAAAAGTGGAAAACAAAAGTACTTGTTCTGTAAACTTCTTTCCATCCAATTTGAAAAGCAGGAAAGACACAGCAATCCTAAACTTTCCTCTAGGGAACAAGTGAACAGATCCCTGCTCCAGTGCTACTAATCATGACAGAGAAGTTGACGGTGTCATCCTGGTTTATATCATGCCACAGCTTCACTGTTTTATTTCCTTCTAGTGCAAATGGCCAGAAAAGCATTTTTGACACTTGCAACCCCCCTAAAGTAAGTTTTGTTCCACTGGGGTAAGAATTCGCAAAAGTATTTCAGGTGCCTTGTGCTCTTTGCACTACCCATCATTGTCAGTAGAACAGAAGCAAGGTTTATAAAAACCTTTATAAAAACAAGATGAAGATTTACAGTATATGGACCGTAAGTGTGAGCTAAGACAGAACTTTTAACTTTTACAACAGGACTGAAGTATACTTTTGTCAGTTCTCAGCATAATTAAAACACACATAAGAAAACAGTGAGTCTGGATCTCTCCCAAATTTTGGTGTTAGGAGAGGAGTTACATAGTCTTCTCATAGAAAAGCGTGTAGACTATTCCAGTCTCTGCTCTTCCTTCCCTGTGCTGTAAGCCGCCGTTCTCCCCAGACAAGTTAGGAGTTGGGCCAGGTCATAGGAATGACCTTAGTGGAAAAATAACCCTTCAGAAAGAACAAGCAGGGAAGATTGAAGCAGGGGTTGGGAGGAATTTCCACAGGCATTACTACTGAAGAACATGAAGTTACAACTTAAAACAAAACAGAAGAAAATAATCTTCTAATTAAGTCCACAAAAAAAAAAACAAAAAAAAAAAAACAAAAAAAAAAAACCAAAAAACAACCACCAGGTGTATATTTGTATATCTGCAAACCAAGCATGAGGAATGCTGGGCTGAAGTAATCTATTGATCTCCAGCTCCTGTCTACTGCCATTCGGAATGTGGCCAGATAGAGAATCTTTACTTATATGGAAACAAATCTTAGTTGTTAAAGTGAGATGGCAAAATCCTTCCCTAGAAAATATCCTTCTCTAGAAAATACAGATGTGATATGAAAATAGAGGAAGTATAGATTCAATTTCCCAGTTTTCCTAAGACACAGGTTCTATTTATTACGTATTTCTCTCAGCTAGAGCTGGAAGCATTTAGGCATTTCACTCGACAGACCTTTGCTTCACTGTTAAAATAGAAGATTAAATCAAGAGACCTATCATCAATTTTGACTCCTTTCATGTCCACTGCTATTAGGGATTTTGTCTTAAGCAGGGAATGAAAGTAAACATGTAATGACTTGGCTTAAGCCTAAGGGATTTTTTTTTTATTTCCCTTATGGTTGTTTTCTTCTCTTTCTTTTTCCTCATTTCCCTTAGAGCTGATACTACTAGGGTAGGTATTATTTTGTGGAATGCTTAAAAGACTCCTACAGTCCTTAGGCAGACAATTATTCTTAATTGTAATGGAATTTCTCCAAAAGTGTGAGTTTTTTCCACGTTAGGCACCTCACTGACATATTAGTGGGGGATCAACCTTTTTCTGCTTTGGTACACAAATAATTGCATTATCGCTTCGTTGTCAGGCAAAGGAGCAGCTAACAGCTTAAAGTTTGGGGTCAAGTGAAATCTATCTGTGGCTTTATGGGTAATTAGGTTAGGTTACAGGAGTCAAGTGAATATTCATTAGTTGAAGGATGAATACTCAGCATGTAGGAGAAATTTGCATTTCTACATGCTTGCAAACATAATTCATGACTACTATTGACATAGCAATCACATTACAGGTACTATGATTTTTCCAGACAAAGGAATAATTGATTTGTAATAATCCTTAAAGTAAACAATAAAAACTTTTCAAAGGAGTGACGCCTTTAGAAATCCGATAGAATTAACCCTACTTTCAGTCTCTGTTATTGCTGACCTTTCTCTACAGTTTTTAAAAAGGATTTACATGAAATAGTGGAAGTTATAAGAACTGATAATTTTATTAAGTAACATTCCATTTTGTACAGTGCTTGATTGACATATTCATGTCTGCAACATTTATATCATAACAGTGAATCATCAGGTTTTTTAAGTCTGAAAAGGATTGCCCAGAACATTACATAATATATAACTGGAACTTAGATATGTAAGATCTATCAAAAATTTCACTGCATTTGCTTAGTATCAGACATTCCTCACCTCTTTCAACCATTATTACCAAATGCTTTCCCAGTCTTCATTAGTACAAACCCTGTGTTATATATAGCAAAACTTCACACCTATACATACTTTCTTACTGAAAGATTTATGTAAGGAACCACCAAACAGCATAGAGGTGGCTACATAAAACTAATTTGAGATGACTGCATAGGTAAGAAAAGTCTTCCTTTTTCAGGAGCTAAAAATAGATTCATCAGGATCTATAGTAGTTGCTGACTTTGACAGTCTATCATCTTTGAGTGCCAGTCATTTCTATGGGCGGTCTAACCCTTCACATGTACGAAGCCAAGGCAGTAAGTAGTCTTTCTAGTGCTGAATAGACAAGCAAAATCCTTTGCTGTTCTTCTTACCAATCTATAAAATAGAATTTAAAAGTCAATAAAGCCATACCTTTCTCCATTGCTTTGGAGAGGAACAAAATAGAGCAGGTGTTTTTGCTTCCCATCTTTTGAGCTCCGATTTAAATGTTCATAAATATTCTAGCATTAAGTACACAGTACAGTATTTCTAAATTTGAATTAACATTTAATCAACATACACATGTAGTTTGAAAATTTTGACCCACTGAAACCAGTGAAGGTCTAGTCACTGAATTCCCTGAGACTAGAATTTTGCCAGTTATATTTGCCTTCAGTTTAACAGCAAAGGATTAACAAAATTCCATTGAATATGCAGGTCAGATTTCTTCAAAGACTTGATTTAAGTCTGTTTTTTAAATACTACCACATCTCACTTTAAGACATAGGTGTTCTTGCATAATATTTTCCTGCATATATTTTATTCCAAGCCCCTGTTATTTCTCTTTTCAGATTTATACTGCTGACAACATTAATGCCAGGACAAATATTTTGGGGAAATTTTTTTTTATCTGGATGAAGATAATGGCCAGAAATGCTCAGTCAGCTACTTTGTCTGCAGCTCTACTGAAGATCCAGATGTCAACACTTATTTGAGGCAGAAAGACAAAAGAGGATAGAGAAGGTAAATTATTTTCTAATTGAGCATATAAATTCCATTAAGTGAGCACCTTGCATGAGCAATAGTAAGTGAATGAGAGTGAAGGGCATTTTAGAATACAAAAAAGAGGTCCCTTCACTAAGGAAAATAGTTATTTGCAAAATACCTCATTCACACATTGTGAAGTTATCTGCAAAATACCTGATTCACACACTGTGGATGAAGATGTTAACTATATATACCACTGAAAATGTTCTTGTTTGGGAATATCTATGGTCTTGATAACATAACTGCTTATGGACATGATCCAGTGTCCATTTCGTCCATGTCCTGTGACAAGAAAGTTAGAAATAAAATGCCTTGGCAACAAAAATAAATGTCAGCAACTTGGTATCAACCAACTTCTTGCAAAGTATGCTAGGAAGCCATTACATCTACTGTATATTTTTCCTTTCCCACCATTAGGAAAGAACTCAGATACTTTCCAAAACTGACTAAATGTAAGTTTTCTAAAGCAGAAGTAAAGAAATTAAGCTATAAGTGCCTTCATTGACTTATTTATCACGTTAGAACTTTATCATTGTCTCATAAGACAATTTATCACTCAAAGTTTTCATCATACTCTGCTTCAGCTACTGAAAATCAGGTCATCCACTGTACAACTTGCTGGCCAGATATACAGCTCAATTAGCAAATTTTAAATATTGAATATGTATATCAGTTCATGTAAACACCCAACGATTCGGCATCTAAGTACCCCAAAAGTAATTATTTACTCTCAGAAGTTATCAACCCAGCCTATAAAAGAAGTACCGCCACCATTACACAGAGACAAAATTAACGTAAAACTCACCCTGGGTCACAGAGATAACCTAGTGCACAGCAGTTTACTCCCCAGACAACTTTCTTCTCATTAGGCTTTTTTTTTTTTTCTCCAAAGAATCGATCCCCATCAATATATGTGGCCAAAACACAAAATTAGTGGGTTTTTTCCTCAACTTTATTTTCTTTCTGTTCCCCAAACACAGTCCAGATCAGGGTGAAAAGAGTAGTCATTTTTTGCTGTCTGAGTCAAGCTTCCAAAGAGTCCTTTTTAAGAGGATGGCTTCTTCTACATTGTCCACTTCCCATGCAGGAGCACGATAAAGCTGATGTAGAAACCCTGTTGGAGATGAAGATACTCAGCAGCTCCTTAGGCTTCCTACTGGAGTTAATAACTCGAGACAGCATGTGCAGCTGTTGTGAGAGAACTACACAGCTTGGATATATAGTGAGGCATGAGAAATCTGGTATTCTCAAAGCAGCTGAAAGGCCTAGAGTCTGTTATTCCCCTTATGGCAAATTAGAACATTTTTATGAAGAAAATAGAGATTTTAAACTAATTTTAAATTATTTATTAAAAACAATATTTGAACCATCACAAACTTTTTTTTTTTTTTTTTTTTTTTAATACCCAGTCTGACTTTGAAAAGCTTTTCCTGAACTCTTACTTTAATTTTACACTGGTGAAATACAATGGATCTTCTTTTGTTTTACAATGGTGTAACTAATAACAGCATCAGGCCCATTGTCTTCATTGTAAGCAAGTCATAAATGGCCATTCTTCATGGTCATATAAAATGATACATAGATACCGGTAGAAAAAGAGGTCTCTTGGCACAATCATTACTTTTTCCATTTTCTGTAGACAAACAAACCCATAAAACAGAACTGACAGATGTTATAACCCAAGAAAATGAAAGAGAATACCCCACAGTACAGAAGAACTCAAGAAATTCCAAATAAAATCATACGGTGACAACATCCTGGAATACATCTGTTTGTATTCCAAGATCTGGAAAACATAAGAACCATAGAAAAAAGTTACTGCTATTACTTGTCCTTGCTAGATCAGGGTGCTGCCAGGTGTAACAAAACGATCCCAGAACACTTGTTTGGGTTGTGCAATAAAGTTTCTTTCTATTTGAAATACATCAGGTTTGTATAAATCAGTCCACATTAATGTGTCCTAGGTTGTGGGTTTCTTTAAGAAAAGCACTGATTTATTGATTTTTGCAATAGCTTACTATGTGCTTTAATTACACTCATCATTCTCAACATCCACAATAAAAACGTACACTTTTCCACAAACTGTTCCAGAGCATGTTGTGATTTAAAATTAATTTTAAAATAACTAAAAGTCTCAGGAACTGAAAGTTTTATTCTTTGTTGAAACTATGGCCTCAAATTCAGCCTCAGCCACATCTGACTGTAGTTGGAAACCTCTGAAGTGTCAGCACTCGGGCTGAAGCCACCCTCAACCCAGAGGAAAAAAAAATGCAGTACTTTGAAAATAAGCCTTTTCACAGACATATTTCTCAGACACACGGGCTAGAGAGATTTACCAGATTCTCTGATTTGAGAGTGGTTTCAAATGTAGAGATTTCAAAGGACTCACTTAATAGATACTATGGCTCAGGCTGAAGTTGAAAGTGCTGGTTTCAACATTGCTGGAGGTTTTAGGAATGTAGGAATTAATAATGGATTGCACTGGATAAAACACAAACAGCACACAAAAATCCTCACACTGACAGAGTTTTTCCTACTTTTCCCCTATCCTGGGGCACATGTAGCTAAGGGAAACAAATGTAACTCATATTCCCACCAGTGAATTAATGTCTCATATCTTAACAGCATCAAACCTCATTAGTAAAGCTGAAAGATGTCTTTCAGTAGTTTAAACTGGATTCTGATTCTGCTTCAAGCTCTGCAATTCTATAAGTTTCTGACTCTGGACATCTTCAGATTCCACCACTAAATCTGATATTTTGAAAAGGAAATGCATGTATGTACATAAGTACAAACATTTCTATTTGCCTGTGCTTGTGCACATCTCTCTTCTCCAGTTCTTCTCTTTACTTAGCTGTTTATTTGAGTAGTAACAGTAATTGAAGACCAATAATATGAAATATAACTGCAAATAAAGAACTAACCAAGCAAGCTGTCTTGTCCTTGTGCAACTGCTCATCGAAGCATAAAACAGACATAAAGCCCTCCCTAGTAAAATGAATGCAGAGCTATTGTAAGGTTCAATTAATGTTTTTTTAAGTGGTTTAGGATGCTGAATAAATTGAAGACGAGCACAGGAGAAATGGTGCATACATGTTTATATGTGTTTTAAATCTGTCTCTATAGCTTTTAGACTTCATATGTTCTGGATGCTTTGCAATACTTGTGCAACACAAAGGAGCCATAAAACCTGACTTAACCAACCAGTTAAGCTACATTAACGGGTACTTTGTATCCTTGTAGTGGATGCCTTGGGTCATCAGATTAATTCAAAGCAGCTGAGTAGAGGAGGGAGGGCAACACATGAAGTAGGTGAGATCCCTTGGAGCTTGATCCACAGCCAATTGACATCAGTAATAAGATACCCATTTGTCTTAAACTGCTGATCATAATTACTCAAATTTAATGGATTGCATCAGACATTTCCCTTTGTACTTTTAGGCTATAGTTCTGGCCTGAAAAACTGTTAGCCCTTTTTCTATTTAACAACCAGGAACTTCGGTGTGACTGTGCCATGGCATAAACTCTCTTGAATGTGTTTATTTTTCTCCAACATCATTAAACAGGCAACATTATCTACAGTGATCTTTAAAGGTAAATACAAAACTTTATTTGTGCTGTTGATGGCATTTCTGCAATAAAACTCTGAGCTGTATCACTGGTTGCTTTCAGTGACTGATGTTGCCCAAGTAGTTCTCTGTTGCTGATGATAAACCTTGACTGATTTGGGTTTTGTGGCAATTTCAGTGATGAATGCCTGATCTCTTCACTCTAGTTTATGTGCTTTCTTATTCTATCTCATGGCTTCAACAATGTCCTTTGCACAGGCCTGCCAAAAGCTTAGTGAAGCTGACACTGTTCTCCCCTCCTCTTCCTCTTACTAATCACTAGAATCTAGAAAGCTCCTTCAAAATAGCATAAATACTGTGAGATAAACAAGCAGAAATTACAAGACTCTTATTCTGGTCAAGTCTCCATAAACTTCAAAAATCCTAATGGGGGGTTTCGCTGGGGATTTTTAATGATAATAGCCAGGCTCTAAAACCTCACATCTAACGTGTTTTTCTTACACACATCACCTTAATTCCTCTTGGCCTTTTCACTTTCTTCCTGTTGTTTTGATAGCCTATATGTCTGCACCAAAATTGCAGCTGCCAATCATGGTTTTCTATAGCATTTATTAAAAAAGCTACATCAGCTCTTATCTTTAAAATTTCATTAAGAAGCTAAATCAAATCTGTAATTTAACCAATTTGAAGATTTTTTGGTATATAAAATTAAAGATACAAAACACTGTAGGTGTGGGTAAATGCTACAAAAAAAAAAAAGCCAGATTACTGGCTGGCAGTGTTAGCTTTTTAATACAGTGGGGTTTTGGTTTAGTTCTGGGCAGTTGCTCAGCTGTCAATCAAAAATCTTGTTATACATGAATCTGATGTCAGATCAATATTTGACAAGATTTTTGACTGGCAGGACAAATTGTTAGACATGGATGTAGTGCCACATCCATGTATAACAAGGCCCATGTAGAACAGCTGCCAGTGATAGAATCCTGTCATTCGTATATAAACATGGCAGTTAGAGCAGCTCCCTGAGACCTCATGCGTTAAGAGTCCTCATCAGAGCCTGAATTTCATCTGTAACCCTAACCAAAACTCATTAAAATTACAGGTTTCAATTGAAGAAGTCAAGAATCCTGGAGTATTTGCGCTTTTTGGTTCACCATTGCTAAGAATGTTGGGATTTTTTTCTCCCCTATGACCTCTGCAATGTAGCAATATTCATGTTCTATTTTTCTCCTATTAAAGACATGAGAATGTATGGGATTTATGTTAGTGTGCTTAACCTGTGAAACAGTCTACAAATTACACTGACAGCTGGTGGAATAGAAGAGATGGTAGCAAGAACTGAAAGGAGGAGGAAAGGCATGTATGTGTGTTACACACTTTCAAATCCCAAGTAAGATCACCATGAAAGCATGCACAAAGCATGTTTAAAATTCATCAGCTGTATAAAAGCATTAAGGTATGCCATATTTACTTGGAGTTCTAGATTATTCTCTGGATTTACCTCTAAAGGCACTAAAGATTTGGTGGACTGATTTCTGAAAAGATGCCAGAGGCACTGTCTGGTAGTTATGTGGCAGATTATGGTGGGTGCAAAGCAGTTCAGAATCTTGATCTGAACAGAGCTGCAAGTATTTCAACTGAAAAGCAATGGGAGAGGCTGAAGGAAGCACAACATTTCAGAAAGGCATTCACCATGAAGAGAAAATCTGAGCTATAAAGAGAAGAACAGGCATACCTAGATCTATAAAATAGAAGTGAAGGAGGCTAGGAGAATGATTAATTTGCTTAAATATAGATTATTTCATATTATCTGAGATACTTTAATGAAACTGAAGTATAAATGTGGAGCTGAGAGCCAGAACACATGGGAATCCCATGTCTTTCTGATGTGACAGCTGGAGATTAAGAGTATGTATCTAGAATGGCTCTAGATTATGATAGTGATTCAGGTGAATCACATCCTGGCTCTGCTTTCATTTGTCTATCTGAGGCTTTTTCACACTAGCTATTACCATGGCAACTTATCAAGGACTGCCTCTTTCTCTGAACACAGACCCTCAAGTGCCAATATCGAATCCAGACTTAGTCCAAGCTGATGACATTTACCTCATACTATTAATATCTAAAACCTACAGTGACACTGTAATCAAGAAGGATGTTTTCCCAAGTATGTGTGATTCCCACATATACACAACCCTTTTCTATCCTTAGTGTTTTGTTAGGTGCCATAGCCTTAAATCTGGTAGCCTTAAATTAGGTATCCTAAAATATATCACTGAGACATGACTAGTTATTTCATGTTCCAGATATTTTTGAAAATCACATAAAGAACTAATTTTTTCTACTGAAGTTCAGTGACATTCAGACTAAAAAAAAAAAAAAAAAAAAAAAAAAGGAAATCTTTACCAACTCACCACAATACTACAAACTCAGATTTGAATGAGAAATAAAGTACCAAACAGTATTGTGAAACATCTTTAACTGCATAAATATTACTCTTGGTCCTAGAAATAAGATGATTCATAGATTCATAAAGGATAACACCTCTTCTCTTAAAAAGGGTGTCATTGTGAAGGTCATGAACTTGAGCTTACATCTGTCCATATTCTATGTCTTTGTACTATGTTGAACATCAGATCTCATCTGTGCTTCGTTGGATTTGTAAAACAACTGACTATACAGTATTTTGTAGCACTAAGAATTTTGATCAAAACTGAATTGGAATATAACCCTCTTTTTGGTCAACAGCATCAGGATATTCTCTGGAGGACCCCTGAATAGCCACCAATCCAGTCAAACTTATAAAAGTCTCTCACTGTACAAACAAGCATAACTATGGAAGACCTACATGAACACAAACTAGTTCTGAAGGGATGACTTGATCCATCGACATCTGATGACTGAATATTATGACATGACTGAAGGAGCACTAGGCAATGAAAATGCTGAGATTCCAAAAAGATAAAATACAAAAACATGTGGGGCCCTTCCTTTGTGGCTTTCAATGTTAAGCCCAGATGCACTTGTTCTCAGATCTCTTTATCTGTAAAAAAAAAAAAAAGGACAGGGAGTTAACCTGGTAAACACAATTTCACTTAAGAGACCTACATTTTTTTTCAGGATTACTTTACAGTAATATCATACTCCCAGTTTTGCTTCACCCATATTTCTGAATACTATACAGTTTAACACATTCATTTTATTACCCTACTAAATTGTGGAAGATACCTTGACAAACCTGTTTTCAGTTACCATACCTTGTACCATACCTCGTACTTCTTCTGTTTCCTGACAGTATATTCTATTTTAGTAGTTGGTTATGAATTGCCTTAAGTCATCTGAGCTACATGATCCAAAGATGTTCATATTTCTTTCCTTCCCTGATGGCGAAGAACTACTTTCCTTTCACAGTCTTTTTTTAAAAATTATAATTAGTCTAGAGCTTTGCCTCTATACTCATTCATCATTCTCTCCTATTAGTCTTATCACTCCGTAGGGCTTGAGAGAATTGGCTAGTAACATCACCAGTAACTCAAGTCTGAAATAAGGCTATCAAAACAGATAGGCTTGCATGCCAACTCTTTGGACAAAGTATAATTGTAAAGAATGGGGCAAAGTGGTAATGAGAGGAAAAGCTTCCACCTCTGGGAATCCTCTTGTGCTTCTCTCACTTTTCTATACTTCTACAGTCAATTTTCTGTTGCTCAACAAGTAGAAGGAAAAACCAATGATAAGAAATTTCAGTTAATCACTTAATTTATGTTAATGTTGCCATGTGTTGGTTATTATACTAAATATTCATTACAATATTTTAAGTAAACATCGTGTTTACAGTTCTAAGTTCTGATATATGAAACTGATTTTGAGATTACTTTAAAGAGCCTCCTCTGCAATTAAATTGTCACTGTCCTTTTTTTTTTTTTCCATAGAAGTTGCTCTGTTGCCATGATCTGCAGCTTTTAATAGCACTAAAGAACAAGGCAATAAAAATGGGGAGATTAGAAAGTTTTTCCCTCTGAGCTAGTAGTAAAGAAAATATAGAAACAAACTGATGTTAAATATATCTTATTCTTTTGTGCTGCTTTTTTACATGTTCTAGAGTGCATTAAGGGTACCTTTAAGCAACTGAAGCTCTATTAATGAATGTGATGAAAATTATAAAATCACAGGTGTTTGCAAACAAATAAGCTGTTACTAAGCTAATGTAGGTGTTACAGAGTCTTAGGAAATCAACATTCAGATCACAGAGTAACCTCAGATCTTCTGAAATTTAAGCAACTTAATCTAACAGGAATTTCCACTTCTTAGTTGTTTGATTATGAGTAATTAAAGAATGTGAACCATTTTTGAAGGCTGAAGAAATACCCGTAGTTGCAGAAAATGAATGTGTCAGCTTATCCAACATGTTCATAGCCTATATCTTCCATATAACCACAGAAGGCTCAAGAAGTGGATTTTCCTCTTTATGTTTTTAGGGTCACATTTTTAGGCATCTGTAGTAATATTCAGAGAAAGGGACTGACATCACTTAAAATATGTAAAATTTAAATGGTTAGAAGTAGTAGAGAACTAATTTCTGAGGTGCGAATCTTCTGGGCAAACACAGACAAGCTAAGATAAATGAACCTTAAAATTAATTATTTCTGTCTGTTGACTCTACAGAGATCCTAAACTGACTGGCCAAGATGACCAAAGGAATTCTTCCCAGAATTAGAGCATTATAATGCACTGAAAACTAAAAACTTCATCCCCACAGGATCACATAAGATGTTAGAATTAGGTACTTAGGCTTGTTGTAGTCAGTACTAAGAGAAAGGCATCCTATAGTAATGCTGCTCAAGACTATTCCCAGAAACAATCATTAATGAACAAGACATCTTTTAACACCTGCCCTTTTGTGGGATACAAACACCTCATGCAGTGTTTCTCATTAGATTTGGGTTATATGTTCCTCTAAACTAGAGACTTTTTTTCCTGGACTCTGACAAACATTCCTACATTCACAATAGTTCATCCTCAGCAGATTCATTCAGAGAATTCCCACACACACTTGGAAATATTTAGGGGAGTAGAAATATGAGCATGAGGAGGCCTAGAACTCCTGTCTCTTGCTCAGTGGTGACTGCTCCAGCCACTCAGCTTCTACGCAGAAATTAGGCAGAAGTAAGCAGCTGCTCTACTGCCAGCTGTATTTCTGAAAAACTGCTGTGGTGTCTTTGTATGCCAAGGTCTGTTATTTTGTGGTGGTGCAATTCTTACCCCTCCCCACCCTCCCTGTTGGGCTGCTTGGTGCCAGGTGTGATTCCACCCACATCTCCCCTGAGCTATACACCAATCTGTGGAGGTAAGGACTGCTAACATTAAGGTGCCTCCTTAAGAAGCCTAGCTCCTGCCCCTCCCGATTGCTGGAAACGGTTATAATGGCCCATCATCTCCTGATGGTCTGGCACACCTGTGCCTGGGATGTGGTCAGATGGAACAATAACAGAGTTGCCTGTTGCAACTGCTGGAAGGCACCAGAAGGTATTTGACAAAAGTCAATTATCTTGGACCCTATTAATTCCTACTCCAAGGGAGACCCTTTGAGCTCTTCTGGATCACAGCGGGCCTGTGACCAGTGTCTCCCCTAAGCTGGGACACCTCTCAGGTACCAAAACCCTTAAGGTATCATCTGTTCCACACAGAAGGCCAGGGCCAAGTCCACCTGCTTGAGTCTCAATTATCACCCACTGAGGAATGCCAAGGCATTGGGAGTATTTACTCTAAACTTGAGAAGGATATTTTCTTTGAGCTAGCTTCTCTTTCACCTGTTCTTTTTCTGTTTACTGGAGGGGGGTGGTGTGGTGTATGTACCCTTGTTTCTGTGTGTATTTGTCCATTTTGTGTTGATTTTACTGAATCCAAACACTTTTGTTTCTGTGTATATGTCCATTTTGTGTATGTGCATGTATATATGTATAAATTAAGGTACCGTTAAGGAAGTTAAAGTGAATCTTGTCATTTTAGAATCTGTGAATAAATTGCTTTTCTTTCTGAATTGTTTTGTATTGATAAATTGCTGTTAGTTATTAATAAATCTAGATTTCTTACTAAAACATTACCGTGTCAATACTTTCATCTGCAACATCTTTGTCTGTCAGACCTGCTCTAGAAACTTGGGCATGTTTAGACATCTCCTCTGATAAGATGGACAATAGAGCTTAGAAGGAAGCCAGGTCGAGGCAATCCCAAACACAAACATGGCACAGGTGATGAGTGGATTGAGAGCAGTTCTGAGGGGAAAGACTTGGAGGTATTGGTGAATCAAAAAATGAATATGAGCCAGCAACATGCACTTGCAATCCAAAAAGCCAACAGTATCCTGGGCTGCAACAAGAGAAGCATGGCTAGGAGTTTGACAGAGGTGAGTCTTCCTCTCCACACTGCTCTCATGAGATCACACTTAAGTCTTGTGTTGAGCTATGGGGTCCCCAACATAAAAAGGATATGGACCTGTTGGAGCAAGTCCAGAGATGGGCTACGAGGATGACCAGGGGGGTCAAGCACCTTCCCTGTGAGGACAGGCTGAGAGAGTTGAGATTATTCAACCTGGAGAAGGCTCTGAGGAGACCTTATAGTGGCCTTACAGAACCTAAAGGGGGCCAACAGGAAAGGTGGGGAGAGAATCTTTATCAGAGAGTATAGTGACAGGACAAAGGGTAACAGTTTTAAACTGAAAGAGGGTAGATTTAGATTAGATATAAGGAAGAAGTTCTTTACTGTGAGGTTGGTGAGACACTGGAACATGTTGCCCAGAGAAGCTGTGGCTGCCCCCTCCTTGGAAGTGTTCAAGGCCAGGTTGGAAGGGGCTTTGAGCATCCTGGTGTAGTGGAAGGTGTCTCTGCCCATGGCAGGGGGGCTGGAACTAGATGACCTTTAAGGTTCCTTCCAACCCAGACCATTTTATAATTCTGTGATTCTGAGCTAAACATTAGTTCCACCTAAAAATGCACCTCTGTGTATGCATTGAAACCACAGGTTAGTTCACATGGGTCATACCTATATTAGCCAACTAAATGAACCCAGAAATGCTTTCTGGCATTAAATCATATAAGCATAGAAATATTAGCTAAAACTTCAGTCACTGAAAGAGGTTGCTTGACTCCAGACAGCCCATTGGGAAAGGTGCCTAGCCTCTCCTAACTCTTAAACAAATCTGGAAACTGTACAGGAGAGTGATAATTTAATACCACTGAGATACTATTTTATTTAAACAATAATATTCAATTAATAATATGTAATTTAAACAAATATATTGTGCCCAGATACTAATATCAACGCAACCCACAGGAATTTTTTGTTGTAAAATGAAGAAACCGTTGAACATGGGCACTTGTGTAATGAGGTGGTTCCTAAAAGCAATTTTATGAGCTTATTGTTTTGCATTAAAAAAAAAAAAAAAAAAAAGCAAAAAAAGCTGTTTGAATCACTTTCCTGGACAGCAAACTATCTCCTCCATAATTTGGAAAAATCTTTAGATTTCACCAATAAACCTGGATTTCTGAATTCAATTGATCAAGCCCCAAAGGAGATATTAAGGCACACTTATCAGGCAGCATGAGACTGAAGAATAGCCAAGAAGGACTTGTTAAAAGACATTTATGAGCTTAAGTCTTATTGAAAGTCAATTGTTCTTTAATTGCTAAGTCATTTGGTTTGGCAGCAGCACAGATAAAAATGGTTTTTATTCCTACCCCTCTTTGAGGAAGGGAATGCAGAAAAAGAAAGGATATATCAGTGGGTGCAGGGGAAGATGAATAAAATACTAAGATTAGAAGACTCAGTATTATGCTAGAGTCTTATCTGTGAAGTATAGAGCACCTTAATTAGCAACAGTCATCTGCAGGAGCCCAAAAAACATAGTTTTATAGGAGTATGAGATGACTGTGTTGTTATTTCTTATTCTCTATTCTGTGTTTCCTTTATTTACTTAGACGGCAAGCTCTTCGGCATTGACATTGTCTTTAGGCACTACCATAATGAACATGAATAACAGTATTTTCATACATGAGCTTTCCAGAACATTAAAGTGCATTGGTATGATTAGATAATAAAGATGGTAGACACTGTTTAAAGTAATCCAAATACATGTATGTATTTTAGATCTATCATCCATCACTATCAGGGAAGTTTTTAGAAACATGAAAAATATTTTTTTAGTTCCCAGTTACATCTTCAGTCAAATTTATTGTTTTTTATACCCCAAAAATATTATCATGGGTGGTGTTACTCCAAATATTCTTTATGCCAGGACAGAGATCTAGGATATTTTATACCATTCAGAATGCTCAATATCCAGCTGAGAATGATGTCCAGGTTACAGAATTTGAGACTTCATCCCTCAAGAACTGAGGAATTCTTGAAAAACTAGGTCCTTCAAAAATATATATAAATTATATTGGAGGTCTTTCCAGCCCTGAAGTAGTAAGACATAACAATAACCTATAATATCTTTATTTCTTCTTTCAGCCTCAGGCTGAGTATTTTAAGGAACTTTCTACAAATATTTCACTGAATTTCACCTGAAAATTCTGGGAAGATAAAGATAGGGGGCTTTATTTTTTTTTAATGAATATGAGATACAGTATACAAAGTAAATCCTTATATGCATTATATAAAACCTTGGAGAAAGTATGACAATACCATCCTTCTTCCCTTATCTTCAGTGTTGTAAACATTTTTCAGAAATAATATTCCACATCTGGCATGGGGAATAGCAACATATTCAAGTGGAACTCATCCAGATCTACTCCACCAGGCTCTCATAGGAGCTTTAATGACCTCCACTTATACAAATGGACTGCTTAATGCAGAAGAAATTATTGCTAGTATGAATGAAAAGGAGCCTTTGACAGGTACAGCCATTCACAGATTCACCAAATGTCTAATAAAAATCATCTTTGTATGTGCTTTCTTCTGTGAATTACTGATGTTGCTGGAGACAGAACAAATTAGCAGGTCATAAGGAGAGAAATTCAAGCTCTAATAAATAAGTTAGGTTAGCCCTAATATCCCATTGGGCTCCAGTCTTTTTCTTGTCTGTTCTTGTGTAGCAAAGAACCGTTGGCATCAAGAGACTCGGCATCAAGTGTTTTCTTGTGGATTTTCTCCTTACCTTTCTTTTCTTACCTTAAACTGTCTTTATCAATAAGGTCCAATCCAGGGATCAGGTAACTTCAGTGAAAGTAAGAAGAAAATTAAATAGACAGGAGAATAAATGGGGGAACAATACTCCCTAAAATATGTACCTTTTCTTACTTTATTTCAAAAAGTCTTTGGACATACAGATGCCTATTACAATAACCGGGAGGAGGGGTGGGGAACAAATGAAGGAGGAAGGAAAGAATGAGAAAGTGAGAAGAAGAAACAGGGGAAAGAGAGAGGTGCCAAGGAGGTGCTGAGTTAAAGAGAGAGGGAAGGAAGAAAGAAAGGAAAGAAGGAAGGGAAAGGAAAATAAAAGAAGAGAGAGGAAGAAAGATAAGGACAGAGAGAAAAAGAAAGAAAAAATTGAGAAAGGGCTGATTTAGCACAAATTGATAGTGCAGTCATAATGGTCCCAAGCACATAAGATTTTTTACGAAGTTAAAAAATTTGCAGTTAAACATGGAAAATTCAAATTAAATATTTAATGAAAAGAATATTACTTTGCGGACTGAAACAAACTAGACAGCACAGCTAAAAATCAAAGCCCTGCTGCCTACTTATGCTTTGTCATAGCCTTAAGACTACCCACAGAGAGCACTGCTGAACTCAGGTTTCACAGGTTTTATCTTTAATTCTGAATTTCCATCCTTTGGTGATTGAAGGCCAGCCAGTAGAATTCTTTTAATGCTGCTTTCTAGGTAAACTCTTTCTAAGGCCAAAGTTGCTTTTTAATGGAAAATGCAATCCTATTTTTGCAGTAGAAAACAAAATGTTGTAGATAGAAGAGCACCTTCTAAAGCACGATCAGAACACATGGAAAGCAGCCAACCCAATGATCCACATACACCTGTTAAAACTGCTGAAGTAGAATAGAAGATAAGCAGGGAAGCACAGCAGAGTATGGAAAATCAGCAAGCTACCAACACGACTGAAAAATACAGACATTTTTTCTTCCTTTTTTTTTTTTTTTTTTTTTTTTATTCTCTCTCAAGTACTAACAGTAACTTCAGGGAGAAAAATAATAAACTGAATCTAAAGATTTATTAGATTCCACTGAGCTGGGTATTTTACCTGAGGCAATATGTTGGTCGTGTGTTTTGAACGAGGCTATGATCTGACATAAGAGTTGGGATTGTCCCATAACATCCCCTTTCTTATATACTTTTTTTTCTTAGCACAGCTGTCTTGACATCTGAAGCTAACAGCTCTAATTCCAGACAGCATTAATTCCTGCCATATCCTATACCAGTGGGATGAAAGACGCTGCTCTGTGTTCACAGAGCATCTAGCACAACTAAGCCCTGAGTCTCATCAGAGACTGGGAATTCTGCTGTTCAAACAGTAAACACAGAAGCAACAAGTCGATGTGCTGAAAAAGCAAATGAACTCCTTAAGTACTTGGATATACACAAATCTGCTGGAAAGAACCACAAGCAAGTGGATTTTATTATTTTAATAAAAGACATATAAGTGTATCCAGAAAATAACTAATGGGTGTCTTTCTTTGTCAGGAATTAAGTTTGAGACCTTCCTCACCATCTTTTTTTTTTCTTTTTTTTTTAAAAAGTGACCTACATTTAAAGGGTTTTTAAACCGTACTCTTGTATCTGTGCTCTGTATCTTACTCTTGGCCTTTGAAGTGATTATGGGTAACAACATGGCAACTATTGCATTTCTGTATCATTTTATACTTTTATCTCCCCACAATAAGTAGGTATGAGCAATCTACTTAACATGTAAAAATTACTGATTATTTTTAATATGGAAAATTAAATGGAAAGACATTTAAAAGGAAACAGAAATTATTTTCATTTTGAAATAATTACCCAAAAATAGATGTTCAAAAAAAGCAGTTTAAAACCATTAGGAGTAATTACCCAAAAATAGATGTTCAAAAAAAGCAGTTTAAAACCATTAGGAGAAGAGGCAAGTATACTCATCTAATTATGTTGAATGCATCTATTAATTTTGATTAAAATTATATATTTCTTAAATATTTATTCCTTAAAAACAAAATTATTTTCCCTTACTAGAAATGCTAAATAAGCAGCTGTAAAAACCATGGGGTTTTTGGTTGTATCCATCCTAGTAAGAAAAACTGGGTCAGTGCATTATTTCAAATAGTGGCCTTCAGTCATTCTTTAACTATAAGCATCCTCCTGGCTATGCTGACTCTCCCAGTCAATGTTCAGGCACAGGGAAGGGAACAGCAAATGCCACTAATGGTTTTCATTATGGATCTGGATAGGATCTCTGTTTTGCCTCGTGGATCTAAGTAACATAAGCAGTGCCATTTGGTCCCTGCTTTACTCACTAAGAGGCAATAAATGTTCCTGCACTGCCAAAACCAGATACTAGTCCCCTTCTCTCCTGTCATCCTTACTGCAGAAATGTTAATTCATCCAGTCACCACCTATGAAATCAGTTACTTGCCTTTGGTACAGGATTTGGCGCTGTTTCTGGGAGACTGGTTTGCTCCAGGAACAGCTTCTAGATAGTACATTGGAACAAGCTTTGAATTGCTCCCCACCAAAAAGTCCTCTGGCACTGTGCCAGAATGTTTATACCTTCAAATAGTCTCATATTCCATGTGCCATATCATAAGGTATGAATAACTTGTATCAGTTTCATGGCATAAAAAACATGTTCTGCAAGCTGAAGCCGCCTACTTACCCATGCATACACACACTCACACACACATACATATGGAAGTATTATATTAGGTTCAAGGAAGCCGAGGACCAATTGCATCATAGAAAGGACACATCAGTCTGCTCAAGAAAAGGCAAGACATGAATAGAGTGGATACGTCACTGAGAATCATTTGGCACAGAAGTCAGGAATCACTTCTTGAGACTAAGAGTTTTAATACTGTAGTTGTAGCCCATGTCCCCTCTTAGACTTCCTGATGTCACAACGAGTAAGGATCCCATAGCAGTGGGTAAATTTATGCTCACTTTTTCTGGAAAGAAGTCTTATTCTATCAAAGCAAGCAAAAAATTTTGTATCAGATGAAAATTAGTTTAATTCGCTACTAGTCCAAATTCAAACTAAGGTCCTAGCACAAACTGATGATAAGCAATGAGAATGAACAAGTTCATGAAAGTGTTATTAATTTTTTTTCATCAAGCAGAGAGTTAGATCAGTGTTGGATATTTTTAAAATACTGTCAGGAAAATTATGACCCATTATCGGTCTTCTGAGAATTGAACTTCTCGCAGCTTTCCTAATATAGAGTAGAATGTGATAATGTGATCTAACCCATCACCAGCTGCTTCATTGAAACAACAACTAACTTCATAGACAGAACTAATGAAGCCTGGCCATTAATGAATTTGTGTCTCAATTTTCTTTGAATTTTTAGCTTCTACTATAGCTATAGGACCTAAACCTGATCTTTGTTAGAATTATTAGACTTCTACAGGAATAAAATGTTGATCAAAGACTGGAATATCCAATGCACAGTCTTTGATTATTTTACCATAGATTAGGACAGTTACAGTGCCTCTCTCCTTTATGCTAAATATGTATTAAGAGAAGTTGCAATCTTGTAGAGTTTCCCTCAGGACAGACTAACTAGAGACTCTTTCCTCAACACAGCTGTTTGTAAAAAAACCTTTTTTTTAAATGTAAATCTGTTTAAAGCAGACCAAGAGGTTCATAAATTATTAGAGCAGAATGGATATGATCCCCTTGTCCTAGTTTTTCATTCCTCCCCCTCTACTCATGTGAAGAGCTGGATCCCAAAGATTCAGTTAGGAAATACTGAAAAAAAAGATTCTTCTCATTCTTCTCTATCTCACAAATTCAAGCAAGTGTAGAGATGTAAAATAAAGACTTTGTTCAAGAAAAAAGCATGGATAGCATTTATGGAATGCTTAAGTTAGACAATACCTTGAGAAAACAGTAAATGTCTTAACTATGTTATTCAAGATAATATAAAAGTATTGATATAGCCTTTTATAAGACCATGAAAGGGTGTTTGTACATATATACACACAAAAATGAATTATTTTAGAGGACACTATAAACATGATTGGAAGTTTGGACATGTACATGAGAATCCAGAGACCTTAAAGCTCTCTATATAGTTCCCCAGTTCACAGAAGAACGTGGAGATGAAAACGTAATGTTGGGAAAGGAGATCAGATATTGCAGTGGAAGGAAATCTGAGAAGGATTAAAACAACCTCACTGAAGTGCTTCAGCTGAGATGCTAAATTAATTAGCAGAAACCAGCAACCAACACATTTTGATCTGTATTTTACTTATACTGCTTTAGCTTCATCTTATATGCCAGTCACTGTTCTTTAAATCCATGTTTTGTCTTCTAAGACCTGTCCCAGTACAGAAGTCAAAACAGTGAATAAGCCCACTTCTTTAATTATACTTAAACTAACAATAAATGTATGAAGGTACTTAACCACTCCCACATGTGGGTAGTCTTCTCCAAGGCTGTGAAATCTGGAACTGTCAATGTTAGGTAAATGGTTGGACTGGATGATTTTCATGTCTTTTCCAACCTAGACAATTCTGTGATTCTGTGAAATCTCCTGTACTGCTATGAGAGTATAGAAACAAGATTTATTTGCCTTATTGTGTCCATTGTTTCAACTCATTGCAGACAGGAGTGTTTTGCACTTCTCCATTCACATCAGTTGTTCAGTCTGCACCACCTATGATGTTTCTGCCTTTCAGAGACTTACAAGTCTCCAGATGAACATTTACTTTCACTCCAAGACTGGGTGCTGACCCTCAATTTTTTGCTTTCCTTTTCATTCCTTCTTATACATATTCTTTTTCATGTTCTATGTCAGTAATCTAAAATTTGCTATATTTTATATTTCCATATTATGTTCATGATTTCTTCTCTGTCTAGCTGGCATTCTTTGTATCCTTCATTGTCTATTTGCAGTATTATCAGAAATTTTAACAGTTCTTAGAACATACTTTCCATCACTTCCTTTGCAAAGGAGCTTTCCATCTTAATTCTTGTTTTCTGTCTTCAGAGATACCAATTTGTTCAATTCTACTGAGAGACAAGGCAGAACAAAGGTGAAAAGTTTACTCAAACTGACAGGGTACTGACGATCTGGAGCCTTTGCTCAGTTTTTTTCTGTTGATGCATCATTTGGAGGTATTGGGTTCTGTCCATACAGAAAAATGAAAGTCATCAAGCTGAGAGGAAGGAACCTCATTGCTCTCGGACCATAAAAATTCATCTAACCAGGTGATTACTCCACTGGAATCTCCCTTCAGACTCCATAAACAGAACTGGGTAATCTTACCCAGAACTGTGTATGCTTACCCAGTTTTGGAAAAGTGATCTTAAAAAAGCTGAGAACTCATTAAAGAGCAAGACAAGAGGGAGAGAGACTTAATACAATTCATAAATTGATAAACTTTTTGCAAACTGAAAAACAATTAGATCAGATTTAGGGATACCAATACAATAATCAAGAGTAAATGTGGAAAAAATAATAAAAATTATTAAGACAGAAAGGTGTTTTATCTAGTCCTTCCTGTCTGTTTGTATGACTTTTCCTTTATCTCCTTCAGACCACTATACTAAGCATAAAAGACATTATCAAACTATATCACACATCTCTGTGATGGACAGAACAGTACTGTTCCAGACCCAGAGAAGCAGAGAGATAAGAAACAGTACAGTCTTCCTGGTGCTTTAGGTTGGTGATAGATACACCTTTCTTCCCTCTCCCTCTTGAATGATCCTAATCAACATCACCATGTTACTTTATTTCTTTAAGATTGGAGACCAGGCTGAGGGCAGTTAAGGTCACATAAACCTTGAAAAAAATAATGATGGAGTTAGGGATGTGTGTTAAGACTGAGAACGGAACATACTGAAAAAAAAAGTATTCATATTCTGAATAGAAACTGCCTACAATTTAAGCACAAATGTGTTTGTACATTATATAGATCTATAAACTGGGTTTACACTTGCCACCTTCAGTATTATGTCTAGCTCTGGCCATAGGGTTTAAGGGACACCCAACTACTTTTCCAATGTACAATCTGTGTTCTGCATCCCTTTGCTGAGCTCTGTATTGTCACACTTACCCCACTGGCAGTATGGGTGAAAGCTAGGCTGCAAAAAGGCTGATCTTGTCTGTATGAGTTGCTGTCATACTAGTGATCACATCCTGTAATCTTATTATCTTTGCTATTTCAGCAGTGACTCCAAACTGAGACAAAGCTCAGAACTGTTACACTGGTTCCCTTCTGAGTAAAAGCTTCCCCTTGCCTACATAAGTAGCAGGAAGGAGGGATTCTAGCTCACAGCATTCAGTTTTTGTTAACAAAAAAGAGGATCAAAATTGTCCTGATTAATGTAACAAACCTCTACCTTCTTAAAATTTTAGTCAATGAAAAATTAAATTAATATAAAATTAAAGCAAGATAATTAAAAAAAAAAACAAAAAACAAACCAAACACCAACACAAAAACAGGTCCAAATTCTCTTAGTGTTAAAATAAAAAAACATACTCAGATGTCAGTACTCTGAGTCTACTACCTTCAGGATTGTACTTATTAGACAAAATAGTTCACAGTGATACAAAGCAAAAGAGGCATGCAACAAAGTAATGAATGTCATCACAACTTGCTTATAAAATGCAAAGGAAGAATTTGGCACCTCATACTGGGATACCCAAAACCCACGACCTATAACACAAAATTAGAAAACTAACTGTTTTTAAACATCATGAGAAGTGAATACCTAAATCCAATCCATTCCCTGGAGTCTCAGTGACCAAGAGAGGGTCTGAAGAAGACCCCCATCTGCTCATAGTTCACATTTTTAAATACTTGTTTTGGTTATTCTGTTTAAAACCAAGTAGACGGAAGTAAAGGCAAACAAAAGGCAGATGGAAAAGTCAGTCATAGTAACTCCTCCTTTTATACATAACAAGTTAAATAAATTTGATACTGGTGATACCCTTTTTGACTTGGTAGAGTACATCTTTTGCCTTTCCACAAGTTCACAGACTGCTTGCAGTGCGAAAATTAATTTTATGCTCTGATTATTGAAGCTCTACATCTTTAAAAAAAAAAAAAAAAAAAAAGATTCACTGAACTATAAAGAGAGAGTAACACACTTCAGCTATTATTAGTTCACTAAACTGGGAGAAGAGTGGCGGGTTCTAATCCTTGCTCCCTGGACTGGGTCTGTATTTTAACCTATGTGCATTTAATGGAGAAGGCACAACTGTAGCCAGTACTGGGATTTGTAGCATTCATTTTGGGAGTATAAAATCTCTAAAAAAATTACCTAATTATAAGGAGGTTTCTGAATTACAGGGGAACTCACAACAAGGATTAAGTTCTGTTCTCCTTATTGTGCCATTTAGCTGGGTGAAGACAAACAAGGAAAGAGTGAGAAAACTACAAGAATCTAATTCATGGGACTAAATTCTTAAACAGAATAAAACCAATTTATTTCAGACAGATAACTGGTTCATCATTTTCAATACTGAATGTTAAATGCTTCACCTGTGTCCTTTGGGGTTTTGTCCTGGCAGATATGTCATTGCCTATAATTAGACATTAGAAAGAGCTGTCTACCACTCCTAGGCCAGATTCTGAATCCTTAACTCACTTGTCAGACCAATACATTTATTTTTAAGAAATGGACTGGAAAATTTCTGCTCCTAGTTCTGTGGGTCTCATTCTCTCTCTCTCAGAATTTGAATTTGTCTGAAAAAGGTTGACATAATCATGAATAATTCCCACTGGGAGAACTACTGACACTCATTATAGTTTTCTATTCTGAGACTACTTCCTTTTTCTTTTTATTGTTCAAAAAATGTACTTTTTTGTCCTGAGAAATGCTAATTTGATTGGTGTATTCAAGAAGGGGTCACCGATAATTGCTCATAGAAGCTCCATCTTTCACAAATGAGTGTTACTTGAGAGATTTTTATGTTATGTAAATATGCATCATGATACTAAATCTTATTTGTGATTGGATATTGCCAACTGTTATGAAACTTTTTAAAATTTTTGTCGAAATAATCTCCCGGAGGTTACAGTTTTGTAGGTACAGTGGTAATGAATTCTGACAGATTTGTGGTTGCAAAGGACTGTATTTCCCTTTTTGATGAAGGGAGACTCTAAGGGTTAAGCGTGAGGGGCTCAGAAATCAACCTGTGCAAAAGAATGATGGGTAGTAGGAGAAACAGTGGCTCATGCCATAACACAGGAGAAACTCTGTGTGGCCAGAGTAACATGACTTCTTTCTGTACATACAGCTTTTCCTATCAGTGGACACTATTTTTATGACAAACCAGTGCTTTTTTTGAGATGCATTTGCTCTTCTCAATCTGCACAGGAAAAACAGGCAAAGGGCACACAAATGAGAATAATCAAATATGGTATCATTCTAATGACAGTGAATACAGAATGCTTCTACAATACAGAATAGTTAGAGTTAACTTTCTGAAAAACTTTAGGTAATGTGGTCAATTTAACTTCGTGAGGAACTAATACATTTATCAACTCCAGATACATCTATACTAGTAAATTAAACATGATCAGGAGTATTCTCTAGCACTAAGGGCAACTGGCACCAAATGGTTTACAAATACATCGTCAGACTTGCCTTTTGCCCAAAACAAGGCATCCATATCCAAACTGCATATTGGACTTTCAGTCCCTGGCTTGAGACTCCCCCTATCTAAAACCTGTCAGCACAGGCCAAAACTATACCAAGACCTCTTCAATAATCCAGCAGTAGAGACAGTCAAGTTTCTGTACTCAGGACTATTTTCCTGAAATGGCCTTATTTACCAGTATAGATGTACCTCAACTGGACAAAAGTCCTGAAGTGGTCTTGATGGTAGAAACAATGAGCTGATTTTTTTTTTCTACTTTCTGGCACTCCAGATAATTTCTGGACTAGGTTCAATGTTTAATGCGGCTTTCACTTCTCCTTCCTGTTGATGCCATCTAGGTAGTCAGTTCCCGGACTAACAGGTCCTGGCAACAGTCTCCTGTGAGCCTCTTATGCAGCTCAGAATAGTCTAAGTAATGACTCACTGAGGCAATTTCATCAGTCTAAAACTAAATTTTTACTAAGGAAATATCCTCATTGAAGCTCCTAAACCCACATATTCTATAGATACAAATAACCACTTTAAGTGTGCAGCTCATCTTAATGAAGACATCTAAACTCAAACATTGACATGTCCTAGAAGTAGTGATGGTCTCAAAGGTAGATGTCCAAAATTAAGTGAGATCAGTCCTACTCAGATTATGTCTAAGGCAGAGTCATTGCTGGGGAAAATGAGTAACAGTCTGTGATATCCATCTACCTGCTACCACAGCTGGCACGCAGAAGCTTTAGCCAAACCCAGAATTAAGGCTTGAAAAAGCAGAAAACATCACCAGTAATAGAGTACTCAAAGACATGCAATAAAACAGGGGATGTCACTCAGCAATCCACTAGATGTAAAGAATAACACCACTTTATAGCCATCAATGCTGACCTATCCATAAGTACCTTATGTTGTTGTGTCTGTCACTGCAACCTGCTAATACTTGTAGAATCACACAAACAACAACAAAATCACCAATAGATGTAAGGGTTTGTCTATCTTTTTTTTTTTTTTCCTGAAACATCTCTGATGCTTCTTGGTTTATATTGCATGGGCTTTCTTCAAGTAGAACCATGGATGAACAAACCTACACAGTTTCTGAAAATCTATTGATTTAATAAATGGGTATGGAAAGGATAAAACCATTTAAGGGATTTACTTCTTTGTCAAAATTACTAACTTCTCTATAAATAACAAAACATTTAAAAAGATTTCAGAAGGCTGTATTGGCATCATGATAGTAACAATTATATGCTAATCCACTTTCAGCACATAGTTACTCAGGCAAAAAAGAGCAGAGCAATATTCCACGGATATTTAGTAGCAGAAGAGCAAACTAAGAGATGTGTGATGATACCATAAATCATGAGGTTAAACTAGTTCACTGATTCTTTCCTAACAGCAAGTGGGACAGCCCAAAGCCATAACATCACATAATTCAAACTTTAATTATTTATATCTTCACTCTAAAACTATTACCTGCTTTAGCTTCTTGTAGGAAACAATCCATTTTCATTATACAACAAAGAGCAAATGTGATTCACTGTGTCATAGAATCATAGAATGGTTTGATTTGGAAGGGATCTTAAGGGTCATCTAGTTCCAACCCACCTTCCTTCCCTTCCCAGCATCTTCCATTAGACCAGGTTGCTAAAGACATCATCCAACCTGGTCTTGAACACTTCCAGGGGGAGGGGGCATCCATAACTTCTATGGGTAATGTTCCAGTGTCTCACCATCCTCACCATGAAGAACATTTTTCTTATATCTAATCTAAATCTACTCTCTCTCAGTTTAAAGCCATTATCCCTTGTCCTATCACTACATGCCCTTGTAAGAAGTCCCTCTCCAGCTTTCTTGTAGGCCCCCTTTATGTACTGGAAGGCTGCTATAACTTCTCCCAGGAGCTTTCTCTCCTCCAGGCTGAATAACCCCAGCTCTCTGAGCCTGTCTTTATAGGAGAGGTGTTCCATCCCTCTGACAATCTTTGTGACCCTCCTCTGGACCTGCTTGAGCAGGTCCATGTCCTTCTGTGAGAGATGACTTGTAACTCCCCCAAAACAGGGACTGAGAAAAACAGCCTGAGGAAGAGATAAGGGATGGTGGGGGAGTGGAGGTCCTCTAAAACAAGGAATGTCTCAAACACTTGCAAGCAACAACTATAGTCACAGGGTGGATAAGGTGGAGGCTGAAGCTGATGAGACTGCCTGAATATCACAAGATGCAGCTGAAGGAGGGAGTCCTGTGGAGACAGGACAGTTCTGCTCTGGTACATCTTGTAAAGTTTTAAGGGCCATCTGTCCAGTGGATGACCTTTGCTTCAACACATCCAAGCCTTTCTCCTCAGGGCTGTTCTCAATCCATTCTCCACCCAACCTGTATTTGTGCTTGGAATTGCCTTGACCCATGTGCAGGACCTTGCTGATCTTCATGAGGTTCACATGGGCCCAGCTCTCAAGACTGTAAAGGTGCCTCTGGATGGCGATGTCAACCCTTCCCTCCAGCATGTTAACTGCAACAGAGCAGTGGTCAGTGGTCAGCAAACTTGCTCAATCCCACTGTCCCGGTCTCAAACAAAGGTGTTAAACAGCACTGAACCAAATACTGACTCCTGAGGAACACCATTCATCACTGCTCTCCACTTGGACATCAAGCCGTTGACTGCAACTCTTTGACTGTGATCATCCAGACAATTCCTTATCCACTGAGTTGTTCATCCATCAAATCCATGTCTCTCCAACTTAGAGACAAGGATGTCATGTAGGATGGTGTGAAATGCTTTGCACAAGTCCAGGTAGGTGATGTCAGTTGCTCTTCCCTTATCCACCAGCACTGTAACCCCATCATAGAAGGCCACCAAATATTTCAGGCCTGATTTGCCCTTAGTGAAGCCATGTTGGCTGTCATCAATCACCTCCTTATTTCCCATGTGCCCTAGCATAGTTTCCAGGACAATCTGCTCTGTGATGTTGCCAGGCACAGGAGTGAGATTCACTGACTTGTAGTTCCCCCGGTCTTCCTTTTTTTCCTCTTTAAAAATGGAGGTTGTGTTTCCCATTTTCCAGTCAGCGGGAACTTCACTGGACTGCCATGACTTCTCAAATATGATGGATAGTGGCTTAGCCACTTCATCTGCCAGCTGGCTCAGAACTTGTGGATGGATCTCATCAGGTCCCATGGACTTATGCACTTTCAGGTTGCTTAGATCATCTTGAACCTGATCTTCTCCCACAGTGGGCAGTTCTTCATTCTCCCAGTTCCTTCCTTTGCCTCCTGTGACTTAGGCAGTGTGGGTGAAGCACTTGCTGGTAAAAACTGAGGAAAAAAAGTTGTTGACTACCTCAGCTTTCTCCATATTCCAGATAACCAGGTCTCCCATTTCCTTCTGCAGAGGGCTCATATTTTACCTAGTCTTATCACCAATGTACCTATAACTTTTTGTGTTGCCCTTGACATCCCTGACCAGATGTAATTCCTTCAGGGCTTTGGCCTTCCTAACCTGATCCCTGGATGCTTCCAAACTTTCTCTGTATTCCTCCCAAGTTATCTGCAATTATAGTAGGTGATCCTTGAATATTAACCAGCTTTCTTGGGCCCCTCTTCCCTTCAGAGTTTTATCCCATGTTACTCTGCCAAGCAGATCCCTGAAGAGGCCAAAGTCTGCTGTCCTCAAGTCCAGGATAGAGAGCTTTTGTGCACCCTCCTCACTGCCCTAAGGATCTTGAACTCCAGCATTTCACGGTCACTGCAGCCAAGGCTGCCCTTGAGATTCACACTCCCCACCAACCCCTCCTTGTTAGTGAGAACAAGGTCCAGCATTCCACCTCTCCTCATTGGCTCCTCTGTCACTTAGAGTAGGGAGTTATCATCAACACACTCCAAGAACCTCATGGATTGCTCCTGCCTTGCTGTGTTTTCCCCCCAACAGATATTGGGGTGGGTGAAGTCCCTCATGAGGACCAGGGCTCGTAAGCGTGAGGCTGCTCCTATCTGTCTGTAGAGGGCCTCATCCGCTCGGTCTTCCTGGTTGGATGGCCTGTAACAGACCCCCACTATAATGTCACCTGTCCCTGCCCTCCTTTGAATCCTGACCCATAAACTCTCAGTCGGTTCCTCAACTCATCCCCAGACAGAGCTTCGTGTACTCCAGCTAGTCATTGACATAGAGTGCAACACCCTATCCTTGTCTCCCCTGCCTGTCCTTCCTAAACAGCCTGTATCCTTCCATTCCAACACTTCAGACATAGGACCCATCCCACCATGTCTCTATGATGTCAATAAGATCATAGACGTGCAAGAGTGTGCACGTGTCTAGCTCCTATTGTTTACTCCCCATGCTACATGCATTTGCCTAGAGGCATTTAAGTTGGGCCCCTGTTGAGGCTGACTTACTGGCTGGAATTCCTTTGTGCTGCTCTCCAGGTGCTCTCCTGCTGACCTGTGATCCCTCTCCAGACTGGACATCTATTGCTGGCACTGGCATCAAACTGGTAGGAGTGGGCTGGATTGAGGTTCCCCTCCCACCACAACTGTATTTTAAATCCCTCTTCACCAGCTTGGCAAGCGTATGGCCAAAGATGCTGTTCCCCTTCTCTGACAGACCCCATCAGCCACTAGGAGACCAGGTTTCTCCAAATGACTCCCATGGTCTAAGTAGCCAACGCCCTAGCTTGTGGAAGCAGTCCTGTAACAATTTGTTGATTCGCCAAATTCAGTATGCCATCAGTATCTTGAAACACCTTTATAAACGTAATAGAAATAATAAGAATAGAGATAATACCATTTTCAGTAGTGCAAAAATAAGTGTTTCAGGAAAGTGAGAATACCTGAAACTGATGAACTGGCAAGTTTATTCCTTTAAATATTTAACAATGGATTTCAAATATATCAGCCATTAAAATCTTAACTCGTCCACCGCTGAGTGTATGATACATTAGGTGTAAGCAGAGGAAAAGAGAGATCTTTTATTACAGAACTACTGCAAATGTCCCTTTCTTTAGGTCATATGAAACAGTTCTGCTGTCTTCTGTCTCCATTTCTTCCTCGTTTAGTGATCTTGCAAGGAAATACTTTAAGAGGATTGCATCACTAGAGCCATCTCAAAACTAGTTATCCACTGCTGATTACCATGGCTACTAGGCTTTTATGATATATGGCACAAAGACACTAACTAGACCCTTCTTCTGAAGAAAGTGGCAGACTTTGCTGCATTTATGCAGTGGCCAGTCTTTTCAGTCTGTTACGCATGTTCTGAGAATGCACCCTATATTTAATCCCTCAGAAAACTAAAAGGAAGTGTATGAAGAGGTGGGCTTCATCTCAACGAACATTCAATGTTGTCATCTGAGATATTTGTTAAGATGCCCTGCACACTTAATGGAGCAATAAAGACACTTTTGTGGCATGATTCATCTCACCTACTTTGGTTCATTTTATTTTAGGATGAGATTAATCCCACCCTAGAATTGACTACATTATTCTACTGAGTGTGTGCTCAGTGTCAAAGCTAATAAAACTCTGTATATATAAAGTTTACATGTTGCAAGTCTCAGGCAACAGCTGACCATGACTTTCCGGGTCCTGGTTTCTGGTAACTACTTTCTGCCTTATTCCTATTTAATGAGTCAGTTGCTGACTTTTCTTCAAGATCTACAATGCCATGACTGTCCTGTCATACTTGAAATCATAAGAGAAAGTCTTCAAAAGACAGATGGAAATGTTCTAATCTTCTCTGTGGACTACAAATGTTAAAGTAACTTCAAATCAATCAAGACACAACTGAAGGCAATACAGTGCTGAATAAATGAGGGAAACCATAGAGCACGTGATCACTGAGCCTTCAGCTAACAAGAATAACAGGAGAATATGGTTTATCCCTGTCACAAACCTCTGTAAAAAAGAAAAGGATCTGACACATACTTATTAGTTTTTTAGAGCAAACCAGAGGAGAATTGGAAGTAAGGGCCCTAATCCAAGTGCCAAATGTAATCTTACATTATACTGTAACTCAAATCCCCATTCTATATATATTGTACAAGACTGTCTGCTGGAAAAACAGCTTTGTGTAGCAGAGGAAAAAAGGTAGTGACAGGCTCAAGGAAATGTTATTTAGCATAATCTCACTGTTTCTCTAACATTATTTAATGTCCACAAAGAAGTAATTTTAAACCTAACCTGTCTGCTTCTGTTAATTTAACAAAAAAAGCTCAGGATCTTTTATCATTAGTTTAGAAAACCATACTCAGTGGCACTTATAAAGAAGATGGAATGTGAAGCACATATCTCTGAATCTCTTTTTTTCACCTGAGAATGGGAATACTGGCCAAGAGGTAGTTCCTCCAGGAATGCCAGGCAATTTTCAGACCTAGTATTTCAGTGAGCACTTTTTTGCCATCATGCTGGACGCGCTTGCTTGAACATGCTGAGTACTCTTACCTGTTGCTGTGTATTTTTCACAATGCTTCCAAGGAATTCATTAATTTCTTCTCTTTTCCTCACGTAAAGATGATACTGGGCAGCTAATGAGAAAATGTCATACATCTATCCATTGGCTGCCAATTGCATATTTTGGAGAATAAAAGATGAAGGTGTATCACAAAGCCCCTGTATACGCTTACAATTAGGTAAGACCTCCTCTAAATAATTTCTATTCCAGAATGTTGCACTTCTCTTTCCTGAGTTAACAGAACAAAGAAGTGGGGTTTTTATTTTATTTTTGATAAATGGCAAAGCCCAATCCACAAATGGGTAAGAGTTAAGCTAGCTGGAATTCTAGAAATGAGATATAATTCTTGCTTTTGATGAGTCATAATTTTCAAAGGAATAGGGTGTCTGTAGCTGAAATGGACTAGTTCTTGAACTTATCCTACAGGTCTTTTAATTTATGGCTTACATCCTTACATCTGACCTCTAAAAAGCACATTTTCAGTACATCCCATAAAACAGCAGGAAAGAATGCAGATTGAGAATGCAGTTCCAGCACCTTGCTCTTTAAAATGCTTTTAAAGCCTGTCTTATTCATTCATCTTTTAACAAAGATGAATGCACACCACAGGTTTATCCCAGTCTGCCTGGTAAGGTAAGACTAATGTTAAATCAATGCCAAAGTGATCAGGGATGAAATCAGGATCAACGTTCTGATCAGCCCACGATGGATTATTCTGTTTTAAATATTAAAAATAAATTATTTTAGGAAAAAAAAAAATCACTGGAAAATAGAAATATGTCCCTGAATCAGCTAATGCATCTCACTGCTAACATGAACCAAATTTTACTCACTGATGAAATGACACCTGGAGAGAAAAAAGCTAAACGTAAACTTAGTGGAGGATATGACCACTGTGGAATTAAAAAATAATTACAAGTTCTTGAATACAAAACAGTACCTAAAGAGTTCAGATACCCATGAGAAAGGCAACAGGAGGGAAGACAAATATTTTAAGGTAATGATTCTGTATAGCTGCAAAGTGTCAACCCTTAAATTTCTGTGAATGTCTTAAATTTGTTACAAAAGATTAGTGGAAATAGCATCACACAGAACTTCAGCAAGATCTTTAGACTTTCAATCTCTTGTTGATTTCAATGGTGTTTCAAGACCTTACAGGAGCTGGGCAACCATCCCCAGTGGATCTTTGATGTCTATTTGAGAAAATAGCTAAGTAATATTTTCAGAGAAAATCTGTGTCTTCCATTAACTCTGACACTGATGGTTCATGCATAAGGAGGGAGACCTTCTTCCTGCCTTATCTGAGGAAGCCAGTATACATAATCCAACTGACTTGTCATGCAGCATCTAAAGTCACTTCTAGGCACAGGGCTTCTGTGAGCATGAAAATGTCTTAACATTTTTTGAATATTCCATGCAATGTTGAATAATGTGTCATCAGCACTGGAGGATGTAGTCACCAACAGAGAACAGACTTGATCTTCAGATCCCTCACTCTGAAGCAAATGAAGCTACTGAAATGCATGAAGAGAAGTTTCCTAGCTGAGGGTCTCTCCTTGCATCAGCAGAACTCTTTTCTGCTAATATTCAGAAGCAGTGTGTTAGCATATACAAATATTTATACACTTGTGTAGATCCAGATACATATTATCTGACCGACCTTTTTCTCCTTCGTATCACTCTATTTTCTCCTTCTGAGTTCTTTAATTTCATGAATCATACATGTTCTCTTTTTCTTTTCAGAAATCTTTACATGTATTCTTCTCTCACTAATGAACCTAGAAGTCCTGCTGCAATGAGCAATCTGTCCAAGAGTAATTGTGATAGAAAAGCCAGATTTTTAAAAAATATTAGACAGTGCTGCAGAACATCTCCTAGCATTGGGAGACTACCATTTATATAATTTTCTTTAATAAGGCTCTGGCATAATTCTAGACTGGAGTCCTGCTAGCACTGTCCCAAACCATTCCTGGACATGGATCAAGGGTTAATATATTCTGGGGACTGTTCCCAGCAGACAGACCACATGGACTCCCTGTTGAGGCAGCTAAGACTAACATCAACAGGTGCCATTTCTTACCAGCTGATCTCAATGCCCAGGGAAGTTCCCACACATGTTTAACTTGTATACATATAGTCAGTATGTCCCAAAGTGGATGCATGTCCAGTGCTTGTTACTGTTATAATTTACATTAATTTTTATTGGTGGAACAGTTAACTGACTATCCCAAAATGACTTAGGATACAATCAGAATATTGAACTGCTTCCAAAATTCTTTTAAGTAGGATTTATATGGATTTTAAAGGGTGCCATCTACTTCACTGTGTTAAATCATCAGCAGAGCCAAAAAGAAAACTTAGATTCATACAGTTGTCCATAGTACCCACCATCTGCAGGCCTTATCTTTATATGCTGTATCAACACAAGAACAATGAAATACCATATTCCTTGCACCATTTACCTGAATAAGACTTGCATAAATCCCTGTAATATCACTGAAGGTCATCGTCAAGTATCAGAGATTCTCACATTTTTTAGATTTGTCAGTAGAGATACCTAAGGAATATTAAACATCCAAACCCTTCAACAACAATTATCCTTATTAAATAAAATCCTTATCAGCTGTATCTTTAGTACAAAAGAAATTATAAGCACCAAGACACATCCGTAGCAAAAATCCATAGCCGTACCTGATTTCTGCAAGAGAATATTAATCAAGAAAAGTTTTAACTTTATCAACTGCACTAATGAAAAGGCATTTTCCATTACTTACTACACAAAGCTCAATGGGGTGAAGAAGAACAAATCTTAAGCCTCCAGATTTTAGCTGATGTATTATATCTCCAATTTCACAATACTTTTAAAGCACCTTAGATTTCAAATCAAGGAATATACATTGTAAAGAGGATTTGCACAATAAAACTAACACCTGCCTGACTTTTCCATTAGGACACTGATTGTATTAAAATATAAATTGGTACATTTATGAAACAAGTTCATTTTTAGGTAATGATTTTAGTGCTGTTGGTATTTATTAAATCGAGGCAGTGAAAATAGGACCACTTTTTGTAAAAACAGTGACCAATATTTAATTGGAATTATGTAGCGTGCAGTTTAATTATTCAATTATTTTAAAAGCAGAAATCAAAATGAAAAATGCATGCATGTATGGGAACAAAACTTGGACTTTACAGCTGAAACAAAAAAATTTAATCCAAAAATTTGAGCCAATTTCCATTTTACATGATTTCTGCCAGACCACAGATTTTCAAAAATGTAACACTTATTTGTGAGTTTGGCTCTTAGAGCAGTTTTAAGGGCATATTATAGCAATGAATACTTTTTAAAACAATAATCTTTTCAAAATACAAGACTTCCAACTCAAACTACAGTTCAGAAAGCTTTATGCCAGACTGTAGTCTGACCTAGTATGAGTGCATATTTTACATGTATGACATGCATGTAGTTGACTAAAAGCAAGTTATACAATGACTTTTTCAGTGTCACAGAATACTAAACAAAATACCTTGAGACTGCTAGATGATGATGCAGAGAAATCCATAGTCCATACCACATCTAGAGAAGCACAAGAGTGTAAAATAGGTCTCACTAGTATGCATAGTTTACTCATTCCTGGTCTCTTGTAGTTCGGTCCCACGTTTTGAACATGCATTTTCTTCTTTAACATAGTTTTTGCATTTGATATTTAAACATACAATCAGGTCTAAGAATATAATAGTTCAGAAATTTGAGTTTCCACCAAGCATAAATGATTAATCAGTAGTAAGGAAAAGAATATTCCATTGCTTTTCCTAAGAGCTTCTGAAACTTCCCAAGATAAGTATAGATTTTTTTCAGCAAGGTGGGCAAACCCCTTTTGTAATACATTTCTACTCACAAATATATTTTAGAGCTTTAACACTGGTATACTGTGTAAAGCAGCCAGGAGACAGGATTAGCAGTGGAGCCTTGACTAATTTTCTGTGATGTTACCAGGTCCATGGTCGATTTGGAAGAGAGTAAATGTCCTTCAAAAGTTCAGTCAAAAATGGTGTTGGTATTTATCCTACTACCACAGATGAAGATAAAATTTGGCCACAAATCTTTATATAATAAGCAGTATCTTGGCTATCCACAGACAAAATTGGCAACAGCAAAATCAGTGTTCTACAAACAAACTGGAAGTATGAAGTGGTAGGGAGCTACAGGTGATTCCAAAACAAGATGCATTGCCAAACGTACTGCTGTCAAGTGTCTTCCTAGCTTTGGAAAAGGGCAACTTCTCTGCCTCAGGCACCAGACACAAACCAATTGGCAGAAGAACATGAGTGTTTGTGAGCCAGCACAGGATTCCTGTATTGAGGAGGAAAAGGTAAGGAAAGTAAAGCCAGAAAAGCATCTTGCTAAGTGGTACAAGTAACATGTCATGTCTCAGTGTGTCCAGTGCAGCTAGGCTTTCAGAGTTTCTCATCATGGCAAAGAACAGCACAGAAAATCCTTACATTGTCTGGAGGAGAAGTGGGCAAAAAAGTCATGATAACAGTGTGTCCATGGAAACTTTTCACAGGAAAAAAAATAAGTATTCAATTAACAAAAGTAAAACCATGGGATCTGTGACTTCTAAGACTGTGCTAACCTTGATATGGCAAGTCACTGCAAAAGTAATCATTATACCTCCAGTCTTAACAGATATTCTGGCTTGTTTTAAAAAGGTTAATAAAGCTTTCTACATTGCTCTGGCTTTCTGATAGCACAAATTTAACATACATTACAATCCAGGAAAAAATGTTTCTTTAGGACTTTACTTAGAGCTACTGTCTTTTTAAATCATAAAAGAAATCCAGTCTCCAAAAACTCCCTTACATGTTTGACACTAACCTACTACCTTGATCTCCTGAGCAAACACTGAAAGAATGAGACTGAGTATAATGTCCTGTGCTGTACTGATTAGCTGGAGAAGAGCAAAATGTAGACAGTCTTTTATCCTGCCCCTAGATGTTGCAGTCAAGTTTTCCTTCAAGAAAGAAGAAGCAGTAAGAAGGAAATTTGGTGTAAGTAAAGATTACTTCCACTTCTCTGTTTGTTCTGTTCTCCCTGATTTTTCTTCACATTTTCTTCCCACTTGTTATAGCTGTTGTCCAGCAAGACTGTTTTATCAATGACATTTACCCACCCACTGTTTTGGTTTTTTGTGTGTTTTTTTTTTTTTTTCCTATGAGATAGTGAGTATCCATTATGATTCCCAGTAAGGAACAATAGAAACCATGGTTTTGTCTCTGCTAAGTAGGATTCCTTTTCCAAAGCTTTATCTGCCTGAAAATTTAGTAGCTGTTCAACTTTACCACAGGATGGTTTCAGCAGCAAAGCCAGATGTTGGTCATCCCTACCCCTAGCACTTATCACCACTCAAAACTTTGTACATTCTTATCACTATCAAGATTCATGGTTGAGAGGCCACACCATAACAGTGTCAGTCAAATGATGTACACATCATAAATTCTATAAAAAAGAAACAGCAGAAGAGGCAGTGAGATATGCTATATGGAAAGTAACAAGCTGCCAGGGCAGTGAAGAGTGAGGGAAGCTGTCTTCTGTAAAAAAAACAGCACTTCTGAGACTGTAACCTCAACTACATACTCAGGCTCTATAGGGACAAAATTAAGGGACAGATACCTCCCACTGACTGTCATCCCAACTATCAGCAGAGAGGTCTACTGACTATACAAATAAACTTGAATAAAAATTTCTAAATTATTTTTTCAAGGTTTTTATCTGAACAATTTGGAACTCATCATTCCCATCTCAGTGCAAGAAGTGAAAGCCAAGGAAAGACTGCAATTTCACAGAAAGAGTAGTTTATGTATCTGGAGTTTATTCACTATAGAAAAACTGAACATTTTCTGAGATACATACCAATTGTGTATCAGTGTCATCAGTAGTACCGTGTAGTCTCTCTCCAGCAACAAGGTTTGTCTGCAACAATGATTTTTACAGAAATAAATTTTTAAATAAAAAGTTAATGATTCTCTATTTGTTTATTGATTGAATTGTGGAGTTTTGAGGGTTATCATTTCACACTTTTTTTTTTTTCCCATATTCAGCAAGAAAAAGAATAGAAAAATATGTTAAATACACATTGTTTTAAACAGTCATTTGACTAAATACTAAACAATCATGATAGAACAATGAGTGGGTGACCCGTGTTATAATCATACAAAGCCAATTTTTATAAGAATATATAGTTTTATTTAGGTTCAATCGATTTAGGGTGGGAAGCAATAGGCAAAGCAGCGCTGGGTGCATGGAGAGCCGCAACTCTGCCACACGCACACCGAGTTTCAAAAAGCAGCGGTTTTTATACTCTTGTGCCATCATCTTTAACCAGTCTCCTCCCGTCAGATAGTTGTCCTGCTCTTTTCCATTGGGTCATTAGGGTTGCTGGGGTGCGTGTCCTCCTCCTATTGGGTCTTTCGAAGGTCTCGAAGCCTTGATCTCTTGGCGCGCTTTTCTCCTATTGGGTCTTTTAGAAGCCCCATGATCTCATCCTTTTGGCGGGCTTTTCTTCAAACAGCAGTTACTCATCAGCTCTAGGTGGGGTTTCTGAGGCACGGTTACATTGTTCCAATCTGAATGACACACTACACATTTAATTGTTTAACATTTACAGATCATTCAAGTGTACCTACCTGCCTTGCCCAACCTAGCAAATTAGTTACAATAGTTTATTACACCAGTGTCCTATGCTGATTTACAGGACATTCAAACCATGTATCTGAGACACAGCAGACAGGGAAATGCAAACAGGAAATAACAATTTCCTTCTAAAAAAATTGAACTCCATCCAGTACAAAATGCTGGGATTCTGAAATACAGTCATAAGCCAAAAATGAGGACAAAACATTGAATTATCTTGGGAGTTAGGGGTTCAAGTGTATTTTTTTTTTTTTTAATCTCAACCATAATAATATCATTCTTTAGGTAAAATGAAAGCTTTGCATTATATAAAAATAAAAGCTGACATTGTTCCATGCCTAACACCTGAACCTCAAAGTAATTCCTCTTCCCCATCAGTTCTGCTGGAATTTCCAACAGGATTGCACTGTTTTAGCTGGCCCATAGCTGCTCACTTTTCTGGGTACTGTTCTCAGTACTTATGCTTCCAAAACGGCAGTACAAAAAACACTTACTGGCATCAGATGACACCAACACAGGAGCAAGGTTTATTTTTTCTGACCTTTTCCCCAACCATCATTCATAATGTGCTCAGTGTGGGACTTATTGTTATATGACATAGCCAGAAAAAAACTGAAATATAAAGTTGATTTTTAAAAAGAATCCTTTAACTATTTGAAATACAATTCTTATTTTAATTGAACTAAAGCATTTTAACATCTTAATGAAATTTTCAAAAATAAGAATGTGTTCCCATCAATTGTTGATTTTTTCAGTCAAGCAGCTCTAGAAATATACAGTGAATCAACACTTCTAACCTCCGTATTCTTCCTTGAACAAAGACAACTGCAGACAATTACAGGTAATGAAAATTCAAAACATTTGTGCTGGAGGAAACTGAAAAATTCAGAAGAGGATTTGCTGCTTTTAAAGGCTAATTACAAACATCCACATCTTGCACAGATAAAACACTATTATACATAGGCAAGGCAAAATAATTTACTTCTGTCCAAAATTTTGGTAGTGAGATGAAACCGAACAATGGTTTTCTCCATTTCCCTAAGGTATCACCAAAACTGTTCCTGAGGTTTGGAGACTGGACCTAACAGGTCACAAAATTCAAGTCCCCTATCAAAGGGCCCTGAACATAAAAGCACAGAGAGATCTGTCAAGCTGTAGCTCTCCAAGTTCTCCCAGCTTCCATGCTGTAGGGTACACTGCAAAGCAACCCTGCCTTACAGCCAGAGGTCACTGACAGCCTGAGGCCTCCAGCAGTCCCAAAGTTAATGCTTCTCTTGAAAACGTGAATACTTTCAGTGGTGCAAGTTTATATAAAAATAAAAGAGTTTAGTAAACATTCCAGTTTTGGTGGACTGCCCAGTTCTAATAAAATATCCACAGAAAAGAAAGACTGCTGACTAGCTCACCAAACATGGCCAATTAACAACCAGAAGGTGGGAATCAGCCATGACTTGGCTCACTTGGAGCTAGATGGAAATAAGAAATCAACACAGCTGAAGGCTTTTGTCAGACCTAGTGTACTAGCCACAGATTAATAATTTAATTTCCTCCTGGCTCTCTGTTTCCAAGGAACTCATGAGCTTTTGACATTACTCCTTTACCAGGATTACAAAACTCCCAGCTCTAAAAGTAGGAGCCAAGAGCTCCTTAAGTTCTAACTCACTTCAGTAGTTTCTTTCCCATAATGTATTTTTCAGTAGGAAGAGATAACATTACTGTCATCTAATGCTATTAAGTCATTTACACGATTAAAAAGTAATTATGAACAAGTATTGTTGGATTTGATTAAAATACCCTGTATCACTTGTCGTGTATAATACACCGTACCCTTGATACATACGGAACTTTGAAAGGTGAACTAAAAATACAATAATTTATATAATTAAAAGTAGACAGGAACACAAAAACAGTGTGGAGGTGGCTATGGCTTGTGATAGGCAGTTTATATGTCAGCAGACAGAATAAATTTAAATCAGGTTTAATTACCAGTTTTTGGAAGTTCTCAATCGCCTTTCATAGAAATTATTATCATACCATATCCTACTAAATAATATTTATTAAAGCAATTTAAAAAACATACTCTTATTAAATCTAATTTAAATATTACTTGCAAAACTCAGCTATTCAATGACAACATACTGGACTCTAGAAAAAGCAAAAATTTTCATATAAATCACACAGTTTTAATGAAGAGTATTTAGAACTAAGGTGGTTGTTCTTCCATTTCCATACACAAAAGCCTTTGCATTTTGAAAATCTTGTAATGACCAAATTCCATACCTGCTCTGAAAAGGCTTAAGATGCAAGACTGACAGCTCAAGCTGGGACTCCCAAAGAGAACATCTAGGGCTACTGACTAGGAGGAAAGCATAAAGCATTTGTAACCATGAATCAAGCCAGTATCTTAGGGGAGAAGAACACAGAGGGAGAGTGGGATTGAGAAAGCAAATTGAAAAATCACCTACTTGAGACTGAAAGTAGACGTATCGAAAGCTCCATGAAAGGAATTTTTTAAAAAGCAGGTAGTCAAAATTCTGCCTCGGAGCTCATGATGTATCACAATGCTGTTTCAGCTTGCAGAGCTCTCCAGCTTTGCATCACGAAGCTCACACTAGGGAGGCTGCGTGGCCCTTTGCAATTCTGGAATCTCAACTACAACCTCCCAGGTCGGCCTGAGGGCAGGTTTCCAGGGTCTGACAAATTTGCAACTGGGATCTAGATGAATTGCAGGGGCCTGTCAAACAGCGTAACTGTTTCCTGATGTTTCCACTCTGCAGTGCGACCACTGTTCTAGCAGAACTCATTTTAAAAAATATATCCCAGAGAAAATTCTGCAGGATGTGTAACTACAGACAAGGACAGTGCTGTGCCTAAAATAGGAAGTGCAATGAAGCAGACTGATGAGATGATACATCAGTTCCCATTAGCTCTTCCTTTTTTGCTGAGTCCTGCGGGTCTTAATGGTACCTGCCTCTCCTCTCTTGCCACCCCAGTCTAGTCAGGGAAGCCAACTGAGAAAACTGGTTTCGTTCCATAGTCAGTGTCTACTGCACAAAGAGCCACAGGCTCTCCAGGCTCATATCAACCGTTAGCAAATGATCTCGTTTTAATACTTAAATTAAATAATGACTTATTCATTTATATGAAATTTATTACATTATATTTGAGATATAAGCACTAAATTTACTTAAGTAATGTTTTATTAATTTTTAAAAATTACTTGAAAGAGTAACAAATTCCACTTGCTATTTAAATAATTTAATTCCTTAACTGAGTAATTGTTTTATTTTACATTTCAAAAAGTATGAGAAACTTGCTGTTACGTCCTGCTGGGAAGCGGCTTTTACCTTTAAAAAAATTGCCTATGGTTCAGAAATGTTTAAATATTAAATGCTAAAGTCACTCTGCTGTCATGATCTCCTCAAATCAGGGAATAAATGTATATAAAATACACGTTACTCCATTAACCTCAAATTTTAACCATTGTTCAGCAGTCAAATTTGATGCTATGCTAATAATGAAGTTATAGTTTATTTTAGAGAATGAAACTATAACATGGAGAAGTGATATCCTTACCTTGGAAAAGCAGAGGGTACAACTCTTAACTCTGTATTCAGTCCGTAAATAAAGGGTGCCTACAGGCAAAAACAATGCCAAAAGCTGGAGAATATATCTTCTTTCCTCAGGAAAGTTTGGTGCCTTGAATGTTTGGAGAATCTGTGTGCCCCACTGAGCCACTCTCTCCGTGCACAGAGCATCACTCCCACCTCAAAAGCAAGGTCCTGGGAAAGGTATGGCAAAGGGCAACACAGGCAATCAGAGTTATCCTCATGAACAGTTTCCTTAAGAAAGAATCATTGTTCTTGGGACACATTAAGTTAAATACATATTTTCAGTCTGGAACAGAGATGAATCGAGGGGGATATAGATGTTAATGAGGGATAAAATTATGAAAGTCATGGAGGAGGTGAAAACTTTGGCGGAGCTGCAGGGCGGCCTCTGTGCGGAGAGGCCGGGGCTGCCCCGAGCCGGACACAGCCGGTTCCAGCCGGCTCCAACCCACCCACCGCAGGGCACGGCTCGGCCCCTCACACCGGGGGTGATCGCACAGGGAAAATGCACTTAAGGAAGGGTAAGAAAAATTGCTTGGCAGTGAGAAGTGAGGAAAAGTGTGAGAGAAACAACTTTGTAGACACCAAGGTCAGTGAAGAAGGAGGGGGAGGAGGTGCTCCAGGCACCGGAGCAGAGATTCCCCCACAGCCCCTGGAAAAGACCATGGTGAAGCAGGTTGTATCCCTGCAGCCCGTGGAGGACCACATCAGAACAGATATCTGCCTGCAGCTCATGGAGGAGCCTGCAGCAGACCTACAAGTTTTTTTCATTTTATTTTCTCCCCTGTCCTGTTGAGGGGAGTGACAGAGTAGCTGGGTAGGTGTCTGGCTGCTGGCCAAGGTCAAGCCACCAAACTTGGTGTCCCTGGACACTGGCACAGAATTACAGACTTATTTTAATGTGCTGAAGGCATCTCCTGTGGCTCACTGTCAGACTATTGGTCTGATCTGTACAGCCATCCTTCTGGAATTTGAGAACAACTCCACATCCTGTCAGTGGTGCACTTAATGGCAACGTGACATGTAGACCTAACATCAGTTGTGAGTAGGTGGAAGAAAAGGTGTCTAGATTTACCTCAGAAGAGGCAAAAGTGAGATCTCACAAGCAGTTTATCTTTACACCGCCTTGCCTTAGCACATACACAAAGTCAGTTTTTAGAGGAAGGTAGTATTAAAAAAAGCAAAACTGGACAAACAGCAGTTTTATTTGGCAAAATCATCTATACCTCTCCCTTTGTACATAGATAAAGAACTTATTTTTGAGTTTAGTAGTGCTTCCAGTCCAAGCCAGTAAGTATGGCTGGAGCTATAAACAAGAGCCTACATGCCACTTTTACTCAGAATGGTAACTTCAATATTTAAAGTGAGATTATAGACTAAATTACTCAAAACCTGCTATTTTACCAATACCTTCCAGCTATTCCTCCTGTGTTTTCAGAAGACCCACATAACTTCTCATTATACAGTGCAGAGAAATCAACAAGAATAAAGACTCACAGGATGTACCACTGAGAAGCATACTGATGCAGGTGAAATTAAGAGAGAGGAAGTGTAAATGATAACAGGGATGCTGAAGTGGCTTGCACATCTTTGCTAACCAGATTAGACTAATGTGGGAATTGCTACAGGGAAGTCAAATACTGGTACTCAATATAGTGTAAGAATTATACTTACATTAGTTCTCAAATAACACAGCAAAAGCTTTAGCCTATTGACTAGATGTAATTTTCTGCCAAAACTGGAAAGCCAAAAGCTAAAGGCTATCAGATCTGATCCTGATGATTTTGACAAATTAAGACAGGCAGAGATCATTTGCTTAAGAAGCAGAGTGTGCACTGGCATAAGAAAAATGGTACCGAAGAGTGAGTTCAATAAACTCTAATAACGTAAGGTTTGCATTGTAAAGGTAGTTCAAGATGGCAATGTCATGCATACTTTCCAGTCCATTCTTTGAACTTGCAGGTGCATCTTGCCCTGAATACAACTATCATCTGCAAGTAAGAACTTTAGTAAGGTCTAATTTACCAAGAAAAGAAAACACCTATCATTTTAGGAGCTATGCTAATGCAAAAATCTGTGTTATACATTTTCCAGAAAAAAAATCATCCCAATATAATATAAAAAATGAAAACCAGATGGAATTCTACCTTCCACATGTTATGGAACTTGGGCAAAAAAAAAAAACTTTCCATTTTCCAGTGTGATAGGAAGTCAAAGGATTAATGCTAATACCATAACAACAGATACTCATGAAAAATGTGTGCATTATCACTCTGCCCATTTCCCTCAATAAACTCCTAAAACAGCAGTCAGGAAAACACCAGCTTGAGTAGAATGAATGACATATGTGCTGTGTTTCTGCCTGATAGCATAGTGTCCAGGTAGTGAGACAGTGACAAATTCCATCACATGTTCCTGAGAAATAATTATACACATTGAAGCCAATTAGGACTCAAGTTCCAGCATTTTCTAGTAACATGCAGATCTTGTGTGTATCAGTTTTAATTGTGGATGCCTTTTTCCAGGAGTTCAAAATGAAGTGATATGAACAAACAATGTGGTATCATTTAACTCACATCCCCTCAGTAATATGGAATCACCATGGTTCCAAAATCCAACAAACAATTAACATGTTGAATTTTAAGTCAGTTATATCCAACTAATCACCAATTACCTGTCTACTTTTTCTAGTTTAGTTTGGTGAAGTATATAAAATTTAAAGAGCTCTAGGGAAAAAAAAAAAAAAATAAGGAGCGCTGAAGTAAGCATGCTTTTACATTAAAAGTCATTCCTATGCATGTCTGTGAACTACTGAGTTTAACTGGGCTACATCTGCTCCTGGTTTTGTGAGTTCTGAATGATTATCTGTCCTTTACATTTTATTGAGTTGTCTCTTCCTTTTTCCTTACTTTATGTCTTTTTGGGGTACAGTTTATACAGAATGATGCACCAGAGAAATGAACAACCTAAAAATCTGCAAGTTGTGTAAGAGGTGGTTGTTCTCAGAGATATTCAAAAAGCATACTGTGAGAGACCGAAAAGTCATATGACTGTCTCAAAGATTGCTCATGTCTGTGTAAACCTCAAGCTGCTGTGGCCTGTGGATTGGTCTGGGGAATGTCAATTGGTCTGGGGAGTGTCTCCCAGAGAAGCGGGAGTGTATTGAAGGATGCACCCCCCACTTCTTTGCGGTTGTATTGTCGGACTCCTTAGACAAGCCTCAAAGGGGCAGAGGTGTGCTGAGCTGGCCCCATCCTGGAGTTGTTTGTGGCTTTATCTTGTAGGCCAGACCCCATGCACCATTGCTAATGAAAAGAGGCAAATGTTCCTGCCCTGAAGCCAGATGCAACAAAACCTCTGGGACCAGAGAAAAAAGAAACTAAAGGTGGGCAGATATGCTAATCAGCAAATACAATGAACTTAAACAGGCAACAGAAAACTTTGCTCAATGTGCATCCACCATCGAAGCCAGATCCGTGTGCACCCACCACCGAAGAACTGAAGACTGAGGACCAACAGGACGCCACTTGATCCATGGTGGTGACTATTCTTGCAGGCCTATCCCACATCCTTGCTTTATTTCTGTCTTTTCCTTCTATTCTGTCCTATCGCTACCCCTCTTTACATTTTTAATAATAAAAGCCTGGTTTGGGTATACGGCCTTTGACCTCGTTCGTGTCTTAATTTCGTTCTTGGGATCATATCGAATCCTCCCCTGACATTGGATTGGGACACACACAGATTCACAGACTTAGTTATTGTGATTTCAGAAAGAATAACTGTGGCAAGGATGTGGTCTTATGCTGACCTCCCAGAGACCAATAATCATGGACACTCAACATTAGAAACAGAATGAGAAATGACAGTTTCCAGATTAAACATTTCTGCCCCACAATGTAAAAAAAAGGCTCCAGTTGCTTTCTTCAAGGGAATTCCATGCTCTATCGCAGGAGAGAGTACAACACCGTATCATGTCCTGAAATGCACTTTACGTCTGCTCATTTTATGCAATGTGAGTTATACTGATTCATGGTAGCAAAAATCCTACTGACTTCCTGGATCAGACCCTTAGTGCATCTTTATGAGCCACCGCAACAGTAAATCACTTATCTCAATGGATTTGGAAGCAGAGAAAAAGGAGAGAGAGCACATCACAAGGCTGAACACAAGCAAGACTGTGGTAAATATCAACATTTCAGTCCAAAGCCCCTATTCTGCTACTGCTAGTCCTATTAAATGTTCTTCTGTTTGAATGAAAAACTATCTGAGCTCCCAGTTTTGCTTCTGCTCAGCTCAGAACTGCCCCTGTCTGGGATTCCTGCCTCAGTCCCATTACAAATTCTTCATTCCTATTAGAAACACAACCCAGTCAGTATTCCAAGGACACACATGCATTAGGAGAAACAGACAGTTCGTGAAATATTGCCAATTTTATTTAGAGAGGAAGATCAAGTTGTATCTGCATATACTGTTATAGCCTAGTAGATTGAACACTGTAATAGGTGGGAAATTCAGGCTCATCATCCTGCTCGGCATTAGGCAGTTCAAAATGATGTTCCTAGAATCTCTACAAAGTACCCTGAACAGCAGGATAGGAGCTATACCAGATGTGGTATCTCATGTGCTTCTTGAAGCCATGCTATGAATGGACGCATCAGAATGATGCTATCAATTTAAGCTCCAATGATCAATGATCTCCCCAGAGCAAGAACAGAAGAACTCATGGCACTCAGGAAAAATTAAAAAATATATAATAAGAAAATCAAAAGTGGACGTTCATACAAATAATGAGTGAGAGCTTGTTTGAGTCTGTTCACTCAAATTAAAGACTTTTACCACCGATATTTAATGTTGCACTGAATGTTTTTAAAAACCCACTTCAGCTATCATATCTATTTATCTGAGGAAAAGTGATAGCAAGCCCTCAGGCAGATAGGAAAAGGGCAACATTACTTTATGCATTATTTTAAAAAGGCATGTAGGAAAGAAGTGGAAAACAAAATGTTGCTCTTTCCAAATGACAGCAGATCTGCAGCCTGGAGAGAGTTCAGTTTTCCCCTGACAGGAGTTCAAGGGTGGGGTAGAAATTAGCACTTAAATGTAAAGCTGTTTTATTAGCCATTTGTTTGCACAACATAGATGAGTAAAGTTTATCTGTAATACAGAAGAGCAAAAGTAGTGTATTTTTTTTCTGGAAACCACAGCTAAAATATTGTCCTCCAGAAGTTTTCTGACCTGTCATCAAGAACTATCTTTCTGCATAAATAAACTCTATTTTTCCTGAGTGCCTCGTCTTTATTTTTGAGAAACCTTTCATCTAAAGCTGATCTTTGTGACTGTATTGCCTTAGTATGTGAGCTGAAGTTGTTAAGACAAGCAATACAGTTTTGAGAACAAATTTCCAAAGCAGGAAGGATATAGAAAGGAATGAGTTGGAGGGTGGGAAAACCTGCAATGCATTCAAGAAAGAAAAAGTTCTCTTTCACTTCAAAACAACTTTTAAAATTTTTTTGTTAATTAAAACACTATAAAAAGCATTTCATAGTTTGTTTCTTCTAAATTCATTAGTAATATTCAAATCTGGGGAAAAAGCTTTCATGTTATGGTCAAGAAGACAGTGAACTGAAATTATTTTAAAGAGAAATATCAAGCATGTAAAAACATCCATTTTCCAGTCCATTACATCCTCCCAGACCCCTTTCTGCTTTTATATTCTCTTTACCAAATTGAGTCAAGGTTGATATTTTTACTTTTCTTCCATGTTTTTCTCATTGTCCTAAAAAGTTAGCTAGCGTGCTGGAATGCAGAACACTGATGGGAAAAAATATGTGTTTAAGATTACATGGACCCTGTAATGACTGGGTATAGGTAATGGAATGTCTCCTGTTTCCATCTATGGACAATGTCATATACAATGTTTATATCTCATTCTTTCATTATACTCTTTATATTAACATCATTTGCCATAACAACAGATTTTCCATAATACAGGGGAAAAAAATATCAGAAGTTCCCATGGCTGGAAATTTCTCAAGTTAAATATGATCTGTTCTCAAATTTTAAAATAAAATTTTACATTTTTTTCCTGAAAAAGCATTAAGAGATTTAATGTTAATCTTTGGGGAGGATAAATTTAAAAAGCCAAGAAAATTATCTTCACTTGACATGTGCACTGAGAAGATGCTGAAAACACTAATTAGTCATTAACACAGATAAATTTTTAGTCTTCTATTAATCTCAATTTTTAGTCTTAATGCCTCAGAGACAAAATGCTATTAACTGTTGTTATTATTTGTATAATAGTAGAGTTACAAGTCCCCATTTCAGGCTCCCCTTGTGCTAGGAATTGCAGAAATACATAATAAAAAAAAAAGTTCCTACCCCAAATAATCTTATAACATAAAATTAGACTGCAGTAAATGACATCAGTAAGGCAATGCAAGGGACAGTAGTCAGAGCAAAGCACTGTTTTACAGCATTTTTCCTGAAACCATTTGCTCACATCAAGACTGCATCCACTAATATCTCCAGACAGACCAGTGGGTTAGGTCAGTCAAAGGTCCTATGGTTTCCTTTTGTTCAAACATTTTTCTGTATTCCAGTAAGTGGAAGAATCTTAAGCAAATGTAGGCAGCATGATGACTAATTACAACCTGTCATAATAAATAACTGGATCCATTCAAATTCAGCAGTTCATGTAAAGGAAGAACTCCCAGCTGATTTGTGCACATGAAAGAAATGTTAGCTTCATTTAGTTTTCTGTTATTCAGTTCTGTCCCTTCTTGCAGCCTAGATTATCATCACACAAGTGATATATTCTGGGGATATATTTTTAGAACTGCTAGTAGAAAAGTAACCCTTACATTTGAAAAAGTTTCAAACAAATAAGGAATCCTGACAAATTTGACAACCTGCATCAGACAAAGCTGTATGGTGGAAAACAATACCAAACTGAAAGGAAAATAAAAATAGAATAGCTAATGTGAGGAAAGAGATTGTACAAGTTTCCTACAGCTCTACACAGTAAAGCTTTTGATGAAACAAGAACTTTATTCTTTACAACGAAAATGCCAATTCTGTGGTATTATGAAGCTAAACAAATGGCTTTTAACTAGCGAATAGACTGTGAAAAAAAAAAAAAATTAAGAAAAGGGGTATCTCTTGAGATTGGAATTTGCTTTTATGTTTGACTGATTCAGTGTTACATATGGTATCTACTAAAATTATTTTAATTAAGTTGAGAATATACAGTCTACTAGAGCTGTTCGGGGGTTTTCTGTCAAAGTAGAGTATTACAAACCCTAAGGTTCAAAAAAGTGGAGTGAAATCTGCTGCCCCCCTCCCAGTTGATAGATTTTTCTTAAGGCTATATTGTATATTTTTACCTGACAAGCTTTTTCAAAATAGCCCTGGGCCACCTTCAGGCCATGTGGAAGCCACAGTGTTGCTCATTCTCACAAATGTATATGTTAAGAAGAGTTAAACATTCACTGAACAAGTTCTGATTCATTGCATCATATTGTAAAGCATCCATCCCAATCTATCAATTGAGAGGAAGCACAAGGCTATACCTTCCCCAGCTTCCCCATATTAATTCTGCTCCTGCATCACCAATATCCATCCAAATAATTTCTTCCCCACCTGAGCAGTGAAATACATACTTCCAATTTCTCTGTGTTTCTTTTTTTCTTTTTTAATTATTCCTTTGGAAGTTATTAATCTGTCTCTTCCAAACTAGTATTTCAGAGAAAGAAGAGTGAGAGCACAGATTATCTTCATCATTCTCTCTGTTCCTTCTTTCTCCCTTGTGAGAATAGCATTAGATGATTTCTCTCTCCCTTCCATTTTCCAAAATTACTTCTCAAAAGCTGAGGGAGAAAGGAAAATCTTGACTGCTCTTCCAGCAAGGTGTGGAAGCAAACAGGTAGTACTGTATTTGTCTTAAAATAATTACAGTAAACTGTCAACAAATTTGTGATTTTTATGTGTTCTGGATGTGCGCAAGTACAGTTCAACACATCCTCTCATGCATTTTTTTTTCATGTATCTTCCTCTTTTGTCAAGAGTACCTCCAGCATATCTCTATAGCTCTTTGAAACCTTAGAGCCACTACTGTGTGGAGCATTTCCTCCAGCAGTACAAAAAATTATTCACAATATCACTATAAAGTCTGTTTATCCCATGAAGCGTCAGTTTTAAGAAGTCCCAGGTACAACATTACACAGATGATATAGTAAATCTTTGATTAACTATACTTACCTTTGACTAACTAACTTACATCTCAGTTCATTCTCTGGACACCTTTGAGCAGGACTTCCTCACACGACGATTATCTCCTCCCCATATCAGGCTTGCTAGTTGCCAGTAACCCCTCAGTTTCTTGCCACCTGAACAGATTTCCCATACCCTTTGGTCTCTCCATCCCTTGCTCTTCAGCACTGAGTAATTGGCCCATAAGACTGTTGTTCTTAGCTTTCACTCCTCCTTTTCTTCTGAATTCTGCCCTTAGAAAGGTTTCTGCTTGTCTCCTAACCCTTTTCCCATCCTTGAGTTCCTTCCACACAGCAGGGAAAGTGTGCTGTTTCTCCATCTTTGTCTTCATCTCTGAATTGTCTGTAGGCAAACATCTCTGCTCCTTTTTTCAGTTCTGTCCAGAAATCTTGCTGTATCCTGTGTCTTACCAGGGATTTCTCACCAGGCCTCACTGGGCTCCTTGGATAAGCAGTTTATTCAGTACAGTGAAGGTTTCTCACTGCAGAAAGGGCAAAATGACAGACCTGATGCTGAGAATAGGAGTAATAACCTCAGTAAAATTATCTGAGTTTCAGCGTGGAACTGTGATCGGGCTTTAGAAAAGACAGGAATTTGATTATCATCTTAATAGAAAAGCTAATTAATCTAACTAATAGTTATGGCAAGATATTCTGGTAAAAAGAATACAGCAGATGATGGTCATCATAAAAGGAAACAGTTGAGGAATGATTTTATTGTTAAGATCTAAAAATATGATCTGGTAAAACACATAATTTGCATTCATTTCATTTTGTTTGGTAACATTTTCCACTGACTAATAAATGATCAGAATATTTGTGAAAAACTGTCAGTTTGACATGAAACATTAAAACATCACTGCACGTCATCAATAAGATTCTCATTGCCTCCCTTTATGTAGATAGTCTATGCCATTGTGGTATTTTAGTGCATCACAAATGTTGATACATTCACCCACATAAATTACTTTATGAATACAGAATATAGACTTGATAGTCCAAATAAGAGTGTAAGTTGGCAGATCTTGGATGAGCTCATTGTATGGAATTTAAGGCAGCCAAAATTGTTTGCAGTTTTTCTCAAACTTTTCCAGTAATTTACACAAAACTAAAGTGACAAAAAGAAGCTATGACATATCTTACAAACCATTTTTGTCATTTTCCTGTAGGAGGATTGTGCTAAATCACTTTGGAATAGAAAGGATTTGAACCTGACAGTTCCCTTGTATTGGATAAGTCGTCTCTTTGCTGTGCCACCACATGAAAAGTGTACTGGCTAAGGAGAAGAACAGAAATTCACACTGCTGTTTCTGCATTCTGCATCTGGACCATTTTTGTCTTAGCTTCTACAAAAATTACCAAGAATAAATCAGTTCAGAAGAGACATTTTGCACAACCCTAAATAATTTGCTGGAGATAAGCCCTGATGTTCCTCTTTCCATGATACCTGAATGACAAGAAAATCCTTCTTCTCTAATTCTGCTGAATTATTTTATCCTTCTTTTTGGTCCCTAACACAATAAAGCTTGCCTCTTTTGATTTTAAACTCCACAAGATGGGAATTATATCTTTTTGTACACGAGTAAATCCATTATACAATGGAGTTGTAATCTTCATGGTGTTCCTGGGGAACTACTACTCTAAAAAGTATATTAGGGAAAATTCACAGGTTTTTCAATGCAAGAAAACCTACCACCCTGTGCTTGTTTGCTGGATCCCCATTCTGGATTGCAGTGAGAACCATCATCCTAAAACTACAACAGCAGCCATAGTAATAATGAGAGAATTTCAAACTCTTATTTATCTATAAAAATATCATAAGCACAAAAGAAATATTCATGTACAAATTATGCATATGGAATACAGTAGACATTTCAGGACAAAGGAATAGAAGAGTACTGGAGCTCAGTTGTGACAGTGATTTTCACTGCTCATGAGAAGATAATTTCAAATGGTTTAAGACGTCTCATAAAATTAAAGAAAAATACTAATTGAAAACAATCAACCAAATATCTTCGCAAGTGAATATTATCATTAGGGGCAAATATTATATATAAACACAATATTTTCATCTGATCTGGCATACTAGCTAATAGCAACTAGAAATAATTATAGGCTGAGATGCTTGTAGATAGACGGTGACCTCATTAATCACTGTGATGGAGATACTGGTAGCTCCCTGCAGTGAGCCATTATAGAAATGCATCAAATAACAAACAATGACAGCTAGCTGTGAGTGAAGTCTGACAGATGGTCAATAAATTCAGAACTGACACATTTTTGTAATGAAAAGGTAGGTTTGAGGTCTTTTGGGGTTCTAAGAGTGCTTCTCTGGAGCACCAAATCTGGGTCATAAAACTTAATGTCCAGTTCAAGCCCTTTAGATATAAAGGAAAGGATAAAAATCAAATTCTTGAGAGAGTAATTAGACTGCAGTATACACAAGTTTCTAAATACCAGTGACACTTACTAGTTCACTACCGTTAGGAATGCTGCATCATTTCTAGTCTGCCACCACACCATGCTGTGCACCACCACAACACATTTTATGCTAATGTGATGAGACATCACACAGTTTGATATGATGTGAAACAACACAGTGGTGAAAACTTATGGACCAACATAATTACTTTCAGATAAGAATTATTAACTCAGCTGGCAGAACTCTGATCTAAATGTGTACGATCTGAGGATAAATAAATAGATTAGATAGATTTACTGAGAACAATTTGCAAGAATTGATATTCCATTGTGTCTGACTCTGCACACAGCTCTATTTAAAGTGCTTCTCCCTATACAATAGCATATACATGTATTAATCTCCCTCTTGCCCTTTTCAAGACTGCTGTCTTTTGTTAATATTTCTGTGTTTTCCAGGTTTTGCCCTTTATAATTAATTAAAACAAACATTTTTTGTTGTGTTTGGGGGTTTTTAAATAGCTGAATTGGCTAACAGTGTGTTAATGAAATAAATCTCTTCAGAAGAAGCGTTATTGAAGGAGTAATCACAAAACTGGTAATTAAAAATAGATGTCTAGATCCTCAGCAAGAGTAAAGAACTTCTAAACTCTGGAACAGAGCCGGCTTCCTTTTCTGCAGGGTAGTCCCTGAAGTCCTCATGACCAGTTTATTGAAGGAGTTACACTGGACCAGGGAAATACAGCAAAAGAAAAATTGCAAAACATGCTTGCAAATAACAGCACTTGCCAGTTAATTTGGCTTATGGTTGTTGGATTTGTTCTTGAAAGCATTAAAGAGAGTTAGATTTTATTCAAAATTTAAAAAAAAAAAAAAAACCAAAATATAGATAAGATCTGTGCATGCACAAATGTGCAGGAGAGCATATGAGTATAGGTAATGTGCTTTCAAAAACTGAGTAAAGGAAAAGGAAGGAGGAAGGCGCCTATCTAAGCAAAGGGGGCCAAAGTAAACAATGAGCAGCAGTAGCGGAAGACAGAAGTCAGGGACTGAAGTGATACCACCACAAGAATTCAAGAGGCTCCCATTTCCTGGAAGACACTGAGGATCAAGGATGCATCTGGTAATTCTGCTGACTGTCTGAACACAACTGACAGAATAGATGAACTTTTGGTTTTATTTAGTTTGGAATACTTAACAGAGCAGTAAGATGTTCTCTAAAAGCCTAAAGAAGAGACCTGGCACTAACACGTTCAATACAGGACAAAGACCACTGTGCACATTTATGCTGCTAAGAATAGAGAATAGCTGGTGACAGCATGACACTAAGTAAAGAGCAGAGTATTCAATCTATGCCCTTCTTCGGCAGATATATAAAAGCAATCTACTGTTTATAAGAGGGAGAAATGACACAGCAGCTTCCTAAACACTCTGGTGTTGTGTTCCCGCTGTAGAATGAAGCAGGTGAAGAAAAAACACATCTAGCTTCGGCTTTCTTATTAGAGATAGGTTTGGTGTGAATTTCCAGGTTTGAATATGACAAAAGAAAATAGAATTTTTATAAAGCAGGTGATAAATCTGCTTATGAGTTTCATCAGACAATTTCTAAATCTGTGATCCATTGAAGAGGATGTCCTGTGCTGGACTAAGGGAAGTCACCAAAATATTTCAAATATCCTAAAGTATTCTGTGCCTGGATTTTACCTCTATCTGTCATTCCCTATGCTCAGTGAACAATCTGCTCTAACTACTCTTAATGACAAGAATCAAAACTGCAGGATTTTTTCCTCAGGCACAGTAGTTTTGCTTATTTCTTCCCATCAAGGACCAAAAACATTGCTATGTGACATAGGTAACCATTCATGCAACACTGAGAGAAAATTACAAATACCTTGTAGTGAACTGTTCAGGAAAAATTGATAAGCAGCAATTTGTCCAAGAAAATTATTCATTCACCGATTATGAATAATAACTAATCACTGAAAATTATGACTTGAACTAGGATAATCCAAAATCAGATAAAAGAATAAATTCACTGAAACCTTAATTGTAAGTAGTGAACCAAAAACATAACCAGGTCTCCTGACAACCACTTATCACTCATTGTCAGTAGCCATTGCTGACTTCTACATAAAAGGAGCCTTTCAAATGCATCTGCTTTTGAAAACCACTTCCTTGCTTTGCATTGTACCTTTTTTTTTTCTTTTTCTATTTTTTTCATTTGTGAAAGGTTTTAATAAGAACTATTTGCTTTTAAAGGAAGCAATATTTCAAAGGTAGAGTAGATTAATGGGCAGAGAAAAAAATTAAGTTGCTTATCTTTTTTTGCTCATTAATGGTAGACTTTTCTTCTTAAAAGAGCTATTAAAAAATAAAAAACTTGTCATTTTCCCCTTTCTTACTGCCTACTCTAAGCCCAGTAATATTTTCATAGGCTGTATTGCAAAGCAACTGTAAATGATAGAGTGATTAAGGATTTCTTCAAGTAGATTGTTATGAAAATGAGTTGACCCCATCCCCTTTTGTCAATAAAATAGGATATTACCAAAAGGCAGCTTTTGCAATCACATCTGAATTGGTTTTCAAGCTTCACAGAAAGGTCAGTTCAAACAGTGACAAACATCACCTTGGTAGGCACCACTGCCTACCTCCAAGTTGGGAAAGCTTTTATTAGCTCCCATTCATGCTGAGGGTCAGCTTTTCAGTGTTCTTTTCTGAGAGACTGTGGCATGAACGCTCTTGAAATCTCCATTTACTTAATGAAAATAATATTACTGAATGAAAGATAATCAATTGATGTTTTCATTATGCCAAGTAATTTTCTGCCAGTGTTTCAATTCTCCTTAGCAACATGTATCTGTGAGGGTTGCAACCTATAAGCCCTTTACAGTAACTGTCTCTCACTCCTGCAAAAGACGTCATAATCAGTATGGGAGGGTTAGCCGTTTGAATCTACTGAAGTAGCTACCTAGAGTTCTGTTTCTCCACTCCTAAACAAATTTATTTGTACTTTTTTTTTATTGTTACTTCTTTTATTTCTGGGAAGTATTCTGTCTTTTGACACAGCTGTGTTAAGGGAATAAAGTAGTAATACAGAAGTAGGGTCTCATTTAGTGAACCCCACTGTCAGGGAGAGACAGGAATGGTTTGCTTTGCCTGGGAAGGAAGGCTGGGAGCCACGAGCAGCAGCAAGGCAGGCAGGGCAGTGACAAGGGACATGGACCATGAGTGAGATGGGCAGAGCAAGTCCCATGACAGTAACTCAGTTCAGCCTACAAATTAGAAGCCAGGCAAGTCCAGAGGGGTGATTTGAATCTGGAGTCATGGCAGGAATTCGAGTCAGCAAGTCAGGACCAGGAACAGTGAGGTGCACAGCCAGGCAAGGGTCAAAGCTGAGTGCCTCAGTTTAAACACAGCTCCCAAGCAGAGAGGCCAGACACAGCTCCTTTCCCAGCAGCCTGACGCAGGGTCACGGCTGCACCACAGAGCTGGCTGGGAGCCTTCCTTTAAGATATCTTTTAGAGATACCCATTATCTCTAACACTCAAATTAATGCGTTAGGACCCAATAAAGGTTATATCGTATCCTAGGGATGGAAACAGGTACTTCTGCCAAAGAGAGAATCAAGAGGATGCATAGACCTAGAGGATACATAAACAGAGTATTTAGAGAGTAATGTTCACGACAGAACACTTGGAAAAACACCGAAGACAAAGCAGAACTTTTCATGGTTTTTCATTGATTTTACTGAAAAGAAGTCTTTCATTTAATCTAATGAAAATCTTTCCAAAGCCAAGGGCTTAATTTCATGCATAGGACTTAATAAATAAGAAGATTTAGTCATAATCATAAGCATTTTATAACACCGTATATTAGTTAGAAATATTTTGTGTGAAAAAAAAAATTATTCCTGGAAGAACTTTGAAATCTTTTATTAATTTAAATGTTTGCCTAGTAGTTTTACCCTTGAAAATGTAAGAAAGCATTTTTACAAAGAAAAAATATTTAATGTCATTATATTTGTTTCTAATTTTTGTTTTTAATTATTCAGCTAGAAAGGTTACTACATATAATTTTTAAAATAAATAGACAATGATAAGAAAAATTAAAATTAATTTAAGCTAACAGAGATGTTCAGAGTGACATAATTTTTTCAGATTTTCAACACAACAAGGAGCAGAGAGGATTTTCTCATGCCTTTGTCTGGAATTTTAAGTTCAGCTAAAGATTGGGTTATTCACACAGCTCTAGTTAAGACATAAAAATACTTCATGAACACTATTAAATAAGTTTCAACATCTATAAAATCTTAACATCTTTCTGTTTCACAGAATGTTTTACAGTTTCAGTCTTGAGAAACAAAAGCTTATGAAGTGCTAGGTATAATAGCAGACTAAGATTCCCTCATGAATTCAAGAAGTATTATAAGCCTTCTGACTTTTCCAGTGTATTTCAGTTCTGGAATCATTTTGTGAATTATATTAGTGCTAATCCACTGTGGGATAACAGGATATAATAGAATATGAAGAGATGCAATTATGGTTTTCTGTGTACAATTCAATAATTCCAAAATGCAAGTGCTTCTTTTTAAAGACCTAGATATGCCTTACTCCCACAGCTTTAGAGCTTAGTATGAGCACAGAAGTGTGCCATAACATTGGGTACATCAACATCACTGATGGCACTGGACTGTAACTGTCTACATATCAAATTATTAAGGTAAACTCATTCATTTTTCCAAGAAGTCAGGTTAACCTATGAAGCAACATTCAGCTCCATAAGAAAGCTACTAGTATATGTGATAATTTATTTAGAGCTTGTCTAGATGCCTTTACGTCACACTAAAATCTGCAATGTGAACATATCAACATACTAGAACTGTCTGGCTGGGCTGATAAAATTATTAGATCAGGTTAGGATTGGATTAGATTTATTTAGATAAAGATAACAATTTAGTAGCAGCCATGTCAAAAAAGACTCAATAAAGTCTATGAAATGGTCAGAAAAACTGTGGTGAGGCACATTGCTTATTTTAGGTCAGGATGTTAAGAAGCATGATAAACACATCATTTACAGTGCTGGTCCAAGTTTAGCAGGATTTTCTAGCTCATCCCACTCAATCTTGTGAGGCTCATGTTCAAAAAATGATATATTCTACTTCTCCCAGAAACAGTAGCAACAAACCCAGAAGTCAAAGGGTTAGAGTAACTAATATGACTGACACTCTTAATAGGATACCTTGAGTGAACTTTGTCAAGGATTTAGATTAATTAGTTAATGGATTAATTAGTTAATATTATACCCCAGGGAAGCTATTATTAGCAGAAGCGTGGGTGACGTGTCTTAGGGATCTGTAATAATTAATAATAAAGGTAAACAAGAAATGTCCTTTTGTAACTGTAGAAAATAATAGCTGTCAGCAAAGGTAACTCAATGAAAATGCTGTATTACCAGCTGTATTGCCACCATTTAGTGTGCACCAGCCCTGTCAGCAACTGCTCGATGCTGGGAGCCAGCCAGGCCGTTTTGGCCAATCTCTACTCATCAGAGTGCAATGTAATTTGGGATCTACCATATGGCAATAAACATGGCTACACAGATACAGTACAGCCCCTTTATCACAATGTTATTAAGCGTTAAGAACATTATGTGACAAAAACAGAGCAGACTGTCTAGGGTTGCCTTGCTGCTGCCTACATATATGAAATATGTTAGCATAATATTTTGCTTTGCCACCTCAGAGAGATAAGTATCCTTTCTGAAATTGAATAAACAAATATTTCATTACTGTAGTCAGTTTTAATACACAAATCCTTCCATGTGTATGGTTTAAGGACTGATATGAGTCTGAGGGATAAAGCTGAAATGCTTACAGCCTACACAGAAGCTCCCAGTTTCTTATATAGTTAGACTGGTCACATTTTCTTCCTCAGAAGAGATTGCTTACACCATTCACATATATCCAGTAACAGAAGAACTTAGGTTGACATATTTAAAGCAGAAATATTTAAAGCTTGATAGAAACTGATGTGTGTGTTATTCTTTTTTTTTTTTTTTTTTTTTTTTTTTTCTTGCTTTTCTGCCACAAGCATCTGTCAGGAAGCTACAGTGTGCCTCTAATAGCATACACTGGCCTCTGTTTTCTCTTGCCTTTCAGTATTACACTTAAAGTGCAACTACCTGCTGAGACAATAAACATGACTTCCCATGACTTTTCAGTAAATGAAGCTCACTTCTGAGGCCCCAGGGTATAGTCAATCTCAAATATAGATATGAGGTCTGGAATTAGAAATTTCATGATCAGCCAAGTGTACTTATAGCAGCTACATTTTGAAGGGGCATTCTTTCATCTATTAATTATATTCTACTTTCCCCTCTCACCAATACTAGCGACTCATCATTTTACATATTTAATGGAACATGACTAAAAATACATCAGAAAATTAATCGGTATTCATACTGTACCAAAGAATTTTCAGAGTTACCGTTTATTTCTTTCAGACAGGCTGCTAAGTCTTGGAAAATCTAGAAACAAAAGGAAAGGACTTACAAAAAAAAATTATTATGACAAGATAGCTGCAGGATATAACAGAAAATCAGTGTTCACTGCATAGCGCAGTTCAATATAGAAAGTAATTTCCCAATCTTTTTCTGTATCTTTGGCTGCCTACTTCCTTGCATGTCATATATCACAATACAAATTTTGCAAAGTGGATTGCACAGTGACACTGCCAGCCTCCCTAGGCCTCATCTTTAAAGTTAAAAAGATATAGAAATAGAGAGGGGGAGGTATGCTGATTTGTTTTAGTGATGCTTTTGTTGATCTCTCAAAATAAAGAATACCAAAGAGTAGACTCAAGTGAACAGAGTATACTGTAAGGAAAACTTCCGCTGTTGCAGTTTTCATGCTGGGTATATCAGAACTCAAGCATTTATTTTAAAAGGTATGTCTTCCCCTGTATGTGTGAAAGGACATTCTTTTAAAGTATTAAATTTTACAATGCAATTTCTAATTAGCAGGAAAAAACAGAGATTTGTTTGGGGTTTTTTTTAATAATGTTTGTTTATTTTGAACCTAAAAGCCTCACTCATCTGCACTAGGGAAAGTAGGATTTATACTGCCTCTACTGGAATTAAGACTGAGGGAACATGAAAAGCTGTGAATTTGCCTATGGTGGATTTTCTGGTTTAGACTGTATCATGAAATGCCCTGGTATATTCACCTTTGCTGAAAAGGCTATTAGCATGCATACATCCAAATTAGAGACACTATAAAATATTAATTATTGCACATGGAATATATTTTGAAAATTGACTAGAAGTGAGAGAAGATTTTGTTCTTTTCTGAAAATATATTTATGGGATGGGACAGGATGGATAGGGTAAGAATGAAGAGAAGCTGCTTGAAAAAGATATAGAATTTACATATTCTGCCTGGTAGGTAGAAGAAAATAGACGATGAGGATTTGGTTGCTTGAATGGGAGGGAAGGGGGAATATCTGATTTACTTCTAAAACCAGTGAAAATTAAAGAAAGTGTGCACAGAATGAAGAATTCTCTGGTTTACTAAAAGTGCATGATCTCAAGATTTTCAATTATCCTGGAAGGTATAACCCAATCCAGTGAACACTGATGACTGGCAATTAAAGTTATGCACTGAAATGCAGGCAAGGAAATATTTTTCCTAAATCTGTGTATTTTCTGTCATATAAATAAAAACACCCTTTAGAAACCCTTTTAAGTCAGTCAGTCTGTGTCTTTAATTTACCTACCATACAATTTTGAGGAGTTAAATCATGTCCTAAATGCCTTTTTTTTTTTTTTCCCATCTAGAGCAATAGATATGACACAAAGACTAAAGCTTTCAGAAGCATGCAGTTTATTAGGGAACATAAAGATCAGAAATATCCAAAAGAACTAACCACATACTGAAGGATTTGAAGAAGAAACTGGAATTTCATGTTTCTAAGCACACTAATCCTACCATGTAACACCATATTGTTGCTCCCTCTTGCTTGCTCTAGCTCTATGAATCCTTAATTACTGTATGCAAAGTGGAACAACTTCAAAAGCAGGACATCAGAAAAACCTTGCCTGAAAAACCTCATGAGCTTGGTGATAAGACGTGTGCAAAAAAGCGATGTTCATATCCTCAGAATGTCCTAGCCAGGGAAGGGCCCGACCTTGAGTTGGATGCTTTTAGGTGAGTGTCTTGGATACCTGCAGGGCTGTTCAATAAAAGCAATCACTCTTTGTATAGCACTATTTTGTGAGAAAGTGCAGATGCATACTTACAGAACAAAGCCACTTTGGGTCAAAGTAAAAAAGTTATGTCCATGAGACATTCATAATTTTAGACACAGCCTTTTGTAATAAATAATTTTAGAAAGACCTCACAAATAATTGCAGATTTATGGGACTCATTACCAAAAGTACTTAAGAATTTTCACAAATGATGCAGCTTCTAGATTACATCCTGCAGTTTTTTACTTACAACAAAACACATGCAACAAGCAAAATTCTGGACCAATACGAGAAAATAAAACAGAGCAGGGGATGAATATTTTAAAGTTTTTAAGGTGTTCAGAAAAGACCACTATGATCATGCTAAAGAACACAAACCATACTGGAAAACTTGAGATGAGATAGAAATCCAATAGGATATTTACGGATGCATAAAAATGTTATAGAAAGATCTGCTTCTGGAACCTATAAGTGGCTTAACTCTCAAAATGAGAAAGCTTTACCTTTGCATTCTAGGATATGCTCAGTGGAAACCAGGGCACAAACAGCACTTTAGACTATGCTAATTCATACCCTTTTCAGGCATTAGCATGTAAAATATTTGATAAGAAGAGCATAATCATATAATTTATGTTGCTATTATTATTATTACAGGCCCAAATGATGCAGGTTTTTAATGTTTATGATGTAAATTTGCACCAAAAAGAGGTTTTTCTTTGAGGGAAGACTAGTGCATTATTTCACTTACTGCTAAAATTTATTACAATAGTATACCACAAGCTTGTGTTTTAATAGGGATAATTAAACAAAATGTCAATCTAGCTATCCCTAAATTGTTTGGAGGATAATTACTACGAAGGTTACATGTCTAAAGTAGGATATAAAGGAGGATTTTACATAGAAAACAAAACGATATATTATAGAACATGATTGTTCAGTTTGTCCACTTAAGCATGTAGCACAAACCCCACAGGTTATCACAGAACTGTTGAATGCATAAAAGCCTTATTTTTGCCCTAGCAGGTAAGTGTCATAGTTCAATTTTCTATTCTCTTTTTTTTTTTTTTTTTCCCCAGTTATATTTCAGTGCTCTCTTTCCTCCTGCTTTCTTTACCATTCAACAATGTTATGCCTTCTCCATAATCCCTCACAGCTCTACATATGCCTGAAAAGGTACTGCAGAGGAAACTGCAAACTAGAAACAAGAAAGCTGATGTACTGTTTCCAGACTGTCAGACATTTATATTTTCAAGAATTTTGTATTACTGCATGAGATTAATTCACCAGTAAATTTTATTAATTGGAAAAGATACTAAATTTCTGAAAATCTCAGAGATTTATATCGACTAGATTTATTTTTTTTTTAAATTGCTTTTCCTTTTGCACATAAAGTCTATGAGGAATTGTGGCCAGATTTTATTTTAGATTAGCCCAATATATTAATGCAAACTTCTGACAAAGCTCCCAAACTTTAGGTAATATTCACCCTAAAATATTAATTCATCTATGGCTCCTCCAGGTTGATAAATGGGGTATATGCTCCTCTTTTAATTTTTGTTTTTATTATTTTATTTTTGTTGGAAAGTTTTCATTGGGCTTTATTTCAAAGTCTGCTTAGTTGTCCTCTGTGTATATTAAGAGAAAGCAAATATATAATTGCTTGTCACTTCTGTACACTTTACAAACTCTCTGTAATGTAAAGCCTGCATCACTTAAGTGGATGAGACAGAGGTTAAAACTGAGGTGTTTTGGTGGGTTATATGAGAAGTTTCCACAGTGCTACACACACTTGACCCTAGCCAAGATTTAACTGTGACCTACTTGTATGAATACTGACATTTACCGAATACTTTTACATGAACATATGTTAATGATGCGAACTGCCTGAGTGAAAATAAAATTTAAAAAAATAATTAAAAAAAAGAGAGTGAATGAAAGGAATCAGAAAAAAAAAAAAAGTGATAGCTGAATATCTAATTAAAGGCCAAAGACCAACAAGCACTGAGAGGAGCAAAAGAAGAAAATTTTAGTTTTTTGAAATATGAAGATACAAACCGGAATTGTGCAGAAATGGAGAAGTGAGAATCCAAGCTGGCCAAAGTAACCCAATGATTAAGAGGTCTGGGAGTCAGCACCTGTAAAAAAAAAAAAAAAAAAAAAAAAAAAAAAAGTATATATATATATATATAGGGTTTAGGCTTTAAGCAAGAGTCCAAATGAATCTAACTTGAAGTGACTGTTTCCAGGGGACATTTGAACAATTTGAGATGTAAATATTAATTATATAGATGAGATAAAAAGTAAAATAATGTCTTTGTCTGTTTTTCCAACATAGACAACAAACATGGAAGTTTGGATTGTAAACTATGAAGTATAATGTCGATTTTTTAAGTAAACAGAGTGAAAATTATATATCTCAGAGCTTCATGACCAATTCCATGGTGCTGCTTGCTTGGCATCAAGGGATCCTGCCTGGAGTTGGCATTTGAAATACTGTACTTGAAATACTGTATTTGACATAGCAAATAACTCATCTGGCATACCTAAATGAGCATTTAATTAATTAATTAGTCTTAATTTAATAAATTGTGTAAATAAAAAAAAATAATATTGCATACATTTGACTAATACGATGAGGTACTCTGCTATGAGTAAAAGTCATGACCAGTGTCATTTAATGGACACTTGCTACACATTTATGTGTGTATGAATCAGAGTTGCTGTTTTCTTCACATGCTGCCATCCAACTGAGGCACAATTCTATGTACAAAAGCAGGTTTCATGACTACAGTTTTATTACGGTTATTTCTTATAAAATTTCATTTTGCAAACTGGTTTTAAAACCATTTAAATACCCATTAATTTTCAGTGCATTATATAAATTAGAAAATTGCAGAAAACTCTGAGTCCAAAGAAGGATTCTCGATGGTCTTGGAAAGTGTGTGTTTCTGGTTAATCATCCAATGATATTGCATTGCCTACTTTGTGTGGCAGGTGGGTCATTAATAAAGAAAAGAAATGAAGCCATAAAGGGACCTCTTTGACACACCCATGTTAATTATCCTCCCATGTGAGTATTTATTTGCACAGATACTTTGGAACTCTTCATATGACTTGCAAGTACTGTGTTACTATATTTGATCATGTCTTTGAAGCTTTTCATTAAAGATACTATCATTCCTAATAATTTTCCCAGTCTCAGAATAGAAATTCCTTGCAAATTGACCTTTCTTATACTGAAAAAATTATCTAAAAATGCACTTTTATGGTTTTCTGTTGACAAAAGTAAGTTTTTGCAAATAACCTTGAAGGAAAATGAGAATAAAATTGTCTTTAATTGTTGGGGATTGCTTTGAAGACTGATTCTATTCAATAATTTGGAAAACAAGGGAGTTTTGCATGAGGAAATGAAAAAGCATAACAAATAGCAGATGCTGTCAGAAGAATGGCGTAGATGTTTTAGACTAAAAAGAAGTACCACACATTTCATGGACTGGAAAACAGGTCACAATGCTGTCAGTTCCATCAGCAAAATGAGCAGAAGCCCTAGATGTTTTCTACCTTGTAATCTTCAGATTTTAGAAGTCTCTCTGGGTTTTCTGGGTTAAATCCTTTGGCAGCAACAGGCTGTAAATATACCTCAGCTGCTAGCGAATAACCACTCTGTAAGAAATATACACTTTACTGTTCAGGAGACCCATAGTAATTTTCCATGCAACCAACCTCCATATAACGGAAGACAGGCATGTGCACTGTTTTTATATACAGCTGATGACACTTACTTGCATTTTTGGCTGCTGATGTCAAGCCACTACATACGGAAGGATGCAGAAGGGTGAAAAAAATGTACATCTACTTCAGTGATCAGAAAGAAAAGATGTTTCCCTAGGAGCAGAAGAAATGTGAGATCTTGCCTCCCTAAAGCCCTCACATTTTTGCCAAGATTATAGGCAGATTTAGTGAATAAAAGAGAACACAGTAGATAATAAAAGACATCCTCCCTACAGTTTTCTTTTGCCTGGAGGATGAATTGCTCCAGTGGATGGCCTCCCTGCCTTTCATGATGAGGTCAAGAAACTTGCTGTCACTACCATTGTTATGATTAATGATCCGACTGGTAGTGACAGTAATCAAACCATAGTCTCTGGAGTACAGCTTGATTGTGCTAGTATCCCAGTGGCTTGAGTCACTACACTGGCAGGGGATCTATCTGCTTCTGTTACAGGCATCTTCTGTTCCTCTTGAAACAACTTTTCATGAAAGTACAGGAGAAACCAGAATGATTCATGACTATTAAGAAGAATAAAGCATTAAATTAATGTTTTAAAAACTGAATGACAAAAACCTTTGTAACAATTGGAAAAATACTGCATAATGAATAATTAAACTACTAATAATATAATCCTCTTGAAAGCATGGAGCTACTAGTTGAGAAGATTAAGCATATAACAGCTTTCAATACAGCGAAAGTGATATAAGGGAAGAAGCTGTTTCCTTTTGCCTTTCTCCCTTCTCATTTTGTAACAAATTTTCAGCACATTAATTTTATATTAACAAATGTTCATTAGTTGAGTGTACAAAAATATCTGTATATAAGGATTACTATGTAAAAAGTTAGTATAGAAAATATCCCATTGGACAAAAAATGATAAGGATTAAAGGGTTAATTTTTGAAACTGGGGTGATGGCAAAGTCCGCTGAAAATGAGAAAGTGAAGACAGAAAGCAGCAAAGGAGATAACAGATGAAAAGAAAGAGACTTATAATAAGGTTATAGAAAAATAACAATGGAAAAATATATTAAACCTACTATGTTCTCAGGAAAAAAAAAAATCAACTTCCATCTGGTTAAATGCTATCTAAATTAATTCTTTGAATCACACAGAAGATACAGTACTAGAAATAGAAAGTACTTATAATATTCTTGTATCTAGTTAACAAGTCAACTCCTCTTTTCTGTTTCTCAGTATTTGAAGTTGTGTCTCCAGGCCTACCCCATGGGAGGAGTTTTAACACATTATGCTGCCATGAGGGAGACTAGGCTGGAAGGAAACAATGAACATTGGTGCTGGAAAGTCAAAAGGGAACACATGCTAATGATGATACTGTATTTGTGGAGAAAGTGAAAGATCACTGGAGGCAGCCTAACGGACTGCAGGCTTCCCAGGCTGTCCAGAAAAACTTTCAGTCTTTTTTTGCATAACACAACTTTGTTCCTTAATACATGTAGTCAGTCACTGATGCAAGGTCAGCTTCTGAGAAGTATCAGGAGGGAGCCCTTCTTGTTTGTAAGGAGGAGCTGAGTGAGCTGGATTAAGCAGGAGAATGGGTTTTAATTGTGGAAAGACAACTTTCTTGCCTTGTTCTAACACATGGACAGATGCTGCCATGCAGGTGTAGTTTCTGTTTAAAAGAGCGCTCAGTGTGGAGAAGTCTATAAGCTATGTAACTCGTACTTCAGGGAGCTCTGACCCTGATCCCTTGCCTTGACAGAACCAATTAGCTGCCTATTATCTTACCAGGGTTTGGAAAAATAAAAGGACCAAAAGGTACAATACCCAAATCTATAGGTGTAACATTGTCCTCCAAAGGAATCAAGGTCCTATAACCAGTCTAGCACAAAAAAACAACAAAAAAAACCCCAACCAAACAAACAAAAAAAGATCCACAAACAACAAAGGCTTTGGTAGCTTTTACTACCATGAAGAAAAAAGTGTGAGATAGATTTCACTCTAATTTTAAGCTCTTTTATTGCAGTTTAGAAAATAATTTTATTTCCTCTCATAGTGTTTTACGTGAACAGTCATCTACCAGATAGACATTGACTCCCTTGTCATAGAAGGGAAGAATGTATGTTTCACTTTAAATTAATCTTATCAATAAAGCATTCATGGAAAAGAGCTGAACCACATTTATTTGCTGCTAAGCACTAGCTCAGAGAACTAAATTTTAATCTCATTATAATATGACCTTCCAAAGTCTATTGCTCTGTTCCTTAGCCCTTTTCAGGATGGAAGAGAGAATGGTTGCTTTGTTTTGTTCTTAAATTTAACTGTATTTAGAGCATGTAGAAGAAGATGCGCCAAGTCAAGTGTTTAGTTTCCCTAGATAAAATGTGGATGGGGATTGGGAGGGGAGTGAAGGCAAGAGCAATAATAAGCTTTAATTTGGATACGAAAATAGCCTTCATAAAACAAGGATAAACAACATTGCAGTCTAATTTACCCCCACATAAAATGCAAAGTAGAACTTTGTGTGTAATAAAATATTAGTGTCTTTATTGCCAGCATAATCTTAACTAATCTTTTCTTACATTATTTCTATAGTTACAGTAATTCATCTGCATGAAATCTGACTGAATAAGGTTAGCCTTGCAATTGAAACCACACCAATTTTTCCCTCCCTTTTATTCACAAAATCCTTCATTAGTATTTGCTTATGTTCCTAAGTCAGTCCCAGGCAGGATCAGCCTCTAGCCTCCTCAGAATGTCAGCAGCCCAAAACAGTTTTCTTCTGTACATCCCCTTCCTTTGTAATACATAAATACAATCTTCTGGGGCTCTGTAATTATCCAAAATGAGCTTTACTGTTGCAAATTACTTCAGCACCCTATGATTTATCTGTTGTAAACACACTTTATAATATTTATATTCTTATTAGAACCTCCACTAATAATGAACTGACAGTACATAAATATTTACATGATAGTACATGGACAAATGTTTGATACCCTTATATTAGTTACATTTCTTGTTCTCCCTATCACATTTTGAAAAAAACCCTAAACCTTGGCAATTTGCCGTGTTCACAGAAATACCTTTGAAGATGGCTCAGAACATTAGCTGGCTTCACATTTGCCACACTTTTCTTTAAAAGAATAGCATTCCTTCATACTTATGCAGTCTGGGTTATTGCTTCTTCACATTATGCATCATTACTCTGAGTAGGTGTCTTATCAGCAGCTCCAGTTGTTGTGGAGACGATTGGAATTAAGCACTGGAAGCTTTTTATTTATCTTACATGCTTTATTCCTACAAGATTTTCAGCATATAAGCTTCTTTGTTCAGCTCGGAATTGGATACATTGCCAGGCATTGTAAAATTTACATCTTTCTTTTTTTTATATTTGTTCCTAAATTGGATTGAAAACAAAGTATAGCTTTAATTAAAGCCCTGCTTAACAACAGACAATTTTTCCATGTGGTGGAATTTCTGATCAGTTTTGAAGATTTTGCAAAGGCCTAATATGTGACATTTACCACTAAGCTGCAAGTAGAACTGCAATATACTTAACCTGTGCTAAGTGTCTGACTGACAGTATTCTCACAAAGAAAACTGTAATAATGCTGTTGAAGTACTGACTTAGCCAACAAAAGCCATGGAATTTAAAGTGAAGGTTACTTTAAACTGCATATGATATGTAATAACACAAGTTCAAAAGATAAATGTTGAGGTTTAGAGAAGCAAAAGGAAAGAAAGGGAAGACAGTGACAGAAGGAAGGAGAGGGAGGATACCTAGGGTCTACCATTCTTCAACAAATCTATTTTGCATAACAGGGACACTCACAAAGTTTGGGAACACAGAATTAAAAATAAATGCCAACCTTTCTATCAAGGCTGACTCTACACTACTTATACTGTAGATGATGGAAGGATGAAAAGCAAAAATACAACCAAATTTACTGGTCAGACACATGCGTTGTTTGGAAAAAAATTAAAATGTCTGTTAAAGGCTGTTCAATAAATATTCCCCGTCCAAAGAATGACTGAGGCTTTTTTTCTTTTCTTTTTTCAATACTTGTCAGAAGTTGTCTGTAGTTCAAACGCAAATTTGTCGTTGCCCGATGAAACTGAAGATACTTGTTGTTTGAAGTAATTACCAACAATAATTGTACTTATTCTAGAGGTGATGTGAGAAAAGCATAGGCACTTCCCAGTCCCCACTGAACAAAGGACCAAAGATTATGACTTCCAGGAGGGCTGTCAGGAACACCTAAAGCACCTGTATAACATGCTTCATTTGTAACATGTTTACATGCCAGTAACCTAGTAGATCTGCTTTGAAGAGCTGAGCAATAGGCTCTCCCTCTTTGGGAGAAGACGGAGAGCAGAAGATCTGCCAGGTTTCCCTGCTGGGGTGGAGAAGAGACAATATGAAAAAAGTTACCCAACCAAGTATTACTACAAATTGGCTAATTTCTAAGTACCCTGAATTATAGCGCTGTACCTGTTACAGCAAATGTGCCCTGCAGATTACTCAGCTTGCCACAAAGGCTGTTCCTATTGCTGAGTCATTCACATGCTAAAATGGAAAATAACGGGAAAAAAGAAAAAGGTGTTGAAATAAAGTCTTACACAAAAGGGAATGAGTTGATACAGAAGCCCATGATAACAAAGTGCATTCTATTGCATGGGAAAAGTGTAAGATAACTTTTAAGTATCAAGCGTTTTTCTGGTTTGTAACAACTGCCTGACACTATCTTTTGAGCTGGGTTATGTCCAGAGTTGGTGCAGATGCTACAGTGAAAAGTAATGTTATCATGAAGCTGTATTAAATGGACAGACTGCTCAAGAGACACATTGTCCCACTTAAGAGCAGGTCTCTGTCCAGAACACTGGGTTGCACAGACACCACTTCAAGACTGAGGGACAGGACATCTTTTCTCTCTCATTATTTCCATGTAAATTTCATGTATTTTACTCATGTGCTTTAACAAAAAATGAATGTCATCTTTATGGAAGTAAAATGAACTGAGATTTCTGAAATTAGAAGTAAACGTAGCTTTACTACAGCTTTTCAGTACAGAAAAGCCCCAGAAGTATATAGTGAAGCAATAACACAACTTGGAAAATTAATTTTTGCCACAATATGAACAAAACCAAATGTACATCCAAAATTCAGAAATAGCTGCTGAAGAAGCACAAAATGTCTAATGTTATTTACAGTATTTTAAATCATTAAAATAGAAAAATAAATTTACATAAGACTAACAAGTATCACACTGTTTAAGTTTCGTGTTCTGTTCAGACAACACACCTTGTCTTTCTAGGAAGTATCTTTTCAGGTAGGTATTGGGGAAGTACCTAAGCAATCAAGGTCTAGGAAACAGATAAAAACAAGAACTGCAATATTATATTATACTCACAGTTCATCTAGTCCTATATCTTTTCTCCTGCAGTGGCTTACACCAAAGTAGAAAACTCACACAGTAGATGGATGTCATATAGTCTACTCCAGTAATATCTCCTTGAATTTCAAATAGCTACAGATTTTTTTAAACCCTGAATACAGTGGCCACCAATCTCATATGGATACAAAAAAACAAATCGAAATAAACACTTTTTTTTTTTTTTTCTCTGATGGGTCTTTTCATTGGTCAAATGCAGTGAGAAAATATATCAGTTTAAATTATAGATAAATCAAATGCCAAACATAATTTCTGAAATTGAGAATATTTTTAGATCGTATGACAGGGGGAAAAAAAAAAAAAAAAAGAAGGCTTTAAAATGGGTAATCTTCTATTTCACTAAATGTGCTCCCTGACTGAGACCTTGTACGCCAAGCTTCAGCCTGAAGCAAATTGTTATAGCCGAGCTATTAACTTCTAAAAATAGGGGGATGTAATGGAAACATTAAGAAACCCACTATTGGGCACAACCACAATCCAGGGGAGGATGAAACAACACTCGTTTATTTTTCCTTCTTTACCTCATCACATTAGTGCAGTCTGTGGCACTGAACTGTGCCTATGCCAAATGTGTTTTGTTTAGCTAGTTTCCTCCTAAACAGCAGCTTATGATGCTGATATTTAATCCCTATCTCCCTCTCTCTCTTGTTTTTAAAGAAACTTAATAGCAGCCAAATACTTCAGGTCAGGCACTTGCCATTTGTGACTCAGTATTTAAAAAAGGTGCTACTTCCCCAGGGAGAACAGACAGACTGGAGGATTGCAAGAGTGATCTGAAATTAAAATGCTTTGCAAAAGGAGGTTTTTCCATTTTCACTTGAACCCTTTTGAGAAACAGAATAGTAGAGTGAACATTTTGTTACAAAATGTGCTTCAGTGATTTACTTTTCTGTCATGAACTGTGCATTCTCTGTGTTTTATTGCAGTGTACAACATTTCTCATCATCTGCTATTTATTTTACATTCAGCACTGTAAAACCAAAGAAGCACTGACTCACGAGTCAGCAGGTGGGTGCCCCTCTTCAGAAGCATTCCATGCTTTTTTGCCAAACCATTTAGCACATCTGTAGCCTTCACTAAATCATTTTTAAAAGTAATATCGGTAATAAGAGTCAGAGAGCCTTGAAAGGTATGTGTGGTATGTGTTCTGCAAACAGGCTCTCAACAAAAATCCCCAGAGCTAGGAACAACAGTAAAAATCATCTCAAAGGAGCAGTAGAGAGTGGAGAAAATGGATCTTGGTATAGAGGACATGCTATTTATGGAGGTCAATCTGCATCAGCGACATAACATTTCAGGGCTATTCAGCTATAAACACATTCTCATGACTTGTGCAGGTTTTTAAGGAAGAGATCAAAAGATGAGCACACAAAATGAGTGTGTATGAGTGCTTCTATCCCAGCCCCTAACAGATTGCTTTTCTACTCTGCCCACAGTGGGGTGCATTGCAATCGGGGCAAAGGCAAAATGGAAAACAGGCTTTAGCACTTCAGAAGAACTAACTAAATCAGTACACTGAAGACCCAGAAAATGCATTTGCAATGCAGGAGTTTTCAGAAGTGTCAAGGAGACTTAGAAGCTCACTAGTGCCCATGCTCCTGAGTCACCTGGACAGTCCAAAAGTTGCTCCCAGTACTCCTGGCCAGAACGTTAGTTCTGCAGACATTTCACCGCAGGTAAATAGATACCTTTCCAGATACAGAGAACCTGTTAAAATCAAATTAAAGTCTCTTGGAGTGAGTATGGGACAGAAGGTTTGCCCTTATGCACAAGCCTGCAGAACTACACAGTTCAGAATTGCTTAGATCAATAGGCTACGTCTTAGAGTATTTTGCTTGCTTGTGGTGACAAGAGATTAGACTTTCAGAGTTTAAATGCCTAACTCTATTTGAATCCCACTTCTAAATCTGTCTCAATCCCTTTGATAACACTTTGGCTATTTGACAAGCAGGGTAATCTTTTGTCATACCAGTCTCTCCCGTGTGTTTTTCAGAAATCTGGCTTCTGAAACTGCATTTTCTGGACATTTTCTGGCTTCTAAAACTGCTGTTCTCCAGTTGCTGCCATACTATTCTTCCAATCATCTGGTCGTCTCAGCAAGACAACCTCATTTGCTTGCCCAGGAGCAGAATGCTGCACAGACACAGACCAGAAACAGCATGTGACAGTTGTAAAACATCTTCTCTTGATTTCTGCCAATATAGTTTAGACAATACATGGAACAGTCCCAAAAAGTTTCTGTTTTTGTTGAATCTCAAGAATATGAATGTTTATCTGTCTCCAGATCCTTTCTTGGTTTAGTCCCTCTTGGCACCAGGAAGTTCCAGGGAATCTGATAATGGAAAATCACATCTTGTATGTGACATGGAATTTGCAAAGTTTATCAAAATATTTGTTATATTCTATTTGAAGGAATACTCTCCAGAGCTCAAAATAGCTCAAGTGTTCACCTGGATACTGGATTTCAGAAAATATGCAGTGTTCCATGTTTCAAAAAGTTTATATTCTACAGAAAAAGACAACTGTCTTTCTACAGTTGCAAATGCTGAAATTACTTTGATTTCTTTAGCATTTTATGGGCACTTTGTGCAGGGCTGCATCTTACCTGGTAGTGCCTGTGAGATCCAAAAAGCAAAGCAGATGCAACAAAGCTCTTGATGGGTTGCACACTGAAATGCAAAACCTGCCCCATGAGCTGGAATGTGATGAATATGTGATAAGAGACATGGAGTCCACAAAAAAAATGAAGACAATATGTTGCAAAAAAGACAATAAACATGAGGAAAAAAAAATCCAGAAATGCCAGAGGGACACCAAAAAAAATGAGAAAAGAAAATGGAGAAATTAGAGAATCCAAGCAATTTTAATGTAAAGGAAAAATTCAGTTGATTTTAAAATAACTTTTAACCTATCAAGCTTCATGCAAATTAAACAACATGCTCTAAATTCACCAGTGATATGATTCCACAAGGCCAATTGTAACAGATAGGTGTAAATCAGTTCAGCTAACTGGAAGTAATGGATACAACAGAAGTAACATAATAAGCTAAAATATAACTAAAAAAGGTGTTTTGATAATAACAGATAGTAGTTAATAGTAATTTCCTTAGGAAGGATGGGTAGGTAAAAATTTTTTAAAAAAAGAAAAAAAATAAACCACTTTGTAGATAAATTTGCAGACAGATCAGAACTACCTACTATGTACACACAAGAGAGCACTGCAGCTTTCTGGGGCACAAGCATTCACCTTAAGATGCCATGTTAGTGTACAGGACATCGGTCCTAGTTAGTGCAAACAGAATTCATGTTGTGTCCTTTTCCTCCTTGCCTCCACTCAGGCGGCAGTGGCCAAGAAGGTACAGGAGAGCTCCCTTTGCGTGCTATTGTTGCTCAAGATCATGACAATAAAAGAGTTCACTTCCTGGCAACTGATTCTGCTCTGCAAGCACAACAGTAAAAATTTGTTTAAGGGAAGAAAGAAATGCTCTGAAGAGTATCCTGGAGTAATACAATCATGAGAGAAATAAAAGACCTTTGAGACAAGAACTTCCTTCTGTTGAAGAGGAAACAATATTATTGTAAACATTTCACTTGGAACGGAGAAGAGATGACAAACCTCAGAAAATGTCAGCCTTACCTGCAGCTGAACAGCTAGTATTAACAGTGATTTTACTGTACAGGATTGTAATGACTGTGTTAGCCATTATCAGACATATTTTGTTATTTCAGGTCCTCAGATTGTCCCACTAAGCAGCTACCACTCCTCACTACATCTGCCTCTTTAATATTAGCTTTGGTTTTTACACGTAGTCCATGTCTCTTCAAAACCCTGCAGCTTGTACCATCATTTATGCCTCTACAAACTGAGTGCTGAACATGCAGAAAATATCCCCAGATATTTCCTGACAAGACAGACTTTTTTTTTTTTTTTTTTTTTTCCACTGTCATTATCTATATGGGAAAGATATCAAGCAAGTACAATCATCTCAGTGTCACTGAGCATATTAGCTACCTTTAGTGAATCCTGAAGGGGGGTGGATCCCTTAAATCTATTTGTAAACTGCTTCTGGTGCAGTAGCCCAAATACAAAATGAGTCTAAATAAGCATTTTAGGAGCAACAGGGGATGCCTTTCCCTTTCCAGACTGTTGGCTGATTTGATCAGATGAGGTTTTCAAAAAGTGACTTCAGACAACAAGTACCATTGGAAGCCAATTAAACCTGTGTTTCTATTCCATTTAGACATTTTTGGAAATCCCAGTCCTATGAGATAAGTTCATACAGAAATTTAAGTGTCTGATTGTGACTTACTGTGTCTACCCACACTCAGATACCGTCTTATGTTGGAAGTGCCCCATATCCCCATAGTTCCTACATTTCTGATACAGTCAGAGACACCTATGTAGGTACTTATAGACTGTTATATGTATTTGACCAAACACTGATCTTGATGAGTGGCTCAGAGCCCTGGGTCTCCTATGCACTCTGGAAGAATTGTCCTCAATGCCCTGGGGGAACAGTCTGATAATCTATTGAATCTAATGAATGAACTGGGCAAAAAGGAGAAAGAGAAAATAAATTATTGAATTTTGGCTTGGTGTTTCAAATTCTCACCTGGGATCCAGGAAACCATATTCTTTGGTGGGTTGTGGGTTTTGTGTTTAGTGGTTTTGGGTGGGGTTTTGTGTATGTGCAATTATTAAAAAAATATAATATCTTGGAGAAAGAATAATTAAATTATTCATTCTCTTCAGACTGTTGTTTTGTGGGGTGTGTTTTCCCTGAGCTGTAGGAAGCCTGGATTTATGTTTCTGCTCTAAACTGTGCAACAGGGACTTGAAGATAAAGCTCAGTCCTGTCCCAGTGACTGCTGTATTGGATATCCATAGGTGTCAGGGAAGTCTTTGCTTGCCTCCCAGGAGAAAGAGCTGGCCATAAGTACTTAATTCTAGAAAGTTCATAGCTGACAATCTGATATCAGAGGGATTTCCAGTGGGAAATCACTGCCTTTCTGTGTTCTGGAATATGATGTCTGACCATGTTCAACTCTCAGGGGTTAGGCCCCGTCTCTATTTTCAGCTTCTCAAAGCAACTCGCCTGCTCAAGCAGCTGACGCCTGCTTATCTATTTTTTTAACATTATCTGTCTTGTCATTGTAGGCAGAAAATGCTTGTGGATTTGCAGGAACTGAAAGGGGGCAGTTTATTTTTTCAAAGAATCTATAGAAATCGTGACTCCATACTTATCGTAAACATCTGTCTGCTTTTCAGAAATAAATACGGATAATTTCTAAAGACCTCCTATTTTGTTACTTCTGATTGACAATTTTGCCCTCAAAGCACAAGACCATATTTGAGGGTATCAGTGAATTATATTGTAACACTCAGCAGAACTCAAGGATCTGTTGCAGAAGAGAGTCCTAACCTCTCCTGAGAGCACTGCAAGGTGAGCATGGCCAACTCTCTCACTTTGTGTTTAAAGAACAAGCAGGTAGAGCAGCTGTAACATTTCTACTACAAGGATAAACTTAAAAGAAAATCCAGTTAGATGTACAATGCAGGTGTTTAATCTCTACATAATAGAGACACAGATGGTGTTTCAAGATTGACATTGCCTAGCCAAAAGGTGGATTTCTCTGGATAGCAAGTCTTTACCATGTGTCTCCTTCGCAAACCAACCTCAACAGAGAATGGCATTATGACCACCAAGTAGCACTTCTTTTGCTAATACATTCAGATTCAAACTCAAATCTGAATCTTTTGTTTGTGTTTGATCAAAATACAATTTTTAAAAAAGTAGTTGCTAGTGTAATTTCCATTAGGGTTAATAATATTATTCTCTACATTATTAGTCTAATTTGCAGAGGTTAAAGAAAGAAATTTCATCATGCTAACAAGCATCTAATTCAGTCAGAAAATTTATCTCATTAGAACTGCATTTAAAGATTTAGTGAAGCTATTAGTGATTATTTTTCTGGTGCCCATATAAATATCTTTTTGTGTAAAAAAAATCAACCAAAGTTATGCAGTTTTAATAATCTCCTTCAGCATATGAGCACCAAAGGATGGAAATGTAACACTAAATGTAATAAAAAAGCAACAGTGTTCGGATAGCATTTCAGAAGAAATCGAATATTGCGAAGCATGGAATTACACACCAGAAATCTCATATAAATTTAAATGAAAAGTTCTAATGGGAGGTCTTTTAATCTAATGAAAACATATGAATTTGCAAAGGACAATGTCTCTCATTTAAGCTACCAAATTTGATCAAATACTCTCAAAAAGGTTTAGGTCTAATTGTATTTTCAAAAAATAACAGTTGACAGAGAAATGTAATAATCTTCTTGAAGACAACTAACAGAAAAAATTAATTAAACCAGGATGCTACAGCAGAGAAAATGAGGCCACTATAAGCCTTGTTTACCAGAGTAGAAACACTTTCAGCAAAGTAGGTATTGAAACATCAGACTTGTTTTATCGGTATTGTTTCATCAGTTTATCAAATGTTCAAATGGCTACTTCTTGAAATATCCTTTTTTCATGACTCGTCAAGTTTGACTATCTACAATTAATACAACACATACCTATGAGCCAATGAAACACTATACAATGGCTTCCCTCAGATACACTTCTTTCAATGATAAATATTTATATGAGTTAATTAAGTACACACTGTCTGGTAAGTGATCTGACATTATTTCTCTTGTTAATAGCAATAATAAATGAAACACTTTATGCTTTCATAGTTCTATATATTTGCATCCTAACATTATTTCTTTAGGCTTTCTGGCAAGGTTAAAAACCTGTTTCTAATTTATTACTCTCTTCTAAGCATGTCTTAATAAAATTAATACAATGTGATAATGCCTGATGGTACTATAATACTATTCATCGTGTTTCTTAAATAAGTTTGTATTATTTGGTTTGTTTGTAACAAATAAAAACTGGAGAAGTGAACAGTTCTGTATACATATTGCACTGATTATGCAAATGCCTACCTTACTCTCAAAAAATGTAAAATTTTCCTCAGATAAAAGGAAAACAGTTCTTCCTTTTAGCATTATGATGTACTAGATGAATTGAGAATTTAGCACATACTTTTATACTAACTACACTATTTCCTTGTATGATGAAATATATTTTTTTTGCTCCCAATCTGCTATTATTTTAAAAAATGCAGAGAATGTTTGTTTTTATAACCAAATTTTAAGAAGCACGGGTATTATCCACTTTTGTTCTCTAAACCATCTTAGAGCTAATTTTGACTTCAGGCAAACTTTTGATACAAATAGCTATGTAAGTTTTAGATATCAAAGAATATCCTAGACTTATTCTGTTTGAATTATACACCAGGTCTTGAAGAAAGTTTTAAAGGACTTAGCTCATTGGAAGTCATTATGCTTTTCATGGGCAGCCAGAACAAATGTTATTAAAATTAATATCTCAGTGAGATTCAATTATTTATCATAGGTTTTGCTTATAATGATACCACTCTCCTTTTTTACATCCTGACAAAAATTTGTATGAAATAATAGTTATTCACAAGCTAGTATTATTTGACTTCAGCGAAGAAAAAGATTTTCCTTTGCCTCACAGATTTTTTTTCGTTTGCTGTGCTTTCTAAAGAAGGATTCAGTTTTTGTATTGAAAGTTTTTTTCAGAATGAGGTCTCCAGAAGGTGATAGTAGATGTGAGTAATTTGAAATGGACTCTTACTAATGCCTGTAGCTGGACACACTGAGCTCAAGTCTACAAAATGAACACTAACTTCAGGATTACAGGAAAAGCTACCCCACAAGTTCTGAGTATGCTGTTATGAAATAAGGTACATATGTAGGTTTCTAATGACATGTTGTCCAGGTCTAAAGTAACTGAAAATGCTTCCTCAAATTCACTCTACATATTGCTTACTAACAACAATTAAGCCAAGTTACTGTATTTTTATGAGCAGTGTTCTTATAGGATTTTAGCTACTTTTAAAAACAAGATATGTTTTACAGCGTCTGTTTTCAAGTATGAAAATTAGTGTTTAAATATGTGTTATAAGCTTCCTTTGCATTCAATTACTCTTCAGGATATTTTACTAAACATCAAGAACATTTCCTAGATAGTCCTGTTCATCAGATTGTCAAAGCAGCTCATTGTTCTTCTTAGCAGACCACAGCAGTCTGAACTCAAAAGTTCCAATCTGTACAGCTTGGTGGGCTTTCTAACAACCCCATTCAGATGCATGTGCAATTGTGTGAACAAAAGTTCGAGCAATCATTATACCTAGAGTTTGCAGCCATGGAAGAAAACCCAAGTCTGGGAAAGGTTGCACATTTTTACCCTTAGCCTATTATTTAGCATCCTTCTAGTATACCTTTCAGATGCAAATTTCCTCTCATTACTTCTGTTCTCCCTTCCTTTCATCAAGATTGAGATCCCTAAGTTATTAACCACCTGCTAATTGCCTCACAGATGCACACATCCTTTAGTGAGGTGACATGTTGTCTCTCCAGTTCTGGTGATGACCCTGACTGTCCCAGCTCAGCCCAGCCTGGCTGACCTGCTTCTCTTTGTGAAGTACAACATCTTTTTCCATCCTATGAGACAATGTTCAAGCAACATTTCAAAACTTTTGCATACACAAAATTTTATATATCTTTGGATGACAGTTAGTATAACTGCTTAATTTGCCTGTGCAACATTCGCTGTATGTCATGTTCTTCAAGAAAAAAAGTGACTGAGCAGCCGAGGTGAAAGCTGCCAGTTTATCTTTTCTTGACTTCCATATTCTGCATCCATAGGACCACTCCAAGAGAGGAACAGTGTCCTTTCCCAGAGGAGATGGAAGGACAGCAGGACATCTTGAGAGCCACCAGCAGGAGTAAGGACCAGAATGCTGCTAAGACCCGAGAATTGACATGCAGCAAAACTTAGGGGTGACAGAACTGTAGTAATACTAGGCCTTTTGTAGACTTTGTTGTAAACCAGAAACTGGATTAAAAATAAACCTTAAGGAATTAAACTACCCTGCAAGACCCAGGGTGGGGGAGGAGATTTTTTTGCAATTTGTATTTTAATTTGTCATATCTAACCGATATAACTTTCGCTATTAGATACGTCATACCAGTTCGTGTCATAATAAAACCTGGCTTTACAGAAACAAAGTTCTAGTTTCATGAATGCTGCAGGAGTAGGGCTAAGGTCAACATCAAATCTTCAGCCACCTTAGGCTCCTTACACCAACCACAATTTCCCCTGTCCTCTGCCATGCATATGTCCAGGTTTTCATAAGCAAATATTCTTCCATAATCTTTTCCCATATAAATCTTCTCTGGGCAAACTGACCAGTGCAAGACACAGTAGATACATATGCCCTAAGTAACATGTTATGAAATAAAAACTGTAGAGGGCAAACATGCACACACAGAGAAGAGACTGGCAGCCAGGTGTTATGTAGGGTGGATGCCTCTATAGTAAAGTTGCTCTAAATCAGCATGGATGTGAGTCCATTCACATTTAGCCCTAAAACTAAATTTAAGTCCATGGCCACCATATACTTAGCAGTATAGACATGGTCTTTAAATCTCAAAGATCAGGAAGGGGTCTTTTGGAGAATTAGACAACAACAGCTGAACAGCCTAAATTTTTTGTGTGTGTGTGTGTAAGCAGCCAAATGTGATTAATTTGGTTTCAAGGGAGATTCCTGTTTTAACATTTAAAAAAATTCCATGTTCACAGAATCACAGAATCATTCAGGTTGGAAAAGACCCTTGGGATCATCGAGTCCAACCATCAGCCCTACTCTGCAAAGTTCTCCCCTACACCATATCCCCCAACATCTCATCTAAACCACCCTTAAACACATCCAGGGATGGTGGCTCCGCCACCTCCCTGGGCAGCCTATTCCACTGTCTGACCACTCTTTCTGTGAAAATGTTTTTCCTAATGTCCAGTCTAAACCTCCCCTGTTGCAGTTTAAAGCCATTTCCTCTTGTTCTATCGCTAATTACCTGTGAGGAGAGACCAGCACCAACCTCTCTACAATGTCCTTCCAGGTAGCTGTAGAAAGTGATGAGGTCTCCCCTCAGACTTTTCTCTTCAACCTGAACAGTCCCAGCTCCTTCAATCGCTCCTCACAGGATTTGTTCTCCAGGCCCTTCACCAGCTTCGTTGCCCTCCTCTGCACTCACTCCAGCACCTCGATATCTCTCTCGTATTGAGGTGCCCAGAACTGGACACAATACTCCAGGTGTGGCCTCACCAGTGCAGAGTACAGGGGGACTATCACCTCCATACTCCTGCTGGTCAGACTGTTTCTAATACAAGCCAGGATGCCGTTGGCTTTCTTGGGCACAATTTTAGTTCTCAAAAATTAAACCAAATATTTGGCATTTCTTATGAAATTTATAAATGGGTTTGGAAAATTTCATTTAGGGAAAAAAATGTATTTTATTTCAAAATGCAGCTTTCTTTTATTTCTGTTCACTTTTAATTACTTTATCCTCTGAACATTATTCTGTTATATGTCAAGATGTGCATAATGCAATACTGTGTACTATGTATTTCAGTTTTAAAATATTAAGATAAACTTGACCTAGGATGAATGGAAACATCCCAATTTCCAGATTAATGCCTTTTCATGATGAGAAATGTCTGGATGCAAAGGCCATAGAAATGAACAGGAGTCTTGCAGTTCATGATGAGATGCCTTGTACAAATTAGATAAGAGCAATGCTTCACAAAACCAAGCTTAACTCAAGAAGGCTAATATCGTGACTCCCTCTATAGCTGATGGAGAGACAGAAGCATCTCTATAGGTAATTCAGAAGACTGAATCTAATTTTTAATTCTGTTTTGCCCTCGGGAGGAACTCTTCCTATTGACTGTGTTGGACCTGGGGAGATTAGCTACCAGAGACAATGGGTAGTCTTTTTTTGCAACCCAAAAGACAGACTTTCACCACAACTCACATGCAAGCTGATCTAAAGTATAAACTCAAATGTAGGTATCTGTAGCAGTTGTCTTGACTTACTTTTATCTCTAAAATTTTTTAATGTGAAATATTAAGTATTGTTGTTGTTTGGATGCCAGTCAGCAGTGATAAACAACAAATTGAAAATTACTGTATTAAAATGTATTTTTATAGTAATATTTTATATGTACACAAGTAGGTATACTTTGCACTTTTGGGGAAAAAAGAGTTTTGACAAGTTTTTCTTGTGTTGTGAATAATTAATATTTTATATTCATTTTTCCTCAATCAAAGTGATTTTAAAGAGAAATATTGCCTTCATCAGGGCAGGATTTACTGGGTAGGTTTAATAAAAAGAAAAAAAAATCCTAGTAGTTATGCTTTTAGATAATTTCCATTTCTGTTTATTTCATTCGCTACATGAGACTGGGACATTTAATGAACATTGACGGCACTGCAACAGTAACAACTACACCTCAGCAACCACCACAAAAGAAACCCTACCGTTAGAAATTAATTTCTTACAAGGTGACAACTCCATTTTCTTTTCACTTCAGCAGATGAAAAACTTACTGCTTGGTTTGGGGTGCATGTAACACGTAGTACCATGAATATTCTCTCGCAATTGCATTCCTAGTGCTCTGTAGCAAAGACAAAACAAAAGGCAGCCAATACGGCAGTCCTTATGAATCATCGAGGTTACAGCTGAAAAAAAAATCAAGTAATCCTCTAACCAGTCTTGCTATCAGTTGATCCAGCCTTGTTCCATAAAGTGCATTTTCAAGAGCTAATATCTCAAGCAATGGGGCTATCACAATTACTCCCTGAGGTTATCCACAGCTAGATAAGAAGCATTCATTCATATTTAACCCTTATTTTATTTAATTTAACTGCTGTGGTGAGTTGGCCTTGGCCAGCTACCAGATGTCTATTCATTACCCTTCCTCAACAGGACAGGGGTGAAAGTAAGATGAAAAAGCTCATGGATCTAGATAAAGACAGGGGGATCACTCACCAATTGCTATCACAGGCAAAACAGACTTGACTTGTGATTATTTATCATATAATTAAGATTAATCAATTGCTAATTAAAATGGAGTAGGAATGTGAAAAACAAAGGCAAAAGATAAAACATTTTCTCTCTACCCCCTTTCTCCCAGGCTCCACGCCCCTTCTTCACCCCCTGCTCCTCTAGCTCCTCTCCTCCTGAACAACACAGGGGGATGGGGAATGGGGAGTCATCATCAGTCCATAACAGCTCCTCTCTGCCCCTTCTTCCTCCTTACACTTTTACCTCCTCCTGCATGGGTTCTCCATGGACTACAGTTCTCTCAGGGCACATCTACCTGCTTAGTTGGGGTCCTCCACAGGCTGCAGTGTGGATATCTGCTTCACTGCGATCCTCGCTGTGCTGCAGGAGGACAGCCTTCTTCACAAAAGTCTCCTCCAAGAGCTGCAGGGGTATCTCTGCTCTGGTACCCGGAGCACCTCCTTCCTCTCCATCTTCTCTCACCTTGGGGACACTCTACAGGGCTGTTCTCACTCGTCACTGTCTCTGTAGCATTTTACCTGTTTTCCCCAAAGCACCACCACCTTGTCTGCGGGGCTCAGCTGTGCCCTGCAGTGGGTCGGTTGGAACACACTGGAACAAGTCCAGCACAGGATAGCCCCAGCATCTTCTCACAGAGGCCTCCCTGTAGCCTTCAGCTGTCAGCACCTAGGCACCTGCAAGTGGTACAACTGCATGCTTTACAAGACTTTTAAAAAGTCTTCATCTCCTTGGTGTCAAATCTTGACACCACTAACACTCCTGACAGAACTTTGGTAATTTTTACCTGTAGCATTTGGTTTTGTTTACAAATAAACTTATTTAGTGCTTTTAAACTTCCCTTACAAAGTCACCCCTCCCTCTCCTTAACTCTATTCCCAAGCCTTTTGCTTTATTTCTCCTTCCCAGTGATGGGGGGGGGGGGGGAAATAGGGAGTGAGCAGCTGCATGGTGCTCAGGTGCCCCTGAGCCTAACCCACAACACAATTAGATATATTAACATTTACCATTACTATCTTTAGTTTATGATTCCTTGGTTCTCAGCCTACAATAAATCATTTTTATCAATCTGAATTTAAGTAAGATTTAATGAAATTTTTATTCTAATGTTTTATTAAAATCCTATTATATCACAGATAAACTTTCATCTTTATCTTTTGAGCAATTTTGTCCAAAATATTTTGTCTATGTAGCAAACTACATCCTTTGTATTTCAAAGGTGCTCATTACACTAGACTCCAGTTAGCTTTTTTGATTTTGACACTGCACAGTTTTAGCAGCACTTTCATTTTAAGAAACAGTAATTCCAAAGTAATTGGGTAGTTTTTTGACAGTAGTAATGGAAACCTCAGAGACCAAAACCAGTAACTTTTTAGGAAAAGGCTGGTGAGCACAACCAAGAGAAATAATAGATGGAAAGGAAAATCTTCTATATCAAAAGGAAGAAGAATAAAATTCGTGAACATTTCCTTGATTGAGCTAAAGAATAGGCCATCAGTAACTTTAGTTAATGAAATGGATGAGGACAAAATTCATTTGGAAAAGATGAAGAAAAAGGTTGAAGGCAAAGACTAGATTATGTTTTGCACACAACTAATTTCCCAACATAATGCAATTCTATCTATAGGCAGATAAAGTAGTACTGTTACTGATTTTATTATCAACTGATCAAATTGTGTTTGATTGTGTTTTGATTTTAGTACAAGTGTGGAACTAAAAGATATTTTAGTAAAAAACATTTTACATATATTGTATTTTGAACCTAACAACCAGCTGCTACTCTAAATGTTCCCTGTACAGCCCCGTACCAAGGCCAAAGGGATTGGCCACAATTATCTAGTAGAAACAGTTAAAACATAGGTAACCAAAACACAAGATGATTTGTAAGCTGATTTATAATACATACATAGGACTAGAAGAATGCAAGTAGTTGTCAAGGTCTAGGATTAATGGGAACTGAGGGAAGTAACCGTAACAGCTTGCAGGTACCTGCCAAGAAAACTGTGTCCTTAAGCAAAAGGTAATTCCGGCAGGGGGAGATCGCGACCACCGACTCATGGGCCACCTACTGACATTACACCCCAGACCCATTTCTAGACATTTCTAACCTTTACTGCTCAGAATCGGAAGTGGGAGGAGAATATGTTAATGATTACTTGGAAACTGTATGATTATGTATGTGTATTTAATGAATATGCATAAGTAAGTTCTATATAAGATGTATAATCTTGGTGCCTGGTACGTGTTGTTGGTGAGGATACTCCCCTACACGTCCGGCCGTCAATAAAGGAGTGTCTGCTTATCTGCATCAAATTGGTGTCAATAAATTATTTTATCCCGGATTTCGGTGACAGTACGATATAATATAAAATAAAGAATACATTTTTCCATTATGAATATCCTTAAGGACTGTTAAAACAAAGCAGATGACAGCCATGAGGCTGTATTTGAAAATGTTTAATAACCTATATCAGGACTGGTGGTTATATTGTCTTTTGCTTAGATTACGGTGAATGTTCTTACGACTTGAAAGAAATTAGCAACAGTGACCATTGGTAGAGAAGTTAGCTGAGAACAGTACAGGTATTAGTCTTTCTTTGGACCTCTCAGAGGACCTAATCTGGGAAAATGTATCAAGGGTGCTCAAGCAGGGATTTCAGAGACAGATTTAAGGACTACAACACACAGGAGGCACTTTACCTTTAATGAGCACACACATCATTAACAACCTGTCATGTAACAGATGTAGAGCACACAACAAACACTTAGAGACACTATTCCAAGGAGAACAAGTCACCATATTTTTTGTCCTTTTGATATACAGCTGTAATTAGAAATCCTACATTCATTTTATGTGAAAAATGTTGCATTATGATTATACCTGTTCTAGGAGCAGTGATCAAACTTTTCTAGGTATCATTCTGTGTCTTTTAGAGTTTTAAGTGTAAAAATTAGGAAAACAATCTATTTTCTTACAAATGAAACAAAGTTGTGAGCTAAAGGTGACCTGTAGTTTATTTTTAAGCAACTAAATATGGCTTTTATGTGTTGAACATCCCAAATATCAAGGGTAATGGGAACAGTCCTCACATAAATGATTTAAATTTCTTTGTATCTATGCAGCACAGGTCCCCTGAAATCCAAAATAATGTACTCATTACCCAATGTACCAACTTTCCCTTATTCTGCAGCCTGACCTCACAACTACCAAGGAACCTAGTCAACCACAATGAAAGAATCTGGGTAAATAAAGGAATTTTATACACATCAAATTTAAGAGTCACAAGAGTACTTCAGAGTCCAGAATGCGTGTTGTGCTGATTAAAAAGATGGGCGACATGGTCAAGATTCTATATATTTGTGCAATGCACCAAGTTTTAAAAAAACCATAGAATTTTACTTTATTAAGTTTTGAAAGTTTCCTGACTCTTTCATGTATTTGTATGCTGAGTCACATTTCCTTGTGGCTGCAACTAGGTTATCCAGACATCCAGATATCCAGACAGAACCTTCATGTCTAGTTGCTAATTATTCTTTATTAGAATTCATATTAACAGTTTTCAGGAATTATACTCACTTTTATTACATTACCATTACAATTTCATATACCCAGTGGCCTTTTATAACCACAGAAAAAGAAAAAAAAATATTGTAAAATCATAAGAAATATATGAGAAGTTGTCTTTTAAAAGAAAAGATTGGTGAATTTGTCTCAACCCAATTATACTTAGAAGAATTTTTTTTGCATTAGTGGAAGTACAGACCAGACATTCTTACTCACCCGAATAGAGGCTCTGGCATTTAAATTATACAGTTTAATGGCACAATTGGTTTAAGTTCATGAAAACCTTTGAGCAGTAACAGTTTACAGGCTCTTTACAGCACAAGGTTTGGCAAATTTGTTTTCATATAGTTTGGCACTTTGCCTTGTTACCATTCCATGATTATCAAATTTACAACAGTTGACAAAGAAGTTGCTTCATATACAAAAAGTATGAAAACTATATAACATACATAACACTATTCATAAAAAGTGTTGCAATAAACTAATATTTAAGCAGTCAGATGAGGACTTTACTTTCTTCTTTACGAAACTACAGTACACCCATTGCCTTTGTATCATAGCTAAAGTTGTCCAGAGATTATCATACAGTCAGTCCTCAACAGCATTTTGTGTGATTTACTTTGTTAAGACAAACACTTCTGACAAAGATAGACAAAACCTACAAATCAAAGAGAGATCAATGACTGGTGTCATGTTGCAGTGACAAAGTAACCTAAAACTGCATTAAAAGGTAATCCAGTAGTTTCCAAGCTGCTCCACTTCTGGGATCACAGTCTTCATTCCTTTGGCAAAATCTATATTCACAATTACTTAGCCGGTAGCAGAGAGGTCTGTGCTCTGGTCTCCCAGGAATTATTTATATACACTATGGATAAAATGTATTTTAGGCCCCCAAATAAAGTGTTGGATACTGGAACATAAACTCTCCTTATATACTGAGACACTATCTTTTAATGCCTATTTTTATAAACCATTATAGAGTCATTGTTAATCTTCTGTTTGGTAAAGTAAATAATATTCATATCAGGAGTTTTTCACTTTGCGGCTGCCTTCAACTGTGTTTAGTTCTCTGAATCCCCTCCCATTTATCTTCATGGCATTTGTCGAGAGGACATTTTAGAATTGTCTTACATAACAATAAAAAATTCCTGTGATATTTTAACAGTGGTAGCCTGGGTCTTCTAGTTTATGCCATGAAGAATGAAGTCCCCTAGATTACAGAAACACTTCAGGTTTTTTATTTCTTTCTGAATTTTATAGGTAGTTAAGGAGTCAGTCATCCAGTTTACAGCGTGATTTGGTGATCTGGTGTTTGTAAATTTGCTCTGTATACATATCTGCTGAGCAGATTTGTAGATGCTATTCTTTCCCAAATTTATTGAGATAAACACAGATTATCATACTTTTTTTTTTTTTTCAAGTTGTCCTTAACTCAAGAAAAGATAGAATTGTTTTTTTAAGAAAAAGTGTGCCACTCCCTTTCCTATTTTGTCTAAATGATCCTTCCTAAAAGAAGCATAAATGTTGATTTTAACATTCCAGTCATGTGAATCATCCCATCAGGTTTCTGCTATACCAGCCAGGTTGTATTTATGCTCATAAATAAGCAATTCCAATTCTGCTTGTTTATTACCCAAGCTCCTATCATTGGTGTATAGGCAATTAAAGATTAAAGAATTTCTTCTCTCTTCATCCTTTGGTGTCTTGATTAATTTTGTTCTCAGCATCACAATTCTGTGCTGTAAGTTCACGTGTTTCCTCTTTTCACCCTTCTCTTTTATTTGATGTCATCCTAACTACTGCAGTATACTTGTTTGGTACTTCTCTCAGTGATGTTTTCTAAGGAACATTAGAAGGTTTTAGAGACTTCCTAATGCTTATGTTGAAATTAATTCTCAGAACTGATTGTCATTTTATTAGCACAGTCACACCTTAATAGAACACCCTAGTTGGTTGACAACCATGCCTCTGTGTTTACCTTTGACAAAAGCAAATAATTTACTTCAGTATTGTTGATATTGTGCCACATTTCCTATCTTTTTAATCAGAATAAGTTCTGGTATTACAAAACACTTTGTAGTAGCTAGCAATCCACTTGAAGTTGTGTTATGCACTAACTTTTAACTAGGGTGTGACTGGACAATGCTAAGACAGACTGAATCAGATGTCACTTCATATCAGTTAAGATCATGCTCAAATTCCTATTTTAGCAAAGAAAAATAAATTGTGACATGGTGGTATGATTTCCTTTCACCAAGCTGTTAGGCTAAAAATGTTGCACAATTCACAGAAATAATTATGTTCATAAGTAGTCATTCTTAAGTATGTTATTTCTTAAGAAAGTTTTATAAATAATTCAAGTTGTGACTTTAACTAGTGTTTAAATTATCAGAAAGATAGTTCTTCTTACATAATGATGGAATTTTACTAGCAACTATTTTACTACCATGAAAATCAAAGATATAGAAAACTTCCCAAGACATCTAAACATCTTGACATCCTGACATCTAAACAAGCTTGAAAAAATACAGACTGGTCACCATATTTTTCTGTAGGTAAACTTGATTGCATTTGTCATTCAAGAAGAATGCCTCTTGGGAGTATGCAAGGATCTTAATAAAACTCAGTTACATATTTCACAATCAGCAGATATTCTTAAGACTGACCTGTATGTCCTGATTCAGCTTCTAAACAAGTCAACAAAATGTCTTCTATTGTTAATGTTTGGAGGAAAATGTTCCTATTAATGAGACTCCCGTGGACCACTGACAGGATGTTGTGATTAACATTTTGAAGCTATCATAACCATGGGGTATAATTCTTGATCCATGGAAATCAGTGAAAGTCTTTGCTCCTGACTTCACACATGATCTCTGTTTTCAAAATTGTGATTCAGTTGCCCAACTAAAGATAAACAATATTACTTTCAGCATGCTTTCAAATTGCACTTGATTATGTGTGACTCCAGAAGGACACTGAATTCCAGTGGGTCCTGTGTCAGTTCCATGTGAATGTATGAGATAGAAAATACCTGAAAGAGCAATAAATGCCTGTGTTTAGGCCACTAAATTTTACACAAAGCATTTATTAACTTGGGAGTGGTATGTAAGTGGTGGAGAAGATGAAAAATAATTCAGTTTTTATATACATATTTGCATTTTTAATATAACTTGAGCATGAACTTGTTGTTCAGCCAAACCTTCTTTTCAGTAGCAATGCCTTAGGAAGAGAAAGAGGCAATTGCAGATGTGAAGAGATCCTAGCGGGTCTAAATTTTATTTTATTTCTCATGGAATTAATTCATACTTTTTTTTACTAACTTTGATTACCCAATAAAATCTTTTCATTTGTATCTACTTGCCTCTAAAGCATCTTGCTCTATTTTCCTACCACCTCTTAAACTTCATATCCTCTGTTTTTCCATTATAAGAAACTAGCCTTAAAGTTACTGCTCTGTTAATCTGGTCTTTTTTATATATTATAAAGCAACTCAACTTAATTTCAATCTCAGTAATTTCAATCACATGTACAGATGCCTTTAGCTATAGATGCAAAGTCAACCGTTACAAAATCTTCCTTTAGAGTGAACCAATTTTATGCCTCTATCACACACAATTGCGTATATCTACCTCCAGGTGAGCTGAGTGTATATGTGAAGAACAACAAAGTATCATCCGGACATGACAGTTCAAGTCCTAGAAACTGTATAGGGACATTATCATAGTGCTGGGACTCCTATTTCTACTGTTGCCACATACCTTTTCCAATTTTTATAAAATTTTTAATTCTCTGGTGGAATTCTGAAACATCTGAGACACTTTCCTTCAGACAACTGTGTTCTTCCAGTGTCATTCAGTGGAGTGTAACCAGCTTCTCACGGAAGCATGGTTTCCCACTATCAATACTATCTGACTTTCTCTAAAGGACAAAGAGATAAGAAAAAAAAAAAAAAAATCAGTTCTAATCCTTCTCTAGTCTTCTGGATTTTTTTAAAAAGAAGAAAATATCAGCAGTTCTGAATTATCAGATAGCATGCTCCATGGATAACTAGTTTCCTTCAAATGAAATAAGGCAAAAATCAGATCTAGAAACAGAAACTGAATACATAAATGTGTCTGCATGTACACTGCCTAAGTTCCTAGTATAGTTCACAGAGATGTATTCAACACAGTGAGTGGAGTCCAGAGAACTAGTGAACTGACCCAATGCAAGGGACTACTTTAGCATTCAGACTTGCTTCCCACTGACTCTACTGAGCAGTTTCCATAACAGGAGATGAACACCCAGCTAACACGCAGGCAAAGCATTCTTAAATGTAGCCTGGAGCAGAGGCCTGGTTTCAGCTGCCAACACATAGGTATTCAGTGCCACTGAGACAGCCAGAGTATCTGAGACATCCATGCAAAGGTAGCAGACATGGCACTCAAAGTCTGCACCTGCTGAAGGTGAGGTGGGGCACTGTAAGGTATCTCAGGTGGCACTAGACAACTGTGTTTGGTAACCTGAATTGAGCCTATAGTGTCTTGCTGAAAAGCTTTGACTAAAAATGTTTACAGATTTTTATAGGCAGAGCAGAATGCAGGCTCATCTAGATTTTAGTTCCATGATTATTATTGTTGATTCTAAATAAAACTATCTACATCACGTCAATCCAATTGGTCCCAAATATATTATAAAAGCATGCTAGTGAACAACAATATTCACAGGAGTTTACAGTGAAATTCTAAAAGCAGTGAAATGCCTGCTAATGGTTTAGTGAGGAATTTCTTTACAGGGAAGATTTCCAAAACACAATAAAGATTTTTCTTTTGTCTGTAAAAATATATTCTTGAAAATTGTAAAGATGCTTGCTCTTGTAAAGATTCACTTTGAGCAAGTAGAGGGTATCAATAAGAAGCTGTTAATCTCATTAAATGAGTGCACTCACAAGTGTCTCAGACTGTATTATTTTTATGATCCACAAATTTTCAAACTAAAAGGAGTTAAAAGGAAGCGGAGTGAGAATTGAAAACTAATAAGCAACTGATTTCAGATTTTTCATATAATTCAGATAATTCAGATAAATACAGCTTTGCTCATCACGGTGTCTTGCAATATTACAGCAATGGTGGTGAGTTGAAGATATGTGCAATGCAGGATCTTGGGGGATTAGTTTTAGTCCAACCAAGGTGTTGGAAAACAGTTTTCTATGTTACACAAAGAAGTAACACTCATTTTTCATGGGGACCCTAAGTTCCTAAGAGAAAACCTAATATTTTTTAAGATAATTTTGAAGGACAAGAGATGTACAGAAAAAAATTGAATTATCTGTTCTTTGTCTCACATTGTTGTTTCATGAGTAAGTCTTACAGAGAAAGAAGAAAGTCACTTTGCAGTCCTCCTGGGGTACAGCAATCGTGTACGAATCCATAATGTTCTCTCATCCATGCATCACTGGGGAGGGAAAAATCAAAGTAAGCTTTCTCTTCCAGCCCTGCAGTGTGCTTACTTTCTCTTTTTGCTGATTAAATGGTCTCTTTACTATTGAAATAATATTAAAAACACATAATAAAAACTTTAACCATTTGATTTAAATCAAGTTGTTTGTCTTAAACAACATATACAGAAATGGTTATTTACTCCCCTGAAACAAACTCCCAGCAAACAAACAAAATCAGCAACAGCTACCATGCATTAGGAGAATGTTTTACATTTCCTTCAGCATAAAACAGGGAAAAATAAATCCCATCAGTAAGTAAATGAAGTGGATCTCAGCGTAACCAATCTATGAGCTGAAAATTAGTTTAATTCCCATGGTAGGAAGGTTAAGAGATTCATAGATTAGAGGGCCAGAAGGGACTGTTGTGATCAAATATATAAACTTATGCAGAAATTTTCAAAGGCACAGAAGACATTTGGGTACCTAATTCCCACTGACTTACAGAGGAAGATGGATTTTAATTGTAACTTCATAAAAAAACTCCTCTTTCAAAGAACAGTAATTTGACCAATACCCTAAAACATGATGCATAATAGTCAGTATTGTCCATGATTCCATTATCAGTGTCTCAACATAGTCAAAATGCAAACAAACTGTAGCACCCAGTGCCCAGTATTTTCCCTCTGATATTACTTGCAGAGGAGCTAAGAGAAATTTGATCACTAGACCTATTCACAGACCTGCTCGGACATGGAGGTTGTGAAACTACCTTTACAATGAGCAGGAAATACAGCTTTCGGACTGTTTCTATCTGAAGTAAGAAATACATCCAAAATCTTACACCTTGAGGGAAAGAACATTACTTATTTAATTTATCTGATAAAACTATTCCTTCTCTATGCAAGATGACCTGATGACATCACCACATAATGATAAATTACTGGTTTTCAAGCTTTCTAGAGAACAGGCAAGATATACTACATTTAACTTGGAAGGGGTTAAATGAATTCCAGTTACCAAAAGGACTATCCTTGAGCAGGAAATGGCACATTCATCAAGAATTTAAGGAAATTTGTTCATCTCTTATAATAAAATGTTTCTCCATGGTCTACTTCCTATATTTAGATACAGTTTATCTTAGTTTTAAAAATAGAATTAAAAAATGCAAATGTGACAACAAGGAACAGAGGAACAGAGGAAGTGTTCTGATGGAAGAGACAGTGATCCAACTATTCCCAGTATCCGGTCTCCATCAGTGGCTGTTAACTCCTGTTTTGTTAACTCTTCTTTCGTTAGATATATCTGGTGTCTCCTAATGAAAGTTTTTAAACTCTGGATGTATTTCTCTTTTGATAAGTTTTGTTACATTTATATATTTATTTATTTCATCATTACTGGCTATGCTTTCTGAAGTGATGCCAGAAACACAACTGCATACTGTTTTTGATTCCAAGTTTGCTGGCTCTGAAGAGCCAGCAGTTGATGCTTTTCTCCAGCAGTCACATTTTGAAAATTGGTCTGAAGGATTCTCTATAGTTTCAGAGTTAGAGAGAAAATTTAAGACTGGGAATACTTGCAGGATTGAAATTTTCTTAACATAGAAGAAATTTTTTTTAGTGGAGCTACTGCTGCTTCCTTCCCAAGGTGACTGACATACAAGCTCTGGCTGTCAATATGTTGACCTCCCAAGAACAAAAGAAAAGAAATCTCAGCATTGTGCTTGCTGTCTAAACATCTGAAATATTGCTACAATCTCAAAAGCTGAAGAGATCACAAGAATTATTTTATACATTAGGAAGTTCCCTTTACGGTCTGGGTTCTTCACTTTTACCTGCTTTACTGGACGTAAGTTTTGAAATTATACTTTTGAGTAACTGTGGCCAGCAGCTACTTCATCTACCAAATGGAAATAAAGAGAAATTGATCTGACTGATGTGGTTTAGTGGGGCAAAAAGTAGTGTCATCTTTTCTGAGAGGCAGGTTTTCCAGTTGAGTACTCTATCCAAAAAAGCAGGCTTTACTGGCTTCAACAAATCATACTGATGCCTATTCTGAAAGTCCAGGCATATGCAAATAACAGTTTTGAAATGGTAATTAAATTATTGGAAGGAGATAGTGTGCTTTGTTCTTTATCTTCTCCAACAACCAGCATCACCTTTTCTTCTCTAGTACTGCTAGCTGTAATAAATATTAAGAGAGCATACTGCAAAAAAAGCAAATACTCTGTTCACAGACTTAGTTCTATATTCTTCCACAAAGCACATAAACAGTTTTTTACCCAACACCTCTTTAAATAGTCATGCTCAGAGTTGGATATAAATTAGTTTTGAATCTTGTAGGGAGGAATGATTTCTTATGTTAATTTTAGCTAAGAACTTCTTTCCATTTTATAGTGATATTTCATATCACTGATATCTTATGAGATCATTTCATTTGAATCTCCCATCACTGATTATTAATACATGGCTCTGATACACAGACCAGGTAATACCCTACAAGGTGGATTTTCACCGGGCTGCTGCTGCCTTTGACTTCTATTATATTGAATTCAAACCCCTTTAGGCTTTCTTTGTTCTTTTTTTCTGTTTTCCTCTCACACTCTCTCAACATAGCTCTCTGTCCATTATTCTTCACATAAATTAGATGTAATGAACCAGATGCCCTGCCTCTCCCTTGTCCTATCTCTTTTCACCCCCAGCCAGTGCTGACTTTCTCTGGATGCTTATACAGATTAAACATCCTTTTTCTCAGAGATCGTCATAGTAAAACTGTACAGATATTTTAGTCTGCACTTTAGCTAGTATGGTAAATACACAAGTCCAAAGAAGATAAAAAATATTTTCCCTGACTCCCATTTTCTTATTGCTCTTGGTACTCCTATTGTCTTATTGCTCAAAGTTCTCTCAACGCTGTGTCTTCAAAATGCTTGTAAACACCAGGGTTTGTCCAAGGTGTCTTCAATTTCAGCAAGTTTACACCAAACACAGAAAGATTAAACTCTCAGAAGTTACTCATTCTACAACAGCGATACCGGTATCAAGTATCGCGCATCACATCTCTGATCTGGAAGGAGCTGGCATGGGCTGAGAGGAAAAACTGCTAACAGCAGGGATCTCTCTCTCTTTCCATCCCCCTCTCTTTCTCTCCTTATCTACTTTTTCTCTTCTCTAGATCCAAATACATTGGGTTTTCTATAGGGTTGAAATATGTGCTTCCATGCACACCTTGACTAGAATACTACTGTGCCATCAGTGTGTTGGTTTCATTACTTTATACAGATGGTCCAACGTGATTTGTTAGGCCTTCTTTAAGCTCAGCATGTTAGCTTGGTTTTGATCATCTGACTGGTTTTCTTAAGAATCTTAATTTTGCTTCCTGTGGATGTAGAAGCTGATCTACCTCAAGGATGACTGCTGTGCTTACTCGTAGCAATATAATATTGTCTTTGCAATTAATTTCTAGAAGAACCAAGAATAATGACAGAAACTGCAGATGTGAGGTTCAGAGGAAAACCCCATATTTTTTTTACTTTGGTTTTAAGGACAGAAATTCATCATTTCTGGAAAACAGACACATAATGAGTATTAGCATATACTTTCTTGGGGAGCTGGGATAAGAAACTGTACTGACAGAAAACACCGACAGCAAACACCACAGTATACTTTTTTAAGCCTGAAAGGTGATCAAACATCACAGCAACAGCAATCAGCTAAAAACCTCTATAAAAAGAAAAGCAATTAGAAACATGCAGTGTATATTAAAATACATTATATTTATTTTCATTTTACGTGAGTACAGAATGCACAGGCTGCAATGGGAAAACAGCTGCAGCTCATTACAAACATGAAACATCAGGAATAATAGCCTATTCTCAACCTTTTAGTAAGAACATCATATATAATCAGTATATATAAAAACTATAATTCTTGAGATATGTTCACTATAATGGAATTTTTCTTCTCTCACATGCTTCCACTTTTCCTCTATCCACATATAATCATCCTTTCTTAGTGTCCAAGAGAGAAGAGAAGAAGCTTCAAAGCAAATTAGATTTTAAATGCTTAATGTTCCTTTAAAAATACACTGCTTTTACAATGTAATTATACTACAATAAATCTTTGCAGTTTATAAATTTTGAAGTATTAAAAGATGTCTATATTATCTGAAAGAAAGGAGAATTTTAGGCATTTGAGTCAAAAGTATTTTGAAAAATATATTTTAGGAAAGTATTAAATTAATTTCTAAGCTCAGTGTGTTCCTTAACAAATAAATACAAAAAACTATTCCATTTTTCATCTTATGTTTCACAGTAAATATGTCTTCAGCTTCTTACTAGGGAAGAGGGAGAGAAAATATTGATCTCGTGCAATGCATGATATTTGTTTTTTGGATGCTTCAGTAAACTAAATGTTTATCTCTTACTAGTCAGAAATTATAAAATCAGTAGCCTTAATCTTCTAATTTCACTCATGTCTTGTATTCTACATCGATTCCTTTGAAAACTACAATTTTGTCAATTTTTTAATGCTTTGTCGCATTGGTCACAACCAAACTACTATGTGTGAGAGAACTGCATGCAATAGGCACAGTAGAAATGCCTTTTAATTTTACAACAACCCTGAAGCAGATTTCACAGAGCAGGCTTAGTGTCATGTTAAGGAGAATTAGTGTGTGTTTTGAATTAGTACCTCTTTGATATTGTTTAGTCACAAGTGAGTAATGATTATGGTAATTTTCAAATTATGTTCAAATTCTAGTGTATTGGTAGTATGCTTATTAGTGGCATAAATAAGAAAGTGAAGAAAGGTAAATTGCAAGAAAGATAAAATTTGGGAAAGGAAAGTTGGGCCTGATTTCTTTGTGGAGGTGTAGCAAAAAGATGTAGCTTTCCCAATTAAGATGAAGTGATTCAAGGGATCTTTTTAACTTGGACATACAGCAGTCTCAGTTTTATTTAGGAGCTCCTAGGTAAGCAAATGGAGAATCACCTCTCCCTTTTATGAAAGTATAAAGACATTTTTCTTTCACATAGAAAGATTTCTTTTTCCTTCCCAGATGATTTATTAAGAGTTTGTACAAAGATTTCAGTCTCCTGTGAAGGCTCCTAATTTGCTCATCTTTGAGCATACACAAGGATGTGATAACCTAATATTTTTAATGCAAAAATATGCAGAAAATGCACTTAAAAATACCACAGGGACACTTAATACAGCAAAAAGAAATTGGAGAGGCACATCTGCATTTTGTTTTTCTCTCACTTAAGCCACCCTTAGAAATGGTGCCTTCGATATTACCCATGTGACATTCTGAATATCTTATACCTTGTTAGTAAAATTTGTCTCAGAGATTTTCCTCTACTTGCAGTCTGCCAGTAAACAGGCCATCTTGAAAGCATCCTTTAAATAGTATCTTTCATACATTGCTCTATTTTTTATTATTAATGTCTTTCAGAGGATGGGTTGTGAACACAGCTCTCTACTTTTCATGGACAGAACTACTATTCCTGGAGTTGTCAGCTCCAGCTGTGTCACAGAAGTCTAAAAATAAATGGATATACTGCAACCTGGTGAGACTGTTATACTCCTGTGGTGCTCATTCTTGCTCCTCAGTGAGTTACAGTAGTTCATCAGGTCTAGTCCAAAGGAAGTTCAGCCCTGCTCTAGTGTATTTGTAGAGAAAGTTTTTGAAGTAGTAGCCTCTTTCTTGGGAATGGGGAAGAAACTTGTCTGTTCTTCTTAAGCATATAATAAAATGCATTGAAGATCCTTTCAAGTCTGCAGCAGTTCTGACATTGCATGGTGCCAGCACAGGCTATTCCTGCAAAGACCTAGATTGTGAAGGAATATATAATCAATCCATTCCTACAAATAAGCGGAACAAAAATCATTCAGTGAAAACCACTGTTTTTCTCCCAAAGCATAACTTCCTTTTTTCCCTTCATACTAATTAGTCTGCATCATGTGCACATGAGAGTTAGCCAGCCTCTGAATACAACCACTGATGTGTCATTTACATAGCTTTCCTTCTTCCAGGCAGCCTTCTGTAGACATTTTTGTTATTTTCTCCAAACAATGTGGCATCTCAGCGTGGGTTTTCCCTATCAGAGGAAAGTAACACCACCTTGAAATAGAATCAAAACCACAGCCTCAGAATAAAAAAAGTTAGTTACTGAAATGTAAATAAAGTACATTAGATGTGTCCTCCCAGTAGTTTAAAAAAAGGGGAGACGGTCATAAATAATTTCAGCAAAAACCAGCACAGTTAAAAGTGAATACTAACTCCGTTCTCTGGAAGAAAGAGGCAGAGAAAGCAGATGATAGTGTCAGTTGCCTTTATAAAAATAAATGTGTTAAGTCACTTGTAATAATCGTCAGTAGCTACACTTAAAAAAAAAAATAATTTAAAAAAAGACAAGTTACAGCAAAAACTACCAACATTGCTAAAACTCAAGAAGTTGCTTCAGGGTTTTAAAATTTGGTAATAAAAAGGAAGATATTATACATACTGTCATCTCAGTGATTTGGCTTCAGCTTTATCTACTGCAAAGTAAGAGGTCAGGGTCAAAGAACAGCCAGAAGACTCCTGCCTTTGGGACCAGCAGGGATAAGAAGGATCTGCCCTTCTGGACCCTGGGGAGGGAGGAGATGGTGCAGCTCACTTCTCTCTGGAGCACTCCCCAGGTAGATGTCTAGTTACAGCAATGACAATAGTAATTACAGTCTCGAAGATGGCAGGATAGCTGAAACAGCGTGGGGCAGTATTAAAAAAAGGAATAATCCTCAGGAGCTATTGAGTACCCTCTGGAAGGCTGGGTGTATTTGGAAGACCTGAGTCTGCTTGCTTTAGAAGTTTCCCTTAACAGTGAATAGACGGATTTAAGACAGCAGGTATAAAAACATGCGTTGTTAGAATCTAAGACAGCAGAAAGCAGAAAATGTGAATCATCATTAGTCATTATAAGGAAATAAAGGGTTATGTTCTGAATACAGATTAAGTCCTTGACAGAGGCAATGACAGCTACTGAAAAGACAACAGAGCTCTCAAGCCTCCCTTATAATGATGGCACGACAATTGGATTTTACATGAAGCATAATCTGCTTTCTCCTTAGTTGTAATTTCTGAATCAGCTTGGGTCTGACACATTGATGCTCCAACAAATAACTTATCATTGAGCTTACAAAAGGTTAAAGTTCTCTTCATTTGTAGATCACAAGAGCAGAGCAGCAGTGAGAGATAGTACTCACTATTCACGTTCGTTTCTTGAAATTGTGTCCCTAAAAGTTGAACTGTGACATAGGCCTTTAGCCAAGGATGTTGTTAGTACCAAGACATTGTGATGTCTGTGCAAAGGTGGGCTGAACACATTCTCAGCTGTGCTGCTCCGTGGAGAGCATGGAGGGGTATTATTCCCTCCAGCTCAGGAGCAACCCTATACCTCTGCAAGAACTATAAAGATAAGCATAAACAGACTTGTCTACAGGAAGTAAAAATGAAACAAACAAAAGAGTAACAATGAAACAAAACCCACAAACAAACAAACAAAGAAAAAATAAAAACTCCAGTAAAAGCATGTCTTTATTCAAAATAAGGTAACTATAGAACAAATGTATTCTGAAGGTGATTTTTAAAAAGAGTTAGGGGAGTTTATCAGAAAATATTTTCATATTGTTCCTTGCTAGAGTGTGCACTGACCCTTACCTCAGATTTCACATGTAAATTAGACTGCAGGAAATTAGCTCCAAAATCTCATCTATTTCCTGGTGTAGTGATCACAAATCTTTTCAGGTTGGTTTCACTGCTCCTCATCCCCATCCTGTCTGTCATCTTCTCCCCTCACTAATTTCTTGTCTTCCCCAACTCCAGTCTTCATAGATGGATAAAGAATGTCTTCCTGTCTTCCTCCTGGATCCAGCTCATCTTCTGCACCCTCTCCAGTCTCTCCAGGAGTCACAGCACTGTCCACCTTTTTCCACAGGCAAACAAAAAAACCCCAAACAATAATGAAGTTTTTAACACTCCCAAGACAGTGACAGACACTTATATCTCTTATCAAAAGATTTCAGTGTGGAGGCTGCACAGAAATTGTGTAGGTAATAATCTCTTTTAATTGGATCACAGCATAAGACCCTAAGGAATCATTAGATTATTTTCTCTGACATCTCATATATCACAAGCCATTATAACTTAGACCGTTACACTTCATCCTATTTATGCCTTTACAGAGCTCAATAACTTGCATTTGACTAAACCAAATCTTCTCAAAAGGTAACTGGAAGAAAAAAAGACATGTAGAATTTCTCAATTCTTTTGACAGCTTGTTCTACCAGTTAATCATCTATTAAAATCACTGTTAAACACAAAGGTTTATTTCCAAAAGTTTGATTTTTTCGTACTGCAGCATTGTGATATTGGTTCTTTTTTGGGGTTGGTGGGTTTTTTTTCCCATTAGATTAAAAAATCTGTGAGTATACAGGGTATTCTCACTAAACAATAGTAGTAATGTAATCAGTGTAATCAAACTTCCTGTAAACCTTCCTTATGACAGATAAAACTGTCAAAATATCTCACTGGAGTACACCTCCTCACACTGCTTAAATAATTCTTGTGGGGTTTTTTCTGCCCCATTTCCAATTTTTTAACATCTTCTTCAAAATACATAAACCCAAACTGAATCCTGCTCCAGTATCAGACACTTCACTACAATATTCAGAAACAGGGGAAAGACCATTGAAAAAAAAGACAGACATTGAGGAATTACAGTTAGTGACTCACAGTGTGTAATGAAAGAGTCAGTATTATTTTACCATTAAAGTGCAGGATAGGAATTCAAATATCTGAGCTTTAGTTCTCATCGTGTTGAAGACTTTATGTACATTTGAGTAATTATTTTTCAAAATTTTCTGATTTTGCTACACCAGATGTACTAAATTTCAAGCAGGACCTCCTCAAGCATGTTGCAACATTTAAGTCTTTATAGTCTCTAAGAGCTTTGGGATCCCCATCTGGAAATCATTATTACAATTAACATTCATATACCTCACTACATTTTTGTCAATGTGACATCAATAAAGGTATTCTTGAAATCATTACTAAAATCTCTGTAAAGTACTTCTTTATAATCTAAAAGAATATTCAATAAAGTTGAAGAGAGGTAGGAGTGTTTTTCTGATTTCGTGACTGAAAATTAAAGGTTTGAAAGACAGAAACAATTCTTAAGAGATTTCATCTTTCCCTTTAACAATGAAGTCCAATGTATGCATGCACTTCTATTCATTCAGTATAATTCTATGTACACAAACAGAAATACATATTTATGTACAAAGTTTAATTCTAAGGTTGGGAGGCATAATGGAGCCTAATTTTATTATACTAGATAATTTTCCTAGAGGTGCATATTGATTTCACACTGTCAAACAAACTGCAAAATGCATTATATCAAAACAATTAAAACTGCTGATAATTATTACAATTAACTCGCTGCTTTGTACTAATGGAATGTTCAAGCATCCGAGAATTCCTGATTATCAGAAACTAATGGATGTTCAGAAGAGGATGTCATTTTCTGTAGCAATTTGTTCTTGGCCGATTTAATGTTCCCTCAAAACAGTTTTCCGTTCCCAAATGTCTCATTTGTGTCTTTGCAAAAGAAAGGATCATGACAGTATTGTTTCAGTGCTTATTTTGTCTTCACAAGGCTCAGGTCTGTTCACTTTGCTCTTATGCAATGAGCATACAAACCAAAGTAAAAGAAGACTTGAATCATTTTATACATTCATTTGTTAAAACTGGAGGATTCTTGTTTACAGAGTGTTAAACGTGAACTAATTCTACTGAAGGGTACAAGAGTTTGGGTTGAAAGGACACTGAAGACTGGTCCATTTTATCGAGCTGTATTTCTGTGTCATGGGTGCTACTCTGGCTACATTAAACCTCTTTATTATAATATATGGCTCTTGATCCCTGTTGTACTGCTGTTACACTAGTTACGCTGTTCCAGTGCCTGACCATGACACTGCTCTATCTAGGTTGCAAGAACAAGCAAATGGGGTTTAGCTCTTCAAATCCAAACAGTGCCTGCAGTAGCCCTTTGATAGAAATATCTGTTTGGGAACAGCAAGGGACAATCCCTCCAAGCTTACTTCTACCCACAGGCATTTCTTGCACTTGCAATGCCAGCTGCACATCAATTAAATGTTGCCCTGAAATGGAATCTTTTCTGCAGGGAGTCATATAGCTGATTTGGCAACCCCTTTATTGTGACACTGTAAAACTCATGATACAACAATTTAATCTGTAATTTGCTTTATGAAATACTGTTATGTACTTTTCAATAGGGAGCACTGTGATCAAGGATGGCATAGATTCTATAGGACACCTGTTTTACAGAACAATACTTCTCCAGTGACAAACATCTTGGGAAAACACATTTCTCAAAAGCAACAGTGTCTGCAAAAGCATGAGACAATTAAATTCCTTTCTGAGATTTGTATTTTCAGTATCTTCATTTTGTTCTTCAGAAAAATAATGTAATTAACAGGGACAAGCAAGTGTTATTACTTATTTCAACATCACCGGTGTGTTTTTATGTATTGAACTTACAGGCCAACATGGTTTACAGTCTTTTACAAATAAACAATATAATTCAAATAAATAAGCCATCACAGCCTTATGAATCTTCCCAAAGAAAACAAAAGTGAATGAGAAGAAAAGCTTTATATTCCTTCACTAAATGTGTTTAAAATATTATAAAGTCTGAGGAATAACAGTCTCTCTTTGAATTTTAAATAAAATTCTCAATAAACTGGAGCAAAATTTCCAAGGATTATTTTAAGACCTTTAATCTTTTTTTAAAGCAGGAAATACATTAGCGCTTTGCTGATTTTTAAAGCAGGAAATACATCAGTGCTTTGCTGAATCAGGGCCTAAAAGAGCAATCCAGTCACAGTCTGGGACAAAAATATCACAGTGTGTAAAATATCCATAATGTGATTAAAAAGAAAAAGGTCATTTTGAAGCTTAAAAAAAATTTAAGAGTTGAAGCTTTGAAATGTTTCCACACCTAGGGTAAGCAATATATATCTTCACTAATATGTTCACCTAGTAACACAATTTAGCTAATTACACAGCTTGAACAAACAGCTCTGTCTCACTGGAGATAGAGGTAAGGAGCAGTTAAATCCATTCTGGAGCTAACTGACAGAACAATAGCTCTTATACAATGTCTATAATATAGACATGTGAGTGCAGAGTACATTGCTGAGGGATGAATGCAAACGCCATCAATTGCATATTGACCACTGAACTCACTTCTGTCTGTGGAAAACAAAAAGGAACCAAAAAGGAAAAGAGAAGCATTGATAAAGCTTAAGGGAAAGCACAGACAGTGAGTCTATTCCGTGCATTGGAGTACAACACAGACGCCACAGCTAACAGAGACCAAAGGCAGAAGTCCTCATCATGCCATACTTCTATTACACATACCTGGAGAAGGAATCAAGTCAAGTATTTCAGCAGTTCTGTGGTAAGCATTAAGTTTTGAGGGAGAACAATGAACATGGAAAATTTTGGAAGAAAGTGAGGAAAGAAATTGCCCATTGTTGAAGTCTGAGTGTGCTCATTTTTTTGGTAAATAAGCAGGGTGGCAAGAAATAAATACCTGTCTCTATCAGGAACCTCTCCTCCTAATGGGAAGAGCCTGTAATATCCCAAACACAATTTTTTCTCTTAGATCACATGACAGCATAGTAGTGCCAAGAGGCACGAACACCAAATTAATTAGTGTGACCAATATATGCCCCTACATCTGCTATATTCAGTATAGTGTGCCAAATGAGATCACCACCTTTTTGTGACACACAGTATGTCTGATTATATATTTGTACTACATTTAGCCAATAGAGCAATGATTTTGTCTACAGACTTTAGGTGCTGTTACAGTATGAAACAATATTGGTTTTCCTATTTCATCTTCATTTTAAAATGGCAAAGCAAAATAAAATGCCAGTGAAAAATTAGAAAAGGCTATAAAGCTTTTGAAGGACTTTGGAATACTCTGTGCTACAATACAAAAGTCCTATTAGCTTCTTTTTCTCAAAGGGTAAATGTGGGCTCACATCTTTAGCAAATATCTGGGAACACTTGAATTGTACTGCAATCTCTAACACAGTGTTCTTCTATGATCATTTTTTACTACAGCCCCTTCCCTCCCACCCCTTTCTCAGACTTCATAGCCAGTCTGTCATAAAGACTTGCTCAGAATGATTCACATTTTAAGAGTACTATGGATATATAAAACATATTAAAACATTCTTAATAAAAGAATTAGAATCAGAATGTAAAGCAGAGAAAATATTCTTTCAAGCAGCTGTGAGGTTTGCTGTAGCCTCAGTACCAAATTCAGTTCTTGGACTTACTACTGCATGGAAATTGCACAAGCTACCACACAAGGCAGACAGATCCCACAGGGTGCATCTTCCTCTGCTGGTTTCAATTAGACATATCCTGTGTTCACAAGCTTGGCATGCTTAGAGAACTTATTTGTGTTTTTAAAGCAATCATTTTTAAATTTTTTTTTTCTTAAAGAAACTTTCCCAAATATTGCAGTGATCAACGACTGCAGATGTAAAGCATCACATCTCAGTTCTGACATCTCAGTACCCTTAGACCTGAAGGTCATTTCAAAAAATGCACATAACCCACATTTTAATTCTGGCAGAGTAAACCAGGAATGAAGAGATGAAAACGTGTCATCACAGATCCCTGGAAGAACAGCAGGAGGCATTGTAGGTAAACACAGTAACAACACGTCCCAGCCCTAGCAGAATTTCAGCTGAAAAATGAGAAAATGAGCACAGGGATCGATTGAAGACCCAGCTGAGTTATATGACACCATTAAGTGTAGAGAAAACCTTTCTCTTCTAATATCAAGACAGTTGAAATCACCTTTATTAGCTGAGTTTTTAATTCTTCATTGTTCACAGCAGAAAGCCCCTCCCTAAAAAAGTTAAAACTGTTGGCAGGCTAAGCTAAAAAGATTGCTAACTGTTGGTAAGTGGGAAAAACTCTTTAATTTGGGCATTTTATGAAGGACACAATAAAACGAAGTAAGACAGCTGAACGACTTCTTGCCTCCTGCAGTGAATTTTAAATACCCAGAGAAATAAAAGGCTGTCATCACCTCAAGCAGTTTATGGTCAGCCTTGTAGACCAGCTGAAGCAGTGTGCCATGAGGGTGTGGGGCCAAGACAGAGAGTCAAACTCAATCTTTTGGCTTCTGCACTGAACAGAGGCTCAGGTAGGTCACAGAGGTGAATCGTGCAGAGCTTTTGATAGAGTATTTGAAACAGGGAAGTATTTTCCATTGTTTGCTTCACTTCTGGAGACGCACAGAAAGCATATTTTTGTCGACTTGCCTTTTTACCAAAGGAGTGTTCATCTGCCATTTTTTCATCACCAAAATGTTGACGACTCACTGCAGAACAAATGTGATGGATACAAGAGTAATCAAGCAGTGAGTGAATCTGATGAATGCATTTCACATCTGAGACCCTTCTCCATCCCAGACTGAAGTAACTGTGAATTATTTTAATTAATCTGCCATAGAATGTCATAGTCTAAATGAGTTCAAAAGATTTCGATACAATCCATAGCACATCACAAATATCACCTTCAGCTACAGTCATTTCTGTAGTCTTAAATCTGAGAGACATGCAGATAAGATGACAGGTGTAACATAAAAGAATAAAATATAGTAGAAATCAATTACAGTCAAGTCATTCTTCTTCCTTAAGCAACTTTTTTTTTTTTTAAAGAGAAATTGCTACAACAAAAGTGACTGTAATTTCCTTAATGACTGAAAGATCTACATATTTTCCCTAAAACCTAAATTTCGCTCTTTCAGTGTAAATTATAAATAAATTGTCTAGTTTTCCATGATTGCTATAGTTCGCCACATTGGAAACTATGCCACCTGCACTGAGAGATACATTCAGTAACTCATGTCCTAAACAATCAGATATAATTAATATGATAGTCACAATTAATATGATGTTTTCATATCTAAGACAAAACAGGCAGATGGGGACAAGAGTCTCACATGCATCTGGTACCAAATAATAGGAGCCTGGCAAGATATTTTTGCTTGACTTGCTATTTACATATTTGATTAAGTACTAAGAGATTTTATGTGTGAGTAAGATAGAAACCAAGACTTCCCATAAATATTCCATCACGGTAATCTTCTGGTTTCAAATGTAAAATACATAGCTCATGTAGTCCACCATCTTCCCATTTTAGGAAAGGAGTCAATCTTTTCAAGCCATGAAAAATAGGATTCTCAACAACACAATAGACTACACAATTAGCAATAAGAATCTCTCAGGATAGTAGAAGTCCAGTTAAGAAATGAAACAGAGACAACTGATGTATTTCTGACATATTTTTCGAATTTGAAAATCTAAGTCCTACAGTGTTTTACTGGGATAATGGCTATGCTATGACTGTTAGTAAACATGGGCTGCCCATCCCACCTCTTTCTGAGAGCAGCTTTCACAGACTTCTTCAGTACAAATTGTATGTCTAAAGCAGGGTGTCTGACAGCCTGACTGTCTCCTGCTGTTACCTTTCCACACCCATCTTAGCTTAGAAAATTCAGCCAATGGAGGGGGAAATAATGTCTCCATCTTTTTAATAACAGGTTAATTTTTTGAGCTTTCATGATATATGAAAGATACATCCTGTAAATCCATATTTTAGAAATACATATATTTTAACTCTTTCATGAGAGAGGACCTCTCACTCTCTCATGTTAAATCTATCTCACTTTTTTATGGAATAGCACTGGGTTAGAGCAACGCTCATAATGACCCTTCATTTCTTCCAGTTTTGACATAGAGAACTCAGGCTAAGATACAGTCCTAGATGTTAACTAATTTAGTCTAATTCAGGGACATTTCCATGTTGTTATAATTACATTATTTTCTTTTAAAGATTACTTTGGGCTATAATAAAACACATGTTATTTGCTAGTACCAGTCTGCAGTTCAGGTAGTATAGTGGCAGTAATCCATTCCATTCAATCCACTATTACGTGACTGTTTTCCTTCAGTTACTGTTATCATCTCCAAATTTATCAGTGTTTATTTTCTGTGGCTTTTCGTTGGGCGGGAAGGGGCTTGGGGCTTTTTCTTGGGTTTGTTTGGGGGTTTTCTTGGTTGCTTGGTTGTTTGTTGGTTGGTTTTGGGTTTTTTTTGGGGGGTGGGGGTGGTTTGTTTGTTTTTTTTCTCCAGATCTTCCCTACAAACAGGAAATAGTTCAGTATTGGATCAAGGGTAGAAATGCAACTGGTTGAAATTATCATAACATATACAAGAGCTGACTGTCTATTTTTGATAAATTAATGTGCATTTCTATGAATTATATTTTCTAATAGGAATTATAGGATAATAGTCTCATATGAGGCACTACTATTGAAAACTCTTCATCAGGTGGTTTTAAGTCATGTAACTTTGGATTAAGTTCTTGTGAGTGACTCAGCTGAAATAAAGGAGAACCAAATAAAAGCACCTCTATAATTAAGTTTTTAATTCAAAAGAGAAAACTTGCAGAATTTGAATTAGATATGGCAGAAACTTAGAAGCTAAGTCAAAAGTACAGGAAATTTCTTCAATTTCCATTGCAAGCAAAGTAGAGGAAACTTGGAGAAAAGGCCCTCATGTAAGTGGATGAAAAAGTGTCTTCAAAAGTGAGAAAAGCAGTAAGGCTGCAAGAAAAGGGAAAAGGGTTTAATCAGTAGTGAGAGTTATGTGTTACAGGTCAATATATATGGAGAAGAAGTGAGAACTGCAAAAGCCAGGATAAATTAGATCTTGCAAAGGATATTAAAACAAATACTGAAAAGTTCCTTATCCACATAATTAAAAATAGATCAAGGAAAGAGATTAAATATAATCTAGATATGGCCCCAAAACTTGAACTAATATTTTGCCTCAGTTTTCAGAAAAGTTGAGGGTATTATGCATACTAGAAGAGGCAAGATAACCTATAGAAATCAGGGTCTACAAATGTAAATTACCATAAATAGGATGCAAAATAATCTCACTAGATATTTAATGCACTAAATTTAGGGTTTACAAAAATCCTTATCAGAAAGATTATACGATATCTCAGGTAATTCTAAGTCATTCCGCTGAGTGTATCTGCTGGTTTCATTCCATACAGTACCACTGCAGTTGTGAAAAGAAAAGTATGATTTGGGCACTTACTCTCATGTAATGATTTGGACCTAATTTGAAGGAAAGAATAAATTAAGACTTACAAGTAAACAGGTAATAAGATAAAAAAAAAGCCCTATGAGCTCATAAAAATTGTGATAACCAGGCTAACAGACTACCAAACTGGTTTTTGCAGATGATTTTAAATGAGTAGTAGATAAATGAAATGAGGGAGAAATGACCAATATTGACCTCAGTAAAGAATATGATATCGTAAATCATACTAATAAAATTTAATAGTATAGAGCACAGGGTCATGTAATTTGAGATTAACAATACTTTTTGCTATCAACTAGGATTTTATCAGTTTGAAGGGATAAAAGGGAAAGAACTACACTCAGCTGACCATAGCATAACTATGGGCCATGGATGTTAAGTGACTGCAAAACAGACAAGGCAATAGAAAAATGCAGGAGTGGGAGTAAGCAGAGCAAAACCTAAATATTTCTTAACAGACACATATATGGAAGTTGTCATTAAGACAAAGCTGCTTCTGTCAGCTGAAAGGTTTACCTTTGGATTTTTATGCCACATGCTCCTAACAGCTATTAATTTAATATGATGCTTAATAAAATTTTGTATCTTTTATTAAATTAAAAAACTCATGTAGAATAATATATGGATTTTTTTTCAGAAATAAGAATAACATTCCAGATTATTCAGACAGACATTCACACCTCAGAAATGGCATGACCGGAACACAGATACCCTAATAACTACTTATAAAACCAAAATAATGACAAACACATGCACAAAACCAAAAAGAATATTTGGGCAATAGTTAAACATATATGGGCATGGGATTGATGATAAGTTTTCTTCTGGCTAGATCTTATGCACCGTTTCCCATAAATTAATATTTATATAGAGTATGAAGCATAGTAACATCCTTATAAATAATAATTTGATTAGCCTCACAGCTTTAGATTGGATTTCTGGCAAAAATAACATGAGGACACAACCTCTGCTGCAAAGTTTTTGACTCAAGTTTCAATTAAAAAGTTTACTAAAGGATGTTATGCAGAGGGATGGTGTCAAGGCTCCAGAGGCAAAGAAAGTACCTTGACTACCGTCAAATCTGATGGTCTTATCTTTCTTTCCTAAGACAAAACATGCCATACATATCTTAGATAGTTCTACTTTCACATTCCACAGCTGATTGCGTATTTCAAGACAATGAAAGAAGAAATTAATTTTTAGAGCATACAGAACTCAAAACAGGGTTTAACAGCACTTGACTGACCAAAAGGGAGACACAATCTACCAAAGTCCAAATAAAAACCATGTAACAGAGGCAGCCACAGAGTAATTATTTGCTCAGAAATAATTCATAAGCTAACATTTTTTACTGACAATCCCTCCTAGGCACAACTCAGTAAGGAGCATTCTGTTAAAACATACACCCAAGGGCCCTTTTAATTTCTGGAATATACAACTGAAAAAAATGAAGATTCCCAATTTTTTCAACTCTTAGACTGTTGCTCTTGGTTTCTACATATCAAGGGCACACCTGATTATATAATTTTATTGGCCAGAAACCACTTCATGTTTTGATAAAACTTTGAAAAGGAAAGACTACTTGGTGTTCTGTACAGAATGTTACAAAATCTTAGATGAACCAGTTGAAAAACCATAGAGATGTGTAAGGTTTCCTTTCAGAAAAATCTGGCCTATGTATTGATATTTAGGCACTGTACATTCCGCTTCTTCTATAAACACAGTCTAGTATAACTGCTTTGTCAGATGAACCAGCATGACAGAATCCCATATCTGCAAGCATCTAATTCAAAAACATATTGAGATTCTCAAATATTTTAGGAACAGACATGAATATGATAAGATAAATGTCAGTTAGTTTGGTATAAATGTTACAGTTTTTCAATGAAAAATAAGTGGCTTGTTTTCTATTGTTCTGAATGTTCCTTTATTCAAAACGATTTGTTTGTGTATTTGAATAAAAGAAGTAATTTATGTCTCTCAAGAAGAGTTCCAACAGCTTTTACAGGCTTCCATGGATTAATCATATGCTAGCTTTTTTTGTAGCAAGGTTTTACTGAAAATTAAATTGATCTACAGAGTCTCTCACAGTAGCAATTTGCCAAGCAAAGATATTATCAGTACCCATATAAATGAATAAAAGCATAATATCAACATTGTTTAGAGACAACATACTATAACTCTAAATTAAACATTGAGATTATATGCCTTAATGACATGATAAATGAACATACCTTCAAATTCTTATTTTAAACATCATATGACTAAATTAAATAATTCTACTGTGATATTACCACCTGTGTCCCTTTTTTATGAACCTCACTGCTAAATAGTTGCTTCAGTGATTCAAATACCTGGAATAATTCACTAACCTGACATGATGAACCATTCACAGTGCTTCACATCTCCTGTTACAAATTCCAAAACTGGTACTTAAGAAGTGGCAAGGCTTTTTCTTGTTTTATTTGGAAGAAGTGATCTCCTTAAAAGGACTATTCTTTCTGAGACTTTGTATTCTCTGCAAGTTCTCTGACACTATTGCCAGGATGCTCTAAAGTGAAAATCAATGTGAGTTACAGCAGTTTTGAAAGAAAAGAAAAGAAAAGAAAAGAAAAGAAAAGAAAAGAAAAGAAAAGAAAAGAAAAGAAAAGAAAAGAAAAGAAAAGAAAAGAAAAGAAAAGAAAAGAAAAGAAAAGAAAAGAAAAGAAAAGAAAAGAAAAGAAAAGAAAAGAAAAGAAAAGAAAAGAAAAGAAAAGAAAAGAAAAGAAAAGAAAAGAAAAGAAAAGAAAAGAAAAGAAAAGAAAAGAAAAGAAAAGAAAAGAAAAGAAAAGAAAAGAAAAGAAAAGAAAAGAAAAGAAAAGAAAAGAAAAGAAAAGAAAAGAAAAGAAAAGAAAAGAAAAGAAAAGAAAAGAAAAGAAAAGAAAAGAAAAGAAAAGAAAAGAAAAGAAAAGAAAAGAAAAGAAAAGAAAAGAAAAGAAACCCAAAACAAAACCTAAACTAAAAATTAAAAATCATGAGCCTTCTTTCCCACCAAAATTTTGTAATTAACTTGTTTTCTCTGTTTTCCTATAACTGAGACTGGCTTGGATTATTAAAACTACAGATTATGTGAACTGTTAAACCCCTTTCAATGAGCAGCAGTGGAGTTTCTGTCTCCCATTCAACTGAGTCTGCAAAGCCTCACATCTACTTCAAATCAGATAAGATTTGATTCTGAGATAAAACCCTGTAATCATGGCCCCAAGAGAGTCAGTGGGAATTTTGTCTTTGATTTCAAGGGGGTCAGGATCTCATCCGTAATGACAGTGCTTGTGGAAGGGTGTAAGAAATGCTGTCAGGTGACTTAATACCACTTTGCAGCACACCCGCTGTAAAGGATCCTGCCCCAGGCAAGAAATCTCTAATTTTGCAAGGTGACATGAACACAGGTTAGAGACTATTCGTGTTCTTTTCACATATATAATACTGCTGACTTTTCCTTAATTGGAGTAAAGGTCTGATTATCCCCAGAGACACCTCAGTGTATTTCTTTAGACCAGACTTTAATTCCTCTGCTGATCCATCATTTCTTGGGTCTATTTCACTTGACAAGGCCTTGACCAAAGCCATACTCCAAAATTCTCTAATCAAGAGCATGTAATTGATTGCTCAGGAACAACTCTAAGACCTGTGCTCCCACCAATGAACCATAGGTCATGGATCTTGGCATCATATTAGAGCTTGATTGCAGCCAAAAATCTCTCAGATCACTTTTCAGATCAACACATAAGCACTACTTACACTGCATACACATAATTATCATCTGTTAAATAAAATCCATCTGACCTTGACTGCATGCTAGCTGAAGTGTGCTTACAGCACAAATGTGGAAACAATGAGCATAAGCTTATTCATTGCCTTCAGGATAATGGATTTATTTCTACGCTCTGGGTAGAATGTACTCATCCAGGAAAGCAAAGAAGAAATCCCAAACTGTATCTTCCTCCTTCCTCTGCCAGAGCTTGATTCTAGCTCCTCTCCCACAGAGCACTTCTGATGTTCATTTGGTCAAGAATGCTAGGGGCAGAATAAATCTTTAAAATAAATATAACATTTAAGATCACCTTCTGTCTCTGTGCTGAAAATGTTGATTGTGGAGTTTGATTTTCATTTTTCACCTCCAGTTTTTTCCACTGATCCACAGAGCTTGCTGAATTTCCTCTTTAAAACTTAGTATTCATAAGTAGATTTTGTAAAATGGGTTTGAATGAGGAAAAGGAAAAATTATTTGAATACAACCTTACTTGGTTTTGAGATGCACACTTTATTTGGGTCCTTTTTGTTTGTTTGTTTTAACCAGTAGTTGATGCAATATAAAAGCTCATGCAATTAGTTTACATATAGTCATACAAAAAGAACTGTTTTCAAATGTGAAACAGCATTCTCTGTATTACATATAAGTGTTATTAAGTATTTTTCTGTGGTAGTTACACTTTCATTCTCATAATTCTATCCCTAATTATATTTTTGTGAAATGACGTGTGTAGTGCACCTTCAACCTGTATTGCCTGATAAAAACAAAAATAAGTTATTTTTAAAAAGCAAATGCATTATTCTTATAGTATCACTGGAAATGCATGCTGTGTTTATACTGCTTTAGGGCTTCCAATGACTAATAGTCAATGCAACTACAGTATACATGATTTAGAAGTTGAATTAAGTTTAATATTTAGGCCTTACTTCTCATGAAGTACTACTGCTACAAGGGGAAAAGGTTTACTGGAAGAGTGCAACATTTTTTCATGCTGCAGTTCTGTTGCAAATTACTTCCCTGTCATCAAGTATAAAAGAAGGTCACTTCTTAAAAAAAAAAAAAAAAAGAAGAAAAAGGGCAACAGGTTAAAGTCAAACGATGCTAATCTGATCTCGTTTACACCTATTTTACATTTCTACATGAATGAAGCTACTTTGACTTTTCAGTCTTCATGGGTCAGAACTGTATTCCCTGCTTTAATGTCACTGTATCACTGCTGGATTTTTTCCACTCCCTTTCAATTGTTCTCACTTGCTAATGTCAACTTTCTTCTTTTGTCACATTCTGAGAAAGATGCCAAAGGAAAGCATCATTAGCAAATACAGAAGTCTTCAATGACTGAGCTCCCATGGCTGGAAAAAATCAAAGCAGTGATATTTAAACACAAATTCCTTTATTTGACAAAGTCAATATGGCAGTTTTTTACCTGCCAGGATAACTGAACTCCCAGTCTCACAGAAAAATGAGTCTTTTGGATTGCTGGGGGTTAAACCAAGCTGCCAGGAAAGCCAGGGGAGAGGATCTGACTCCCAGATGCCTCTGCTAGAGAAATTAATCCTGGAGTTTAGCATCTGGATCCTTCAACTGCCAAGCTTGCCCCAGTTGTGTGTTTCATCGCTGGGCCAGATTAAAAAAGAATGATGAGCAAGAGCAGGTTCTGCACCATCAGTGACAAAAGCAGAAAAAAGAAAAAAAAAAAAAAAAAAAAGGCAAACAACAAAAACCAAAACCCCAGAAACAAAAATACTTTAAATCAAGCGTGTCTTGCCATTGCATGTGCATGCTAATGCACTTTGAAACAATGCCCTGCTTTACAGCTATGTCAAGAAAAGCCAGTCAGAGTTGACGGTTTGTTTTTGCAAAGAGTGTGGAAGTTAGAGGTGGCAAATTTGTTCAGGCTCAAACTCCCATTAGGGTGCCACCTGTCAAGTTTTCCTTTGAGCACACAGGTTTATAAAATTTATTTTGTTTCAGGGTGATAACAACTCTTATCAAGCATTCCACTCTCACATGCACCCTATAAATTCATATAATGGGATTTCAAAATGCAGATGGGCTCCACCTGTTAAACTCAAATCCAGATCTGGACATAGTTCCCCTCAAAAAGTTCAGACATTACATTCTGGTGATTTGAGCAAGTCCTATCATAGTCTGGAGTCCATCTGCGAAGTCAGATGTGTATTCAGATTATAAAATTCCTACTTCATAATTCATGTCAAGACCCTCATATTTTTAATTGCATAAATGAAGGATGCTCAGGAGCAAGTTTTGACATTTTGCCTATCCTATACTTCAAGAAAAAAAAAATCCTTTTTAAGTCCATCATTTGGAATCTAGCATTTTCCAAAACTCAGTAAAACTGGCCTTTGCTTTTCCCCTTCTCAAAACGAACTTTGAAAGCTTCAATCATACCATCAGGAGACAATAAAAAAAAAAAAAAAAAAAAAAAAACCAAAAAAACCCAGACAAAACATCACATCCTCTCACCATATTGATGGCAGAGATGGAGTGAATCAGCAAGGTGAGATCCAACATAACAAAACTTATTTTTAGAGCAGTCCCTCAAAGATAATAAGTTCCCTAGTGAGGTCTATCTGATTTGGAGGGAAGAAAAATTAATCCAGCTTCATAGTTTCAGTAAGACAGCTGTAGTTTTATGCTGCAAGATGACTCTATGTATGTTATATCTAAGGAAGATGCTGTCTTGGTGGTAGGAAATATACTTCCTTGAGCAGCTACAACCTGCTATAGAAAGAGATAATTTATTTATCTGCATTATAGAGGGGCCAGGGCATGTTGAAGTTGATGATAAGAAGAAATTAGCATTGGGAAAAATAGCAGGGTGAGAAACCTGTAAATGTTATTCAGCTATTCTTGATGCTGGAGGCGTCTGAAAGAAAGTATACATCAGAAATTAGGGTACAGTCTTCAGATTAGCTGATACCCTGCTTTTCCCCAGAAAGATCACACAGCAGAGCACATTACTAAGTCTTTTCCAATACAAGTCTATATGCAGCCATTTTTTTCAATTTAGGTGGTCATGCCTACTAGCTTAACAACAACACTGTGCCGTGCCTGCGTTTATGTGGCCAAACTGTATCCAGAATACTGTCTCAGATGTTCACTGGTATAAAATATGTTTGTAAACAAAAAGCAGAAAATTGCTTCTGCAACCTCTTCAGACAAAAAAATTCAATTTTTTAACTTGTCCCTTACTCTGTGAATAGTGGTTTGGTCAACATGGCTAAGACTTTCAAAGGCTTCTATTGCTGCCAAGGGACACAGTTCTTAAGATGATGTATTTCAAAGAAAAAGTATTTTAGAGAGCACTGGAGTCAAGTTGTTTTAAAAATTCAGTTTTCATTTTCTTAAGTGGGAAAGCAGAAAGTGTGTTATCCAAACAGCTACTCATTTTGGAAATACCAGATCACACTACTGAATATTGTTGCTTACATATAGCATAGCTACAGCATCCATTTGTTACTGTTACAATGGAAATGAATACAATTACAAATATTTGGGTCAACAAAAGAAAATATTTCTACATACAGAAAAACTGGTTCATCCAGTAAAAAATATCTTTTGAGAGTAGAATTCTTTCCACCTATAGAAATTCCTTGTTCAGTATTTTTTTTTTTTTTTCAGATATTCATTCTTTTTAGACTGTCCTGATTTCAGCTGGGATAGAGCTAATTTTCTTGAGCTGGGAGGGGGCACATGTGGAGTGCTGGGCCAGCGTTGGGCATTGGAGTATTCCATATCATGTGACAGTATGCTCAGTATATAGAGGAGGCAGGTTATCTCTCGCTTCTAGTCTTTGTGACAGCTAGATCTTTGTTCTATCAGGATTGCTCCAGCCAGGTGGAAGATGGGGACAATCAAGTTTATTAGAATGTGTGGATTCAATGGCCTGGTACATCTGACCCCCAGGAGTATAAGGACACTGGTGCCCATTGCACCCTAATGCCATCGAATTCTAAAGAAAAAGAAACCACTTGTATTTCAGGAGTGACAGGGGGGTCTCAACAGCTGACTGTGTTAGAATGGGAATGGGCAATGGGAATGGGTGGCAAAAGCACCCCATTGTGAATGGTCCAGAGGCTCCATGCATTCTTGATATAGATCAGGAGAAGTTATTTTAAGGACCCAAAAGGGTACTGGTGGGCTTTTGGTATAGCTGCCTTAGAGACAGAGGAAATTAAACAGCTGTCTGTGTTGCCTGGTCTATCAGAGGATCCTTCTGTTGTGGGATTGCTGAGGGTCAAAAACAAACTTGTACCAGTTGCTACTACAACAGTGAACCAACGGCAATATTGCACCAACCATAATTTCTATCCTTGAACTGATTTGTCGACTGGAGAGCCAAGGATTCATTAGCAAGACTTGCTCACCGTTTAACAGTCCCATATGAGGCGATGAAGCATGGAGACTGACAGTAGACTATCGTGGCCTGAATAAAGTCACACCACTGCTGAATGTTGCCATGCCAGACATGCCAGAGCTTCAACAAGAGCTAGAGTCAAAGGCAGCCAAGTGCTATGCCATGTTTGATATTGCTAATGTGTTCTTCTCCATCCCTCTGGCGGCAGAATGCAGACCACAGTTTTCTTTTACCTGCAGTGGTGTCCAATACACCTGGAATCGGCTGCCCCAGGGGTGGAAACACAGCCTCACCATTTGCCATGGACTGATCCTGGCTGCACTGGAACAGGATGAAGCCCTGAGACACCTGCAGTACATTGATGACATCATCATATGAGGTAATACAGCAGAAGAAGTTTTTGAGAAAGGGGAGAAAATAATCCAAATCCTTCTGAGAGCTGGTTTTGCCATAAAGCACGGTAAGGTCAAGGGACTTGCACAGGACATTCAGTTTTTAGGAATAAAATGGCAAGATGAGTGTCGTCAGATTCCAGTGGAGGTGATTAATAAAATAACAGCTATGTCCCCACCAACTAACAGAAAGGAAACACAAGCTTTCTTAGACACTGTGGGTTTCTGGAGACTGCACATTCCAAATTACAGTCAGATTGTAAGCCCTCTCTATCAAGTGACTCAGAAAAATAGTTATTTTATATGGGGTCCTGAGCAAAAACAAGCTTTTGAACAAATCAAAAAGGAAATAGTTCATGCAGTAGCCCTTGGGCCAGTTCAGACAGGGCAAGATGTTAAAAATGTGCTCTACACTGCAGCCGGGAAGAATGGCCCTACCTGGATTCTCTGGCAGAGAGCACCAGGGGAGACTCAGGGTCAATCTCTGGGGTTTTGGAGTTGGGGATACAGAGGATCCGAGGACTGCTACACTCCAACTGAAAAGGAGATACTGGCAGCATATGAAGGGGTTTGAGCTGCTTCAGAGGTGATCGGGACTGAAGCACAGCTCCTCCTGGCTCCCCGACTGCCAGTGCTGGGCTGGATGTTCAAAGGGAGTGTCCCCTCTACACACCATGCAGCTGGTGCCACGTGGAGTAAATGGGTCACAATGATCACACAACAGTCTTGAATAAGGAGACCCAGGTCCCCAAGAATACTGGAAGTGATTACAAATTGTCCAGAAGCCAAAGTTTTTGGAATGGCACTAGAAGAAGAGGTGACGTGTGCTGAAGGGGCCCCACCGTATAATAAACTACCAGATAATGAGAAGCGATATGCCCTGTTTACCAACAGATCCTGTCACATTGTGGGAAAACATTGAAGGTGGAAGGCAGCTGTGGGAAGCCCCACAAGACAGATCACTGAAGCTCCTGAAGGAGAAGGTGAATCGAGTCAGTTCACAGAGGTGAAAGCCGTCCAGCTGGCCTTGGATATCGCTGAGCGAGAGAAGTGGCTGGTGCTCTACCTCTGTACTGACTCATGGATGGCGGCAAATGCGCTGTGGGGGTGGTTACAGCAGTGGAAACGGAGCAACTGGCAGCACAGAGACAAACCCATCTGGGCTGCTGAATTATGGCAAGATATTGCTGCTCGAGTAGAGAATCTGGCTGTTAAAGTACGTCACGTAGACACTCATGTACCCAAGAGCCGGGTCACTGAAGAATATCAGAACAACCAACAGGCGGATCAGGCTGCTAAGATTAAGGTGTCTCAAGTAGATCTGGACTGGCAACATAAGGGTGAACAATTTCTGGCTCGCTGGGCCCGTGAGTCCTCAGGCTGTCGGAGAAGAGATACAACATATAGATGGGCTCGTGACCGAGGGGTGGACATAACAGCTATCCATGTATATCAGACATGCACTATGATCAAGCAAGCCAAGCAGTTAAAGCCCCTTTGGTATGGAGGACGATGGTTAAAATCTAAATATGGGGAGGCCTGGCAGATTGCTTATATCACGCTCCCACAAACTCGTCAAGGCAAACACTATGTGTTTACAATGGTGGAAGCAGCCACCAGATGGTTGGAAACATGCCATGCCCCATGCCACTGCCTGGAACACCATTTTAGGCCTAGAGAATCAAGTCTTGTGGCAGCATAGCACCCCAGAAAGAATTGAAACAGATAATGAGACATGTTTCCAAAATAATCTCATAGACACTTGGGCCAAAGAACATGGCATTCAGTGGTTATATCACATCCCCTATCATGCATCAGCCTCTGGGAAAACTGAGTGATACAATGGGCTGCTAAGAGCTACACTGAGAGCAATGGGTGGTGAACCTGTCAAACATTGTGACATGCATTTAACAAAAGCCACCTGGTTAGTCAATACTAGAGGATCTGCCAACCAGGCTGGCCCTGCCCAGTCAAAAATCCTACATACTGTAGATGGGGATAAAGTGCCTGTATTGCACATTGAAAATACACTGGAAAAGGCAGTCTGGGTTATTTCTGCATAAGGTACAGGTAAACCCATGTGTGGGATTGCTTTTGTCCAAGGATCTGGGTGCACTTGGTGGGTAATGCAGAAGGAATTCTGATGAGTGCCTCAAGGGGATTTGATTTCGGGTGAAAACAATCAATGAATTGAACTGTCAAATAGCCCTGTTACTGCATAACATTATTGTTGTTGTTGATACAGATTATACTAATGGCATCACCTTAATAAAAAAGATGAACTTTGATAAATTCAGAACTGATTTCAGCAATTGATGCCCCACAGCATCCTCAAGATCGACATCTTCAGCCCACAGGCTGTGAGCATGGACTGCACCAGATACATCAGCTATGAGCTCCAATTGTAGCAGAGACTACACACGCCATCCTTCTGCCCCATCCAAGGTCACCTGCTCCACTGACTGAGCTAAATCCTCCTCATCCCTCCAACCCTAAAAGACTGTCATGACAAGTGGAACCCAGAGTTATAGACTAAATGAACTCAGTAGACATTTTGAATGGAAGGCCCACAGACTAAGAGAATGATATCTGTAAGGCCAGGGAAAGAGGTGGTTATTATTTAGAATATATTGGGAACCTGAGTATAATGTAAATAGTATGGAATAATGAATGGAGATTATCCTGGTTTTGGCTTGGATAGAGTTAATTTTCTTGAACAGAGACAGAACACAGCTGGAGTGCCGAAACCAGATTTCAGCTAGGATAGAGTTTTTTATTGAGTGGGAGGGGGCACAGGTGGAGTGCTGGGCCTAGATTTGTCATTGGAGTATTCCATATCATGGGATGTTATGCTGGGTATATAAATTCCCTGAAGCAACAGGAGCAAATGGAGGCTGCAAAACAGGCAGGCAATCCCTTACCCTCTTGCTACCAGGCAGAAGGAGGGGACCTAAGAAATGGGGGAGGCTGGAAACAGGTCCCCGCTCAGGAAGGCAGAAAAAACCCCTCCTTGACCTCCTTTACCTTCCCTGGTGTCACAGAAACACAGAATCACATAAAAATCTAGGTTGGAAAGGACCCTGGAGATCATCTAGTCCAACCGTTCACCTAGCACAGTTCCCACCTACAGAATATCCTTAAGCTCTAAATTGACCCTACTCTTGAACACCTCCAGGGATGGGGACTCCACCACTGCCCTGGGCAGCCCATTCCAACTCCTAACAACCCGTTCTGTAAAGAAATGCTTCCCAATATCTAGTCTAAACTTTCCCTGGCGCAACCTGAGGCCATTACCTCTTGTCCTGTCACTTTCCACTAGGCTAAAGAGGCTCATCCCCAGCTCTCTGCAACCTCCTTTCAGGTAGCTGTAGAGGGTGATGAGGTCTCCCCTCAGCCTCCTCTTCTCCAGACTAAACACCCCCAGTTCCCTCAGCCACTCCTCATAGAACATGTATTCCAGACCCTTGACCAGCTCCGTTGCCCTTCTCTGGACACGCTCGAGTCATTCAATGTCCTTTTTGTAGTGAAGGGGCCCAAAACTGAACACAGGAATCGAGGGGCAGCCTCACCAGTGCCGAGGACAGGGGTAAGATCCCTTCCCTGTCGCTGCTGGCCACGCTATTGCTGACATAAGCCAGGATGCCATTGGCCTTCTTGGCCCCCTGGGCACACTGTTGGCTCCTGTTCAGCCAGCTGTCAATCAACACCCCCAGGTCCCTCTCTGACTGGCAGCTCTCCAGCCACTCCTCCCCAAGCCAGTAGCGCTGCTGGGGGTTGTTGTGGCCCAAGGGCAGCCCCCGGCATTTGGCCTTATGGAAACTCCTCCAGTTGGCCTCAGCCCATGGCTCCAGCCTGTCCAGGTCTCTCTGCAGAGCCTCCCTACCCTCGAGCACATCAACACTCCCACCCAACTTGGGGTCATCTGCAAACTTACTGAGGGTGCACTCGATCCCCTCCTCTAGATCATCAATGAAGATGTTAAACAGGAGTGGCCCCAAAACGCAGCCCTGGGCGACACCACTCATGACCGGCCGCCAACTGGACTTAACTCCATTTACCACAACTCTCTGGGCCCTGTGAAGAGAGACTTCAGGAACTTCAGGAAACTGGTTAAGGAGTCAGGGGCACAAACTGTGTTCTCTTCCATCCCTTCAGTTGCAGGGATGGATGAAGAAGATTACAGGAAAACTCAACAGATGAACTTGTGGCTCCAAGTTTGGTGTTACTGTCAGGGCTTCAGATTTTTCGGTCACAGGTTAGTATACAGGACACCAAACATTTGGCATCAGATGGGATGCACCTGTCCCAGAGGGGGAAAAGGATCTTGGGGCAGGAATTAGCTATAGCTTTAAACTAGATAGGAAGGGGGAAGGGGGCAAAAGATCAGCCCATGTGAAGTGCATGCATACCAATGCACACAGCATGGGTAACAAAGAGGAGGAGCTTGAAGCCATGATGCAACAGGAAAATTATGATGCAGTGGCTATTACAGAAACATGCTGGGATGTCTCCCACGACTGGAGTGTGCCAATCGATGGCTACAAGCTCTTTGGGAGGGATAGTCAAGGAAGGAGAGGTGGGGGAGTGGTGCTGTAAGTCAGGGACTGTTGAGATTGCTTTGAGCACAAGTGTAGTGAAGACAGGGTGGAGTGTCTTTGTGTTAGAATCAGGGGGAAGTCCAACAGGACAGATGTTGTAGTAGGAGTCTACTATAGGTCACCCAACCAGGACAGAGAGGTGGATGAAATATTCCATAGGCACTTAGGAGAAATTTCATGATCACTTGTCCTTGTTCTTGTGGGAGACTTTAACTTCCCAGACATCTGCTGGAAATACAACACAGCAGAACGAGACCGGTCCCGGAGATTCCTAGAATGTGTAGGAGATGACTTCCTGACACAGCTGGTGAGTGAACTGAGCAGAGAAGGTGCCCTGCTGGATCTTCTCTTTGTGAACAGAGAAGGACTGGTGGATGATGTGGCAGTTGGAGGGCAATCAGGGCACGCAATCATGGAAAAATAGAGTTCTCTATTCATAGAGAAGCCAGAGGAGGGGCAGCATAACTGACATCCTGGACTTTCAGAGGGCTGACTTTGTCTTGTTCAGGCACCTGCTTGAAAGGATACCTTGGAAGATGGTTCTGAAGTGTATAGGGGTCCAGGAAGGCTGAGCACTCTTTAAGAAGGAAAACTTAATGGCACAGAGGCAGGCGGTCCCCAAGTGCTCTAAGAGAAGCTGGTGACAGAGAAGACCACCCTGGCTAAACAGGGAGCTTTGGCTGGAACTCAGGGAGAAAAGGAGAGTTTACAACTTTTGGAAGAAGGGGCTAGCCACACACAGTGATTGCAAAGGGGCTGTGAGGCTATGTAGGGTGAAAATCAGGAAGGCTAAAGCCCAGCTAGAAATTAATCTGGCTTCAGCAATCAAGTACAACAAGAAATGTTTCTGTAAGTATGTCAACAGCAAAAGACCGACCAGGGAGACCCTCCATCCCCTGCTAGATGCAGGAGGAAACATGGTAATGAGTGATAAGGAAAAGGCTGAGGTGCTTAATGCCTTCTTTGCCTCAGTCTTTAATAACAAATCTAGCTGTACGGAGGGAATCCAGCCTCCTCAGCCAGGAGACAGAGACTGTGATTCTGTAAAGGAGGTGGTTCTTTCTCACTTCCAGTCTTTGCAACAGTGGAATCTTTGTTCTGTTGGGATCACTTGCTGGAAGCAGGCACGGTATCAGGCAGTAGGTGGTGAGCAATCACATTGTGGATTACCCATTTATACTTTCCATTATTGTTATTGTTCTGTTCTATTATAATCACTAAACTTTTTTTTGTATCTGAGTCTATGAGTTTCCTTGTGTCCCTCCACTCTCTTCCCCCATTCACTGGGCAGGGGGAGGGTAAGGAACTGACTGCATGGTGTTTAGCTGCTGGCCGAGTTCAAACCATGACACATTCTTAGGAAAAAAAAGTATCTTTTCTAGTTCTCTTTCTCAAATAAAAATGTAAGACAATTTCACCATTATTTTCTGGAAACAAAAATAATTGTGTGTGACATAGGACAAATTTAAGACCTGAATTTATTTTTTTTCCACAAATGATCAGTAAAGCAAATGAAATTTCACTAAATTTGTAGATAAGTATGTGAGCTGTCGTAACAACAAAAAAAATATTATGTTATTTAATTGTTATAACTTACTGTGTGGGCATTACGATGTTTGTTAAAAACTGAAGTAGCTGGGGCTGAGAGAGGAAGTTTTCCTTTGTGCCTTGTTATGTCTGTTTTACTCTGGACCGTATTGACTCCTGCCCCAGAAGACTTGGCCTTTTCTCAGGAGTGACTGAGCAAGCTCCACTGGAAAAAATATCTGAAATACACAGAAGTAGGAAGAGAAAAACACAGAAAATGGGGAATTTTAAATATAAATGGAGCCAAGAGAGTTAGAAGAAAAACAAGGAACTTTCTCACAGCAGAGGTGAACAAGGGGGATCTAGACTCTATAGAAATTGATCAATTTAAGAGTTGCAGGCTGAAAGGCAAGTCTCTTTTTCCTAGTTTGAATTTATTTGGGGTTTTTTTGTTTGTTACATTCTGACAAAACACAGCTTTAAAATTGAAAGATATAAAGATTGAAATTGTTATCTTTTAGTATGCTCTCTTTAAAGAAAGAATGGAGCAGTTTGACTCCTTGGCTTTGGCTGCCTGGGGTCCTGTCCCAACACTTTTACAAGTTCTTTGTCCAGCTCCTTAAAGCAAGCACAAAAGCATAATTTAGGCTATCTGACTCTAAACTGAAAAGAAACAAAAAACACAAACAGAAATTATCCACCAAGGAAAGAAAATATGTACTGTTTCAAGATGGTGTAAAAGCTAACTGGATAATATAGGACACGTCAAAGATACAAAGTAAATGGAACAACCTACAGCTCATACTAATTTAAAATTTTAATTGAGAAATCATAAATATGTATATGTATTGTGGAATCATACAATTTAAATCAAACAATGAAATTTATTAGCTGGTAACAAACATTGAAGAAATGGCAGAAAAGGTCTCAGAATAGAACTTGTTTCCTCACACATCAGATGAGTCAAACTGTAATTCAGTGACTTTAAATACACAAACTAGATATTATGAATTACTCTTGTAAAACAGGGGAGCATTGTCTACCTCCACAAAATATTGTGTAGGCATTCTTTTCCATACCACTTCTTTTGTGTCACAAGCCATATTATTGAGGACTAGATGTAATAAAAGACTTAGATACAGTGTAACTTTTAATTTTAGTCATTGGTTCCCAGAATGAAATTCTAATCTCAGAGCTAAGTAAGCACAAATAACTTGTGTACAAGGCATGAAGAGCATCTCAGAAAGGTAATGAAAAAAACCCATATGATGAACTAGAAGCCAAAAATAAGACACAAGGAAATGCTGATCACTAAACTTACCTGAAATCCAATGTGGTGTCTGGAACTTGAGTCCCAGAAACCTAGGAACACTTCTTCATTTTGGATTCAGGTCTGAAATTCTCTATTAGGTCTAGACTGAAATTATTGTTCTTTCAAAGAATTAGATATCTTGGATAGGGCTTAAGGTACATTTACATTTTGGAAGAAGGAACAGTGCTTGCCATGAGAAAAAGCCCTCCTGAACCCAAAGGAATTATCTTTTCTTCATTCAGAATTGCTTGCTGGGTTTTCCCAATGACTATTCCATATAAAATACATAAACAAAAGCTGGCAGACAAGAACCTATGATGATCCCCTGGTAGGTGACTGCTTCAACAACTGGACTATGGAGCTAGTCTTCCTTAGAATGCTCTTCCTGATCCTGCACATTTCCTGCAGTGGCACAGTGGTACAACATTGACAGGAACATGGATCCACATCTCCACATAACTCTACTTGATTCACCCTTTGCTGCACATGCTGTAAATTGAGTTTTTATGTGGCATTCCTGTCAGGTGGCAATACTGGGTTTCATGTCCTTTGTGCTAAAAAATCGGAAGGACTAAGATATTCTATTTGTCCAGTGACTGCCCTACGTACCAATGGAGAGAAAAGTGAGAAGAGAAGAAAAAAAAATTTATTCCGGTCAAACTTTAAAAAGAAAGCAGATTTGACAGCATATTATTATAGGCTTAATTCAACTTGGCTGAGCTCCTGTTTTCCATATCTCAATAAGGCATAGGTGGATGCTCTTAGCCTGAGCAGTTCTGAGTATATACAAAAAGAAGAAATGAGAAAAATAAGGACATTTCAGGCTGGACATGAACATTGCATTTTAAACATTTTTACATATAGGCATATACTAAGCAAAGATTTCTTTACATAGTAATACTGGCTGTAGTGTACATTTGCACTGCTCAGTGGAGAGCAGGTCCACAGGAAGGCTAATGCATGTTCCTTGGTAGGCATACCATATAGTTTAAATCCATTACATTCCATATAACTTCAAATGAGTCCTAAAATACCTAATTATGAGTTCCATATATATTCAAAGCAAATTTCAGCATGTGGTATTCAGTTTTACAAAATAGCCCAAGCCAATTTATCTGCTCCATATACACCATATGGCATCACCCAAGGACCATTTGGAATATACATATAAAATGGACTTGAATTGACAAATTCAGGACCATGACATCACCTGGCCCATCAGTGTGGAAAGAAGAAAAATGAAATGGCAAGAGTGTTTTTTCTGTGTTCCAGAATCACTCAAAAATGTCACCATGCAAGTTTGGAGAAGGGCCTGGACCCACACTTAAGACACAATACACATATTATTTGAGACTTCCTGAGTCTTGTTTTAGGTATCTAGTACCTGCTGAAATTGAACTTTGAGAACTTACTTTGAAAGGTTCTCATGGGCAAAAAAATTTGGTAGCTAAACACATTTAGAACCTCTAACTATGTGTAAGCAATGATATTTTCTTAATTTCATACAAAGTAGCATCAAAATCTTGCTTGAAAGTGACAAAATTAAAAGAAGATTTTTATTTTATTTAGGTGAAATCAGCAAAACTGATCTACTGTTAACTGGATAAGAATAGATTAATTGTAAAATTGCATGCTCTGCAACATGAAGCCAGTTAACACAAAGCAACAGGAAGGATGAAGAAATTTTAGAATATAACTTAAATGAAACAACTGCAGTATAAGTAGATCCACATTCTGAAGGATAAGTAATACGTATTATTCAGAAAAAGCAACATAACTGACATTACTAAAACAAGTAGAAATATATTATGCTGAAAAAGGAGATGTGGACTGTTTAGTTATGTTCTGAAATTCCTATTATAAATTATATTTAAAAATACATTTACAAAATAATCAACAAACTGGTGAAAATACATTTAAAAAACACTGTTAATAGTCATCTAGAATCTGTCTGTGCCCATTAAATCTGTTACTGTAGGAGACCAGTGCCTGCTGAATCACATCCCAGGTGATCACTTGCATCCCTCAAAAATAATCTGTTCTGATAGTAGTTTATTCCTTTCTGTATGTTTTTAATTGACTATCATTTGTGTCGAACAATAGGGAATTTGGTCTTGTACCTTCATCAGCCACAGGTCATAGCCCTTTTTTATTCAAATGAATCTATTAGTGAGATTCAGGAACTGAATAGTGTAGAAATAAATCTTAGGACTACATCATTAAGTAGCAAAGTTCTGAGGACAACAACTAAGGCCCCATTTTGCCTAAAAGGAAAATAATAGCATTATAATCTATAAGAGAGAGGGATCCTTATAAATAAATGAAAAGGAATTATATTTCACCAGAGATGTGAATTGTCCACCTATTTTTTACTAAGTAAAAATAGGGAAGAGTAGGAAAAAGTATTTTGGACAAATATCAGTGCAAAACAAAAATGACAGCTGTAATGAACTCAAGGAATCAATGCCTCAAACATTTAACACAGAAAACCTCAAGAACAAATTGTGGCTTTGGTGTTTAGTTTAAGGAATGAATTATCTGCCTAGGGAAGCACAGAATGTATTGAAGGGTGCAATGCTCTGCTCTCTTTCAGTTGTATAGCCAAATTCTTTAGATAAGCCTTGAAGGGAGGAGACGTCTATTGTGTGAAAACATATGTTTAGGTTAATGCCTACACCTTAATTTACAACTATAGCCTCAAAGAAGATCTGAAGATCTAAAAGATTGATAATGACTAGATAATTGCCCAAGAAAAAAAAAAAAAAAAAAAAAAAGAAAAAAAAAGAAAAAAAAAAAAAAGAAGAAGAGTTAAAGGTGGTAGGGGGAGATCACAACCACCAACTCAACTAGACAAAAGGGTTAATGTACCCCATTCCCCCTCAACACACATTCAGAACCCATGCTCCACCTTTTCCCTGTCTCTCATGGAAATGAGTTCATGGAATACCTGCCTCTGTGTCTAGTATGCTAATCAGCTGATAAGATGAACTTAAAAAATGACACAAAACTTTGCTGTGTGTGCACCCACTATCCAAGATTACCAGACTTGAGACAACGCTGGATCCTCAGATGCTGATCCATATTTCTTTGACTCTCTTCTCTCCTTTCTTTTCTTTCTTTTCTTTCTTATAGACCTATAAGACACCACATTGTTTATTATCCTTTTCCAAGTTTAAGCCATTTCTACCACAATTAAAACTTTTTAACTAGTTGTTTGGTGTTGTTTCACCTTAATTTAATCCAAGGGGATCACAGAACTTTTGCAACGCATTGGGCTCCCAGTCCAGGCCGTGACACAGATCACTGAGTCTTCTGGAGTGTTTTTGAAGAACCTGTCCTAAATAATATTGAACTAGAATGATAAATGGCATCATCTAAAGAAATTAGGAAATAAACTTTGAATTTAATTACGTATATGTCTATATGAAATCAAAATACAAAAAGAACCAACTATAGGTATGATTATTTTATTCCTTAGTCAATTAAAATTAAAAAGAAAAAAATAGATGAGTAAATACAACTATGTTACATAAGCTACTACCTACCTCATTTGTCAGGAGTCAAACAGAAACGGTCTTCAATAGCAGAAGCAGCAGCCAAATTGTGTTTTCACATTGAAGAAACCAGATGAGCAACACACTGAATTAGCCCTGGGAGTCTCAAAACTCACAAGCAATATTCCAGGTGGATTCATGCACTACTGCTTTATAAAACAACAAAGGTACAAATGAAATAGAAGGGACTATCGCTACATGTATATGGATCAACAATCATTTTAGGGACCATTTTGAACTGCATTGTTGGGTCCCTTCTGTGCTTTAAACTAGGATAGGTCTTTTAATTCAATTCACTTATTTCATCTACATTATGCAGGCATCAAAATGAAGAAAACCAGTAATGAGACAGGCAAGTATTTCCAAAACTCATTGGGGATCTCACGTATCTATTTACTCCTCTTCCTGTTCCCTCTTCTGAACAATCACTGTCACTGTCTTTGTCTTTACTCTTCTCCATCAGCGCTCCCATTGCCTTCAGCAAGCTCCTTGTTACCCTCCAGAGTTATACGGCTTCCATTGAGGACAATGCAATAACTTTTACCCATTTTAATGGTCCAATGCCAAGGCCTAACTTACTAACTTTTCATCTTTGTCTGAACTTCTCTATCTCTGGTTTTCTAATTTTTTCACTTCTTTGAATTAGCTTATGATTGCATACTCTGCCTCCATTAGAAAATCTCTCTACTGCTGCTGTATTTCACTTATACTCTATAACATTTATATTTTTTAATTATGTGAAGAGTTCTGGGAAATAGCATAATGAAAGGCATTATACAAAGCAAATGTACATTGTACTGTAATTTGGTTTGGTTGCTTCACTGTGTTTATGTGTTTCAAGACTTTCTTCCCTAATAGTTAAATTCATTTATGTCACAGATGTTTGGTTATTGGTCTCCTGCCTCTTCTTAGAGGTACTGTAATTGAGCACCTGTGTATGGGGACAGAGGGAATTGGGGGTTCTTGATTAATTTTCTCCAGCTATAAATTATTTATTGCCTTGTACCATTCTCCTGTCATCCTCTTTGGGACTCTTTTAAACTGTCAGAGATACCTATTTACTTTTAACTGATTGCCACTCTGTACTCATTGAGTTTTCCTAGATGACAAACACAGAAGAAATATTAAAACTAGCCGTTTCTAAATAGAATAGGAGGGGGAGGCATAACACAAATTATTGCTAACAGTGGAGTCTAATCTTCTGAAGTACTGAATTCCAGGTAGGAAAATCACATTAGCCTCAAAGAATGACCTAAACTCACTGACCAGTGAGCTTAAACTTCTTGGGCAACCTGCTGTAGCTGACCCTGTCTGAGCATAGTGATGCAACATCTGAGCTCCAAAGGTCTGTTTCCACATCAGCAAATCTGTGATTCTGTGATAGAGCTAACTAAGCACCAAGTTGGGTTTTTTTCCTAGAAAATTAGGAAAGTGAATTTGACTCCTTAAAATCCCATGAACAAACTTGGGCAAGTCCCACTACTTCTCTGATCTGTTTCTCTGTATGTAAAATAAACCTAATGGTACTTGCTTTCTTCAGTGTGACACTTGCATATATATTTTTTAAAAAAATTACATTTTGACTACATTTTATATTAATATTATAACTGTCTCTGTTTTAACATACTCTGTCTTCAGAATCTACCAAGCATTTATCTCACAAAGATTAATGGGGCATTGAAAAAAAAATGTCAGCTCTTCAGACATTAATTTTGTCATTCTGGCTCACAAAAAGCCCTTGAATAAGAAGAGAAGAAATAAAATTGTTATCTTGTCACAGGAAAATATTGTCCACACTGTCATGTGGAAAAACACTATACCTGACAATATCTGGAGAATATCAGTAGCTGTTACCTCATGGTAGCAAAATCATTATAATATACCAAATAAATAGAAGGTTAAAGGTATGTCGACAGAGAAGTCAGGAAAATAATAACATTTGTAGGAGCCAGTGGAACTGTTAGCAACATAACAGTCAGGTTCAATATCTGGCTGAAGACTCAATACACTTACAAATGGATGACTGTAAGCCAATATCATCTGTGGAAAACCTCAGGATAGAGACGACCCATATTGTAACTGACTACTTAAATGACTTTAAAAAATATTATAGGGAGTCATGACAGAATCTGTCGCAATCTTCAGCAATATTTTAGATATATCGAGAATGGGATTTTTTAAAGCATTCAAATGACCTGAGAGTACAAATCAACATAGCTACAGTTTACTACATTGAAATTACCAGAGGTAAGTAAACAGCAAAATCCACCATGTAATCTCTGACACCCTGGACCTTACTTCCCAAAAAAATATTCTTGTTAGAAAAGGAAACTTTTGAAATTAGGACACTCACGTCTGCTTCCAAAATATTTATTTATATAATCCAGAAAGACAGCACACTCAAAATTCACGTTGTCATAGAAAATGTGTACAAGACCTTATCGTCAGGGATACAAAGCTATACCATCCTGCTGGGTTTTACTGGGAAGAAAAAATGATGATACGTAGCATACTGCTATATCTAAAGCTCCTGTCCTAGTGCTGCTGGTGTGCTATTACTCAGCTTTGATCAAATTACTTTACACCCATATTTTACACATGTGATGAGAGATGCACAAAAAGATAATTGAACTCCTCTTTCCTGGACAGTCAAATAAATCCTTGTGCTTCTTCTGCACTTACTATCTGCCTACACTTCAAATGGTCTACTGCAGTCAAAAACAGCCACTGGAAAATAAGCTATGTAGTCCCTTCTCTGTATTAGTGTCACATGGCATTAGCACCCTTTGCTGAAACCTATAGTCAAAGAACATGCAATGGAACACAAAGTCTACAAGAAGAATCTTAAATGACTTATCCAGATTATTTATTTAATGATCTATTCAGCTTTGCATATTATCGACTCCCTTCATAAAGCATGAAGATATTTAGTAGAACACACCTGTACATGTTTTGTATGAGCATAGACATTTGTATTTACACTTGAATTTAAAAAGATACCTGCAATAGCATATGTTCATGCCAATGTACATTCACCCTCCTCTCAGAACAGGACTCTTTCAGAGCAGGTTGACTCTTAATCCCAGCAGTATTTCTATATTCAAACACAATTACACCAAAAATAAAACCATCATAACAGATTATCCATGTATATATTCAAATTCTTTATAAGAAGAATAGGAAGATTCACTCACTTAAATACAATGCATGAAAGACTGGGGTTTTCATTTCCTAACCAAGTATATTGATAGTATTTTAACTAAGCCATCATCTTTATTGCACTTCTACAAAGACCTTATCATAAACGAGCGGTGCTCGAGGCATACTAAAATTGTAAGGATTTTCTCTCTCAAAGAATTAACAAGATGTCCCTCTGGCACTGTTTAGAAATTCTTCATTTGTTCCACAAACATTAAAATGCTGGCAGACCATGAGTGTAAGAGAGAACACCAAATTAGCATTATTTAACAGCATTCAAAATCAGCCTAATTTTTATAAATGATTTCTTGACAGTTACTATCATGTAAGACAATGAGTAATAGAAAATAAAAGGACAGGAAGATTTCAAAATTAAAACCAAATTTACAAACATTGTAAAGATTAGTGCTTTAACACCATGGCCCAAATACTTTTGATTAGCAATGCTAAAGCAACCCTCCTAAAGCAATTACAATTCCTGTTAATCAGTCCTGTCTTTTCCTCTCTTTCATTTTTCCATATCTGTTGTAGGTGGATATCATGAGTATTCTTACAGAATCACAGAATCAACTAGGTTGGAAAGGACCTTGAAGATCATCCAGTCCAACCATTAACCTAACACTGACAGTTCCCAACTACACCATATCCATCAGCGCTATGTTGACCCAACTCTTAAACACCTCCAGAGATGGGGATGCCACCACTGCCCTGGGCAGCCCATTCCAATGCCTAACAACCTGTTCTGTAAAGAAATGCTTCCTAATATCTAGTCTAAATCTTCCCTGGTGCAACTTGAGGCCATTCCCTCTTGTCCTGTTGCTTTCTACTAGGCTAAAGAGACTCATCCCCAGCTCTCTGCAACCTCCTTTCAGGCAGCTGTAGAGGGCGATGAGGTCTCCCCTCAGCCTACTCTTCTCCAGACTAAACACCCCCAGTTCCCTCAGCCGCTCCTCGTACGACCTGTGCTCCAGACCCTGCACCAGCTTCGTTGCCCTTCTCTGGACACGCTCGAGTCATTCAATGTCCTTTTTGGAGTGAGGGGCCCAAAACTGAACACAGGAATCGAGGTGGAGCCTCACCAGTGCCGAGGACAGGGGTCAGATCCCTTCCCTGTCGCTGCTGGCCACGCTATTGCTGACACAAGCCAGGATGCCATTGGCCTTCTTGGCCCCCTGGGCACACTGTTGGCTCCTGTTCAGCCGGCTGTCAATCAACACCCCCAGGTCCCTCTCTGACTGGCAGCTCTCCAGCCACTCCTCCCCAAGCCTGTAGCGCTGCTGGGGGTTGTTGTTGCCCAAGGGCAGCCCCCGGCATTTGGCCTTATGGAAACTCCTCCAGTTGGCCTCAGCCCATGGCTCCAGCCTGTCCAGGTCTCTCTGCAGAGCCTCCCTACCCTCGAGCACATCAACACTCCCACCCAACTTGGGGTCATCTGCAAACTGACTGAGGGTGCACTTGATCCCCTCATCCAGATCATCAGTAAAGATGTTAAACAGGAGTGGCCCCAAAACCGAGCCCTGGGTGACACCACTCGTGACCGGCTGCCAGCTGGATTTAACTCCGTTCACCACAACTCTCTGTGTCCAGTCATCCAGCCAGTTTTTTACCCAGAGAAGTGTGTGATTGTCCAGACCTTGAGTAGTCATTTTTACCAGAAGAATTCTGGGGGAAACTGTGTCAAAAGCCTTGCTAAAGTCAAGGTAAATTACATCCACAGCCTTCCCCTCATCCAATAAGCAGGTTGCTCTGTCATAGAAGGAGATCAGGTTTGTCAGGCAGTACCTGCCTTTCACAAACCCGTGCTGACTGGGCCTGAGCATCTGGTTGTCCCTCGTGTTGTATGATGGTACTCAGGATAAGCTGCGCCATCATCTTCCTGGTCACTGAAGTCAAGCTGACAGGCCTGTAATTTCCCAGATCATTCATCCGACCCTTCTTATATATGGGCGTCACATTGGCCAATTTCCATTCAGTCGGGACCCCCCTGGTCAGCCAGGACTGCTGGTAAATGATAGAAAGTGGTCTGGCGAGCACCCCAGCCAGCTCCTTCAGCACCCTCGGGTGTATCCCATCTGGTCCCATAGACTTGTAAATGTCTATGTGATGCAGTAGGTCACTGTCTCTTGGATTGCAGGGGGGTCGTTCACCCAGTCTATGCCTCTGTCTTCTGTCTGAGGAGGCTGGATTCCCTCAGTACAACTGGTCTTGTTACTAAAGACTGAGGCAAAGAAGTCATTAAGCACCTCAGCCTTTTCCTTATCACTCATTACCATGTTTCCTCCTGCATCTAGCAGGGGATGGAGAATCTCTGGTCTTTCTTTTGCTTCTGACATGCTTACAGAAACATTTCTTCTTGTACTTGATTGTCGAGGCCAAATTAATTTCCAGCTGGGCTTTAGACCTCCTGATTTCCACCCTGCATAGCCTCACAGCCTCTTTGTAATCACTGTGTGTGGCTACTGCCTTCTTCAATAAACTCTCCTTTTCTCCCTGAGTTGCAGCCAAATCTCCCTATTCAGCCAGGGTGGTCTTCTCTGTCGTTGGTTTCTCTTACAGCACCTGGGGACCACCTGCTCCTGAACCATTAACACTTCCTTCTTAAAGAGCACCCAGCCTTCCTGGACCCCTGTACCCTTCAGGAGAGTCTCCCAGGGGATCCTTTCAAGCAGGTGCCTAAACAAGACAAAGTCAGCCCTTCTGAAGTCCAGGATGTCAGTTCTGCTGCCCCCTCTCCTGGCGTCTCTAAGAATAGAGAACTCTATTATTTCATGATCGCTGTGCCCTGGTCGCCCTCCAACTGCCACATCATCCACCAGTCCTTCTCTGTTCACAAAGAGGAGATCCAGCAGGGCACTTTCTCTGCTCAGTTCACTCACCAGCTGTGTCAGGAAGTTATCTCCCACACATTGCAGGAATCTCCGGGACTGATCCCACTCTGCTGTGTTGTATTTCCAGCAGATGTCTGAGAAGTTAGTCTCCCGCAGGAACAAGGGCAAGCAATCGTGAGATTTCTCCTAAGTGCCTATGGAATATTTCATCCACCTCTCTGTCCTGGCTGGGTGACCTATAGTAGACTCCTACTACAACATCTGTCCTGTTGGCCTTCCCCCTGATTCTGACACAAAGACACTCCACCCTGTCTTCACTACACTTGTGCTCAAAGCAATCTCAACAGTCCCTGACATACAGCACCACCCCACCCCCTCTCCTTCCTTGTCTACTCTTTCTAAAGAGCTTGCAGACATCAGTTGGCACACTCCAGTCATGGCAGACATCCCACCATGTTTCTGTGATAGCCACTACATCATAATTTTCTTGTTGCATCATGGCTTCAAGCTCCTCCTCTTTTTTACCCATGCTGTGTGCATTGGTATACATACACTTCAGATGGACCGATGTTTTGCCCTCCCGATGTTTTACACCAAGCTATTGCATTTTAGTCAATTTTGGATTATGTCAAATTATTTAGTCAAATTATGTCACTTCTTATTCAGGACAGGTTTAGTAATTTTAGACCCACCCTTAGAAGACAGCTTGCAGCTTCTCCAGAAGCTTGATCAAAGGGTGTTGAGCTCTTCTACCAATTGACTTCTCACCAGGGAGGGTCATGCAGTATTTCAACAGGAACTAGGGACACCCCAGCACAAGTTTTGGATCTAGAGTGGATCTCAAAGGGACAGTATTTTGTGCCAGTGGGGGCAAGAAACTCTACCCAGTATACACATGCTCAGCAGCAGTAGATACACAACAGAGCAGAGTCACCAGTACCCACTGGAGCAACTATTCCAGCTCAATGGAGACCTCAACCCAGTTGGAGGATGGATGCAGCCCTGCAGACCTGGGGCCACAGAGATGCCTGGGGCCTCTCACTGATCTTGGGGACAAGGCTGATGGGCTCCTCACCTGCAGGATGTGAGCACAGATGACTGTGTCGCCAAGTAAAGAGCTGTGGGACAAGGTCAGCAGGCTGTGCAGCATCAGGGATGACAAGAAAGTGATTCAACAGATCTTCTCTGGGACCCTGCAGATTACAAGAGCCTGACCCCCCAGACACCCTGAAGGAGGGGCAGGAAGCGTCTGTTCTTACTGGGTTGGGAAATGAAGAACCCCGTGATGGCAAAGGCTGGAAGATCATAACTTCTGGCAGGAACTTTTCAGTAGGATGGCTCCTGCCTTACTACAGAATAGCATCAGTGCCCTGGTGGCAGGCAGGAGATGGGGAGCTGTGTCCAGAAAAGCCTCTTTGATGATCACAGGTTGCTAGGAAGGGATGGGATCCACCTAAATATGTGGGGAAGAAGCAATTTCCCCAACAGGTTAGCCAACCTTATGAGGAAAGCTTTGAACTGGGAATGACAGGGGAGGGAGATTATGACCCCCAATCATGTGAGAGTAGATTGGGATGGAAAACAAAGGGTGCCAGATCATGTGGATAGGAGAGACCTTATAGTTAACAATGCTGGGATGAAAGGGGCTAATGATAAGCATATGAACATAAATAAGGAAGTGCCTGTAGGATTGCATAATAGGGGAAGTTCTTGTGCATTTTCTGGGAAATCAGAAAGACTGGGTGACCATCTGTGGTGTTTCTACACTAAGGCAGAATGCATGGGGAGAAAAGAATAGGAATTAGAGGTCTGTGTGCAGTTTCTGGGCTATGATCTTATGAGGTCCCCCAAAACAATGTAAAAGTCCAGAGCAAGGAATACTTATCCTCAGTGGAGGAGGATCAGATTAGGGAACATTTAAACAAATGACATATGTAAGTCCACGGGGTCTAACAGAATCATAGCACTGTTTGGGGTAGAATGGACCTTGAAAGACAGATTAGTTCAACTGTCCTGCCATGGGCAGGGTCATCTTTCACTGTATATGGTTGCTCAAAGCCTCATTCAACCTGACTTTGAAATTTTCTAGTGGTGGGGCATCCACAACATCTCTAAGCAACCTGTTCTGGTGTCTCACCATGCTCTTCATAAAAAGCGTTTTCCTGTGTCCAATCTAAATGCACCCTTTTTCAGTTTAAAACTATTGCCCCTTGTCTTGTCACTACATGACTTAGTAAAAAGGCTCTCTCCATCTTATAAGCCCCCTTTATATATTGAAAGGCTGCAATAAGGTCTCCCCAGACCCTTCTCTTCCCCACGCTAAACAACCCCAACTCTCTCAACACTTTTTCATAAGAAAGTGTTCCATGCTTCTGATCATTTTTGTGGCCTTCCTCTGACCTACTTGATCAAGTCCATGTCTTGCTTGTGCTGGAGACCCCAGAACTGGAAGCAGTAGTCCAGGTGGAGTCTCATGAGAGCAGAATAGAGGGGGAGAATAACCTCCCTCAACCTTCTAGTCATGCTTCTTTTTAGGCAGCCCAGGATACAGTTGGCTTTCTGGGCTGCAGGTGCACATTTCCAGGTCATGTTGAGCTTCTCATCAGCCAGCACCCCCAAGTCCTCCTCAGGGCTGCTCTCAATCCATTTTCCACCCAGCCTGTATTTATGCTTGGGATTGCCTCATCTCATATGCAGGACCTTGTACTTAGTCCTGTTGAACTTCGTAAAGTTCACATGGACCACTCCTCAAGCCTGTCAAGGTCCCTCTGGATGATAATGGCATCCAGTCGATTCCTTATCCATCTGACAGTTCATCCATCAATCACGTATCTCCAATCTAACGGTGGCAATGTTGTGGGAGACCATATCAAAGTTTTTACAGAAGTCCAGGTATTTGCCTTTGTAGGATGCACCTACAAATGCTGAGAATGCTGTCTGATGTTAATGTGAAGTCAATCTCAATTACCTTTGAAAGGTCATGGTGATCAGTGGAGGTTCCTCAGGAACTGGAAGAAAGCAAATGTCACTCCCACCTTCAAGAAAGGCAAGAAGTAGGATCAAGAATACTATAGTTCAATCAGCCGTACCTCGGATAGTTCAAACAGCCCTGGAGGAGATGATGGAGCAAATAACCATGGAGATCTTTTACAAACAAAAAGAAAGAAGGTGATTGGAGCAGTCAGCATGGATTTGCAAAGCCGAAACCTTGCCTGATCAACCTTGTAGCCTTACACAACAAAATGGCTAGCTCAGTGGATGAGGAGAGAGAAGTGACTATTGCTTATTTTGATTTTAATAAGGCTCTCAGGACTGTCTCCCATAACATCCTCATAGACAAACTGAGGAAGTATGGAGGAGATAAGTGTAGAGTGGAATGATAACTGGCTGAACTGCTGGGCTCAGCGGGCTGTGATCAGTAACATGAAATCCAGCTGCAAGCCATTCTGCAGCACATCCCTAGCACAATGAAATTCGTATGCCTGAGACATCAACATGCTTATGATAATATAATTTCTAATCACTAGTGTTTCAAACACAAGAGTTTCCAAGATGCATTCAGAAAGAAAAGCATTAGTGCCAAGCAACCATCCATTCAAACCAGTGTAGCTATTTATTTATGATATTTCTCGGACATTCCTTTGAGCAGAGTTTTTTCATTTAAAGCTGTCTTCAGAACAGTATGTAAAAATGAAACTGACCTAGAGAGAAAGGTATCAGCCTCAGTCTTAAGTTTTGCTATGAATCAATTTGAAAATAAATGCTATTAGTGACTTCTTGTATTTATAAGTGATCTTTAACCATACCTTTTTTATTTGGTTTATCACAAATGGCATAATCCCAAATGAGGTTTATCTATGATGCTACCCCCAACAGTGTAAATGCATGGTTATTTGCAGGACTTTACCTACACATAGCTTTTGTAAATCCTTGAGACTTCAGAGTAAAATAAATTTTAACTGTGAATTACAGAGGGACAAATAAAAGAAACCAAAGGCAAGTATCCTAGGAACTTCTAAACTAAACAAGGATGAGTGCATGTTTATGCAAGGCAACAATATAATGTGGTTCATTTAAACGTTTTCATTTTTTAAGTTATGATGAGTCAAAAAAACAAGCCAATGTAATTGTAAGTAAACACAATGCAAAGGACAAAAGGGTAATACAGCTGAGATGCTAAATTGATCAGATTGTAAAGACAGGTGGAAAGGAGGAGGAAAGAGAAAAAGAAAAGGGAAAGTAATCTGCATAGGGACTCTACAAACTAACAGTGTAGAACAGTGAACCTAGCAGCTCTGGGCCACCACCTCTGAGCGCAGCTCTTTGTCATTCTTTATTAAGGGATTCTGAGATCTGAGTTTCTGCTGCGAGGAATTGCTACGTGTTTCCAAAATTATACCAGCCAGTGCTAATTCTCTCTGTGGTGAAGGTAACGATTACCCTTGAGCATGGAATGCTCTGGGAAATGAGTTACCTTTCTAATGTTCAGAAAAGGAGCTATGATGCTAGTACAGGAACAGACACTGGTGTGGGTCATGGTGTACCAATCATGGGTAGTGCTTCATTTACTTCAATAGCCCTCTTTTTCCTTCTCTCCTTGCAAACTCCTTCCCAGTTGCTCGTTATTGCTGCACTGAGGTGAATTAGTGGTGCTTTAAAAAGAAGGGGGAAATGGCATAATAAAAGAAGATCTAGAATGCAAAAAATGAGAAATACACTACATTGAAAAATAAAATTGCTAAATTAATAAATGAAATGAGTCTATACTATTACCACTTACTCTTCAGCAACATCTATGACTTAACAGTACTAGCACCACACAGCACTGTCTTCGTTTCAAATGAATAATTTAATTACTTACTAATAAAAAAGTGTGTTGAAACCCTATATGCATACATACAAACAGATGAAAATAAGTAAATTTAAAATACAATTTAACATAAGCCAAATTAAATTTTACATTTATATAATACGAGATATATATATATATATATATATATATATATAATGTTTGCATTTATGTAATACCTGATTTGTTTCAGGTAGAATAGTCACATGAGGGAAAACTGAATATATAGTGTAATTCTTAGCCCTGGTGATCAATTTCTTCAAATGGATCTTGGCTATTTTTTTATTTGCTGAAGTATAATTAGGAATAAAGGAATACTCACTGCAGTTGGAGTTACAATTAAACACACCTTGTGATATATGAAGAATCTGTTCTATTGCTGTCAACAGTAGATTTATGAATTTTTATGCATTTATTAAACAATAAACAATGATTATATCTAGTGCTTTGTTCTAGAGCAAACCCCATGATTCATCTCAGAGTAGTTTCAGTCGTTGCAAAGTTGATTTTTTTAACAGTAATCTAAACACAAAGTGTGTCTTCATGTATGCACCAGATATGCCCCAGATCATGACAGGCATAAGGTGTGAACCAGTGACTGGTCCTTTGGACTTCTTTGAGCCATGCACATAGCAGGGATGTTCACATTAGGAAATCATGCTAAATCCAGTGCAAAGCTAAAACTCCAGATTTCATGTACAACAGACGTAAATGCCAACATGACCTGCTTTGATCTGCTTATCCTTCCCCATTGGACCGAATTACTTATTAATATAAATGTAGCCAATAACTTCTGGTACTTTACAATCAAAGTCTTGCCCTTGGTGAGTGTTACATAACCATAACAAGGACTGTTCCACACTAAAGCTCTTTCTGTTCACAAATTACCTTTTCTTTCTCTCTCTCTCTTTTTTTTTTTTTTTTTTTTTCACCCCCCCAAATCATCAGTTTAACATCTCATATCCATTTTAGAATTTTTCTCTGCAGGAACACATCTGTTGATTTTATGTGGCAGCAGGTGCTCAACTCCTTGCAATCTTATGAATGCCACAATGTCCACCTCACTGTATCTTCATTGATCTGATTTTGACCAGTCTCACCTCTCGGTTTGTATAAGCAGATACGGTTGTCAATTTTTTTATACTAAGTGGTAATGCAGTGAATTCATTCCTTAATTTAAACACAACATCCATGAGAGCAGACCCCCTCTGTGTGGGGGAATTAGAGAACCTGTGCAGTAGGAACCACTGCTGTATACTGCAGAGGAGCATTGTCCCCAGTTTAGACAGGATTGGAAAACTAAACCTTGATTTCTTTGCTCTATTAAGTCTCCTACAACTATCAGGCTGAATTCACTGTGTCTGTATTCTTCTTCCTAATCTTCTTTGACACAATTCTCTTTCTTTTCATATCTACCCACTATTATTCCCCCATCCTTGTTCATATCGTCACCAACAGGTGAACAAAACAAGTAAACCTAAGAAACATGTTCACTGTAGCAGAAAACAAAAGCATCCACATCAAAAAAGAAAAGCAGAAAAGAAAAAGAAAATGTACATTGACTCGCAGTTTCAGTAATGCACACAGCCTTAAGTTGAGATTTCATGAGGTAAATGGCCCAAATCAGGCTACACAGTCATTTGAAAATGCACATATATCTTAAGGCTCTATATGGCATTTGGCTTTAAAACAATTATTGGAGAATTCAATTAATTTTACAGGGTACTTTTTGCTGATCTGTAGATGTCATAAAAAAGAACTTCAGGCAAAAATAGTGCTGTCTTTTGGCATGAACATTGCAAAGCAAAGCAACTCTCCTGGGACTATCTATACAGCTAGCATTTCTTGTAGCAGCTTGGGGGATTGGAGGGGAGGCAAAGGAGGGAGGGGAGGACACTGTCAGCACTGAACACCTTTCAGTGTTACAATTACCTTTGAGTAATGACTCTTGAGTAGCATTTCAGGGTCCTTCAGCATAAGGGCAGCTTGTACATGGTCAGTCTGAAGAAACAGAGAAGTGTGTGGGTGCAGTGACAAACAAGTTGAAACCTACTAAATTGTCATGAATGCTTTTTAATTCAGTATTGTAATTTGTTGCATTAGACAAAGTAAATCATCTTTATATAAAATTTCTTCCAGTATGATCTTAGACAAAGGTCTACACAACACAGCACTATTCAAATATTCTGGAGAGAGAGATAAATAAACAAGGCTGATACTTCTAAATTACTCTGTTTTGTTCCATTTTCAGTAAATGCAGTGAAGGGGCAGGGCACCTGATATCTCAGATTAGAGATATTCTTAAACCTCATTTATACTCACTGGATAGAATATGAGGAAGCCCAAGAGCTGCAGTAAATCTGCCCAATGGATAACATCTTTAACAAGTCCATCTGCAGCTGGATGAAGCCATGCCATAGCAAACTACCAGGACCCCACAGTGTTTCTCTCAAAATTAAATTAACCACTTCTTTCTCTTTTGAAAAAAGAAATCAACAACAACAACAACATAACCCTAGAAAATGCCAATGAGCAGAGAAGTCTGACCTAATGTTTTTGCCTCTTTTTATAAGCATAATTTCAATGTAAGAAGGAGACAGGAGAAAGGAATATTTCACTGAACATAGTTATCAACATCTCTGATATATGCCTTCATCCACTTAAGGAGCCCATGTAGCATTTTGGGAAGGATTCAGTTGCCTGAACATTAGTGTCTAATGCCTTTTGAGATAATCCAAGAAAGTAAGGATACGTATGCAAAGCTGACAGATACCACACAGGACTTACAGGGGACTTGTACCCTTCAGTAGCAGCAGCTGGGAGCCAGTCAGGATAGCCTACAGCATCTTATGAGCAAGAGGTTATTTATACATGGCTGAAGTGCATAAAGCTGCCCAGGTATTTATAGATAGCCTGACTCTGTCAGAGACGCAGAGTATAATGACAGATCTGATGAGCAGGTCTGAAGGACAGTAAGCATGAAATTAGCCCAGGGAAGGTATTTCCTTCCCATCCTTCCTTCTCCTTCAGCACTGGACTGTTGGCACTGTTAAATTCTGTTGATATTTAATAAAAGCTAGCATCTGTGCCTTGCTTGCCTTCAATTACAGAGCTTCGTCCTAGGGCCACTTTGGAGCTTCTTACAAGCGCTGATGCTTGAAGCACGGCTATAACAAAAGAATGGACTGGCAGGTTTTTTCTGCCTCTAGCTACTTCTGTGTTCTTTTTTATTTTATTTGCCTCAATTTTGGTTTTGGTTGGCCACCCTAAATGACCAGCCTGCAGCAATGGCACCCCTGTAGGAGACCATTTGATCAATCCTCTCTCTCTCTATAAGGCCTCCCAGGAACAGAAAATATGAGTGAAGGATGCTCCCATGCCCCAATTACATGCAAACACACATCACTACCACTACAGCACTGTCAGGGCTATTGAATTGGCTAGAGAGAATAACAGGGATTCTTTGTGATAAGCCATGATAGATAATGTGAAAGTACAGTTTATAATTGTTAACAATGAACTCAATATATGAAGGTTACTTCAGAATTGCTCTGTAAAGCTACTTTAGGGATAAAATTCACTTCAGATCATGGTCAACATCTGTCAGAGAGAAGGAAAAGCTGGAGAAAAAAAATCCATCCAATTTTATCCATTCTTATCTCTCTAAGAGTCTTCTCTGATAGCTAGATGACTAAGAATAACTGGTTTAGAACCTCACATTTAGAAAGTAGACAATATGAAATAAGAAAATAGAGAAAGGAAGAGAAAATGTAAAAGGAAACTAAAACAGTTCAGCTGAATCTGAGTTATACTGAACCAGGCATGCCTTCACTATCTAGCAAGCACTTGCTAGTTACATAAATTCAAATGTTTTTTGAGTTTTCAGTCTCTAAATAGTCCAGTTTTTCTGCAATGAAATTGTTGGTCTTTTCTGAGTCATCACTGTTAGTGCTGATCATTTGTGTAGATTATTATTAAGCCAGATACTATGCAAACAAAACATTTAGGCCATAAAATGATTCAAAGTCCTGTTTTCTTATGTAATCAATTAGAGCTATAATATAGAATTTCATGAAACTTGTACATTAAAGGAATCAATATATGTATCTAGATCTATATCTGTAATGTACAATTTTTTAACATAAGTGTGTATTTACAGATACTAGGCATATCTTGGAGACAGGATGTAGAAAATACTGAAGTTGGTGTAAAGCAAAATGCAACTTGGTAGATGTATTTTTAAAGTTATTTTGGACTGCATGTTTTAACATAAACTAGAATTTTGTTCTCTCAGTTCTTTCTTGCCATATCATCCGAGATATGATTTTCATAATGCTGTGAAAATTCACAATTTAAAAAATAAAAATCACCTAGACAGAAAAAAAGTTGGGACATGTGGCAACTCTGAAATTCTTGAATTTTATGTTAAGAAAACAAGTTATCTTTTGCAAACTGGCATGTACAATATCAAAGAGCGTTACTGATCCAGTTCAGAAATGTATATATAATTTCCCATGCAAACATACAGATAACTGCATATTATTTTTGTTGTATTGCAAAATGTTAGTCTAGGGAGATGTCTGATATTCCCATCACTCTAGTCAAAGCCAGGCTTAACACAAGGTATTGCAAGCAAGAGAAATATGCTACTTGCATGCCAAGAATTCAGGTTAGATCTAGCAGTCTCTGAGACACAGTAGATTTTTCCCCTTTTCCTCTAAGGATCTCCAGGTTATTCAGCAAATGAAGCTGAACCACAGACCATTTTTCAGTCACTGTGCAATAGGCCCTAATAGAAAAGTAGTCTGACCATGACATACAACTTCAGACACTGATTTGTCATCCAGCTCAATGAAATGCTTTACTGAAGAGAACTGAGATAGTAAATTTCTTTTCATATTCTTATCTGCAATTAATTACAGATTTAGTCTCATCACCAAAAAAGCCCAGAATGGACAATCACCACTGATGAGCACTTGGTCAAAGAAAAGTTAAGCACACACTACATCTGCATTTTTCCCTTTAATTGAACTTCCTTCTTAAAAGCAGCAAATAAAATCTCCTTTCTCTGCTCATAAAAAGCATATATATCTGCATCTTCAAACTCTGGTTTTACACAGAACTACATATGTCCACCTTTCATAAATATGCAGTTGATTATAAGGTAATTTGTATGTCTTTGTGATTAATCAGCACACCTTTTATGACTTAGACCCCCTTGTATAAAAATCAGAACTACAGAATACCTGTAAAGAACCAGTAGGGATTTTTTAATTATTATTTTAAATTAAATATAACATGGAGGCATTACTTCTTTCTCTTTTCAAATCAGTACATTTTCCTCAGAACATGTGACTTTCTAATATACAGGATGAGCAGGACTCACAAAACCGGTTTTTTTTATATCTAAAATGTCAGAAGGTAAGTCCATTTCTTTGAAGACTTGTAAGGCTAGAAATTAGAGCTTTATGCTACTGGAAAGGATCAGTTTCCCAGTTTCTAACTTTGGAGTATCCCAAGATACTGGATGTTAATGTCATGACATTTTAGATATAGAGAAACTCTTTTAAGCTATATTTAGAGGTTTCAAAGGCTCCCTCTGAAACTTGCACACAATTGGACCTACAGTAACCAAGGGATCTAACTTTATATTAACAGTACAAGAGATAATCCATAAACATACTTTAATGCGTTGAAATGCACCTAAAATAGTTTATTTCTAACATATGTGGCATGTACAGAAAATATTATGATATGATTATACATTAAAGATTTTACCACCATAAATGTAGGTCATCCAGAACAAATACAACTGATAGCAAAGACTTTCAGAAAAGGTAGCCTAAGGTGAAAATTTTCAGTCCAGGCTTAGAGTACTAAAGAAGTCAGCCTTTTATTTATTTATTTACTTATTAAGTCCACAAAGCAAACACTTCTCATTAAAGATATAGCTTTTTTTTTTTTTCACGGCAAAATTCAGACTAGAAAATGCTGTTTGCCCCCCGTGAAATTTTCTTGCTCCTTCCTTTAACACTGAGGGTTCTACACAACAAAATAACTATTTATGAGGCAACGTTTATATCTTAACATGTATATTTTAAACTGAAGGGAGAAATTCATATGCTTTTAGAAGGTGGATAAACAGGACCCTTGGACACTTTCATTCGTAAATTTAATTGTAAAGTCCACTGGTGTTTTATTTTATTTCATATATATTCTTCATCATCCTCACCTAACTCCTATATTACCTCTCATCTAATTATAAAAGAATTCTAAGCCACAATCAATGTGAAATTTAACAAAATAAGAAAAGTCTAATGCTTATTTTGATTACTATCATTTTGTAGGGGGATTACACTGACATCAGATTCTTCTGCATTCTTCTCCTTGTCCCTAGAAGACAATCATTTACCTGTTTGTCAGCCTAGATAGAAAAAAACAGATATAACGCTAAGCATTTCCCTTAGGCTAATACTATTTCTATGTGATAAATTGTTTTCATGAAATATTTGCTATTAAGCTTGTTTGAATGGTTTCTTTATGAATTAAATAATAAACCATGGCCAAATACACCTCTCTGTTATGTCAATGAAATCCTCTGCAAAGCAGTAGTGTTTTACAGGTGCAATGCTGAGAATTTCAATTAGCTTGAAAAAAGGTATCAAGCATGTCTTTTTCCTTTTTTCTGCTCTACAAATATTACAAGTCATCCATATGCAAGCCTATCATAAGATACTTGCTATGTTATAAGTGCTATTACTCAGCAGAATACCTAAAATTTAGGAAGCAGTACCCTCAGAAAGCCAGCAATTTAGAGATTGTCTTACAAAGCACTGCAAAAGTAGGTATTCTCACACAGCCAGTTTCCCCATAAATGAGGTTAATTTGTGTAAGCAAACTGTCAAGGAACCTGTTATTTTCTGTTGTCTTTCCAAGTACAAAAATGTTAAACAGGTTACAAAACTGAAATACTACTCCTAAGAAATTGCAGACAATGAAGAAAATCAGCTGGTTTATATCCTCTTATTTTGAAATTACACTTAGATCTGATTCTAAGGAGTATTTATTTGCCTAATTGTGCATATTGAAGAATACTATTCTGTAATTTTATTTTCATAATATTTTCTTTAAAATTGCTGTAATAATAACAATAGTGCTGGGGAATACATGTGCAAGGTCAAATGTTTCACTCCACTATAAACTTGAATTAGTAAATTGATCCCATTCTCTGCATTTTTAATGAAACAAAAGATAAAATATCATATATTTGTGAAAACAAATACGAAGTACATTTAGTAAGAAGTGTTAATTTCACACAACTCTTTAAAACAATAGAAAGTACATCAACATGTACTGGAAGTGTTCAGGAAAGATTCTATATGTTGTTGTAGCAACCACAGGGCTAATGCAATTATTGATACTAGATTTGTGATTTTAGAAGTTTGAAGTATAGACTGTGCTCCTAAGAAATTTTAGAGGTTAGCACTGCAATGATACATTTGAAATAATTCTAAATAAATAGGAACCAAAAGTAACATGATGCATTTAAAAGGGGAACTGTTCGAAAAGAGCTTAAAGCCCAAATCCACAATTTACAAAGAAATGCCATACTTTGTCTGATAATATGCAATTTAATATATCTTAGTACAAGGCAGAATCTGGCTTCACACTACTTTCCACATGGTTTTCAGAATAATTGCTTTGACTTCCTAGGACTTGAGTGAGCACAGAAACATACAGTAAATACTGAAATATGTACCTATTCTCTTAAGGGTTAATAAAAATATCCAGTAAATATGTTAATTTTCATAACTATGATACCTTCTGGCATATATATTTATTACCACAGGTTTAAGATATTGAAAATTTTATATCTTTCCTTTTCTTCCTTTTTTAAAAAAACTTCACGATGTATTAAATCAAATGTTTTATTATAATATAGCATGCTGAATAAATAAGTAAATACTTTTCCAGTAAAACACTTCAAAATTGCTTCTTTGTAGGCAATCTCTGAACATTTCAAATGCATGCTGCAATCATACTGTATTTGCTTTTGTATTACTGAAAATAAACAGCTATCTTTACTGTGTAAAGTTAATGAGTCCAGTTAATGAGTCTGCAATACATGGGAGGAGATATACAGGAAAATAACCTTGAATTAGCAGTGTCACCTCATGGAAAAATTTTTTCTTATTGTGCCTTTGAATTACATTTATTTCTGATAGCTACATTAACTGATATTTTAGTTTAGTTTTAATATTCCAAAAAGACTTCTGAAAAGTTTAATAAAAAGTGGAGTGTCCTTTCAAGACTAAGTCTTCTTATGCTTTAGGCACCAGGTATGTCTTCAAAAATCACTGTGTCTACTTGTTAGCATTCATTAGAGTGACATTTATAATTTCACATGCCCAGAACTGAGTCTTATCATTTCCTATGAGGTTCAAGTACCTTGAACTCTTATTGATCACAGGCCACTCAGCATTTTTCAAGAATCAGAGACATGAACATGCAAACACATGAACCATTTATCTGGACAATGAAATTAAAATGGTACAAGATGTGAATTTAAAATATTGTAGGCAAACCTGCATATCTCTTGCATGTAGAACTCTTTTTCTAAATAAAGTGTGTATGTATATAGGCATGCATACCTACACACACATGTAAATAAAAATCTCCAGATAGTTTGGAAGTGGATTAACCAAAACCAAAGAAGTATCATACTCTGAAATAGGAGACTCCACACAGGTCTTTATATTGGTCTGTTTCAACTTACTCTGCCACTACTACTATAGCAATATAATCTAAAAAATCTTAAATGGAAACATGCAGGAATACTTCTGGAATATTTCTCAATGGTGGAGACATCACTCACATGAAAACAAAATGCACTGTACTAATCCTTCAGTGTGACTGTTATTGAAAAATGTAGCCTCTGAAGTAAACTTTAAGGTTTTGATTCCTAGATACAACACATTTAGTTGATGATCAGATTCAAATGTGTCTGCAGTTCACAGTATACTGGGACATATCCTTTGACTCTTACATCCTCGGTCATTTCATCTGTTTGCCAACAAAAACCTGCAATGAATGCATCCCTTTCTGTGTACTGACCATCTGTAACCTTAGACACAAACTTACCCCCTAGAAAATATTTTCTCTAAAGTGTTTTTGTTTACATTCTTTGCATTAAGCATAAAAGCAAAAGTACTTAAAATCCTCTTTTTGTTTTCCTTCATTATTGTTTCACAAACTGCTAATTAGAAAAGATATTCCATACAAATTATTATCTCTTATGTCTGCTTTAACACTTGAAAGGTTACAGCAATAGGAAAAGGAAGAGCTTTAATTAAAGAATGAATTATTGAATACTCCATTTTAATTGATGTAGCCTTCTGCTATTATTTTGTGTGTTTATAGACATTTTATGTGATTCTGTAATCAAGATCACACACACACACAAAGCAAGACTTTAAGTACTGAGGCTAAAGAAAGAGGGGCTGCTGTATGATCACATTCAGCCATTTAAGTTCAAGAATCATGTGAAGTGTGGTTTCCATGACAACAAGTCACTAATTGCTAACATAAAATAAAGTAAAAATCAACCTTGACGGAATTTGGCAGTGACATGGAAGCTGAAAAACCTTCAGAATAATTATATGACAATTTTCCTGTACGATGAAGAAATACAAGCAACCCCACCTTCTGAGACAGGATGAAAGCACTTAGAGTTCCAGTGTTATTTTGGATTTGGCAAAGCTGGCTGCATACAGTAGTCATTGTGTATTACACTTGATAGTCGACACCTACCTTCAGCAACAGATAAGAAGAGATGTTTATGATGAGGTGATGAAGGATTTTTGCATCCTTGGGCTACAGATCAGCAAAGGAAAATGCTGTGGAGAATTCATGAAGTAAATAAAAGACAGAAATAACAAGATTTTAGCATAAATTCACAGGGTAAGAAGAAAAACAAATTAAAGGAGATCAGAGGGGAAGAAAGGAGCTAAACTCATACATGCCTCCCATGCTAACTTATTAGTAAGGGTTTCAGACACCTCTAGCTTGCAGACAAAAACAGTCTTTTGAGACTAGGGGAAACTATTCGACAATCACAATGGTACCATTCAAAATTTACCGATTTATGAACTGCTGCATATCATTTGTAAAAATTGCTTCAGCCTGAGTTACCTTTCACCAGCTCTGTAAGTCGACTCTCTGGGTCACTAGGAGTGAACAAGAACATTTTGATAAATTCAGTTTCCATGACAATGAATTAGCCATGGAAAAGGGGGAGGTGTTGAAAGATCTGTGTTCTGTAGAATACTCTTTAAATGTTTGCCTGTTTTCATTTTTAGCCATTTAGTTCTCATGGCTCTGTTCCAGGACTCTCTAATTCGCCAGTAGCTGTTTTTCTTCCACAGATTAGAGGAGTAATTCATCAGTGAATGTTTCACTCAGTGGCCCCATCTAATGTAAGAGAACATCAAAATGATTTTTTCCAATTATGCTTTTCTGTTTGTTTAGAAAGAATGCAGCAGGCTCTTTTTGTTGTTGTTGTTCCACTATAACCTGGCTATAGAATGCTTAATTCTTCCTTATTTATTGCTCACTACTGTACTTATGAGAACAACTGTAACTTGCAAGACATTGGGAGTTCATTTTAAACACCTGTGAGCCCCCAAAACAAAACAATGATTTGAGGTTTGCTTCAAAAGGAATAAGCCATAAAAGAACGTCATATTCCAAAGACTGCTACAGCCTGCATCAATGGGAGCTGCTGAGAAAAAGATCTCTGAAAACAACTGGGTTTTATTTTTGATAGAAGTGCTTAATGTTATTTTTCATTTGTCTGACTTATGAAAAGCTAAGCCAGTGGAACATTTGTTAGTGTCAGAACTTAAGTCTACTCAAATTTGTGAATGTCTTTCTGCCATTTTCAGTGGTCCTGGGTAAGGGCCTTACACTAATGAGATTAAGAGTGAAGGTGTAACCGTTCACAAAACATACTTAACATTCAGAATAAAAGGTAGAGGAAGATCAGGAGAGCTGTTTCCACTGACTATTGGGACAGATAGTTTTCCATCTAGAGACAATTGAGACAAACTTGGCTGCTTCAGAAAGTAAACTTGTTCTTAGTATCTTCAGCAATATGCTTCTCACTGCCATAAATAAAAACTGAAAAGGCTGAACACCTTTCTTCCACTGTCTCTCTGCTGAACAGTACCATTTCATGAGCTGTACAAGAAATAGAAGGCGGTTTTGGGAAGTTGTTAGTGTCTGTGCCAGCCCAGCATAGGCTGAAGTGTCTGAATGATTTGAAAAAAAAAAAAAAGAAAATGTTACTAGCTGAAAGAAGAAAGCAAGCCACTACCCAGAGAGAAAAAAAAAAAAAAAAAAAAAAAAAAGGAAAGATGGAGGTAAGAAAAGGAGGGAGAAGGGGAGGGGTTAGGGACACAAGAAGAGTGGACGGAGACTGAAAGACAGAGGGAGACTGGAGGGTGGGAGAAGGAAGGAGGGAGGAAGGGGTGTGAATATGGGAAGGGGAAGACAGGGGAGGTTTTAGGGGAGGATAGAGAAAAAGGGGAAGGGGATGGTGAAGGGCAAGAGGAAGGGGAAGGAAGGGGTAGAGAGACAGAAAGGGAAAGGAGATACCACTTTTGTATATACCCCTGCAAAACTAGTTTTTTGTGTATTACAGATTTGTGTTCACTAATATATGCATATAGATACATGTTACATGACATTTCCATAGTTATTTTGGTTTCTATCTGTCTCCATAGGTAATTCACACACACGTGAATTCTCACCAATAAGTGCGTATTTTCACTCACAGCCATTCACTCAAAAGAGGGAGAGGAAAGCTTATTTTAAAACTGTATTACATGTGAGGCATTTATCCCATCCTAAAAAACTAATTGAAAAAGTATGCCAGTTTTTCAGAATGCAAATGCCATTAATACTAGTCTATTGTGAAAATACTGCAGGGTTAGAAATCAAAGTAACTGGTTTAGTCAGTGAGACTTAGTCGTTCTGAAGCAGCCCCTCACAAAAGAAAAATAAAAGGAAGAAAAGATGAATCCGGGTTGATTGAAATTCAGTAAATCAGTAGCCTCCGGTCTCTCAGTCTTGATTGAAAATAGCAGGGGCAGTTGCCGTCAGGTGCTTGAGTGCATGTGGACAAGAATAAGCCTAATGACTTCTTTTGTTCATCTGCCATGTGGAACTATTTCAACATTCTTATCTAGGATGTGAACGAGGTGTACTAATAGCTCCACACTTGCACTTCTGGAACCAAGGAACGAATGCGGGTAGCGTACACTCAGGTCCCATTGATATTAATGGTGTGAGATTGCTCAGCCTGCTGCTTTCAGTGAAACACAGTGCAATGCCCACCACAAGAGACAGATGTCAGATGCTTCTTCACTCTATCCATGACCTTCAGCTGGCACCAGACACTGCTGCATGTCTCGTCTTGTTAACATTTTCACAGGTGAGAGATGGATAAACAACGGTTTTCTCAGACCTGTAGATTGCTAATAAGTGTCACAAAAAACACACAGGAGCTCAGGTGCAGATCATTAAAAAAGAAGCAAGAATTGGAGGAATAATGACATGTCAATCCACCTCAAGTCAAGTTTGACACCCCCATGATACTAGTTAGCACCAAGCACAGGGAGTTTTGCCTTCTGTTCTTTGGAACTTGAACCAGGAGGATGGTAGTGGAACTTATTTCCAGATGCTTTTGGTTAAACTTTGAGCCCCTGCTCAAATTAAAGAAGAAAAGAAGAACATTCAAACATTCAAAATTTCATTTTTATTCTAATAAAGGTTTAAATGATCTAGTCAAGCACTGTGAACTTTAACTAATAGTTTCATGCTACAGTAATGGCACCTATTATTTGAATTCATTTCCCATACTGACAGCACAACTCAGGCATACTCCAGACTATGACATTTTAAGTGACTGGTGATTTTCAGTTGTGCTTTCTACAGTACACATATAAGAACTATGGAGCGTAATATATACGCGTCTCTGTGCATGTCTGTCTGTGTAGACTACAGCTTATGCTACTTTTGCTGTTATATGGAGAAATATATATTTTAAAAGTGCACTATCCTCTGAATATGTGGTTTCCCATGCTAAATTTTCTCAAAGAGAGGAAATACTTGAGATATATAACAATATTTCAGAAGTTTGCATTGATTCAGTCAAGCCTATACTATTCTAGCTTTTATCCTTATCACTGCATTTTATAATCTAACAATATGAAGCATAGAAAATAGAAATGGTAAATACAATACTGAGCAGAAAATTAGTCACGTTTTTTAAAGGATCAATCATGTCTCACAGGACCTCTCATAGCTACCACAATTCAGTCATTCAATTTGTATGTGGTATTTCTTGTATGTAAAAAAACCCCAAGTCACTGACTTCCCCCTTCTGTGTACTGTAAGTAGAAATATAATCACAGTTTGGAAAGCTGTACCTCTGAATGGGGAGACACTTCTGCTTTGCCACTTCCTAAGTAGGGATACTAGAGGTGCATAAAATTGGAATCTGATCTCAGACAATTCACAGAAAAATGTGGCAGGAAAATACCTCATGCTTCTTCTCTCTTTTCAGTTCACAAATATTGAGTTTGAAGTTTCATTTCAAACTAGGGCAAGGTTAGGCAAGGAAGTCAAAAATTTGTCTGGGTTTCCCCACACAGCTTGGGAATACAGCCCTGCACAAGGCAGAGCTTGGCGCCAGCATGTGGTATCTGATGCTTCATCTTGCCTTTGCAAGACCACCTCACCATAATGTGTTAACTTTGGGTAAATTTCTTTTAAGGAATAAATCCTGCAGTTCAAATTTTGGCAGCTTGTTTCCCCTGAACTTAAGACACAGATTCATGTTAACACTAGAGTATTACCACTGACTTGAAGCAGACCTAGAGACCAAATCATAGACACAATTTATAACCACAGAACAGAGATTAAAGTAGCTCTTTGTAATGACCAATCTATAGATTTAGTAATCAATTACTTTACTTTCTAATGAGTTGTGGTTTTTTTAAAAAAAAAAATCTAGGAGTTTTTAAAATATAATATTTTCTTTAAAAATACACACTTGCAAGCACAGTGATATTAAGAATATCTCCATGCATCAGAAGGGAAATTAGCATTATTCGTCTGTGCTCTTTCCAGTCATGTTGTGGAAATAAATTAGAAAATGTGAATATGTTTTCCACTTCTCTGTCATGTCTGTTCCTGAGAAATACAAATGAAACTTTCACTAGATCAGCCCTTACAGAAATCTTGTCAGTGTTAAAAATCAGTAAAACCTGACTTCAATAAATGGTATTAGGTTCTCAATAATGCCAAAGTCAATAGCTGCTCTTGTAATGGTGTTACAGTTTAAGCACTGCTGCAGGCCTATGCTAGTCTTGAACACGGGATCAAAGAGATAAAAGTGGAGTGACAGCATTGCTTTCACTTTATATTCTGCCACTCTAAGGGCCTTTACATGAGTTTGATTCTCAGTGACATTTTGCCATTGATCTTTTTTAACATATCTTTTGCATCAATGTTTTTTTCAGGAACATCCTCCAAGGAAGATGACATCTGAAGGAGTTAAGAGCATATGTGTCTAATGTATGAAGGACTGTAGGACAATGATAGGTACAATCCTCATCCTGGTGAATTCAGCGTACAGTCCTCAACCTGGTGAATTCAGTGGCAAAACCAACCTATCAAGACAAACATTGATCTAACTAGTTCAGGCTTTGTTCAGACTTACTAATTCTCTACTGTAATATATTAAAAGCCATATTTTGAAGTGAGTGGGTGAGTCTCATTAAAACTTTTTGTCCAGAGCTGCGTTATGTACGGATTTCTTTCCTAAAGCTCAGCACATTCACTGCTGAACTCTTCTGAAATCTGGCTACTTTCTGGTGACATAAATAAAAGATGAGCTCTCTTTAAAAAGCTCTTCTTGCATACCGTAATAAAAAAAGTATCAGAAACTGTGTTTTTAATTGCTTCCAACCTTGTGTCTAGGAAACTAAATGACAGTACACAACTCAACATAAACAGTTGAGAAGTTTTTTTAAAAAAAAGTTTTAATGAAAAATTCTGATGTTGAAATATTTTTTTCTGTGCTTTAGAAATGAACTAGACTTTAAAAAAAATTACAGAATAGGCAATCTTCTGATGCCAGGTTGCACACTACATAGACATGTTTGAGTTTTATACATGTATGCACAAATCCATCCTACCTATCTACTCAACAATGAGCGGATGATCTCCAGAAAGAAACCTGGACTTTAAGAGAACTGAATGTTCTGTTGGAGGTCTTATGTCACAATGGAATCATTATGAAAAAAGGGACCATTAAATAAGAAATTTGTAGTGCAGACATTTTGGCTGCCTAAAATCAAAAAGAATAAAATATGGACCAGTCTGGTTCCCTGATTACTTTATTATTCACTCAAGAAATCTTTACAGGAGAAACTGAGAAACTAAGTCTGGCAAGGGACCTAAATCAGAGGTCTGCAGCTGACTCTTCCACAGTTCAAGTGAAATCCACAGGCACTGAACTACAGACCATTCAGGAAATTCTCTCTCTTCCAGGGCATAAATTTCATCCACCCAGAATATCTAAATCGAAAAAGTAAAAGTAATGTAAAATTACATACTTCCACACAAGCTTTTATTTACAATTAATCAAGACACTGAAATCACTTTAGACTGAAGTCACATTTGATTAAAAAAAAAATACCTGGCACTCCTTTTCCCATTTAGATATGCAATTACTCTAGATAATTGTTTTAAAAGCTGTATCCAGCAGCCCCATGATTGGAAAAAGAGCATAAAGCTGACAGTCTCTAGGTGGATAAAAGTCAGTTAAATATCAGAACTGAGTTCCTGAGGTTTCCAAAGACAGTCATGTAGTGCATGTGTAACTTTTTCAGCCTGAAATGTGAAAAAAATCATTATGCAGTAATTAAAGAGCATCATTTTATTGCAAATGATTCATCAAAAAATAACAGGTGAGAACAATGTAAGAAATACAGTTAGGAAATATCATTAGTAGTATCAAAACTATTTCACCCAGCCTGAACTAGAAAAGATATATTAATTAGATATGACTAACCATATTTTTTTGAATCAGTTATTGAAAGAATTAAAGTTATTAGCTGACAGATAAATCTGGATGTCCTAAACCTAAACAATATTGCACAGGAAAGCAGTTATATAAAGACAAATACAACTATTTCTTCAATTTACTTTCTTATAGTTCTCATTATATCTAAGCTTGTGCCTCAGTTGTTGTGTATACCATATACATTTCTACTCCAAGTTTGTCTGCACAGAGTTCTCATTCATCTCTAAAAACATAAAGTTTTCTTGCCACTTTTATTATTATTATTATTATTAATTATTATTATTATTATTCAAGGATAAATGTATTTGTTATGGTCAATTCAAGGAACATCCTATTTCTTATGGAGCTAGAATACCATCATGTCTCAACAGAAAAATACAAGCCTTCTTTACCTCACAATCTATTTTTTATTTATTAATTTGAGCTCGTGCTTGTACTACCATTTGTATGGTAGTGATCTCTCACAATTTTCTGTATCAGTAGGTAAGTTCCTTTGGCACCATAATACATTATTTTCCTTTAGAAGACAAGTAGCAATATAATCATATATTTTTTTTCAATAAGTGAAACATTCACAATGTAACCAAACTGCTATATGTGAAACCTGTAGTATAAGCAGACAGCAGGAACAGTTTTTTGAGATCCCATAGAATCCTTTAAGATGCGCTATTTATAACAAAACACTAGGCAACATTGTTGCAGCTGTTGAGGTTTAAGCATGTAAGAGACACAAGGATTGAAATTTATGTCATCATAACATACAGAATGTATTAAGGTTTAACCAGATTTCTTTACAGTTAAAGGTGAGAAAAGTCCTCCAGAGGTAATTCACCTGACCTATACCCTAAATGTCTCCTTTAGGATGAAGTGAATACCTCTCTGGAGGTTTACAAAGGCAATTTACAGAGGCTAACTCAGATATTGTAATCTAACTGTAAAATCCTTATCTGAGAAGAGAGAGTTCTTAATCAAGACTAATCAGGAGAAGCCATATATCTTGTATCTTCCAGTAAAGTTGAAAATAGCACGTCTAAGCCATTGAGTGGACTTGTGACTGGAAATGTACTTGTGTTTTTTTGACTCTATAATCTGGCCTAAAAAGAGGTCTCTCCTTATAAACTTTGTGTCTTTACAGACTCTTACATTACCTGACAGTATTTCAGCTTCAGAATACTTTCGGTTTCCAGCAGATCCCTGGGTTCCTCATTGTGTCGGCCAGGTGATGTGGTTAGGGCTTTGAACCCTGCACACTACACAGCTTGTGGCTACTGTGGGACTTTTCATACTAAGCTTTAAACTACTTTCTTTGAGGCAATTTGCTTCTTTTCAGGTATGTTGTTATGCAGTGAATAGGAATTTATTTTTTTACTTTATATATTTGCACGGTTTTCCCATCCAATAATATAATTCCAGTACACTTTAGGCTTATTTTACTCAGGGATCCAAGAACGTTTATATTGTCTCAGTCCAGATTTAATACTCTTCAGTGACTTTCTCCTTTTTCTGACTCAACAGAACCAACAACTTCTTGATATGTTTACATTAAATGCAAAGGGGGGGGAGGGAATGAGGGAATTGAAAATGTGTCAAACCCACAGGTCTCACCACAGCTATGTCTGTCGAACTTGGTGCTTAATCATGGGCTAGTTGTGTTCCAACACAGTCATTGATGACCTCTAGGTTCACTGAAACCTGGAACGGGTTCTCCTGCCATCTGCAGAGTGACAACTGCTCATTCTTATCACAATGAACCCTGAATGCCAAAAGAATAAATAACATTTATGAGCCTTTTCTGACATATCTGTAACCTCGAACAATAAGGAAACTGAAAAATATTAGTGTAAGAGAAGCAAAGCCATACACTGTAAGATAAAGCACCTGAGAAAAGCTTTACTTAAAGTACATGGCATGACATAGTGTCCAAAGAACATTGTTCACCCAGTGAAACCACATTAAATTATGCTAGTACTGTCTTCTCTTCCATGTGGTTGTTGACAGATGTTTGGAAAAGAAAATACTCCTTTATGCTTGACCTTAAAACCTGTATATTGTATATTTATAACGGAAAACAGTAAAACAATAAAATAAAATAAGGAGTTCTGCAATAGAAAAAAATACTTCTGCTTTGTTGTTCAAATTGCATAGAAAAATACTAAAAGTTGTTTCTCCTAAAAATATTGATAACAATAACAACAACAGCCACAAAAATAATACCACTTATCATTTGAAATACATAACTAGAGTGGAAAAAAGCCAGTGATTGCAATTTGTTTTGCCATACATCCATGAAAATTCCCTACAATGGAAAGAAAATACTGCAGGCACATTGTGGTAAAAACATATTTATTTTCTCATATTTATCACATTTAAGCCATTCTTCCCAAACAACTCTGTAAAATGTGTAAATTTCTAATATGGGTAATATTCCCTCAGGGTTAGGCTGAGTGAAAAACAGTAGGAATAATTTACATTAAAGTGATTCATGTAAGGAAAAGCTGGAGGAGGTGGGTGTGGGGAAGAGAAGGGATGAAACAATGGAAGACAGGAAGCAGGACACAGGAACAAACTGATTTAAAGACTTGGAATGACTGGTTATTTTTGTACTAGGAAAACTATCTTAAAGAGGAAGAGTGATTAAGTAAACAGTGATAGACACCAAATACAATCAGCCTCAACAGGAACAGTACCCTGCAACGGAAGACAAGTGCCTTTGGGTTACCTCCATGAGGAGTTTCATGTCTTGGAGTTACTGGAGAAGGAAATGGTATTTTCCTGTACTTTCTCAATTTCAAGTGGACAATCAGACTTTTCTGCATTTTAAGAGAAAATCCGAGGGACATGACTTTTTTCACATTTCTCTGGTACATGACACACATGCAACACAGGCTAGAGTAATAACTACACTGAGCAACACAAACATAAAAACCAGTAGTGAAGTCAGGAAAGGTTGGACTACAGAGCATGTGGGTTTTGTCAAAATGTAAACAATTTCCACTACAAAATATTTTCTTTTTCATTTTTTTAAATGTAAATTTCAAAGAAGGCATAGCTTCCTTATTTTGTCAATACTCACATCTTTATTTGTAGGGAATTACTTTCCAGACTTTTTAAATCCAAGAAGGACACTACTACTTTATTATACCAAAGTTTCCTTAAATAATCTAATTGATTTACAACCAAACGGAGTAGAAGAATTTCATCAAAGTATTTTCACTTCTTTTGTCTTTTAGCAAATATTTGATATGGAGTTTAGTAAGTATTACACTAAGAAATTGCTCTGTTAACAGAGTCCGTTTCTGGCTGTAAGTACTGACTAGTAAATTTTGGGAAAATATGTCCTAAGTGCTGGGCAAGAATGGAGAGGAAGAAACATAAATGTAGATAGAATGAGAGGGCAAAGAGCTCTGAAGCTGGGCACTGAGTCTGTAAATATGACAGGACAAGTTTATATCTAATGAAATTTGATAACATATTCAGAGGAAAAACTATTTCAAGATTTTCACACCTGCATAAAATAATGACATTCTTAAAGAATTTTCTGTGATTCACAATTTTCTGTGATTATCTTCACAAAGTCCAAATTTCAGTAAGAAATTAAAATTTACATTTTTTTTCTTCTGAACAGCAATATTCAATAAAAAAGTATGGTTAACTAGCTTATATAAACAAAATCTGCCAATTTAAAAAGTCATCTTGGGAGTTTGATATATATCAGTCTTTTTAATAAAAGGACATATAATTTATTATGATCCTTTGAATAGAAATCAATATACTAGAAAAATATTTTTTGCTTGAAAATGTAGTGGGAACTTTAGCATTGAAAATGCACATCTGGGTGAAATAGGGAGCTTTGGCTTCATGCAACCCTCATTTAAAAAGAAATAGACAACAAATTAGACAGTGTAAATCCTTCCTTCTTGTGCCTGCCCTCCAGGTGCCAGCAGCTCACCGCACAGCTACCAAGAAATATCACCTCCATAGAGCAATGCTAGAAAAGTCACTAATGTATTACCATGGCCAGCCAGCAGAGCTCTCTAGAATTTATTCATTGTTAACGAATTAAAAATACTTGGAGAGTGTTTATATGCTTTTTTACAAAAAACAAACAAACAAACAAACAAAACTAAACAAAAAAAACCCAAACCAAACACAAAACCAAAAAAACATACCACCAAAAAACCAAACAACTAAAGTTTCATTATATCAATGGGTATTTGTACCTTTGACAACCTTCCTGGCAACTGTTATAAAAGCTACGTCTTTGAAAAAAACATTGTGAGGGGGCAGCTTATTAAATTTTGTAAATCATAAGGCCTGTCTGCAAATGCAAGGCACTGCAGCTGATTTAGTTGTTGGTCTAGAAACTCTGCTGTCAGGACCATTAAACAGGGCGAGAGTTTAAGTTGCACAGTAAATTATACACAGAAGAAACAGGCACCGCATCTTGCCTTGTTTCCTCCCTTTAAACCCTGGACTGGCTGCACTGCAGCATCCAGAGACTCTGACACTGTACACTTGCTGTCAGGCTCCAGTTTAAAGAGTGATGCACTACTTTCCAAGCCTTGATGAGTCCAGGCAACAGAAGGTTACAGCACTCTACTGAAGTCAATGATAAGGTTAAAAAGGAATAAACTGGACTGGGAGCAAAGCTGGTGCGTTGCCAGTGAGGGGCCCCGAGCCAATGTCCTGTTATGGGTCTTCCTTTCTTACATCATAAATTACTTAAAGTGCTATCTAAATCAGCCTTGTGTGGTCCTCATCATCTCGATGCTCTAGTTGCTCTTCCGTAAAACCGGATGCAGCTTTACAAATAAACCACACTGCCTGCACAGTTTGCAAAATACTAAAACACAAGGTAATTACTGCAGACAGCATAAGATGATGACAATGCAAACTTTAACTCAAGACAAAGGAAACATTACTTCTCTATTTCCTCAGATGTTAAAGGTGAGTATGCAATTACCAGAATATAATTAACAAAGTTACATACTCTCTTTTGATGAATGCGCAGCTAGATGCACGTCAGGTAGCAGCCTCGAACAAAAGAATGCTAATTCAACTGAAGTGTGATACGGATTGTTCTGATTTATAGTTCTTAACAAACTGCTTTCTCCTTTTACTCTGACTTATGGTGCATCGTGTTGAAGTGCAGTGTGATTAGAAACTGTCTGAGACTGTGGCCTTTCATGAACAATAGAAGCAAATATGTCACTCAAACAGGTTTGGTTTACATCTGCTCCGCAGCTTTTTTAGAGCTTAGTTTTCTATTATTTAACAAGAATTTATTTTTTTTTTTTTAATAAAAGCTGAACACAAGACTCAAGATTTTTACATTCAGCATTGGAGCAGGTTGACCTTTCACATTTAGGTTAATAAATGAATTATATGTTCCATATTTTGAGTAAATAAAGTAGCACACCTAAATAACGAAAATTTGGCTATATGCTGAAAAATGTAAATCACTGTATATCAACTGTCACCAGGGGGAACTATTAATGCAGCAACTTTAAGGCTGGAGTTATATGGACTGACACACCATACAAGTACACAAATGTTTTGAAAGCTGAGGACTGACTACTGTATAATGACTAACTAAAAGTAAGCACAAAGACATGTGACATAACTTGAGCTGACATAGCAATTAAAAACAGACAAAGAGTATGTCTTCTGGAATATTTTATGGATACTGAGTGCCACATTTACAATACAACATGATCCTGATGTATTAAAAAAAATATTTTTGCTGAAATAAGTAAAATTTGATTTAATAAAGACAAGTTCACCTTGGCTACTGTAGGATAGCATAATCAAATGTACCCATCAGTGACCGATGATAGCTTCTCACCAAAAATTCCCCAGTCTAAAACAGTGCTTTGATGTTTCTTTAACATTATTCATGCTTCTCTTGGCAGGAGGGCTGCTCCTGGCTATGCAGAAAAGGGCCAGAGACATGTTTGTCAAAGCTTCTCAGAATCATGGGTTTTGGTAAGAAAAGTCATGTAATTGTTTGCACTTTAGCAGGGAGGTTTGCAAGGAGAACATGACAATGGTTTTGAAAGCAGAGGTCACAACTCAGTAATATGCTAGTGAACAGTAGTGGTTTGACAAATTCCACTGTCTCATCTCCTCTCCATCCTTGCTCACACGTCCTTCAGTCTTCCAGAATCTCAATGGACCTTACCCACCTACAGGGGACAAGGCTTCTTCCAATCCAGAACAGTGAGAGACAACAAAAAATAACAGTAATGAGAAGAGTAAGTGAAGTATATTTACAGTCTCAGTGGGTACAGAAAATGATAGCATGTTAGCAAGAACAATTCTACATGAAAAAATTGGCTTTGTTGTACACAAAAAATTAAATACATTTTCACAACAGCACACTGTCACAAAGACAGATATTATATTGGATAGCATTAACAGACATAACACATGTAAAACAAGCAAGGCAATTGTTTTGTTTTCCTCGGCACTGATTAGGCCTCTGTTGGTTTAGTGTGTTTAGTTTTGGGCACAACATTTTCAAAAAGCAGACAAACTGAAAAGTGTTCAGAGGAGACCAACAAAAATGATAAAAGGTTTGGATAATAAGATCTATGGGAAAAGGTTAACTGAACTGGGCATGTTCAGACTAAAGAAAAGAAGACTGAAGGGAGGCATGATCTGTCTACAAATACATAAAGTTACTATAAAGAGGATAGGGACAAATTATTCTTATTAGTTAATGAAGAAAGAACAAGAACTAATGCTGCAGCAGAGAACATCTAGGTTAAGTGTAAGGAAAAACTTTAACAGAACAGTTAAAATACAACATGCTGCCAAAAGAGCAGGAAAAACTCCCTCTGAGATTCAGGTTTTAGCTTATTCTTGCTTTGTAACTGGTAGAGGGAGGATCACACAGCAGTTAGGGCTCTAGCCAGTTCCTTTCTGCACTGCAGATTTCTTATGTGACCTTGGACAATCCGGTTAACACTGCATTTCAACTCCCTAGCTGTAAAACAGTGAGAAAAGCAATTCCCTAGCTCTCAGAGATGCTGTAAGGATAAATAGTTAAGAATTCTCAGACCCTCTATGAGCCATCTAAGTAACTACAAATTAAACATTCAAACATGCCACAGTGCAAAGGCATCAACAGCTTCGCATACCTTTAGGTCCCTTCCAAGCTAAGACTTCTGTGACTCCTGAAATGCACTTTAGGTAACACATCCCATCTAGGATGTATTAGGATGATCCAGTCTAAGTTGTATCTGAGGAAAAAAAAAAAAAGGAATACAAAGTAAAAATAAATCAGTAGCTCTGTGGCTGATATGACAGCTCACTAGTAGCCTGGCCCAAGTATCTGCTGAAATCAGTTGACTCTACTGTCTCAGTAGATAATGGATCAAAACTTCATACAAGTTATTAAGCATGAAAAACAGCCAGTTGTCAGGGTTCTATTCTAGCTGTCTGCACAAATTCTACCAGAGCAGTGTTGCTGAGACAAAACCTGGAAAGCAAATTAAAGTCAAGTTAGAAAGGCAGAGAACATTAAAAGTAAACAGTAAAGATATTGAAAAAAAAGATTCAGGAGCGATGTATCCTGACAAAGAGGAAGTCAGGTGAAAAAGACAGGAAGCTTGCATGGCTGAACAAAGGGCTCCAAGACAAGCTCAAACATGAAAAGGAAGCCTACAGAAGGTTGAAGTAAAGACAGTTAACCTGGGAGTAATAAATGGTCCGAGCAACAGGGGATCAGGTTAGGAAGGCCAAAGCCCTGATAGAATTAAATCTGGTGGGATATCAAGGGCAACAAATGCTCCTACAGGTACGTCGGTAATAAAAGAAAGACTAGGGAAAATGTGGGCCCTCTGCAGAAGGAAATGGGAGACCTGATTACCTGGGATATGAAGAAAGCTGAGTTACTCAATGACTTTTGTGCCTCAGTCTTCATGGGCAAGTGCTCCAGCCACACCACACAAGACACAAGACAAAGGCAGGGACTGGGAGAATGAGGAACCTCCCACTGTAGGGGATCAGGTTAGAGACAATCTAAGGAATGTGAAGGTGCACGAGTCCATGAGACCTGGTGAGATGCATCTGCAGGTCCTGAGGGAACTGGTGGATGAAGTGGCTAAGACACTAGCCATCATATTAGAGAAGTTGTGGCAGTCTGGTGAAACTCCTGCTAACTGGAAAAGGGGAAACATAACCTCCATTTTTAAAAAGGGAAATAGGGAAGACTCATGGAACTTCAGGACAGTCAGTCTCACCTCTGTGCCCAGCAAGATCATGGAGCAGATCATCCTGGAAACTATGCTAGGGCACATGGAAAATAAGGACATGACTGGGGACAGCCAACATGCAAATTGTGCCTGACAAATTTGGCGGCCTTCTACAATGGGGTTACAGCACTGATGGATAAGGGAAGAGCAACTGACATCACCTGCCTGGACTTGCAATCCCAAGCACAAATACAGGTGGGCAGTGAATGGACTGAGAGGAGCCATGAAGGGTTATTAGTGAATGGAAAACTGACTGTGAGCCAGCAAAGTGTGCTCGCAGCCCAGTAAGCCAACCATATCCTGGGCTGCTTCAAGAGAAATGTAGCCAGCAGGCCGAGGGAGGTGATTCTTCCCCTCTACTCTGCTCTTATGAGACCTGCCTGGAGCACTGTGTCCAGATCTGGGGCCCCCAACACAAAAATAACATGGACCAGCTTGAGCAGGTCCAGGGAAGGGCCATGAAGATGATCAGGGGGCTGGAAGCACCTCCCCTATGAGGACAGGCTGAGAGAGTTGGGGTTGTTCAGCCTGGAGGAGAGAAGATTCCGGGGAGACTTTATTATGATTTTCCAGTACCTAAAGGGGGCCTACAGGAAAGATGGGGAGAGACTCTTTATCAGGGAGTGTAGTGATAGGTTGAGGGGTAATGGTTCTAACCTGAAAGACAGTAGATTTAGCTTATATATAAGAATTTCTTTCCTGTGAGGGTGGTGAGGCACTGGAACAGATTACCTAGAGAGGCTGTGGCTGCCCCCTCCCTGGCAGCGTTCAAGCCCAGGTTGGACGGGGCTTTGAGCAACCTGGTCTATACCTTGCCCATGGTATTTCCTATCTAAAAGTAACTATCAGTAATAGATTCTATGAAAAATTAAAAAATAAAGCAGCAGCAACATCCCTTTAAAAGAATTGGTGTTTTATGATACTAAAAGTAGTTGAGACTTGAAAGCTAAAATATTGTAAATAAATGTAGTCAGTTTAAATTTTTAATTTACTTCCCATATTTTACCCAGCATGGGCTCCCCAAAGAGTTTAATCATTTTTTTTTCTCTTTTTTAATTTTCCCATATGGCACTGATGCATTTTCATCTTACTTGATTAGCTTTCCAGATAAATAGAATACATATCTCCCTGGCTCTCAATACTGTGAGACTCACAACAACATAATGTTGTATTTACCAAGATATTTTGTCCTGTACCTTTTTCCACTATAGCCTAACTATTCCTGCCCCCCATTAGGCATCAGATTGAGATTACCTATAGCAAATGCAGTTACAAGAACTACTTTTGTAACTGTTCTGTTACTATAGTTAAACACATATCACAAATCCAGGTTTTGCTACTGTAGTAGAAATATACACTTTGAAGAATTCATACTTAAAATATGCAGTGTAAAACGAGTTTAGCATCCTCTAACTCCTCCATTGCAATAGAAAACCCTGAATAAACATCAAAATAAAAGTTATGAGGAAGAACTGATTTGCTATTAGCGTGTAGAACACAAGAGGCAACAAAATAAATAACAAACCACTGCAACCTAAAACATTTATGTAAAAATAAGCTGAAACCATGTCATATTTCAAGTGCTGAAGCATAAAATGGGACACATTTCAACAAAAGAATAAACGTGTCTCCCCATGGGCACAAGTGGTTTCACTGACTAGCAGCTATGCAGAAAAAAAAGTGATGTAAATGACAGGATAACTGGAAAGCAAGTCATGAACCCAGGTGGAGCAAATGAAAACCCTGACACAAGATCTCAGAAGACCTTGACAGCACACAGGCACACCGAGCTAACTACCATTAAGTCAAATGCTATAGGCATTTCATCTGGGAAGTTAAATGTTTACTGCATGGAGTTATGTGCTATATGCTTATTTGTACGCATCTCTACACTCACCACAAAAGCCTTTCAAGTAGAATTGTGTGAACTGTGGAAGTTTTTTTTATTCAGTTGAGAAACCAACAACAGAAATACAGCTTAATGTTTGGCTTTGTTTTCAAGCTATTTCAGCCATCTTTTAATCCTCTGGGGAAAAAATGTACAGCAGAATTTGAAATGAAAAAGTTTGTTTGAAATAAAGGGCTATAATATTTTGTTTCAAACAAATAAAGAGTAGAAACAAGAAAAAGACTGGTAGGGAACTAAAAATCTCCAAAGTGAAAACAGAGATGCAAGTCTAACTTTGAATTTAGACACCTCCCACATTGTAATCAAGTGACTTGCCGGCCAACCACACATGTGCACCAGAGAAACAAGTGAGAATGAGACTGTGGGGAGTGTGGTAACAGTATTGCACTCATAGTACTTTCATCTCGTAGTACATATATTTGTGCAGTGAATACATTTACCAGTTGTATTTTTTTCATGTTACAGATGACAGTCTGCCCAATAGCTTGTAGATAGCACTTTGTTAATAAAAAAAAAAACAAAGTAATTAAAGGGTTTAATAACATACAAGCATCTCAGAAGACAGAAGACAGTCTGTGATGGTTTCACCTGTGTACTCCTCAGTGACACAGTTTTAGTCAAATTATTTTCAGGGTTTAGATAAAAAAATAAATAGAAAATTCCTTCCCTCTCTCTTTGAAATTATTTTAGAGGGTTATTTCTCTTAGCTCATGTGGAAATAATATACTGTGTTTCAGATTTCAAGGAGGACTTGAACACCGTGCTAAAAAATAGGATGTTGCAAAGTGTTTCCTGGTGGTATTTAGTACTGAATAATATTGCAATACATAGAACCATAGAATCATAGAATCATTTAGGTTAGAAAAGACCTTTAAGATCACCCAGTCCAACCGCTAACCTAGCACTGCCAAGTCCACCACTAAACCACGTCCCTAAGCACCACATCTACATGTCTTTTAAATATATCCAGGGATGGTGACTCCACCACTTCCATGGGCAGCCTGTTCCAGCATTCAATAACATCTTTCAGTGAAGAAATTTTTTCCTAATATCCAGTCTAAACATCCCCTGGTACTATTTGAGGCCATTTCTTCTTGTCTTATCACTTGTTACTTGGGAGAAGAGACCAATACCTATCTCTCTGTAACTTCCTTTCAGGTAGTTGTAGTTTGTGATAAGGTCTCCCCTCAGCCTCCTTTTCTTCAGACTGAACAATCTCAGTTCCCTCAGCTGCTCCTCATAAGACTTGTGCTCTAGTCCCTTCACCAGCTTTGTTGTTCTTCTTTGGACATGCTTCACCATCTCAATGTCTTGCTTGTAGTGAGGGACCCAAAACTGAACACAGTGTTTGAGGTGCAGCCTCACCAGTGCCATGTACAGGGGGACAACCACTTACCTGTCCCTGCTGGCCACACTATTTCTGATACAAGCCAGGATGTTGTTGGCCTTGACCACCTGGGCACACTGCTGGCTCATATTCAGCCAGCATGTTAAGCTAGAGACATAGATAAACATTTCAATAAGTTTCATGTATTTATTTTCATTTGCTTTCCTTCAAGCTTTATGGCTTGAATGATGTCAGTAATAGAGGGAAGCATGTTTTTTTCTTAACTGTCACTGATGACACAGATAAGTAAAATGGATGTGGGTGTTTCTGTTTTGCTTCTTACTAATGAGACTTTTCAAGTATTTCAATAATGATTTTGACATTCAAAGCATTTGCATCTATTGCCCTCAGCAGGGTATCCCATGAAGAAGCAGCCCTTAATTTTGCACTGATAAGTAATACAGGGGTAATCTAGCAAAGACAACAACAGCTAGGAAAAAAAATCTGAACATAATGCCTCAGGTTTGATGAAGAAAAACACATGTGGAGGGTCACTTTGACCTGAAAATGATATATTGCCACTGGTGTAACCGGTGAGTGGACAGACAGTGGAATGATAGCAGAGCCTACAGGCCTCTCAAGAACTAAAATGGGAGAAGAAAGAGGCAAAAAACAGTATTTATCTGGAAAATAGTGTTTTCATTTGTGCACTTGGTCCAATGCCAACTATTCTACTCCCCTGTGTGCTGTTAGATTATTTGACTTGATCAATTAGTCTAATTTTAGATTGTTTGGAGAAAGAGAAAATAAGTTAGCAGAACTTATTGATGGTGACACCAGATATGTTTGATTCAATCTTGTGTCTCTATAACAAAATGTATATAGCACAGTGTTCTTGAACACAACCAGAATCAAATGAGGCAGTTTCCCTGCTGACTGCTTTACGCTCTTGTTATGCAATGTTCAGCATCAAAAAATAGCCCTTTCAGCCTTTCTTACTGAAACCATGTCTGTTCCTTCCTCACTACCCTGTTTCTTTCCTCCTTTCTCTGAGCTTTTGCCTCTCTGTCACAAGTTCTCAGACCCCTAAACACACAATACCTGAGAAAAATCCTCCATACTGGTATGTATTTCAAATGTCCTGCTGGTGACTGCTATTGTTTCCATTGTCTGGGAAGTTTCACGGCTTCTCACCTTTATCTCAAAATGAAACAATGATTTTTTTCATTCACTAATGAAAATAGAAGGTATAACCAACTTCTAACCATATAATTTCATAAACAATTGCTGTGAATTAGGAATCCTGGGGGAAATAGCCTGACAACAAAGCTAAGCCACAAGAGAGGGCTGTTTAGAAACACAAGCTTAAATAATAGATCAGAAGATCACTTTTGCTAGACCTGGAAAAGAAATCTGGCATACAGAGACATGGAAAGGTAGTGTCAGAAAGAACATTGCTTAGACCTCCAACCTTCTCGCTGTAGCTTTGGCTAAAGAAGGTAAGAAAACCTCTTTTAAAATGTTGACTTATAACCCTTTTTGTCTGACAATAAAAAGGATTGCAAGGAGAACAGTTTTAAAAATAAAAAGAAATCCTGACTCTTCTTTACTCTCCCTAATATTTTGCTCAAATATCACATGAATTTTAGCACAAAAATGGTTAAAAAGTAAGTTATTTTTTCCAAGTGAAGACCCAAAGTTAAAAAGAAAAATTCTCATCAAAATCTGTTGTCTGAATGTGTATGTTCTATCAAGACAATAAATAAAAGGTACGTAATGAGCTTTATTTGTTCTCTTCCTTCATCACTAGATGATACTGATAGCCCTCCCTGCACCCCAATAAAAGGGAGATCCAGCAGCTCCTTGAATAAATCTGGCCACTGGAAAACAAAGTGAGACTTGGCAGGAGCAACCTTCCCTATAGCAGAGATTGAGCTTGCATCAGCAACATGCATGGAATTTAATACCAAATAAAAGAGTAGATATCAAATTGGGATTCATGTCACTTATTTTTAGATGCCTATACCATTTTTTCTGCTACTACTATTATATACCTACTTTTTTATTATTCAATCTAGTCACTTTTACAGTCAATAGAGAGGAAAAGGCATTTCTAAGGTGTTTCATCTGACCTGTTTTAATAAGTTTACATTGGGATGAGATAAACTGTACTCCAGTAGTGTCTTACTTTCTCTAGAGGAAGTCATAAGATTTCAGACATAGACATATACATTGTACACCTTCACTGTAGACATCTGCACTGTCATATAAATCCAAGCCAAAAAGAAAACAAGATCAAGGGAGAAAAAGAGAAAGACTTAAAGAGACATCATAACACCAGAGTCCCCAGTATGTAATACAACCTGAAATTTAAAAGCTAAGAAGTCACAAATTTAAAGTTAAAACACTTATCAAATATCTCAGTTTGTCTTTCTTTTTTTTCTTTTTCTTTTTTTTTTTTTTTTAAGAAAGAGAAGGAATTCAAACAACTGAGAGTGAAAAAGAATAATAAGAAAAGAAGCTGCAGAAAATTTTCACTTCATCAGTGGAGGAGACTACTTTTTTCCTGCAATTAGAAAAGTCACACATAAAAAACAGTCTTTTTCAGATTTATTTGTGTCACACTTTTTTCACTTTATAAACAAATAGAATGTGTAGCATTTTGTAAAAGACCGCAATTAAAAGATCACAGGTTTTGAGCACTATTTTTTAAAGTTTGTAACAGGAGAGAAGGTTGATAGCAGAAGTATTAATGGGAAGAAGAGCATGGTATGGAAGTCTTTAGAGTCTTTTGCCTCTTTTAAACTTGATACATTTCAGTACTTCAACCATTCCTAAACACTTCCTTTCTCTACCAGAGTTTCAGTACTCAGTTATACAATATTGCACTTCAGGTAATCTTATTTGTAAATGAATCTGTAGGATTGATGTTCATATGTAGTTTAATTTGTTAGACACAATCTCAAAAAGTCATAAACTCACTTTGCATCTTTATATAATCATATATTAAAGAGGTATAATTTATAATAAACATCTGCTTTATAATACCAATGTGACAGAAGGCATTAGGCAAGGAAAATTGACTGTGGGTGTGAAAGACACAAAACACAAATATGCACATATATAATTAAACCTTTAAAATATAGCTGAGTGATTTTCTTATGCCAGTCCAAGGATTATTAATACACATGTCAATGTCAAATTTAATAAAGCTGTTGCATTAACTGTAACTATGGTGCCTTGTACTAACACCTGTCAAGGTATTTCTGGTGCAGAAAATCTTTGTCATGAGTGAGCTAGATAACATAAATTATAAGTGAACTAGCCTTTTACCTCAGGAGATACGAATTCATATAACTGCTTTTAGTCTCAAATGAGTTGTTTGTCACACCCTACTGAACCTCCAAATATGGCACAGTTCTGCATGGCTGGAAATCGGGACTCAGGAGACATGAAGGATTGGAATATCAGGCTGTATCACTAATCAAGATTATGGTGGATTGGCAGAGGCAAGTAGGAAAGTGTGTGTGTGTGTGTGGCAATTGCCAGCTCCTTCCCTCACAAGCCATCACTATTCATGTCTTAAATTCAATAAGCAGGAAGTTTGTTAACCAATTTTGGAGAGAAAAATAAACTGCTTTTGCAGATCAACCTCATACAACTGTCCATTATATTCTCCCATCAGAAGCAATGATATCCATGAGAATGCCAGCCAGTGTTACTTGATCTCTGAAAATACTGAACACCATCTTTTGAAGCCTGAATGCAAAAATCTGTGAAGATTACAATCCTATAAGTTTCAGTTTTCTACAGAACTGCTTTCATACCAAATGAAATTTTAGAGAAGTATCTCATTCATTCAAGAAAAAAAAAAAAAAAAAAAAAAAGAAAAATTCCCAGTGGAAAGTCAATAAAAAGTTGCTTTAAACCAATAAAAACATCTATTAATATATCTTTGCAGAAATTGTATCCATTAAAATTAATCCACCTGATATTCATTGGAGGTAAGGCTCCATACCAAGGGACTGGTATCCTGACAGATCTGTGCAGAACCACAACTCACGTTCGTTTATGCAAACACACAGAGCCAGCTAAAGGCAGCTCCTGACATGTTCATGTATATACTACACAGCAATCGCGGGAAGGTGGCACAATCTTTCATCAGTAAGCAGAAGAGAGAAGAGGAGGGTGCTGGTAGCATGCTAGAATCACACAAACATTAGTAGAGGCTATGGTGAAACCACATTTCAACTTAAAGGTCTCTTCATTGCATGTTCTTTTCTTAATGCACTTAACTCCCAGGTGTGCCTTAAAGGAGTTTTATGTCACAATTTGTGTCTCAAGTTTGTATAAGCTTAAGCAATATATCATTAAGAATCTCTAGGTTGGAGATGGAAAGACCCAACTTAAAAGTAAAACGTTTATATTTTTAGAAAAAAGCAAGGAAAATCCTTATTAGCATAGGGCCAAGCTGTTCGTATGCAAAGCACTGGGTTAACTTTCAACAACCCAAAGATAGACTTTCTGTACTACCTCAAAGAAAGCAAGAAGGAAATAACATACACTCAGTGTACATAAGGCAAGCTGTAGAGGGTGGATGCTAAGCAGGGAACGACTGTTACAGCATAGCATAATAAAACTCGAGTTCTCTAGTAGCAGGCATTTAATATATACCTTCTCAGTTTTACTAGCACAGTCCCCTGGGAGATGACAAGGACTAGGGGAGAACCATTTTACTTTTTGTCTTCCTAAGTGAAGGAACCCAGCTGAACAGACTGAGATCTCCAAAACAAAGAAGGATGAAAAGAACTTACTTAGCAGGTGGGGTTTTTTACTATGAAGTTTCAATACAGAAAAACAAACACATGCCCATGTGAAAATCTGGGGCAGGAATAAATCCGAGTTTTACAATTTTCAGAAACCAACAGAGAAACCAAGATGGCAATTTTTTTTGTCTTCATTAATAAAAATACCTCTCTCACTTTGCTCTTAAATAGGGATTTCATGACATTAAGGTAGGCTGCACTTTGTCTTAGTACAGAAACTGCAAAATGGCGGTGTTAATTGGAAAAGATTACTGAAATTTTAAAAAACTTTTTTAGCATTACATGTTAATGAAGAGTTATGTTACAAACTATCAGTCCAATAAGTAATATACATTTTAAGAAAGGCCTAATACATATTTACATAAATGGACAATTAGTGCTTCAGAAGGTAAATGTGTATTCAGTTATTTATTGAAACAGCAATCCTATTTCAATCCCCTTTTAAAAAAACATTTATAGTAGTATTTATACAAACTTATACAAGGATATGAATACGAAAACCTATTCAAAACCCAAAACTCTTCAATAATAAACAACAAACAAAAATCAAAATGAAGAGCAAATGTTATGCTTAGTTATGTTTATTACAGAAAGAGATTATATAGGAAAAAATAAGTCTGTAATTCACATGCTCATGCCTATATCTTGTAGCTGATATAGTCTTTTAGAATAACACAGAACAATAAGCATTGTTTTGACACACTGATTTTGTAATGAGGTAAGAAATGAATGGTGAATAAGTAATGTGCAATCGGTAAATAAGAAGCATAGAGACTTAAGGAATACAGATCATTTCATTCAGATGAAGTTTTCTAACATCTTCAGACAAAGTAGGTATTAGAAGGCTATAGATAGACACGTATGTACACATATATATGTGTCTGTCTTCTAACTGAACAAGGGGATGTAAGTATTGATTCTCTCTCAAAGAGAAACTGGTAATAGAGTCAGATGTTTCTTTGACATAATCCTATTTGTTTATGACAATGCTCCCAATCCTGCTTTTCATAACAAAGTAGGAAATAAACAAAAGAATTAAAAAAGCATTAAACATTGCCTTCAGTCACAGTTGTCAGTGATATTTTCAGTCAGAACTTTTCTCAAAAGCTTTTACTCTTTTTCTTCAAGCTACATTCTCAGGATTTGTTCAAAATACATCTGATCCTTACTTATAGTCTTGCCCATCTCATTCTCTGGATTTACATCTCTGTCAGATGTACACATCTTCAAAAACAATAGCTAGCAAAACTCTTTCATCCATATGGGCACACGCACATGGTCTCAGTGCTTCGGACAGTGACAGATGGCTGAATTGAGGTGGAGGGTGCTATTGTTTCAACTGTCTGGTTCCATAAAGGATCATTAACTGTCATTATAATTATCTTAAATGATCTGAAAGTGGATTTTGTCCAATGAATAAAAGATGCATGTTTGTGGGCATACAAGATTTAAAAACACACATTAAAACAATTAATGCAGAATCTTAACATTACTTCAGTACTGCATTTATTAGAGATAAAAGAGACCAAAACAATTTTAGAAGTTTTAGATTCTCTTTCAAGGAACAAGGAAAAGTTCAAAATGGATAAAGACCAATCAAGAAGGAATTAAATTCATTGCCCTAAGATCATAGAGTAACTAGAATGATCACCAAGTCTGTATAATCAGTGTTCATTTAAGGGATAAAAGCTTACAAAATTTTACTGAAATATAGGTAAAAAGAATTAAGCGAGTCTTTTTAAAAAGTAAAAAGAGCAAGGAGAAAAATCCTGAAGAATTTAGCCAATCCAAATATTATTTTGTTCTGTAGATATCAAAAGATTTCTGGCAGATGTTTTTAAGTAAAAAGCCTACGTTGGTCCATTTACTATGTCTTTTGATTCTGATGGCACAAAATGTTCTAAGTGAGAAAGCTTATATTTTGATCTGGGGAAAAAAAAAAAAAAAAAAGCAGAATAATATCATCCATATCTCTGAAAAGCTTTAGAAAAAAACAGAGCCACTGATTTCAAATTAAACAATCAAACATGCAGATTCCTGGGACTAATGAACCTGGAAAATATGGCAAGTCAGAAAAAGTTATGAGTTTGCTCTTGATGTGGTTGAGACTGTGATCATCATGCCAGACCAGAATGATGGGGAAGAGACAGGAGTCCTCAGAATGGTAAAGCATGAAAGAACATTTATAATGAGAACAGGCATGCTACTGTGTAAAGAAAGCCAATGACAGTTATTTGCAAACCTTCATAAACACTTTCAAAGATCTTAAGAAAAAAGTCCCTAGTCCAAAGGTGTTTTGGCAACGAAAAGGAAATTAAGTAGTTTCCAGATTAACATCCAGTCCAGTAAAAACAGTCTGGTCACAATAGGTTAATGAGTCATAAGTATTAAAGAAACCTGCATGTCAGTACAGTCAAACACAGAAGGAAACTTTAGCCTTAGGAACTGGATATGGCATGGCTCATCTCTTTAATTGCAGGAAGCCAGCATTAGTTGAAAACAAATTGTTTTGACATGTATTGTTAGAATTTAGGCATGTGAAACTTCAGCAGGCAGGATCTCCCTCTGGAGGCATTCACAGGCATCTACTGATTTTTATTGACTGTACAGAGAAATGAAGCATGCACTGGTTCGCTAGCTGCTAAAACGTAGTCTCCAGCTGGGTGACTAAGCTGGAATAAGTGGGTCCCATTCCTCAACTATAAAAAATACTTATTTGACTACAGATATCAGGTCTGCAAATCAAACACAAGTCTAAGATTTGAGAGCTGCAGACTCTTCTGGAACATCTGGCAGAAGTGAGGTAGAACAGATTCCAGTGTGAGATATCGGTACATCAAAATGAATTTTTAAAAAGTAGCCTAGAAAAGTATGGAGAACATGATTCTCAGGGCAATTACTCAGGAGAGGGAGCTGCAGAAATTGGTCCCAGCTCTTAAGATAGGAATGGTTATCACCTGTCGCTAGTCTAATCTGAAGTCAGAGCTCTCACACGTACGTGAAACTTTAAAGATAGCACACATGATGTACTCAGGGGTTATATATGAAAAAATCTTGAAAAATATACAGTAAGACCATTTAAGCATATCAAAATAAAAGACAATGTTTGGAAACAATATCTGCAAGGTAAATATCCATGTTTACCTCATGTGGAAAGAACAAAAGCCAAGTTAGAAAAAGAACTCATGTTTGTGACAGTAGGAACTGCACGTAGAGTACAAATCAGGCACAGATTTGTTTATGTTAACTGAAGAAATTTATTGCTCCTATGCTCATAGTCTCATTTCCCTGAGACAGCTTTGCAAATGAATACTACAGCTGACTGCATGGTTATGTATATTGTACCCATTCCTGCCAAACATTCTATACTCAACACAGTAATATCTATATATGGACGTAAGGATTTCGTTTACAAACAACAAAAAAACTTGCAGAGGAGTTTGATGTAGACATACACTTGAGGGCAAGCAATTTACAACCTCTAGATCTTGAGGCATCAAATTTTTTGCATCTTCCCTTTTTAAAGGTTAGAGAAGGCTTTTTTCACCAGTAGTTGGAAAATGGTGTCTGAAAATATAGCTCATTTTTAAAAAGCTTGTGAAATCAGTCTCTGATAATCTTATAATACAATTAAATTGCAGGATAACATCAATGAAGCATGAGACTATTACATCTTGATGATTTATTTTTAATGAGAATTAATTACAAAAAAATTAAAACAAAACTCTCTTTCATGTTAGAAACATAGTAAAGAAAACAAAAATTTACATAAGTATGCAAAGACAAGTTCAAATAAACAAGCGTTAAGAATGGGAAGTTGCCAACAAACTAATGTAAAAGTTAAATGAATCTTGCATACAGCATTTCTTGTACCTAAATATTTTTCCAATAAATTGCTGTCTGTCAGTCAGGATGCCAGAATGGGTGAACGTTTTCAACTTTACCAAGAAGAAAGAAACAACGAATGTTGTCTGCCATTTTGTCCCAGATGCTTTCAGCAAGGGAACAATTTCATCAGAATAAGGCAAATAAGAGATCACTCTGTCTAAATGAATGGGCTAACCAGTTTTTACCAACAGCACTTTCATATCTGCAGAGAAATTTGCAAGTACAAATTATGTCTGGGCAACCTTTGTGTGGCAAAAAATAAAAAAACTAAGATGAAAAACTCTTATGAGCAAACTTAAAATACACATAAGTATTGCTTGAGTTAATATGTTGAATTTAGAAAAACAATGATACTTGAATGTATTTTTCCTTTTTGAAATGAAAATTGCATTGAAAAATTTAAGATGGTTTTATAAAACCTAGATATCTGGAAAAAGAAAAGAAGTCTAATTTTCAGTACATCAATTATTTTTTGTCATGAAAAGAAATTTGTATATATTTTCATTTCACTCAGAAACTAAAATATTCTACTTAGAATGAAACCCAAAGCAATTTTCCTAATGTTGTAATTTAGCCACATAACTAAAAGAAAAAAAAAAATCAGTGTATTTCATACTAACCCTTCTTTTATTTGTGTGGGAAAGAAATAAGTAAATACACTAAAATCAACAGATTGCTTCTGTACAGGATCTTTCACCCTGAATTTCACACCTTTACAAGCATATAGGAGATATTGATAGACTAGCACTGTGCTTGTGTGTGTGAACAGCAATATGCACTGGATAATTAAGTAAAAATGCGGGCACTAACTGCAGGATCATTGGTGGGATATATGTATTACAAAAGTCATGCCCAGACTACATGCTGAGAATTTAGAAGTAATATCACTTAAAGTTCTTTTAATAATGTGCATCCTTCTACACAGAATTTATCACCACATGGGAATGTAACAGCCTTTTCTCAATACAGTCTAAAGAATGTAGCCTGACTCTATCTGGAACTGAGCATAAAGGTATAAATCAATAGATACCTGCTAGTACGATCAAGAGCCTATCTTTCAAAAATACCAAGAAGGCTAAGGCTTCCATACACAGAAACGCTATTTGCAGCTCTCCGTCAGTGCTACAGACACTGCTCCCCAAGGCTCCATCAGGTTTTAAACAAAAAGAAAGGCAGGTCAATAACAAAATGATCAGAAAATTGAAAGGGTTCCTCTCTACAAAAATAAAACCCAACACATTATTGTTATTGCTGTTGTTATTACAGTTATGATTAAAGACTGTGGGTTTACATTTTTGTAATGGATTCTGTAGGGGGAACACAACAAGACCTTACTTACTCTTATCACATTCCACTTGCTACAACCGAGGCCTTAATGAAAGCCTGCTTTCATTTACCCCACAAACTTTAATTTCTAATTTTGTCAAACCACAAACAATATATTTAACAGGTTGGGGGAGTAATATTACTGTAATGAGCATGTGTCTGTATACCTTCATGACTGTAAACCTGTACCTCACACAGATTACACGTGTGGCCATGTATTCATGAGTGCACACATCTGTGTAAATAGATACAGTGTGTAGGCATGTTTGTGGCACTCTCAAGGTAACAATTAGCCCGCTAAACAGCAAACAAAGCAGAGGTGGTATTTTTCTCTGAAGTCTTGACTAGATTACAAATAAAATCAATATACAAATACAGACTAATAGTCTAATGAAGCAGTCAATAGCAAATTAGGACATTTCAGGTATGTCTCCAACAAGCAATGCAGTGTGGTATGAAGACCCTTGAATAGCCTGATGACTCTTATCTTCTGAGCTAGAAGTGGTATAGACCTATCAGCAGAGCATATTTTAAAGCTAACTATCTCTGCTGAGAAGTTGGGATCTCTAACTCAGTCACAGATGTCACTTACAGCACTGGTTTTGGTATCTGAGCTTGTTCTTTGGCATAACTCCACTCTTCAGGATGTGACGCACCAAAATGAGTTCTAGCCAAAAGGTAGCTCCAAAGCCAACATGTGGAAGTGTTTCCTGTTTTATAGGTGACCCTCTGAGCAATCTTGAGTGTTCTCTCCAGTCACTGTCATGTGCCACACCATGCAATAGTTTCTTTGTGTCTTTTCCTTGAGACCACCACATACATGAGACCTAACCCACTTTTATTGCAGTGTAAACTTGACAGACTATATCTTTAAATTGAAGTCTTTCTATACAAAGCATGATTTCTGATTTTTCTAAAAGGTATAATGCATATAGAACAAAGGTAAAAATATATGCTTAGATTTTATCTTGCTTTCTTTATAAATTCTCAGCACAAAAGTGGCTTCAGTTGGGAAAGACACACCATCTACATGTCTGGACTTTAGAAATAGGAACGCATTCAGAGACATCTTTTTCTTCCATTTTTCTTTATGGATTGCCTCCAGACAGCATCTGCACACTATGTTACTTATTGTGAATATATTCTTCAGGTGTTTGTTTCTCTCTCCACACTGCACAAAGTGCAGGTGCCTCAGAGAATCCTAGACTGCAATCCAAAGTCTGAGGCATAAAAGTTGGGCATTGTAAAGCTCAACATTATGTCTCTTTTTTTCTTTTTTTTTTTTTTGGATTGAGCTTTCTAGCCCCAGGCATGTTCAGTCTGCATTGACACCTAACATACAAGCTGTTGCAGCATCTCAAGCAAGACCCTTATAGCAATTCCCCTCCACCACTTTTATTCCTTGCCAGCAGCATCCCTGTTCTGTAACCCCATCACATAACCCTACGTAGACTACTGCCTTGACCTCAGACAGCAAGAATTCAACAGGACTTTTGCACTTCAGTCTGCAACACCCTTTTGACTTGCTTCTTGTGCTATTGAAAGAGATAACATGATTAGCAGTAAAGTCACAAAAATTAAAATCTGATAGGCATTCTTTTCCCCTCTCTAAACCTTTCAGTAGCAATGGGACAGAATTTCACCTTTCAATTCTGAACTTCTTGTTACTTGCACTAAAAGAATCATATGTAGGTATGTCATTACCAAAGCTCTTCCTTGGTGTTTCTGCTCGTGACTCTGAAATTAATATATACTTTCTGAAGCAATAATATTGAAAATTAAAATGTGAATTTCTTAATTTTTCTCAGGTTTCACATTTTCTCTTGCGTATGCTTCGGTGTTCTGTATGTTGTTAAAGGAAACAAACAAATGAAACTTCAGATTGTTGATAACAGTAGATGATAATAATTCCTATGTGTTATTATTAAGGAGAACCTATGGGAGTTTTAATCTACAATGTATCAATATCATACATCAAACTACCTCTTTCAGAGCAGTTGCAGTCAATCATCACAAAATAATCTACAACCAGTATCACACAACATGCACAGGCAAGAAACCTGCATATTAAAGCTTTTATTAATGCAGTCACATTGTATGCAAGGTGGCTGCTTGATAGGTCTCAGTATCCAATGCATTTACTTTTCCAATAAAAATATTCAAACTTTCATCATATGGTCTGGTACAGAGAATGCTTTGTCTTAAGACAAAAATCTGAGCTGCAAGAATACATGAAAAAATATTTTACTTCTGTATTTCTTCTGTACACTTTTTAGACAAGGATATTAAGGCTATTTACAAGTACTAATGAAAACTTTCAACACCTCTGTAAGACAGTAAGATAAATTGTTAATGCATAGACAGGGATGGTGAGCTGCAAGACCAGCAAGTCATAGAAGACCTTGAATTATTATTATTGAATACAGATCTGGATTATTGCATTAATCACGTTCAGATTATTACCCAATTATTATTGAATCCAGATCCAGATCAGTATATATTATTGAATTATTATTACTGTTGTATCCAGATCTTGGATTCATCTTTCTTTTCGCTAAGATAAATAGCTTCCTGACAGGATGGCCCAATAGTGTGATCAGTAGGACCTTACAGAACTCTTGTTCCAGGAGGTTTTTGGTAGTAAACCACAGTTTAAGTAAAGGAAGGATGCGTCACTGGCTTTCTAGTCTGCTCCTCTCTTCCCCCTCTCCTCCACCTCCTCTCTTCCTCTCTTTTCCTTGATCACTTTGTACCAGAAATGAATTCCAGCAGAAATGTAAAATCAGGTACAAAAAGAACAAGAGGGGGGAAAAAAAAAAAAAAAAGGAAAAGAAACCTAGAAAAAGAAAAGGTCACAATTCAGCTACATATGGAGATGAGAACGAGAACTTCCCTGACTAACTAAGCAATCTTTAGCCTATACAGGGAAAACTGCAAAGTAATCCATTTAAAAAGGATGCAAACTAAAAGAAACTGTTTCTAGATTGGATACCAAGACTATGCACTTTGTCCTTTCCCTTGATTTCTCAAGCTGGAAGACAATTGCCCCTCCAGCAAATTAAGATTTCTTCCATATAGGAGCAAGGGCACAGGGAAGGGGAGGAGGCAATGTCATCCCAAATTGGAATGCCAGTGCAACAGACAGATTTATCAGGGCCCAGATCTGTTATACTCCTCAGCACAGACAGGTCCAAGAAGATACCCCATACATTGCAATGCATACTCCAAGCTCTAATGGAATTTACGTATTTCAGTGAAAATCTTAAACAATCAAACAAATCCTTTCAAGAAGCTTTATGTGGACAGAGAGATGTTATATGCATTTTTTTCAATAATTCAAAATGAAGACTGACAAAATAAAAAAGTCTATTGCCAAACCACAGGATGACTTGTGATTCAGAAATTTTAGGAATGTCCTGGGTCTGGTTGGGATGGAGTTAATTTTCTTCATAGCAGCCATACAGTGCTGTGTTTCAGATTTGTGACCAAAATAGTGTTGATAAAATCCCAGTGTTTTAGCTATTGCTGAAAAGTTCTTTCACAGTGTCAAGGTCGTCTTTTTCTCACTCTGACTCTCCCCAGTAAGCTCAGGTGTGAGCAAGAAGTTGAGAGGGCACACAGTTGACCCAAACTAACCAAGGAGATATTGCATACCATACAATGTCATGATCAGCAATAAAACTGAGGAATGTGGAGGTTTTTTTCCTTTCACTTATTAAACTCTCTTTATCTTGACCCACATGTTTTTCTCACTTTTGCTCTGTTTCTCTCCCCCATCCTAGTGGGGGCAGGGGTGAGTGAATGGCTGAGTGGGAACTTACCTGCCAGCTGGGGTCAACTCAACACAAGGAGCTAAATTAACCTGTGATAAATCAGTAATAGAGATGAAAGATACAGCAGCTGAAATGTAAAAGCTCACAATCCCAAAGAAACTCTAGAGAAAGCAACAGGTACTTGTAATCCAAAAGAATAGGCACAACCAGGTGCAGAGCTCTAGTGGAGCAGACAAGTAGTTTATTGATTAGCATTGAGAAAGCATGGAAATTGGGAAGGAACACCAAAATCCTCCCAGAATAATCAAACATATAGAACTCAAGGAAGTATTAAGGCTTCAAGGAAGACTTGAACGATCAATGGTGGAGATGCTTTGCATATGATGACATATAATTATTGTAGCAAAGAGAAATCAGTCTGCTAAATCAAAAAAGCAAGTATCGATTCAAAGGATCATTTTTTGCACATATATCACACTAATGCAGTAGAAATTAGCAAAAATAAATGGTTTTCATAGTGTGGACTATCATCAACTGCAAAGAAAAGACAGCAGGAAATATAGGAAATTTAAGGGCAGATAGCAAATTCACTACAAGAAGGTTTCCTTAGCATTACATATTAAAAAAAGAACCTTGTAATCAGGCTAACCTATTTTAAAATCACATAATGATATTCAATAAGAATTTTAAGCACAAAACCAAAGAAAAGTATAAGTGCTGGAATTTCAAACATCTTTAACATAGGAACAATGCTTTCAGATAAAAGAAGTTAATTCATAAATTTAGTAGAGTTCAGACAGGGAGCAGTGATTCACACTCTAGTCAAAATTTAAAAAAAAAAAAACAACAAAAAAAAAAAAAAAAAAAAAAAAAAAAACACACACCAAAAAAACCACCTAGACCAAGCAAACCCACTGTGGTACCTATCTGCTAAATGTTACCATGTTGGTTTTGAGAATCTGAAATGGCTTCTTCTGTTGTTACATATGATGTTGCTGGAACAGCACCTGCCTTTCAAAGTGTTCAGTGTGATAGAAGAGAAAATATATAAAGGAGAAAATAAGCATATGATAGAGAAAGACATCTTTGTGAAAGTCATAGAGCATACCCAGTGGCTAAGCAGTGTGGTAGATATTGAAATGTCAGGCAAGAAGTGCATTTGTATAGACTCAAGCTATTTAAATAAAATACAAAAATTACTCACAACCAAACCGTAGACAGTCATGAAATATTACCTGACTTGGCAAAAGCAAAAATTAAAAATTACAGGAAAAAGACCTAGTGCTAAATTCCAAAATGCATAAGATAGATATTGGCAAGTATTCCTGAGTAGCAAAAGTGTCTACCTCACCACATTCTGCACACCAGAAGTGTATGCAAATTCTCTCAGGATGTTCCCTGGAATGAAAATTAGTCCAACTATATCATAGTTGATGTTAGACAGACACAGTAATGTAGAAGGTATAGCAGACTTCAATCATAACTTCCTTTGCATGATATAGGAATCAGATAAACCAGTCACAAACTGTGTAAGTACAAGATGACTTTATGATGAGCAATACTCAGTGCTGTACAGGTCATATAACAGTTCTCTTTTTTTCCCAACACCTTAAATATACAGAAGTAAACACAAAGTGAGAAATGTCCATACTTGAGACAGTAATTACTCAGAGGTTATTAGTAATTACAAAATACACGTATGGGGAGGAGGAAAACAACCTGTGCATGGAAATCTTTGAAGCTACTGCTGAAAGAAGATGTCATATGGCAATTAGTTCAATAAAACACAGCCATTAGATATATCAGTACGGGGATATGAATAAAGAAACTGCTGTCAGTGTGACGCTAGTGAGATGGGACACAGGACAGTACTCTTGCAGGAGAGACAGCCTGAAGTTGTCATGTCTAATATTACCAGCATCCCCCAAATCCAAATAAGTCAAAATTGAAAAGCAGTTTCTTATAATAGTGTTTGCATGCAAAGTTTTGAACAATATTGTCAAAGATAGGAAAACTATCCCAGTAGGAAGTACCCATAAATCACTTGGGAGTGCTTTATAAAAAACACTGTCAGTCACAGAAAGCCTTTAGTGTATGCTACTGAAACTGCAAGGTGTAAGCATGAAAGAGACTGACAAATACATTGCTGATTTCTTATCCAGAGCAGCCTTGCAGTGCACAACTAGACCAACATAACAAGAATGTGAAATCTCTAGCCTGATATTAATGCAGAAAATGCAGAGAGACAGAAGCATCAGCTAAGTCTGTTACGTGCCAGTTTCAAGGTAGGGGCTACAATATATCTAAGAACAAATGATACAAGACATAGATTTACAAGTGCTTGCATCTATCATTCTGTCACACTCTGTCAGGACAGCCAGACGCCATGGGAGAAGCCTTGTCTGCTTCCCAAGAATACTGGAACTGCCCAGATGAGCTAAGAATCCAAGATAGCATCATATATAAAGTCAATTGAATCATAAACCCAAGGTCAGTAAAAATAAATTCTTTCAGGTATACACTGAAGCCATACAGGAATAGTGTCCTGTTCATCCAGAATGTAGTGACATTGTATTCTCCACAACAGTGCTGCACTAAGCCAAAATATTTGAGACTTCAGAAGTAGTTTTGTAACATCTATGATGAAACAGAAGTTAGGCTGTAGGACACCATGCTTGCTAAAAGCTTTTTGTTCCAATGATAATAGTTGATAAAAAGCAATGAAATTACACAAAATCCCAAGACCCTTTGGAACAGCCCACAGTCATAGCTGTGTGTATTTTTTGCATGCCACCACAGGTTGTTTCTTCGTTGCACTGTGTTATTTGGACATTAGTGGCAAAATTCAGATTCTCCAAATTCTGGTGTCTGCCAGTGTAAGCATCTACATGTGACTTAGAAGCACAACATCCTATTACAGTCACTGGAAATATAGCAAACATAGCCAATGAAGTCCTTAGGACTGTTTAGCTGATCAAATATATCTGCCTACTTTACAGAGGATAACTACTCTCCAGAATGATGTATTGACAGGCCACTACCAACTATGATGGAAGTTTAGATACTTGATGGACCTATAGATGTATCAATGTATATTACATACAACTGAATTTAGATATTTTAACCCTGAGCTGAATCGCACACTAGTGACATCATTCATGTCGCTTAATTTACGTTATCTACAATTTAGTATTCAGCCAAATCATGTTGCCAGCTTCTTTCTGTAGTCAGCAGAAGCTCGAAAGCTAAGCCCTTTCAGAGGATGACTCATCACACCTAGTAAGGCACCTCTCTTAAGACACCACGTGCCTATTAAGAGATGATTATTTCTCTCCACTGACAACACAAGCAGTCTACTGAAGGAGACTAAGGAGAACTAAGGTGAAGTGAAACAAATCCCAGACCAAGACAATACCATATTCTCTGTCAATGCTGTAGTGAAACATTTTAACAGGCATTGCATTTTATATCATATCTAAATACATCGGAGAAGGAGCAAAGCAATTTTGGTTCCCTGCTATCCTCTGTGCCCACATGCTCTCAGGTGGGACATGAGGGCTTTCCCCCCTGCATTATATTTTTCTAAGCAGCAGACGGAAAAGAGGAGCCATAAGAGGTTCCTAGGAAATAAACAAATGAAGGGCGAAAGATAGAAGAGTGTGTTACTGATAATTGATGGCGTGAATTGTCAAGCTTACTAGGGAGAGAAGTGCAGAGCATAATGTTCAGGGAAGCCACATCAAAGAGAATCTAACGTTCCACTCTGGGAATCAGACACTTAGAATATACTAATTGCAACATTCTTTAATTCATTAAAAATGGATAAATAGTTTGCAAAGGTTTATTAACTAAAATGGTTAGTCATTTTTTAAAGACTCTAACAGAAGAGTAGAGAGGTTTTATCTATCAATAATAACTTCTAATGAACAGATTATTGCCATCTACAAGGTATTTATTAATAGTTTACCAGTATATTATGGACATTAGTACCATCTGTTGCAGATAGTTATAACCATGTTGTTAGGTGTTTGAAGTGATTATGACACATATGACTCAGACTTTATTATAAATGAATTTTAAATAATTATTTTGTAAACTCATTATAAAATATTCATTAATGAATCTTTATTTAAAGGATCACAAGCTTCATGTGTTTTTCAAGAACAGATGATATACATCTAAATGCATGTTTTGTAGTCAAGAAAGGCTGCCAGGTTAAAGAATAACCATTTAAAATATATATTAGGATAACACATTGAATAAATTTGTCACAAATACACATAAAAGACTGAATTATGGAGTAGCCTTTCATGATATGTGCAATCTGGTATGCCTCTCATTTAAGTGATTGCCATGGCTAATTTATGTTCGCATTTAACTTTTGTTGGCATTCTGAAAAATATGCTATTAAAAAACTACGCAAACCAAGAGCATTAAAAATTGTATAGGCTGAGACTATATATGCCAAACTTTGCTCTGGACTAAAAAAAACCCCTTATATTAGAATCTTCAGTTCAATTACATCACAAAAGCAGTATGAAAGTAAGATTTCGTGATAAAATTCTGACAACAATTGCAGTATAAGTGAATACCACTAAAATATCCCTATCTATGGAAGAAAATGTTTGTGTACAATACATGCTTGTACTACAGATGGACACGGCTTAGTAGAGACATGCTCAGTGCTTTAGCTGTTTACTTAGGCAGCAACAGAGTTCTAAGAAATAGTTGCTATGCCAACCCATCACAGGACTATATATATACATTCATGACCAGAGCTTTTTTTGAGAGCTGTTACCTTTTCTTTCAAAAGTTTAAATACACTACTGCTATATTGTTTCCATTAAGGCGAAACTCTGTAGCCTGTGGACAATCCACAGCTCTGATTTTTTTTTTAAGGTAGGGTGTGGAGTATATAGAACAACATGATGAGATTTCGAATAAAGAGCAGAACAGCCTTTTGACGTCACATTTCTACCATCACTGAACAGACTGTTCTATTTGCAAGCCTCTAAAGATTTCGTGTTTAGATGATAAAGGGCACTGCTTTTTATAATCTATTATTAACTGCCATGTGTGTATTACTGTAGGAGTTCTCCAAAGAGAAAGCAAAGCATATTTTTGTGGTGCAATGATGAAGTGCTTTTTTGTACTATTTACCAGAACAATTTTCCGTATTAACTCCATCCACTCAGTCTTCTTTTTGTAATACAGGAACAATGCATAGTAATCTACCTCTGGAGCTTAGAAGTGATGTCCTCAAACAAATATGCATTTTAAAAAAATTAAAAATTCATAAAGGGAGATCTTTAATTACCTTTTTCTGTTTATGTTACTTTAGAGGCTGATTTTTCAAATGCATTTGAATTTTCAGTCTATTTATTTCATAATTATTGGATGACTACATGCAGCACTGCCATTTCAATTAGATTTTGATGGCTGATAAAACCATTGTTGACAGCAAGTGCGCAAGCGAATGAAGGGAAACCAGATTAGCAATGTTTGTGTCATTGCATTTAAATAAAACTAAATGTTCTGGCAGAAATGTGATCAAATCTGAAATCTGAGGAGAGAATAAAAACAGTAAATGGGATGAGAGGGACAGGATCAGGTCAGAGATAATCATCTTTCTTTAGACATAGGGTTTTCTGAAGAAGTGCTACTTCCTTTTGAGACATAATTTTAATTCCTGGAGAGTGTAGCCACTTGTTTTTCAAACTGATTAGAAACCCCAAAACATTTATATATGTCATCTAACAAGAGTTTTGCAACTAGACTTCTTGAAATGTGAGAAAAGCAAGAAGATAGGAAAGATCTCAATGCAGATACAGAGAACTCAACCCACTAGAATTGATAAGGCAAGAAAAGACATTGTGATAAATTCCAAAGGTTAAGACTGTCTGTCTATTGTAAAGATCAATATAAAGGGAGGAAGAGAGGATGAGTGTGATAACACCTTTATATCCATTTAAGAAAGACAATATACATGCCAGGTGAGAAGCTGCATCAGACAGTTGTTCTTTTTAAGAATAAAACAGCATCACTGAAGCAACTGTCACTTGTGTCTCTCAGATTGAAACGAATGAGATATTTTGTATTCATTCAAATGTGTACCAAGAAGATACGTGAAACTGCGGACAAGAGAAAAAAAAAATAATATATTAAATGCTCTGAATTAAATTTGGTACAATGGGGCTGCCGCAAGCTGAATGCGGTTCTCTGTGCTGTCTCAGATCCTGACTCACTTCAGTGGTTTTTAGTTGCTATAGCTCTTATTAGAATATTTCTCTAGGAAGCAACAATTTAAGCTCATTTTTCAGTGATCTAACTTCATTTTAAAGATTAGCATATTTTGATTATTGAGGAATCTTGCATTTCTTGATGAAAGTCTATGTAAAAATCTAAAATTTCTTATCATTATTTTGCTTTCTTTACCTCTCATACAATTCCACTTGTTTCTTGGCTTTTGGAGTTTTTTCTTCACACATTTTCTACAGAGCATTGTGCTGTTGCCTGCCCTCCTTCCATGAAGCCACACAGACCCTTTCTAATAAGTATCCAAAAGGTACCTTACTCTTTGTCTAAGCTAGGTCTATGCTGTATTTCACATCCAAACCCACTTCATAGTAAGAATCTATAGATGTGCCTCCTCACTTAGACATGGACGAGAAAATATACAGAATTAAGCATCTCACTATCATAAAATATGAGCTTACTTGCACAGTAAAAAGACAAAAAATCTTGAAGGTTACTGAAATTGACTGCAGCACCACCACAAAATCCAAAGTCTTCATTGAAGAACCACGGATGTAGTCTTTCAAAGGGCAAATAGAAAGGACCACTGAAGGCTTGCTGTTCAAAATCAACACACCACGGCTATTGCAGCTACAGATGTTCAACAGCAGCCACACAGAGAGAGAGGACCTAGCTCAAGAAGCACATCACCTCTCTTGTCTGGCCTGCTACAGCCACTTCAGACTGTGCCGCAGTAACCAGTCATTCTCCATACATGGTAACCAACATATACATTTGGCTGTCAACAACATCGTGGTACTTGGGTAGAGGTCAGAGAAGCCAGTAAAAATTCCTATTACAGAAGTGTTATATGTGTTTGAGAAGAGGAACAGTCTGTAGATACTGAAGTAGTGAAGAGGGATAAGGTGGTTCTGTGATTAGCCTTGACCCTGGAAAGAATCTTAAAGTCTGGACAACTCCCAGGGTAACTGCAGACCAGGGTAGGAAAAGAGTGGTGACCAGTTCTAAAGTACATCACAATCCACTTTACAAGATAACAATAGGATAACCACATTTTAGACAATATCATCAGAATGTATACATCCATTCTTAGTTTCTACTTGACCTTTGAATTATTATTAAAGGCAAAAATACTAAATATATTTGTAAATTTCAAGTGTGATCTTAAAGAAATTATATATTTCAAGTTTATCATTATTATTTTATTAGATTAAAAGTAATGAAAACTTTCCATACATTTTTTTTTTTAAATGCAAAAGAAAAAAATTCCTCCTTACAGCACATTCCATCAAATGGTCTAATTCAAAGCAGTGTACAGGACCTCATCCTAAATCCAGAATACAGTAAATCAACAATGGAGCAGAATTACTGCAACACAGGAAGCGGAGGGTTTTTTCCTCCTTTTTAAATTTAATATAGCTGACTTTCTTAAATGATTTAGGGGTCTGGGAGCCCTGCCCCTCTTATCCTTTCAAGACAATCACAGTAGACTAGAATGGTTTGAAAGGCTGAGCTAAGGGAGAATCTGCATCTTTTTCCCTATAAGACTCTGGTGCTTAGTGATCTGTTTTCTTCAACTTCTATTCACAGCAAAACTGCTGATCTTAAACCAGCTGCATTCTTTCTGTTTTAGTGTTCAGTCTGTAAAGAGGAAAAAGCATGAGAGATTAATGAGATCTTTTTCTTCTGATGTTGCTCTGTTTATCTCATAAAATCTATTTCTTGAGTCTTTCTTTCAAGATCTGCCTGATATCTCTTTGTATCCTCCAGCACACCTCTCCAATTTCTCATTTTCTTTTCCAGTGCTTCCTCAGCAGCTTCTCAAATTACCATGTTATGGGAGAAAAGGTAATAATTAATCTCATATTTCCTGATTCTGGAGTCAAGAATATCTAATTATGAACTAAAGTAAAAATTTCTGCTGTCCATATACACCAAAGAAATTCTTACCATTAGCCATTCTATTCTGTTATTTGATTTTTTTAGTTACTTATGAAAGCAGTGGAAATCAATACGGTTAAATGCAAAAGTCTCAAAAAACTCTTAGATGTGTAAAGGACATCCTAACATAAACCTAAAAATAAGTAATATAGTAATATACCATCATTCTATTCCTTTTTTTTGTTGTTGTTATTTCGTTATACTGAAAAATTGATAGTATTGCTGAATACAGCTAACCACTGTGATTAAAAATATATTTCATATATTTCTATGAAGTAAATAACAGTGAAACTTCTTGCATTCTTGCACAGTGAAACCTATGCTACTGTAAATAAGGGAACAGTACTTTAAAAAAACACACACGCACAAAGCAAACCAACACAAACCCAACCAAACAAACAAACAAAACAGCAGTTCTACTGTGGAAGACAGTGTGTTTGAGTAAAACTGTTCGTGGTCACCTCTCAAAGTGCAGAAGAAATTCCCAGATACTATGATCATTACCTGAATTTCATCAGCTGACATTTCAAATCCAGCAAGAGTTTACTTGATCTTACCTTCCCTCACAAATGTCCATAGCACCTCAGGCATGAATTATATAAATATATGCATCTTCCTAGATCAAAAATCTTCAGATAATTTTCCACTTGAAGGAAAGGGTTGAGAATAAAATGTGACAAATGCTAGTCACATCTGTTAATGATCTTCTGCAATATATTCACATATTACACTGGTGAGGGATGTATAAGAACCTGGGTAGAAGAGACCAGAAAACTCCAATGCAAGTAATTACATTTAAACCAGATTCCACGTTATGGTTTTATAATTAGATACTTCTCTAGAAGTTTATAACTAGATCTTCTCTACTCCCACTATGCATTTTTGTAGTGCTGCTGTGTGTTGTTAAGCATTTGCTGAACTTCTAATACAGATGTGACTATGTGTCTGAAGTTTGTCATTTTATATGTTCATTTTATTGAATGCTTTTTTAATCTTTCTGGAAGAAAAGTATGTTTATACATGTAAGTCATTATCATTCCATCTATCTTCAGAATACGTAAAAGTAAAAATAGTGTGCTGTATGTAATCTGGATAGATTTTCTTATAAAGCCGAGAAATTACACAAGCCATTTAATAGAGCTGTCACAAACTGCATCCTGTCTTCCATTCCAACATAGTTTTGGGGCCATTTTGGTAAATTAAAATTGGCTTCCAATGGCATAAAATGGTTCAATCCATAAAATCCAAGAAGGACTTTGATTTTAATTAAAGTGCAGCAAATCACAATCAAGAATGCTGATTTTTTTGTAAAGTAATTCTATATTTTAAGTGAGATAGTCTCGGTATGGTAAGAATCTGCCTCTATGCTTTTCCATCCAAATATGTGTCAGTGTCATTTTATTTCAACAGTCAAATTAAATTACTCTCATTTCAGCTGTGCATCTTCTAAAATTGCTGCTGTGAAGTCTTCCCTCAAAAGCAAATTAAGGGGAGTTTGAGGTGTGGGGAAACCTCAGTTGCCACTATTTGAGTTTCATATGAATTAGTGTATTTCACTTATTTGATTCACTGAAACAAAATGGATTTGTTTTCTTTGGTGTCACTCAAGCCTAGAATTCAATTTTAAAGAAATACTGAGATAGAAACTGTATTAGCCTGTTCTAAAATACTTACTGAAGATACTTCTTTGGTAAGCTATGCTCACGTCAACAAAAAAGATACACTGGAGATCACACACACAGCAACAGGAACAGAGGAAGGATGGAAACCTGTGGTTCAACTGTCCCCATAGGTGAGTAAAATTTTATTACAGATATCTCACACAGCAACTGTACAGCTAGCCCCAGTTGGCACCAGCAAAATCTTGGCTTGTAAGGTATATAATTCCTGTTTTCTATAGAAGTATGTGCAGCATTAGCAGCCTACGAAGCCTTTGAATGTCAACACAAAAGCTTCTGGGAGTTGCTTCTGATAGCTGATTAGGAGACAAGTAAAATGAAAATCCTTTTTTTATTACTAAGATGTTTAAAAATATATGAAGTCAGGGGAGATATTTTTAGGTACATAAATTTTTTTCTTCTTCTTCTTTTCTGTATTTGAGCATGCAAACTTACTAGTTATATGCTTCCTATGCATGGCAAATATTATATAAGGACAAATTTGACTTCATCTCCATGCCAAAGAGTGGAAAAGATAGTATTATATTTTCTATTTTCACCTATCTTATGATGGATGGCAAGGGAATCTTTGGCAGCAGCCTTGACAGCTTGGTGAAGCAGGCTTTGATCTCAAGGACTCAGGGGGAGCAGGGTCCAAAGTACCAACGCTCACACCATTGTATCCAACTGGGGAACCAGAGAAGAGACAAATGATCCTGAGCTGCCTCCCAAGATGTGAACCAGAAGACCAACCAGATCAATTGTATCTACACCAATGCACATAACCTGGGGAACAGGAAGAACTGGAGCTCCATGCTCAGTCAGAAGGTTGTGATATCATAGGAAACACAGTGGGACAACTCACATGACTGGAGGATTGCCATAGATGGCTATAGGCTGTTTCATAAAGACAGGCAGGGAAGAAGAGGTGGAGGAGTCACACTCTGTGTTAAGGAGAACCTTGAACGTATAGAAGTCAGCTACAGTCCTGCCGAATGCTTTTGAGTCAAGAGCAGAGGGGTTGTCTCCAAGGGGGATCTTGCAGTAGGCATCTGCTACTGACCTCCACACTAAGACAATAAAGCCAGTGAAGCACCGTTTGGATCACTTAAGCAGGCTTTGGGTCAACAGAACCTCTTTCTTGTGGGTGACTTCAGCTACCCAGACATTTGTTGGAAGAACAATACAGCAGCTCACATGTCATCTATCAAGTTCCTAGAATGCATAGAGAACTGCTTCCTCATAAAAATGTTAGATGTGCCAACCAGGAATGAGACACTGCTGACTTGCTACTCACAAACCAAGAAAACTTGCTTTGTAATATGTCAGTCAGTGATAGTCTTGGCTTCAGTGATCAAAATAGCATGGTTTGGGATTTTGCTGAGCATGCTGAAGGTTAATACTAAGACAGAGGTTTTAGATTTTAGAAGACAAACTTCAGCTCCCTCAGCATTCGGTTAGAAGGGATTGTGGGGGAAGCTTCCATGGAGAATAAAGGAGCTAGTCAGTGCTGGAAGTTTCTCAAGGATGCTCTCTTGGAAGTACAGGAGTTCATCCCCTGTAAAGATAAGGGAAGTAGGTGTTACAGAGGCTCTCAAATAAACCACCAACCACCAAAAATTAAAAATTTATTATTAACACAATTAGTTAGCTCTTCATAAATTACAGGTTCGAATGTCTGTGAGAGGAGAACAGAATAACTTTCTAGGGTTTAACGGCAACCCTAAAGGAATAACAAAGAACTCTATAGGGTTTAATGGCAAGCTGAAAAGCAGAACAAAGCACCACTACCTAGGGCTTAACTGCAACCCAAAATGCTTTACAAAGCCCCATTCTCTAAGGTTTAATGGCAACCCAAAATGCTCTATCACTCACCTGACAAGTGATGACTCTCAACCTTGAGGACCTGCTCAGGGCAGCGTCCTGACCCAAGGGGAGATTTCTCAACCGCAGCTGCTGCTCCAGGAGACAAGCTCAAACTGGCTCCCCAGGGGACTCCATTGATACCCAGGCCCAATCTGACCTGTAGTAAATAGCGGCTCCCATTGGGCAAAGGCCCCAACTACCATGAAGCCCTGAGAACAAAGGCAGGCAGGAGCTGCTGCACTTCAGCAACCAGAAAGCTCTGCTTTCATTGGGCAGGTGCACCTGCCACAGTAGGCAGAGCAGGTAGGTTAAGCTCAGCTTAACTGCGAGCCTCTGAGTCTGCTCAGAGCCAAAAGACAAGAGTATCAGAGAAGGAAAAAAGAATTAAAACCATTTGAGAACTACAAGGACATTGTCAGGGCGTGCAGAGATGCAGTTAGAAAAATAAAACCTTACCTCAAATTTAAATTGGCCAGAGAGTAAATTGGCCAAGAAGAATGGGTTCTTGAGGTACAGAAACAACAAGCAGAAACAGAAGAAGAATACTGGCCCACTGTTAAACAGGAGAGGTGAATTAGTCACAAACACTGAAAAGGCAGATGTTCTCAACACTTTCTTCATCTCTGTCTTTACCAGCACTATTGGATCCCAGACCTTGGCAACAAAAACCCAGGTTGATGCAAACACAGACCCACTGTCAGTGAAGGAAGACTTCGTTTGTGGACAGGAGTCTGACCCCTACAAATTGATGGGCTCTGACATTATCCACCCGAGGGTGTTAAGAGAACTGACTGACATCATTGTGAGGCCGCTCGCCATAATCTTTGAGAAGTCGTGGAGACTGGGGGACATCACAGAAGACTGGAAGAAGGTTAATGTCACCCCCATCTACAATGAGGTCTTAAAAAAAGATCCAGGAAATTATAGGCATATCAGTCTTCAATCCCTTGGAAAGTTATGGAATGAATCCTCCTGGGGGCTATCACAAGTCAAATGAAGCACGTGATTGGGAAAAGCCAGCACAGAATCACCAAGGGCAAATTGTGCTTTAAAAACTTGATTGCCTTCTATGACAAAATTATCTGCTCAGTTGATGTGGGGTGAGTGGTGGACATTGTTCACCTGTATTTCTCCAAGGCTTTTGATACAGTTCCCCATAACCTCTTCCTAGAGGAACTGATGTGTTACGGTCTAGACAAGTGGTCTGTGCAGTGGTGGAGAACTGGCTGACAGGCTGCACCCAGAGGGTGGTGGTAAAGAGCTCTTTTTCGAACCCTGTCACAAGGGGGGTCCCCCAGGGATCAATATTGGGCCCAACTCTGTTTAATATCTTCATAAGTGATCTGGATGATGGGAGAAAAAGTGTACCCTGATGAAGTTTGCTGATACCAAACTGAGTGGGGAAGTGGACACTTTGGAAGGGAGAGACACCCTGTAGAAAGACAGATAGGCTGGAGGAGTGGGTTAAGAAGAATCTTATGAAGTTCAACAAGGACAAGTGTAAGGTCTTGCACCTGGGATAACATAATACAGGAGTGCAGCACAGGCTGCACTGGCTGCACACCTGTCTGGGGAGCAGCTCTGTGGAAAGGAACCTAGGCATCCTGATGTACATTAAGGTCAATATGAGTGAACAGTGTTCTGCAACAGTGGCAAAGAAAGCCAAGAGGGTGCTAGGTTGCATCAACAAGGGCGTCACCAACAGAATTAAAGAAGCAATTATCCCACTCTACACAGCACTTGTCAGGACACATATGGAATACTGTGTTCAGTTTTAGTCCCCACAAAAATGTGGACAGCATGGAGAGCGTCCAGAGAAGGGCCACAAAGATGATCAAAGTGCTGGGAAGCTTGCCATATGAGGAAAGGCTGAGAGAAATGGGTTTGCTCAGCCTTGAGAAAATAAGCCTTAGGGGAGACCTCATCACCATGTTCCGGTATTTAAAGGGTAGCTAAAATGAAGATGGAGACTCCCTTTTTACAAGGAGTTACATGGACATGAAGAGGGGTAATGGGTACAAGTTACTGGTGGGGAGATTCTAACTGGGAACAAGAGGAAAATTTTTCACAATAAGAAAAATCAGCCCCTGGAATAATCTCCCCAGAGAAGTGGTGGATTCCCCAACGCTGGACACTTAAGATTCAACTGGACAGGGTGTTGGGCCATCCTGTTTAGACAGTGCTCTTGTTATGACAGGTTGGACCAAATGTTCCTTGAAGTCCCTTTCGATCTGGTATTCTATGATTCTATGATTATCATGCATAAATAAAAACCAATCTGAGTTGTTAGGTATGTGGACTGTCCTTTCTATGCTCTTCCAGGAGCTCCAGTGCTTCTAAAGGAAAAGATATGAAGAAGATGTGGATATAGATAACACCTCCACAAAATGAATCCTATCTGAGTGAAAACAATAGTCACTTTGAAAGATGTTTCACTTTCAACCACATATTCTAGGCACAGACTGAAAATTTTGAAGAGTTTTGCAGAAAACCTTCAAGAATTTCTCCGGAGGTGGTGTGGGACAGTGTTTTTTTCAGAATCAGTTAAAACAGAGTCACAGTGAAATTAGCAGAAGCTACACAGAAGTAAGAGTGGGAGAGTGGGAGGAAAGTATTTCATCAATCTCCAGAAGAGAATGCTTTTGGCTCTATACAATAATTAGCCCTAATTTGCTACTTTGCCAAAAAATGTCCTGACTCAAATGTTGAAGTTTTGGCATAATTTTCTTGTGTCTTTCTTTTCATGGTATTTTCTTGATAACAGACAAATGCAAGTAATATTATAAAGACAAATTTAAATAATTGTATAATGTGTATTGTGACCCTAGTGTCTCATGCTCAGACAGGATGATTATTGAAAGAGTGAATTAGTGAGCCCTTAGTATCAGCACACCCGCAGTACTAGACAAGCAGAAGATGATCATTCATTAGAAAAGCACAAATTCTACTAGTAGGCACCCTATCTTGGTCAGTTTGATTTCAAGATTATTGCTGAAAGCAATATTCAGCTTACTGTCTTGTTCTAATAATTTTTAAGAGTACTTTCAATGGTATCCTAGAATCTCTTGAATGTAATTTATTAAAAAATCTAAAGGGACTGAAGCTCGTAATGAATGTGCTCTGAGGTGCCCCTTACCTCCAGCTGATAAATTTGAGGAAATTTTTCCTGCGTCAATTGTAACACTGGAAGAAAAGCTCCTGTCTGGGAAATTAGGAAGAATCTTAGCCTCAGCAATACTGATACTTTATGGTGGATATGTGCTCAAAGAGGAGTCAAATTCTTCCTGAGGAACAGGATTTCACACTTAGCTGTAACTGTCTATTAATTACACATCTAACCGAAGTTTGATTTCAGTGTGAAGAATAAAAATAAGCATTATTAGAGGTGAAATTCACCATTAAAAATGACACTCAGAACAACTAGCCTAAACCTGTTAGGATAGGAGAAGATATTCCAGAGATAAAGTCTGTTGGCTACAGAGAGTGACTTCTAGCTTAGACCAAATATTTAACTCTTCCCTTCCTGAAGTATATGAGTAACAACTTTTTGCAAGACTTTTGATGTTTGTCTTTGCTTTTGTGTCTAAAGAACATTGAGGTAGAAGTTCTAAACAGCTTGAAGTGAACTGTAGCGAGGTTGAAGTTCATAGAAACATTTGAAGGTGTAATGATTTGCAATCTTAAGTATATGAAGTTGGGGCCTAACTTTAACTTTCATAGGAGACAATAAAAGCCCTTTTGTTTTCAAAAAAAATCATGATCATGACAAAAATATCCACTTTGGAAAATTACATGATGGGAGTAAACTGTTGTTGAAAGAAAATACAGAAAAATTTCATCAAACAAATAAAAAGGTTGGGGACTCACTGAATTAGGACTGTTGACTTCATGCTTATGTGCCCAGGGAAGATTACAGGACTGCTAGAGCAACCAGATCACAGTGCTGTTACAATGGAATGAGTGTGCACATTTACACTACTGTATTACTGATCTGATGGATAGTTCTGAGACACAAGTTAGGTAGCTATTTTAATAAAGCATTTCTACAAAAAGCCCATTTGGCAGCTTATTTCTCACTCTTACCTTTTAGGGAATTTTAGTCAACGTTACCACCCCAAGATAACAATGCTGTTGTCTGCCTTTTTTTTATCCCCTTCCTTGGTCACTAAAGATGCTCTGCTTAGAATAAGCTAAGAGAAGGAACTAAATAACAAAAAGTTTTTGGTATGTTCTCTGAAAAGAAATGGAAACCCAGCCTTCTTTGTAGTACTCCCTATCTTTTTTCTATTGCTCTATCAATCATCTTCTGTGCTCCAATTTTGCCATTTACTCTTCTACCTTCTTTGCACTTTGATTTCATGCTAAAATCGATGCTGAACCTACAGAAAAAAAGATTTGTCTGCAACAGATTGGAAAAAATAAAATCAAACAAAAAAAAAACCCAAACATTTTACAAAGCCTAGGGACCCTGGCATAGTAGCAGCGGTCTTGTCACACATCCTTGCAGTCTCAGCAAATTAATTGACATATACCTTCACAATCCACTTTCTTCTTATCTTCTATTTTCTTCTCTCTCCATCCATGTATATATCTTGTTTTCTCCTAAGAGGAAATGTCAGGTTTCAAAACAAAAAAGCATAGGAACAGCCAATTTAAATTAACTCTGTTATTTTCTTCAAAATGGAGGTCAAAATAAAGACCATTTCCCCCTAAACACTTACTAGGCAGAGATTATATGTAATAAAACAAAGCAATATAATGAAGATTTCTTATGTCTTCAATATAGTAATAATAATAATTTTATATGTTCACTATAATTTTTGCTTGAAACATGTCAGAGACTGTCAGTGTTGCTTGATATATATATACCACTAACAATCCACAAACAAAAGGAACTTTCGAGGTAAAGACTCTGTAATATTAGAAACTGTTTCATGCAGAGGTTTATCAACAGATAGAGTATGACTTTTTCATTAATTGAATGATCACTTGGTCAGTCCAAATCTGCTGAGGTTTATGGAAATAGCTGAGTTACAAAAAGTTGGCTTAGAGCTTAATGCAAGGCACAGCACAATGACTCTTACATTATCATTACATCACTTCATTTACACAGTCACTCTAATTGACTTTAATAGGTTTTGGATCAGAGCAAACACACAGACAAAAAGATTGATTATACAAAACCAGAATGTTTTTATTAAACTTGCCTCAAGAATACACAATCTTGCAAAAATCTCTAAATCAGCAGCTGGAGGCTTTAGGAATTTGTGGCAGACAGCACAGAGACATTTTCTCAGCTCCAATTTAATTTTGAAAAGATAAAGTTTCCAGAAACTTCTTCGTGGGATGTTTTTAAACACAGAATCTCTCATGAACCACTCTCTGCTCATACTGACCGCTAAAAACTAATTAATGATTACAAGCAACGGCAGTTCCTTCCATGAAAACATAAGGTTAAGAAATTATTTGATTATTTTTTTAGCTTTTTTTTTTTTATATGACTTACACAGAGAGATGAAAAATAAGAGGTCTGTACTATGTGATCAGCAATACAGCCAAAGCAAGGGGTTTTTGTAAATCATAGGCAGTCCACAAGCTACAGTTTAGGAAACTGCTCAAGCTGATCCTATGCCACAAAGCATCATTGCAGTGCTCCATTAGAAGAAGCAGACATAAATCATAGGAAAAGCAATGAAGTCTGTTTTGTGAAAAAAAAAAAATAAATGTAGATCACGCTGAGAATCAAAATTCACCAGTGTGTGTATTTTCGCCACAAAATATTAAATAAGAATGTGGGGAGAAATTTAGATCATGATAGCCTAATTTTCAAATTGGTCTCTGCTTGTATCCAAAAGGCTTTGCACGTATGGACACCTGCCTCGATGCTTTTCCAGTATCAGTTCTGTGGAGGTCCAAGGACTAAATTTGCATGCATATTTCTGTATGTGTGGATGTGTTTTACATGTGGAAATTCTCACTCCGGTGCCTGTCAGTGTTAGCATTTTTCTGTCATGCAAAAATACTCGTTCTGGAAATATGAGAGTACAAAATTCTAGGTGCATGAGTAAGTGCTACACCAAAATCTTCTTTCAATCATAGTCTTAATTACTATATACTGTATTCCTCTTTTGTCTAATCATGAATACATATTGTTCTTGTGCTGTTAATATGTAAGTGAAAAAGAAAAATGTATTCATAGAATTAACTAATTTGTAGAATAAATTGGTTCTTGTTTGTTGTATTTGTACATGTGACAACAGTTGATCTTGGAGCAAACATTTCTGTTTTGTTTTTGACATAAACTTCTCAAAGTCTATTCTGCTTGTGCAAACTCATCTAATGTATCAGTAGACACAGAATATATTGTTCTCTCACCCTCTGCTCCACCTTTTCTCTCCTCTTTCCATAGCTGTTTTCAGTTTGTCAAGGATTTTTTTCTCATATTTCTTAAGCTGGTTTGTTTTGGTTTTCTATCGGGCTCTTCAACTTCTCTGATTTTTAAAGACAAGAGAAATGAAATGAGATATATAATCAAGACAGTTTTCACTTCACTTGTTTCTCTAAGAGACATTTAAAAAGAGATTTTGATGAAGGGGAAAAACAGCTCTACTATGTAATGATCTTTTCTATGGTAATCCACCCACAGGGGCATTTTAATATGTAAATCACGTTATTGTCTCACACATGACAATCTGATGGATTTTAAATTCCTCATTTGTTAAAGTATAATGAACAGCACTTTTGCTGTTTTTATTGATGCAATAGCACTTTGTTCACACAAGAAGGTATAGTTGTGCCAAGCTACATAAGGTGATACCATTAATGAATCATTTGAGAGCCGGCAAATATAAATAGTAAGGAGCTCATTTCCATAGCAATATGCTCTAACCCCATGCTGGTAGCAAAAAGGCACAGAGACATTTTCATGTCAGCAAGTAGATGTCCTTTGGCCTGCCCAGGCAAAATAATCCCCTTACTAATCTATACACAAATAAGTAAATATGCACAAACACATATATTCTCAATGTGCAATGATATCTAGAAGCCCAAAAAAACAAACCAAATCCAGACAAAGCTCTGTGGACTGATGAATATGTATCAAAGCTGTGACAACAGAAACAAACTCCTCGTCTTACACACTGCTCTCCCTTAACAACTCCCAAGTAGATATAAGCAAGCACAAATAGAAGGAATCTAAAGAGGAGATAAAAATAACTGAGCATCTCATTGAAAGATGCTGTAAATATACTTTGGCATGTATTTATTTGGATGGCATTTTCTTTACCCTTTCTGTGTCTTTTGGAGAGTATACAGCATATTCTTTCTTAAAGATGTAATGTGAAAAACACAGGCTCAAAAATTGTGTACATGCTATATTGTGATCTTAAAAACCCAGCTCTGTTTTCTATAAAGGGCAGAAGTCTCAATACTTCTAATATCAGCAGAAATGAAGGGGTACAGTCAGAACAAGTCCCTTATTGACCTTATATTGTCTAAACCTTCAAACACTAGAAAACAAAACAAAACAAAACAAAACCCTCCCACCAGATCACTGAAACTGTGAGACTTATTTCAGAAATATCAACATTTAAAGATCATGAATAAAGGTCATTTCTTTGTACTGTCGCCACCTTTTCATGCACTACAATTGACCTATAAAAGATCCTTTAAAAGGTTTCAAAAGCCATAACATTTATTTCGGGTTCCTTTGCAGGTAACTAGGATTTGCCTAGAAGTTGATGGAATGATAATTCACTACTGCTTTTGTATTTTTCACTCTTATTTTAGAGACAGGAGTATGAACACTTCTGCAAGAAAACCAAAAATATGTATAGACACTTTTTCAGACTAATTAAAAACACATAATGGTTTTAACATGAAACAGGTATCCTAATAAAGTCAAACTCTGAAGAACTCTAATGGAAGGCAAAAAATATGATCCTCTTTTGCAGCTTTGTCTTACAGTAGAAGGGGAACCGCTAAAGAAATGTGGAAAAACAGGGGTTTACTAACATTATGACTTTGTCATAGTGTCAGGGAAAAGGTCACAAATTTTCATTTTATTGTGCTCTTAAGCAGCATCCAGCAAAACAGAATTGGTCATCACCATGGTACCATACAAATGTTAAATGAAGAAATTAACATACATCATGAGAGTTGGACAGCACACTAAATACTACCATATATTTGAGATTACTATCTGCAGCTCATGGTTCTCAAATGTTTCAAAATACTCCATGCATCACCACCAGCACTTAAATTTCCACTGGATGCTGCACTTATTCTCTAGCTGTTTATTTGAAAATGGGATGCATTTTATTGTTTAATTGCAGCTACACATAAACTGGTATGTTAAAGAGAGGTAATATTACCATGCCAGGAGCAGAAAAAACTTGGCCCTGTGAAGTTATTTGTACCCTATCCATCATTTTTCCAGGTTATTTCCTAATCACATATTGCACATACAACAACCACTTCACGCCACTAATTGTCTTCTGCTTTACTGCAGTCTTGCATTTCTTTCTGTTTTTCCCCATGCTTGCAATTACTGAGGTGAAAGATCTGTTTCTTAATAGACGTCATATTTTCAGATAGGCTCCATCTAGAAAGTAAGTAGTGCCAACTGTGCTGTACAAATTATGGATATCACAAAAAAAAAAAAAAAACAAAAAAATCCCTACAGACTGGACTGGGTATTTGAAGGTAAGAAACCATGTCCTGGCCCCCAAGATTAATTGACATTACCAATTCAGCTATGTACAGGTAACTGCTTCTCTGGCAAGAGAGAGATAGCTAGAAGAGTCCAAAAGAGAGCCAAGAACAGAGAGAGCAACTACTTGGTGTTCCTTGGATCACTTTTTTTTGAGCAATGTAGAGTTGGTTTATGTCTGAGACTGGCACATTATGTTTATTTTCAATGAATAACAGTAGGTACTTCTCAGGAGTGATTCATCTAACAGGAATTTAATATTTCATGTTAATCATGCCTTAAAACTTCTATTTCTCACCACCAATTGCAAATAAAGGTTATAGCTACAGAAAATTGCAGTGGTGACACCTAAAGTTAGGTGAGATAAATACCACCTCTGTGGACACTAGACCACAGAAGAAAAGGTCCTTTGAAGACTCTGTTTGCTCCCATTCATCTAGGTAAAGCTGCTACATGGAAAAAAGAAGGAGGAGGTAAAACTTTAAACATGTTTTTTCTAAAAGTAAAAAAACCCCAAGCATGCCTGGCAAATGTGTGCACAAGTTCAACCAATTACAGAAAGAGCACTATGGTATATATACATGCAAGTTCTACATTTTATCTTTAGCCAAATGTGGGAAAAAGTCTTTGTACCATAGCAAAGACCTTTAGAGAACGACTAATATAATTCACCCAACCTAATAATTTAAAATTTTATCATTTTAAATAGTAATTTTTAAAAATGCTATAGTTTTACCCTGACAGGAAGATGTTAGATATACTTGCACATACTTTTTATGACAAGTATGAGATGATACTGCAACTTCAGCTTCACAAAAGTGTTTTTCAAATCAGTAATTTCATGAAAATCATCTTGGGCAATATACTTTTCGCCTCATTGTAGGCATATGTGGTGCAGACAACTACAGCTGAGTCACTCACCTGAAATTCCATTTTCAGTCAAAGAAGAAAAATGGGCATTTGAAGGCACAAGTCTTTTGACCTATTTTAGAAAGAGATGATTCATACCCTACAAACGCCTATTTCCCTTCAAAAAAGGAGATGACTAACTTGGTTGCAGTACTTCACATTCTATACTTATATTCAGTGAGCTGGCTCCCATCCCTTGAAGTGTTTCTGCACAACTTCTTGTTGTTCTCTTAACCTGGAGAATTAGTGGAGATCTGAAAATTAAGTATTGTGGATTTGGTTACTGTACTGGGTCTGGTGGAGCCGGAATTGTTTTTCCCCTATAGCAGCCCTCGCGGTGCTGTGTTTTATGTTGGAGCTGGCAGGGTGTTGGTAGCACCCTGGTGTGGTGGCTGCTGCTGAGCAGTGCTTACACAGCACCAAGGCTCTTTCCGACATTTCCCCCTCAGTGGGACGGGGTGGGCGAGATCTTGGGAGGGGACACAGCCAGGACAGCTGCCCCGAACTGACCAAAGGGATATCCCAGACCATGTGACGTCTGCTCAGGATAAAGCTGGGAGAAAGGAGGAAGGGGGTGGGGTCACCCTTGGTCCTCCGAGGCAACCACTACCCGTATGGGAGCCCTGACCCTGAGAAGGCCCCACATCGCCTCTTCATGGGAAGTACAGAATAAATCTGTTTGCTTTATTTTTGCTTCTGTGCGCGGACCTTTGCTTCGCTTTGCTTATACTAAACCTGCTTTTGTTTTACCCACAAGGATTGGTCTATCTTATTTTCTCTCCCCTCTTTTCCCTGTTGATAAAACAAGGGGAAAGGGGGGAAGTGACAGAGCGACTTGGTGGGTATCTGGCATTTAGCCAAGGTCAAACCACCACAGTTACGTATCACTTATGGGTAAGAGGGACTATTTCCATATTTCAAGAGAGGAGGAGGCATGGGGGAAATGGTACATATGTATACGTATCTAATTCCAAAGATGATTTGGATTCTAGTTTTACCTGGACTTAATTTCCTTCTTAGATGGTTTGAGCATAGAGATTCTCAAAAACTGGTATATACTTTTTAATTCTTCTGGCCTGCCAAGCATGTCAGGTCAGTTTCTTTCCACTCATAAATTGTTTTCTGATTTACTAAAGAGCACTGCATCACATTTTTGTCTTTGGAAAAGGCATGTTGTTGATTTTGACGGGCATTTTTTAAAAATAAGTCCTTCCAGGTTAAGCAGTGAAAGAAGTTCCCTTACAGTTTTGCACTGTAAAATTTATCTAGATAATTATATTGCATTGTAATCATTAAAACTATAGGCTTAAGTATGTTCTTTACAACCAACCAAAAGTATCTAGACCTGCCATATTTCTAAAAACCAACATCTTTAACATGTGTCATTCTTTAGCATAAATAGACACTGCATACAGAGTAAAGTACAAAATTAGGCGGAAATGAATGGGATTAACTTTTTTATTAAAAAGACTATACAGTCACTATGCTACATTGCAGACAAAGAATATGGCTAGAACCAAGTGTGCAGAATTCTACAATTTATCGTGTTTCTTTAGGTTAAAACTCAGTTTTCTGCTTAAACCAAATAAAAAAACCCCACCCTATTTTCATGATAAAGAAGACAGTCTATCCTTTCCAGAATAACACATTCATACTGATATAGCCCCATGCATAGGAGCAGTTGTCTGTGACCATTCTCTGCTAAGTACAGTCCTCAGGACTTCATTATCTTTTGATATAATTTTGAATACCAGTTGGTTTTGCCTTGTAAACCCCCACCTTCTCCTGTCATTTGCTTGAATTTTTGCAAAAATTTAGGGTGATATAGTTTTGCTAATTCCTTTTATACACCAAGATTCATATTATTCAGAATCAATAATTTCTGTGTTTTAATTTCGCAAATATCCCTATACCTAATTTTCTTCGATTTAGCTTGTCTAACTCTTTCTATATGTCTGGTTTTGTACATATTGTATCATCATTTGGTGAATCAGTTCTCTTCTGACTTGACAAATGCTATATTTTTTCTTTTTTAATGTGAAATGACTTGGATTCAGTTTAAAACATTCAGTAACATTTTCCCATGGGAGTTAGCATTCACTTCACAATGAAAGAGCAGTATCATATTCTCAGTCAAGTTCCTAGACCACTGAATGTTTTATCAGGATTTCTACTTTTGGTACATAAAAGAGGAAAAGAAATATATTTATAATAGATTTTTGGTCCTTCTCTCTTGTATTTCTAAAACTATGAATGTTCTATCGGACTTGGTACAGCTCTGACACAAAGTACTGGAGATGCATCTAGTGTAGTAGTATATGTTAAATAAGTACCATTCATTACTTCCCCACAGACAAAGAATTTAAAATCCCTCAATTCCATACATGTGAGACAGACTGCGATTTACATGTTAAAGTGCCCCTGTGAATTGATTTGCATAGGAAAGACTTCTGGGGCACTGAAACAAAGGATTAGTGAGCATGACAAGCGTGCTATTAGCATAGAGATACAGATTCTCCTACAACACACCCTTCAAACAATGTAAATATATTCATCATGAATATGATGATCTTGTTGGGTTTCCTGGCCAGGAACAAAACAAAGGTCTTGTCTCAAGAGCAGCAAGTCTAAAGACATAAACACTGGGGGAGCCTCTAAGCAGTCTGAGACAGGGATCTGTGGACAGGCCTTCCTTACACCAAACTCAGCTGGACATTTAGTTTTGCTTCAAGTGGTAAAATGTAAACATTTACATCTGAGCTATTCTGCTAGGTTTCCTTTTATTGACAGTGTATGGAAATAGATTCTTAGTGTTATGTTTCATCTTATCCTAAGACAGACCTCTAAAATATTCAGAATTTTCTTTTACTATAAGTGCACATTTTTCTTCCTTTTTTTTTTTTTTTTTTTTAATCAAAAACAACTATAGAGACAGTTACCTAAGCTTCTATTATAGACAATGCAGAATTTATTTACACAGTGACTGGAGCTTTTTGGGCTATTCACTCGAAGACAACTACCTGTAGGTACTGCAGTTCAAACCTGAACCCCTGTGTTGTAGATACCTGCAATAAAATTCAACTGGCTAAACAATAACTTGTGGTATTATACAGCTCTGCAGAGTATCTTTCCTCCCTTATGACTAACTCCAGCGGGCAGCAGATTTTCTGCATGACATATCTGTCTGTCTTGGATTCCTGGGAAATCTCAAGTGGCACTAGGTGCCTGTGTTTTGGCACCTAACTCAAAAGTTAGAATCACACTTTGCAGTGAAGTAATAATGAGAAAGACTTTAAACTATCTAAACTGGATAAAAAGGGTAGAAAGGAGGACTCTGGGAACTACCGACCTGTCAGCTTCACCTCTGCACCCGGGAAGATCATAAAACAGATCCTCCTAGAAGCTATGCTAAGGCACATGGAGGACAGGGAGGTGATTTGAGACAGCCAGCATGTCTTCTTGCCTGACAAACCTGGTGGTCTTCTGTGATGGACTGACTACACGAGTGAAAAAGGGAAGAACTATGGATCTCATCTATGCAGAGTTCTGAAAAGCCTCTGCCAGGGTCCCCCACAACGTCGTTCTCTCTAAATTGCAGAAGTATGTATGTGATGGATGGACTGTTCAGTGGATAAGGAATTGGTTGGATGGTCACATCCAGAGAGTAGCAATCGATGGCTCAATGTCCAGATGGAGATCAGTGGCAAGTGGTGTCCCTCAGAGGTTCATACTGGGGCCAGTACTGTTTAATATCTTCATCAGTAACATCAACAGTGAGATTGAGTGCACCCTCAGCCAGTTCCCCAACAAAACCAAGCTGGGTGGTGCAGTTGACATGCCTGAGGGACAGAATGCCATCCAGAGGGACAAAGTCAAGAAGTGGGTCCATGCAAGCCCCATAATGTTCAACAAGACCAAGTAGAGGTTCCTGCACATGGGTCAAGGCAACTTCTGGTGTGTCAATACAGGCTGGGGGATGAAGGCATTGAGAGAAGCCCTGAGAAGAAGGACTTGGGGATACTGGTGGATAAAAATCTGGACATGAGCCAGCAATGTGAGCTCACAGCCCAGAAACCCAACCATATCCTGGACTGCATCAAGACAAGCATGGCCAGCAGATCGAGGGAGGTGAATCTTCCCCTCTATTCTGCTTTGGTGAGACCCCACCCGGAGTGCTGTGTCCAGCTCTGGAGTCCTCAGCACAGGAGAAGCAGGTTCAGAGGAGGGCCACAAAAATGATCAGAGACATGGAACACATCTTCTATGAAAACAGGCTGAGAGAGTTGTGTCTGCTCAACCTGGAGAAGAGAAGGCCTTACTGCAGCCTTTCAATACTTAAAAGAGGGTTACAAGAAAGATGGGGACAAACTTTTTAGGGGGCTTGTTGTGATAGGACAAGGGGTAATGGTTTTAAACTGAAAAAGGATAGATTCAAACTAAATATAAGGAAGAAGGTTTTTTACAATGAGGGTGGTCAAATATTGGAACAGGTTGCCCAGAGAAGTGGTAGATGTCCCATTCCTGGAAACATTCAATGTCAGGCTGCATGGGGCTCTGAGCAACATGATCTAGTTGAAGATGATTGTGCTTGTTGCTTGCTTGTTGTTCTTATTGAACTAGATTACCTTTAAAGATCCCTTTCAACCCGAACTATTCTATGATTTTATGAAACTGTTTGTGGTGGGTTGACCCTGGCTGGATGCCAAGTGCCCACCAAAGCCACTCTATCACTTCCCCTCCTCAGCTGGACAGGGAAGAGAAAGTGTAACAAAAGGTTTGTGGGTTGAAATAAGAGTAGAGAGAGATCATTCACCAAGTACTGTCATGGGTAAAACAGACCTGACTTGGGAAAAAATTAATGTAATTTATTACAAATCAAATCCGAATAGGATAACAAGAAATAAAACCAGGTCTTAAAAACACCTTCCCCACCCCTCCTTCCTGGGTTTAACTTTACTACCAAAATCTTTATCTTCTCCTCTCCAGTGGTGCAGGGGGATGGAGAATGGGGGTTGTGGTCAGTTCATCATATGTTGTCTCTTCTGCTCCTTCCTCCTCAGGGGGAGGACTCCTTACACCCTTCCCCTGCTACCACGTGGGGTCCCTCTCATGGACTGCAGTTCCTCGTGAACTGCTCCAGCATGGGTCCCTTCCACAGAGTACAGTCCTTCAGGAACAGGCTCCTCCAGTGTGGGTCCCCCAAGGGGTCACAAGTCCTGCCAGTAAACCTGCTCCAGTGTGGGCTCCTGTCTCTTCACAGGTCCACAGATACTGCCAGGAGGCTGCTCCAGTGTGGGCTTCCCGTGGGGTCACAGCCTCCTTCGGGCATCTACCTGCTCTGGTGTGGGCTCCTCCCCGGGCTGCAGGTGGAGATCTGCTCCCCCGTTACCCTCCATGGCTGCAGGGGCACAGCTGCCTCACCATGGGCTGCACCGCGGGCTGCAGGGGAATCTCTGCTCCTGTGCCTGGAGCACCTCCTGCCCCTCCTTCTTCACTGACCTTGGTCTCTGCAGAGTGGTTTCTCTCACATATTCTCACTTCTCTCTCTGGCTGCAGTTGCTCCACTTTTTTCCCCTCATTTCTTAAATATGTTATCACAGAGGTGTTACCACAGTCACTGATGGGCTCGGCTTTGACCAGCAGTGTGTGTCTTGGAGCCGACAGGCACTGGCTCTATCACAGACATAGAAGAAGCTTCTAGCAGCTTCTCACAGAATCCACCCATGTAGCCCCCTGGCAACCAAAGCCTTGCCACACAAAACCAATACATTATTCTAGTCCACCCAAAGAATGGAATCTCTTGTATAGAGTGCAGCAAGGCTTCCTTATTTTTTGTAGAGTTCAGTGAAGCCTGTGAAGGAAATCTAGAGGAAAAAGCAGCCAACTTCAAAAGTACACAACAATTTCAAAGGTGTGAATATTTTCCTACAGTTCCACATGGCTGTTAAATTCAATAGACAGTTGTTTGCTATGTGAAATAATCTGTGAAATCTATAGGTGATTTCCTCTAGGTAACAGAACTGCTGATTAACAGTGTTCCTCCTTCCCCTTTTTGCCTTTACACATATGAAATAAAATACTACTAATGCAATACTTCTCAATTAACTCTCATTTCAATACAACTTTAGTGTAATCCACTTGACTTCCTTTCTAACTGATTTTATATTTTACCTTTATGTGATGGGAATATTCTAATATAGCATTTTACTAAAGTGAACTTTCTGTGTATTCCAGAGAGGAGTTAAGGTGCCCAGTGCAATGGTTGTATGTTTTTATATATATCTTTCTAGTCTTGCTCATTCCATATTTTTTCTTGATGAAAATGTGTTCTGCTTATTTTTATTTCAAATTTATGAAACATCTGGCCTGAAAAGCCTTTACAGATCAAGTATTTCAAGTGTTTAAAATTACAAATTATTTCCAAGGCCTTCAATGACACATCAGCGCAGAGTAAATAAAACCTAGACTTACAGTCAAGACATCCAAATTATGAGTCTTAAAGAGGAGACTGAGTAAACTATTCACAAAGTCTATCTTTAGCATTATCAAGAGTAGCTTGTTTAGGCTTTGCCTACAGTCAGTAAAAGGAGAGGTTTCTCCTGTAGTTGATTCAGAGCAAAAAAAAAAATTTTAGATGCTTGTAACCAGCTCCATCAAAAATGCTCTACTCCACTGTCTGTAAAGGCAGCCTTGGTAAAGTAGTCTCACTCAGCTAAGTCTAGCCTTTCCAAATACTTCCATTTATCTTGCCTCAGAATATTTGAAGCACTATTTGTAAGTTACAATTCCTAGTTTGTTTATTATGTCTTGTTATATCTTCCAGATTTTAACCCCTTCTTAGCATAAGGATGTGTCCACCTACACCAAACCACTAGCAACTCAATGCCACCAGACCAGATTCTGGTTCTGGAATGTCTCCTGCAAGCTCTAGTCCCACCTTTCACTATTGTGGTCCCTGTTGTATATGATGGGCTCCCATTTAAACCAGCTAAGGTAGAGGAATCTCAGTTGTGCTCCCTCCTTGGTGACTTAGCCCAGTGATGTCTACTGGGTCCCTCACATTTACAAGAGGGGTGCCTCCCAGCTACCTAATTACTCCTCCCAGTCAGAGTGACTAAATAGAAGACTATCCAGGAGCAGGAAAGGCACTGGACTGTTACATGTTTCTTTTGAGGAAAAGATGTCCAGAGAAAAGTAATCTTCCGGCTGTAGGCTACCAGTTGTGGGGAGGCAGAAATTAATTCAGAGTCTTCGTACACTTTCATGCTAGGCTGATTGAAAGTTCATTCTGGACTTTACCTAACCCAGCTTCTGCTGTTTCCCCTCCAGGAGGTTCGAGTATTAAATGACATTGATTCTTGCTCTGGAGATAAAAGACTGCAAATAAATTAACAGTAAAAATTATATGCCCTTGAGAAAGCCATTGTCAAAACACTGAGCTAAAGAACACCAACTTTAAAAGATCTGGCTGAGGTTAGTGTTCTTGATGTCTTAGTATTGTGGCACTGACTGCAAAAGTGAAATTCTTTGTCTTCTGTAACATACTGCCCAAGGCACTAATGCTACCAGGATTTACAACAGAAGTATCTTTATACACAGGCCCAAGCTAACTAAAGTCAGGTTATTTCAGGGTTAGGTGTCTTTTTTCTCTTTTTTGAAATGATGCTGCATATTCTTATATGATGCTGTTGTTCTCTTTAACTACAAAAATAATTTTTAAAAAGCAGGAATGTGGTTATCCAATAGACACTTGCAGATGCTTCACAGCAAATCTTTGTACTCTTAAAGATTCTGCTATTGAATGTGCAAGAGGAATTGAGAAAAACTTTATATTCATTATTTTATATGAATTGTCTATTGTATATGGAAGATTTTTAGCATACTTATTTTTATTTTACAACCATAAAAAGCCTGCTCTCTATTGCTCTATTTAGAACACAAATTAATTGAGGTCATGTTTCTGTTAGGGGAACAAAGTCATATTTCGAGCAAAAACACCATGAAAATTTAATCTGTGTCTGAGAGACTTTTGACCTTTCAAACTTGAGGGTATTTATTATTCCTATTTTATTTTATGTTGGGAGTCCTCACATTCATCTGTTCTTTTTAAATATTTACATTGTAACTTCTCCAGGTAAAGTACAATGTGCTTAGCTTATACATAATGCTCATTATTTGTACTGCTGCCCTCGTTGACCATTTTCCATTTGTCAAGGGGTCTTCCAAAATTATAAGTAAAAAAAAGTTCATCTTGACTACTTTATTAATTATATATTATAAATTATCTTTAATAATTACTTCAATGAAGTATGAAAAATAACTTATTGAATGCAATTGCAACCTTCCACTTTTAATATATTAGTCTCACCTTCCCATTTTTTCCCTTTATGATCATTCACTTTCCTCTTTCTCAGGAAATAAATCTAAGTCTTCCAACCTCATTTATACTTTATATTTCATATTTTATTTATAATCTTTGTTTCAATTGCCTTTACTGGTAATTTATTCCACTTGTTCATTTATCTTTTTATGAAATACATTAATTCTGTCCAAGTTCCCTAATCTTCCTGGTTTGTTTATTATGTCTTGTTATATGGTCCAGATTTTAACCCCTTCTTAGCATAAAGATGTGTCCATGTTCTGAATTTTCTTTCCTACTCACAATTTTGTATTTCCTTGTCATTGTTTTGTATTTTATATTCAAGCATTTTCCAATGTTTATTAGATCACACTGAACAACAGTGCTGTAGTGTTACAAAAAGGGCTAGTTATGTTAATCATGTAGGGGATGATTTGAGCAGATTCCTTACCAATGACTTCTAAAAGACTTTAAGTTCTAGAACAGAATATTGTTCAAGGTCTCATTATTTAAGTAGGCATCCTCTTTGAAACACTGAAATCATTTACAGTACGGTTACTAACATGAACCATAACATCCCAGATTGTTTTTTGAGATGCTGTCCTTATTCAATAAATAAAATTACCATATAAGAGTTTTTCTTCTGTTGTTTTCTCTTACTAAATATTCTTTGATATTTATTTTTAGGTTTCCTGGTTGGTCCAAGACTGAGTATATAGGAACAGGTTTTCATGTCAATTTGTTTAAAAGATTCTTGTCCTTTTTCATGTCCTATGTGGATCTTTTGCGGTAAGGAAGTGTAAGATATCATCTCAAGAAAATATTTTAAACACAATATCTGTAGGAATTATGTTCAGATCCTCTGGATTCAGCCCTCTAAAATATAGGCAAGTGGTCCTAACTGGTCATTTATACTCCTTCATTATGAGTGGAAAAAGACAGGAATTTCCACACAGGGGCAGGATTCTTCCTGTCCTAAAAGAGGTGTTTAAATTGGGAATAGGTATATGCTAATAAAGTGAGCAATGCACAGGCTCCCTTCTGGGTGCTGGAACCAGACCATCAGTGGTGTTAACCTACTCAGATTTTGCCTGGAATTATTTGGGGCAATGTCAATTGCCACTTCCCCAAATAGCTCCTGGACACAGGTCCAAAACTGGAACTGTACTAGGGACTATTCACAACAGGTATGTCACATGTGGCCACATGGTTTTGGGGCCACAACAGTTTACAAGCAAAGATGCAGGGCATTATGCACCAGCTTGCCCTACTTCCTCAGTTCTGATGAATATTCTGACAAATATAGCCTGGATGCTTAAACTTTAAATTGCTTGAGGAAAAGATTATCTCATGGGCAATTATAATCACAGAGTCCCTTCTTCAGCAAAGTAATTGCTAAAAGTGAAGCAGGACTTAATTTTAAACATTTGTATTTTCTTAATGAAATTTCATGAATGAAACAGAAGTACCAGCAGCCAATGCTCAGATTCACCATGTCTGCCCTCAGCTACTGAGCCATCCAGATAGAAGATGAGTCACCACAGCTAACAGAAAAAGGTGTGATGAATTATTTTCAGTGACTGCACTCTGCAGTCAACTTTAGACCATAGACCACCATTTCAAAATATTCCTAATACTGTAGTTTTCTGTTTTTAATAACTGAACAAAAGGAAAAAAATGTACTAAGAACATTCTCTTTGGGGACATCTTAAAGCTGACTGTAATGTCCTTTCATCATTTAACAATTGCTAACTATTTAAATGGCAAGAAATCCACTTTTACTTTCTTATTTTACTATATTTGAGAAAATGTCATCATCTGTGGAAAGCAGATGGATCAAAATTCTTTACTAGCTTTTTTCTTTGTATTATAGTATAGAAAGATAACTCATAGCAAAAGCTGAAATGTATAGAAAGTATTATTGAATTTAAATAATAGCAATTTATCTTGTCCGTGTAATTTTTCAGACTCTTTTTGCTATGTCTTACTAATGGCTGAAAGTATTTTATTTTTTTTTACCACTTTGCTGATACAAATGTCACAATACCATATTTTCAAGGGGGGGGGGGGGGGGGGGAGAAAAAATATACTTGTAAGACAAAACTAAATTTCATTTTTTGTAATGCACAAAGAAGCAAAATCTATAAAAAATTTCTTCAAAGGGCATGAATTTTTTTTTCAACCTGAAAAAAGCACACTTATCTAGGTGTTGCAATAATATTTGAAGTATTTTTAAATTCTGGTCATTATTTATGCTTACTGTAAAAATGGAAGAAATGCCATAACACAACAAAGGCTCATCTTACCCAGTACAATCTCTAGCTGTGACCAACAGAATTGCTTAGGGACTAGTATAAGGGACAGGATATGTATGACGAGTGATTTTGTCTTAGGCAGGTCTTCCTAAATATCAGTGATTTAGGGTATTCCTGATAGGGGTGCTATTCCTTAGGTACTGTAGCATGAACAAAAGCTTACTTATACAATCAGACATAATGCAATTGTTATCGCAGCAGGAGCAGTGTATCCTGCAGCAGTAAGAAGCTGTCCAGAAAAGGAGGATTCTGTAGAGAAATATGAGTTGGTGTTGGCTGTAAATGCACAAATATCTAGATTAGCTGCACTGTTACACAGAAATCACATGATTTTAGTGGCCCTTTCCCTATTTTGGTTTATTTTACAAGTATCTATATAATGAGTTTTTCTCATTTTATAAAGGTAATGGAACCTTTATATAGTTTCAGGTCTGCATGCTAATATTTGTTTTCTTTATTCTATTGGAATATTTATGAAACAAATTCTGGAGTATTTTAGACAAGGAAGAAAATAGGAAAAAAATCATTCATCCCAAATTAATTAACACAGTAAAGAACAGATCCTTCTGCGCAATAAGGGAAATTACAAGGTAACTGTCTTTTCATGCAATTATTACCAAACCTTCTTTGCAAAGAATTAGATTTATGAAGTATCCATGTAAATATGGACACCTTAACAATATTCTTCTTTTTAAAAAGAGAAAAAACAAATTTATTTACTCCAAGCACAGCTCCCTCGATAACTCAACAAGGGACTGACTTGACTTTCCTTTTACTAGCTCCTCTGGGGTATTTTATGGACCAGTTCTCTCATCTCAAGTGTGTGATCCCAAGACATAAATTAATTTTAGATGCACCTTTTATTCTTTGTGGCTGCTAAGGCAATATTCACTATTTGTTTTGGTTGCCATGGAGATAATTGACTTCCTATGGTGGCAAGAGCCTTGTTTGGGGTATTAAAGGGGCTTGGGTCCAGGGATTCTTTAATTTTCATGCAGTGAAGAAATTAATTTCAACAAAACCTTTGTAAGAATTCTCTCCCTCATAATTTGAGTAATTCTTGTTATAATCTTGTGAATATTTGTGCTTTTTTTTCCTGCCACGTTCCTTTTGTAACTCAGCCTGCACACTCCACAATGCTGACTCAAACCACAGAGAAGGACAGATAGTCTATTTGTTTGTGTTGTACATTGGTCAGGCACAAATTCTCAACAGCGTATTATCTGATAGAACACCAACAGAAACAAAGATAATAAAACATTTGATTATACTATAGCCTTCAAGATGAACTGGTTAGGATTCAGAGACAGCAGTTTCAGACAAACAAACCTGTAGTGAGGCTGTCAATAAAGAAAAAGCAAAGGCCATCCAGTTTATATTAGCTGTCTTTCTTACACAGCACTAAAATTTGGGCACCTTCAAGCTACAGACCTCATCATCTGCATACTCAGCAAAGAGGGTAAAGCATGTTCCAGAAGTAAAATCTGGTAACCTAGAAAATGCTCAGAAGTACTTTTTGAGAAGTTCAAAAGGTAGAGGTGGTACATAAGTCCTTGAACTAAATGCTTCCAACCAGAACGTATGGCAAAGGACTTTGTGCAACACTCAGATGAGTCTGGGGTTTTTGTTTTTTTAGTATTTCAAAAAAGATACTTAAGCAACTTGGCTTTTATGAAGAAAGTACAAAGTTGGAATGGTTAATTTTGGTGAAATTATTGAATGTACTATCCATCCCTTTCCTCATGTCATTCACAACAGTTATGATCCTCTCTTCTGAGTTCAGGCATTACTATGTTAACTAGGAACAAATAAACTTAAATGAGCAAAAAGTAGCTGGGGCTAATGTTAGTTGTCCTGTTCAAATAGTACTGAGCCTATGTATGCCTGCTCAGGATTTATACACTCTTCAGAGTAACTTGGTGCAGCTCAGTATAACTCCACGACAGTGTTCAGGAGCCAGGTTGGATGGCAGCATGGGACTGGTGGCAAGCACTGCTCTCCAAATCCACGTATTCAGCTATGGTCCCATCTGTATCAGAACAAGATGCAACATGACGTGACATATCAACAGATGTGCTCCCACGATGCGTATCTTAAACCTGAGATGGTATTGAAATAGTCTGAGAAATAATACGTCTAAAAGTCCTCCAGCTGCAATGGTAAGATTATGCATTTCCCAAGCACAAGGTTTCCACTGAAGGCACAATAAAGCCTTTGGACAAATCTTCATTAATAATGAGAATTAAAAGGGGATTTGTCCTGTTTCCACACTAACAGTGGATAAAAGCATATAAACACAGGAGGGATTATAAATGAAATCTACATAATCCCACGATTAGCTCTCTGCCCTCCAACCCCCACCTCCTATATTGAGGGTTATGCCCTTTAAAAGAGCAGATCTGTTACACTTAATGAAAAAAACCCCAACACAATAGTCATTGCAGTTCTTTTCTAAAGCTTTGGGGTTTCTGGTCTGGTTTGTTTTAAATTTGTTGTACAACACCAAAATGCTGACAGGTATTACATTCAGGAATATACTTTTGCTCCATGGAAATGATGTCATTTCTTCCTAAAGCATCTCACAGCAAAGAAAAAAAAAAAAAAGAAATCAATAATAAAAATGGAAATCTTTCAGAACAGGTAATAGTAAACCAAAACTTTAGAAATCTCCTTTTAAGTGTACAACACAAAATCAATTTGCCATGACCCTGAGAGCCAGATATACTTGCCCTTGTGACAGCAGAGAAAAAGAAAAGAAACAAATTAAAGCAGTACCTAAAAGTCTTTTGTTTCCCAAAGACTTTTGAGTGCTTTTGAGCTAGGAGAACATTTAAAGCAGGCTTTTGAATTTTTATCAATATCTTATTATAATATTTTTTAGTGTGTGTCTGGCATAGCATTAGTCTTCTGGTGTATCAGTCACTTTTCTTTGTGTGAAGATTGTTCTTTAGGTATGCTTTAATCTGAGAATCACTATTGCTCCTGCAGTTATTCCTCCTCCTGTGTTTGTAGTCAGTCCACCTAATCCATTATTGTTTACTAATGTTCCTTTTTCATATCTGCATATATTTGCATCTGACTAATAACTTAAGATCCAAATTCGAAGATATCCAGATAATATTAAAATACTCATACTTGACAAGAGGATTGATCATACTAGAACAACAAACTTGATTTTTTTTCCAAAAATATAGAACAGCGATGCAGTCTTCAGCAATCATGAAAAAGCACATTTTAAGCAACTGTCTCAAGGTTTCTGGATTGCTTTTGTGTTCATCTGAAATTTATACTAATCTCTTTCCTTAAATTAACTGAACTGAAGCATTCAGGGATTCTTTCACAAAACGTTCATTCCTCTGCAATATTTCCAAATGAAGAACCTGATAAAATGCACATGTGAAAGATACGAAGGAGACAAAATAGGAGTACTTTATTTTGATTTCCTAAAAGAAAAACTTAAATACAGCATCCTTACCAGCACTGCAAAAGTAGTTATTGTAAGAGGTGTTTAAAACACTGTCATGTCTTTCTCCCCACATCCGCACTGACACTGCATTTTGAAATCCTGAATAGAAAAATCCTATTTTCTTATTATAAGGTCAAGTTACATCAAGTTCTTGCTAGTAAAAAAAGAACTGCAGCATCCTATTGGAATGTTAATACATCTAAAACCTCTGAGACTCAATATTGTGATATTTCATGATGATTTACTGCAGATAAAACTCCCATGCAGCTCCAGCAGCACTTTAAAACACAAGTTTTTACTAAGTATAATAGAAAAAGATTTTCAGACTGAACTAACTGTATGAAAAGATTCAGTCTAATGTCACTGAGTTTGGAAACCTGTGTTCTAAAAATCCAACATGTAGAGAGTCTTCAAATATCAGCTCTTTCCCACACATATATGGTAAACATGTAATCTTTGCATCTTAATATGGTTCAAGAGCACAGTACAAATTTTATAGTTGCAAATAAGATACTCAAATAAAAGAAACTGCTAAAGTCTCTAGCCCTTTTTTCCATCCTACCCACTTCATATTTATTCATCATCTGCTCTGAACTGTGAACACAAATACCGGGTTTACAAACTGCAAGTAGAATTCCAATAAAGGTATGGGATTCCCATATTTTTGACCAAATAAAATATGTGCATAATTTCTGCAGTGAAAGATGATATTCCCCTTCCAGCGATGTAAAATTTGAGCCTGGTGAGGGACTAAACTAGAACCATTAGCAGGTGTTTGCAATCCTGAATTTACTATCACCGAGGGTTAATAATCACAGGTGGTAAATACATTAAAAAAATAATAAACAACCAGCCATTCAAAATTGAACATTTCCGGTTCTTTCACTGATGTATTTTGAAGAAATATATTTTGAAGAAATGCATCCTTCAGTTATCACAAATATAGAATTTTAGTCTTACAATAAAAACGCAAGAAACCTGACACTTTTCTGATGAAGAGAGACATTATAACTTTGTGGATTTTGGAAAATTAGTTATTGGATTTTTTTAAAAAAACCTCATTCGTGAGTAACTTTAAGCCTGCATCACTTTTCAAAACTAACCAGTTAAGATCTGTTACTTCTATGAAAAGCTTTATTAACTCAATTGCTGTTGGAATAAATTCTTTAGTATTGTTTCCATATTACTTCTAGTCCAGCTAGTACTGTATTCCCACACAGAACCATGGTAATAACACAGTAGAGTAAAATCTTAGTAGCCAGTTAAATGGTGGAGCTTTTAGCATCAAAATTTTCTCTTTAGTTTTAAATGTATTTCTAAATAATATTTTTTCAGACACACAGTATCAAAATCACATTTTCCCTGTTTCTCCTCCTATGCATTTAAATAATACTGAGCCCCAGAATAGTCAATTCTTTCTATCCCATAAGTGACATGTTTAAGGGACAATATCTTACAACCACATAAGGCTATGAAAGTGAGCTCTACACTATTGAAAAGGGGCCTCAACTTCTCATAATGGAAGGTCAGGCAACATCAGGTCATAAAACAGTGACATTATTATGTATAGAAAAGCTATTTTACAGAAGGTAATTTTTAGAGGCTTCAAAAATTTATTAGCTATCATTTTCCTCTCCCTCTGTATCCCATGCTCTGGAGGGCATGGTAAAGAAGCTAACCTGACTCAAAGTAGAAGGGCATGAGTAATAGTAATAATAAAAAGAAATGAACTAAAATATTTCTAAAACTTTTTTTTTTTTTTTTTCAAATGCACAGCATAAACAACATGTATAATAGTATAGTATGGTTGGTAGGATTTATGGCTTATGATAATGGAGCAATAAGAGCAACTAAATTCTCAGCTGGTAAAAATAGTTGTAACCATTGTAGCCAAGCTATACATACCAGCTCAAGATCTTTCTCTCTTTTATGCTCCCCTCAGATATCCAAGCTATCAAAACTGTCAAGTTATGCTAGGTCCCTGCTCTACATAGATTAAGTCACATTAGTTATCTATCTGCTTATACACACTGATTCTTTTTTTATTAAATTCATACCTCCTTCAGTTAAACAGAAGGACAAGGTGACTAAATACTCACAAAGATCCACAATGGGGCTTCTGCTGAAGACGGGATTTAGCTCTAAACTCATACATATTGAATACTATTTTATATTTGAGTCTTTATGTATGTATCCCCAATCATATTTATCATGCATAATTCTTTTTAATTTTCTTTTGGACATTGTTCTTGTGTTTCAGAAATTTGAAATAACGTACCTCCAAAATACAGATTATGCCACTGTCCAACTGGATCACTAGGCTAAAATGAGATTTAAGACTTGCCTACACATATCCTACACAGCACTGGGAAAGTCACCTGGTGCAGAGACTCTTGAGCTGATGCCAGTCCAAGCCATTGAGCTGTCATGTGTATTGAAGAGTGTATGGAATTGGAAAGACTCCTTCTTTAGCATGTATAAATTTTTTTCAGCACTAAGCTGATATATCCACACAGCACAACACAAGTGTCAATATTTTGTGCCACGTATGAAACATCTAGAACCTGATTTTCTATGATAAATATGCAGCCACTTTTGATTTCACTTGTAATTTGTAGGTGTTAGGATTTATCCAGTCATTCCCAAGATGGAAAACAAGAGAGGTCAGGGGAATAACAACCTAGTAATATCTATTCCTTTCTATTGTCCATAAAGGAAGATGAGTTCAGTCGTTCAAAGTTAGAAGAATTCCATTTTCCTAATGGAACTGGCAACGAATGAGAAACATTTACTGAATCATTTTTCATGTAGGAGCACTTGTGGCAGAAGTATATCCAGGGTGATGTCAGTCTCGGACCAGTCGGGGCCAGGGTGATGGGCTGAATAATAACAAACTCACACCAGTTTGTTGAAGGGGGAGCATTGCCAAGAGCAAATGCCGCCGCACTGTCTGCAAGCTCCCAATTTATTCCCACTTGTTTACATAGGTTTGTTTTTACTTCTACATGTTACTGACCTTCAGGTTTTATCTGTTTACTGGTCATACACTCACCATGCATTCTGCAGGCGGTGTTCCAGCCTGCTGTGTCTGATGCTCACAACACAGCATTCCGAATGTTGCCTCAGTTATCCACAATCATTCTTTCAACCTTAAGGTCAGTTTACATTTTGCTAACTACCAGTTCTTAATTCCCACAGGGTGATATTTGACTACATTAACCACAAGAAAAAAACTCTTATGCTCCTTGATTCCCTGTCCAATTCACTACACAGACACCAGTCTCTGCAGTAAACAAGGCAGAGGTCTTACAGGCAAAAGCTCATGAATTTTGCCAGTCTGATTCTTTCAGGTAGTCTCAATAATATCTAGCTTTGTCACAAATGAAGCGAGGGAACCACCTGAAAAATATAATATGATCTCATATCAAAAGAGTACACTGAAAGAGAGGCAGATTAACATTACTTAGGCTCCTTAAATAATACATTTGATAATTTAAGTGCTTGAGTTTGCAGCTCTGATACTCTGGCAGTTTAATAACATAAAAACTGTAAAATCAACACTGCAAGATCAGGATTTTCGAATCCATAATTACCATTTTCTAGCAGAATCAAACTTGAAAATAAGGTCTATTTTCCACTACAGAGAACTTCACAGACCATTCAGAGAATCCATCAGGAGATGTGGAATCTGTAGCTCTACAGTGCAGGTCTCTTTCCCTTGAGTCAGTGGAATATCCACATTATGTGAATAATGCCACACACACCCATCCTTCATTTGGGACACATACATGAAGGAGAGAAAGCACAAATTTTGTGTGTTTGCACACCCCCACAACCTCAGTGGGGTTTCACCGAGATTGACTGACAATACAATACCACAGTTTTGTAGTCCTGCCTCCTATTCTCAGCAACATCTGCTATAAGCAAAGCTAACAGAAAAGTGACAAGGTTCAACTGAAATATACAGAGACAAAGTTATTTTAAAACTTATAAATTATTCACACAACTAAAGACCAAGCATACATTCTTCAATCAGACAAAACTGAAGTCAATAGGATTGAACCTGACAGAGAAATTCATGATGAGGCTTTAACAGCACACTGTACGGAAATAAGTGAAGAGACCTGTTCATGGGATGTTTAAGACTGACGCGTATGATGGAATTATTCACTGGTCTTTCTCAATAACCCTTTGTTACCAGCTTGCCCTTCATCACTACTAAAAATATTCATATTTATAAAGGTTATTCAGCCTGAAAACAATTTAAGGCTAATGTACTCTGTCCAGATCAAGCTTTTCATGAGATTAAAGCTTTTAAATATGTCTGCATATTTCCTTACTGCACAATATATTCCTGAAAAAGAAAGATAATCCTTCCACACACTATTAACATGCTTTATTACACTGGTTTTTTACACACATTTTAAATAAATGTTACATATACATAATGTCCAAAACATTTAGAAGCATGTTTGTGTTCCAGTTCCATCATCTTTTTAGGTGAAAAATTCTTACTGAATAAGCGGAATAGAACATCATTAAAATGTCTTCACTTGTTAAGACACTGCATGATTGTTAAATATATTATTTTGTTGCAATATATTCAAAGAAAAAAAAAATCTACAAATGTCTTCAGTATAATTCCATGAAGAGTGACCATCTGTTTGCTGTCATTATTTTTAATCATGTCTATATAATGCTTGGTGCTGAAATAAAATGTATCACCAAGCCTCAAACCAGCTGGCTTAATATGTTATTTAGAAATTCTCCTGCTTGCATTGTCTGTCTTCCTCAAGCTTCTTGAAGAAACATGGCTGAGCACTTTTCAACTGACACACCATCTCACTATTGTAAGGGTTCCTCATGGCTTTCTGAAGCTGTTTTTCAGGACTGGCCTGATGCCTCACAATATTTACAAACACATGTGCACACGCAGAAAGTTGAGATAGAATTCATTTCCATTTTTGATATAGAATTTCTGGCATGCATAACTGACACTTCAAAAGTCATGCAATGATCAGATGAGAAAATTATTGGGAAAGCTATCTGAACATGACTGATTTAGTTTGTTGGAAAGTGTAAAACTGTTAGCTTAGCCATGTACACGTTAGCCAAAGGATTGATAGCAGAGGTTGGTCTATACTGTCAGCTTCAAAACCACAAGCATTTAAACTAATAATAAACAATTTCTTTAGTTAAGAACACAGTACTGAAAGAGGACCCCTTGACCCTCTGAATTTATTCTCAGGTGAGCAACAGTTACTCCAGAAGACATTACTTGAGAATGTCTTTTACATATTCTTTTACCATATCCTATGAAAAGTTGTCATACATCTAGAAATAAAACTAAACCCAAAATAAAGTTAAACTCTATAATGTAGTTTCAACAGAACTGTGTAACATTGGCAGTGAACTAAACACAGACCCTGGGGTATTCCCCTTACATCTAGATGCTGGCCCAGGAGAGTGTGGGTCTTCTGTTTCTTCTGATCCAAATCTCCCAGCCTCAGGTATCTCCCAGATATCCCCGAAAATTCTGAACAGCGCTCAACAATTATGTTTAGGCAACTGAACAGAACCTAATGAGACAAAGTGGGTGGGACTTAGCTTACAGGTCAAGAAGACCAAAGGTAGGTATCTGTAGGTAAAGATGTACATGTGAATTAGCTGTCGAAGTTTTTATTATGCTCAGTGGTAATCTATAGCTTGATTCAATAATCTTTACACAAGGTCCAGTGCCATTTAAGTTCTCTATGATTTCCTTCCTGGCCTTTCAGGATGCAGGTCAACCATAGGTCTTACATCATATCTCTCATCCCTATGTGGATATCAGATACCCTAGGGCACCTCACAGATTTAGATATTTATCCTGCTTCTGGTCAATAAAGTCAAAAGAGTCTGGAAAACCATCCAGATGACAAAATGTAGGTGATTATTGTAGGATAAACTTGTGTGTCACAAGATAACTACAGACCAAAGTCTTTCACCTTAATTCTCTACTAGAGCCAAGCACAGCTCTATATAGTTCAGTGGCAACCATGGTCTTAAGCCAGATGTTCCAGGTGGACTTAAGAAGAGTAGAAGCTTTAGTCCTCTTTATGACTATATGCCCTCTCCTTTGGAGATCATCTATAATGGGCTTTGGTTCCACTGTGCTCTTTCCTTCCTCTGCAGAAGATCTCTGCATCCTTGATATCTACTCCTTTCAGTTTAACACGAAGAATGAGACTGGCTTGGTCAATGGAAGCATAAATGTTCCTTTTTACAAAGTATGATCTTTGTTCACTATCTTTTAAAGTCATGAAATGCAGTATGCAGTAGACCTAGTGAAGTGGAAAATCCATTTCTAAAGGTTCTGTAGAATGAAATACAGTTACAAAAAATTCCGCTACAAAGTTAAGAAATTTAACAAGAAATTAGATTCTTTCTCTACAAGGTTTAATCTAGTCTACACAATTTAATAGAGAATTACATCCTTGCTATAGAGAGGTTTACAGTTTCTGGAGAAAGGTGATTATTCTCTATTCAGTTCTCCAGATCTTTTTCTATAAGGGTAATTTCAGATTCACTCAACTGTTATGCTTCTTCTGCCACCTTGGAAATTCTCCCACTTTCATGAATTTGGCATGGATCCATCAACAGAAACAGAAACACTAAATTTCCATTCCTAATATAAAAGTGAAATGATATATTGTTTCATAACTTCCCACTTGATAATTCATATTAGTAGTACCATCATACCATCATAGCAGGACCATCATCTTTCCTTGGATTTAGACTGTCATTTTTAAGTATTATTCAGAAAAAGGGCTAAAATTATTTGGAAAAAAACATGCTAGAAGTCTTATATTTCAGGTTGCAATACCACTTTGCTAACATCTTACTTTCTTCAGTCAAGGTACAGTCCTAACTTAGCCTTCTAGTCACAAGGCATGTCATCTCTTACACAGCAAGTGAAATATTTGAATTATTTTTGTGCTGCAGGTAAAAATCTTATTTCTTATTTAATCCATAAATGTATAGAGATTGGAAGGTCATTAGGACAGAAACTCCTTACGCTTGGTAAACTGCTGTATAGGGTTTGAGTGGTAAAGTTTTGGTAGTGGTGGGGCTGCAGGGGCAGCTTCTGTAAGAAGCTGCTAGAAGCTTCCCTGAAGTCCAATAGAGCCAATGCCAGTCGGCTCTAAGACAGACCTACTGCTGGCCAGGGCTGAGCCCCTCAGCCATGGTGGTAGCACCTCTGTGATAACATATTTAAGAAGGGGAAAAACACCTGCACAACTAAAACTGCAGCTAGAGAAGGGTGTGAGAATATGTGAGAGAAATAACTCTGCAGACACCAAAGTCAGTGAAGAAGAAGGAGGATGAGTTGCTCCAAGCACTGGAGCAGAGATTCCCCTGCAGCCCGCGGTGCAGCCCATGGTGAGGCAGCTGTGCCCCTGCAGCCATGGAGGGTAACGGGGGAGCAGATCTCCACCTGCAGCCTGGGGAGGAGCCCACACCAGAGCAGGTGGATGCCCAAAGGAGGCTGTGACCCTGTGGGAAGGCCATGTTGGAGCAGGCTCCTGGCAGGACCTGTAGATGTGTGGAGAAAGGAGCCAATGCTGGAGCAGGTTTGCTGACAGGACTTGTGGTCCTGCAGGGGACCCACACTTGAGCAACCTGGTCCTGAAGGACTGCACCTTGTGGGAGGGATCCACGTTGGAGCAGTTCATGAAGAACTGCAGCCTGTAGGAAGGACTCACATTGGAGAATTTTGTGGAGGACTGTTGCCCATGAGAGGGACCCCGCACTGGATCAGGACAAGAGTGTGAGGAGTCCTCCCCCTGAGGAGGAAGGAGCGGCAGAGACAACATGTGATGTACTGACCGCAACCCTGATTCCCCATCCCCCAGCACCTCTGGAGGGGAGGAGATAGAGATTTTGGGAGTAAAGTTAAGCCTGGGAAAAAGGGAGGGGTGGGGGAAAGGTGTTTTAAAATTTAGGTTTTATTTTTCACATTACCCCACTCTGATTTTGGCTGGTAATAAATTAAACTAAATTCCCCAAGTCAAGTCTGGTTTACTTGTGACGGTAATTGGTGAATGATCTCTCCCTGTCCTTATCTTGACTCACAATCCTTCCATCATATTTCCTCTTCCCTGCCCAGCTGAGAAGAGGGAGTGATAGAGCAGCTTGGTGGAAACCTGGTGTCCAGTGAAGGTCAATCCACCACAAATGCCATGCGCATAGAAACACATAAATAATAAGTAACATTTCTCTGTGTATTTTGTTCCATACGCAATGGTTTTTATGAAGACCAATGTCAGTGAAATGCAGTACAAGGGGGGGGGGGGGGATGCAGGAATTACATTTGGACAATCATTACTTTGTCACTAGCATTATGAAAGTCTTGTTAATATCAGAAATATTCACATGTATCTTCTGTATATTTTAAAATCAGGTAATTCCTTTATAAGTCACCAAATATATTCTACATTCTGTAACCTGAGAGGTATGAAAACATTGAAAATGTGTAAGCCAGAGGCCGATGGATTAATACACAGTTTTAAACGAGTAGACTATAACTGTAATACAGGGGTGTAAATGCCACTCAAACAGGACAAAAAGTTATATAAACAAAGGTGCTATTAAATCATGTAACATTAATTGTTTCTGCTTGAGGGATCCACCCCTGAGCTAATAACCTTAGGGTTTTTTTATTCAAGACAGACAAATGGACTTGTTAAGGTTTACATCAGAGTCATTTGACCTAACTGGGATGAGAATGCATGTCCTATGTACACTTACATCTTTCTACTGATTATAAAGGCAGTCTATGGCAATCGATTCATCGATACTGTACAGGTCAGCCTCTAGACAGATGAATAACACCCTCTGTGTCTGTAGTAGAAAGAAACAAAATAGCCATCACCAAATATCTATTTTTTTAAACCTATGTCCCTAAAAATATTTTGTGAGGAATCCCGAAAATCATTTTCGTTATAAAGCACTGCTTTATATTGATGTAAAGGAGGTGCTGTAAAGCTGGTGCTTACTAGCTCCAGTGAACCATATGCTGTTAACCACAATTTTTCTGCCAGTGCTCTGCCAATGTTTGGGAGATTGCACTTAATGAATTAATAGACGGACATGCTCTGTAGTTTCTTGAGCAAATATTTCAGGCTCTGCCATATCAAATTCAATAAAGGTAGCAATTAATAATAGCTTTCTATAAAGTTAGCGCTGATTCTAATAATACTTACTTCTGCTAGAGATGGCTGATTTCTTTATATATTGGTCTCCAGTAATTTCAACAGATTTGTTGTTACACCTGTACGTAAAATTTTCTGCAAACTTCTAATACATTTAGTTCTGGGTTTTCCCTTCTTTCTCAGGGCATATGTGAAACACACATCCTTCCAGGACTGTGTTCCTTTTTTTCTTTAGGTTTCAAATTGTTCATTTAAAGTGAATCTGAGGTAACTATACAATTGCCCTTGAGGAGAAGCATTGCGTAAATACTTCTAAACAAAAAACTCGGTTAAAGTTTTGTTAGGCCATTGTGGAGTCACTGAGTGTAATACTTACCTGCCTTCAGCTAAACTTGTGCTGAGTTCAATTTTTAAGGCATTATTTGAAATTTAAAGTCTGAGTACAGATTTTGACATTTCCGAGATACTTCATGGTTTTAAAAAAAATAGTTTTAAAAGTTGTTAAATTACATAATTTCAATCTGTACTTTTAAAATTTCTTATACTTAAAAATTTACACACTTCAAGAAATTCACATTAATTGATCAAAACAGAGTACTGTTAACACCATAACTACACAGAATTGATTGCTGTAGATGCTAGGGAATGAAAATAAATTAACAAATATAAAATTAGAGAAATTACTAAAAATAACAATAAAGCTAAAATTTAAAATACAGCAATACAGAATTCTTCAGAACTATATAAGAAAAACAAGATAAAGAAACTAAAACAACCAACCACAGAGGGAATAGACTGAATTCACCTTCCCCTTAACATATGTAAGAACAAAATGCTGATAAAATTCAGTGCTTTTGACTTAGGTGATATAAAATTCAATATTGTCAGAAGAAAGAAAATAAAGAATTACAGGAGAGAAAAAAATCACCTGGACTTGCCATCTGCAGTCCAAAGTTATTTTAAGAAAAATTGGGTATAAGAGACTAGTAAGTGTGTCTGTTACCTAACATGTCTATATGTGACATTTTTCTTCAAGCAACAAGATTCTATAATAGTATGTGCATGTATGTGTGTGTATGTGACGATGTGTTTGTGTACAGTTCTGGAAAAAAAAAGAAAAAGGAAAAAGAACAAAAAAGAAAAAAGGCTTTCTGTAAGAAAAAAAGCAGTATGTTTTTTTTTTATTATTATTATTCCTGAAATATGAAACATATAAAGAAAACTAGAAGCTAGTTATACTGCTAAGAGCTAGAGGTTCACTTGGGTGAGATGGATATGAAGAGAATAATGTTAGTGCTCATGGAGGATACATTCCCTACCTAAAATATTTACTTCAGAGAAATTCACATTGGTATAAATTGTAAACAAGCCCTGGGAAGCCAGAGCCTTCATAAAAGCTGGATTGTGCCTTTAGGTTCACATATGGGCAAAGCGAAATTTAGTATAAATGAAAAATATTTCATTTTGTTTCCATTTAATAGGCCTGAGGAATTATTTTAAGAACAGCCTTAAAAAACCCCCCACAATTTCTGTCAGCATTTTAATAGAGTATATTTTTTTCCTGGACATTGCACTTTGAATGTGTCCTGATATCCTGCACAGCTCCTCATCGAGATGGCAAAATCTCAGTGTGAACATTTATCATGAACAGATTTTCCTACTTCAGTGCAAACACTTCTTTCTGCCATAATGATATTTTCTATATTATCAGTCATAACTTACAAACTAATCAAGTCCATCTTAAAATGAAAAACATTTTAGGGGCTTTTTTTGAACGGCCTCTGAGTGAAATTTTGTTTGATATACCCTGTTTATTTATATTAATAATGTACTCTATGATTTTTAAAAGTCTATTTTTCTCTAGTATTAAAATACTGTGCCTTCTGGTGTAGTTCACTGTGCCCACAAGTAGTCTCATTGAATCTACCCAAAAGGAGGGATTCCAGTCCTGCAAATAATTGAAAAAACAAATTCTTAGTCTGAATGTTAGGATATTAATTTAAGGATGAAGAAAAAAATTATCGCAAGTACTGCCTGCCACAGAAATAAATTCAAAGGAAACAGTAAAACAGTCCTGCTGAGTCACTAGGTAATCACTCTATATCCTCTGTTTTTAACACAATTGCTGACTGGATGGGGAATAAAAGGAAAAAAAAAAAAAAAAAAAAAAAAACACAACACAACTAGAACCCAAAAAACAACCACTATTTAATTTTCCTAAACCTGGGAGAAATTGGTAAGTTTTAAACTGCTTCCTAACTTAAAAAAAAAAAAAAAAAAAAAAGGTATATATAAATCAGCTTAAAATTTTATGCATCTTTCCCTTACCTTATTTAGCAATTCCAGATATGTTTGCCTTTCATTTCTTGCAAAATGCTGTTATTGTGTTATTTTTATGGTGTCTTAGTTGGTTTATGCTTTGTAACCCAAACAAGAAGCATATGTGGACATATGTGATATTTAATGAATAAATTAAGTCTGAGTTGATTTATCTGCTCTACCTTTGTTTTCAAATTACTGTTCTGCAGAGTAAGAGGATAGGGTGTGTGCTGCTTGTTTGCAGTAAGTATTTGAGAAGCAAGCCTTAATTTAGAATAGCTTCATTTGCATTAAAATCTAACTAAACTTATTGCTATTAAAAAAAAAAAAGTTTAAATGAACCAAGAGAGAGGCTTTGGCAACTGAAAATGGTAAATCTCCATGAATAATTTACATAGATTTTGTTTATGCTAATGAAACCTTTCATTTATCTCTATTTTGTGCAATTATTGCACAATTGCAAAGATTCAAAGACAATAAAAACTAAAGAAGAGGATCTGGAACAGTTTTGTTGAGTACTGTTTGGCAGGTCAGCAGAGTTCAAGGTTATCTTTTTAGCAAATGTTACAACTCAGCTGCGAATTAGATTTAGGTACCCATCACAGATGGAAAGACTGCATTATGACCCCAAGAAACACTGTCAGAGAGAGTGACAGGGCAGAAGAACAGCTCAGTGTATTCTGGGATTCATACAGTGGGAGTGCTGAGAGGAAATAGGACAAAGAGTTACATATATACATACAATTTTCTTTTAAAATGGGCTGACATACTTTGGGCTATTCAGTAGCATACATATTACACCTTTAATTAGATTTCTTTGTATTAAAAGCTAAACACTGAAGTAAATCAAAATACATACATGATTTCTTTTTGGACTAACTTTAGGAAAATATAGCATTAGTAAATTAAGTAGCAAGTTATTGCTGCTTCTCCTATTTTTGTTAAAATGCTGTGAAGACAATGCGGGGGGATTACGTATCAACAAGCTAGTTTCTAGGTAGGTACTTTTCCTGCAAAGTTCAGATCCAGATCCAATCTTATCAAGCTCCATGTACAGGGTATACTAATAACAGTTTTACAATGGAGACAAATGGTTCCATGCTTTGTGGCTAAGGACCCCCCTAAAAATACAAATGAATTATCATGATGATTCAAAAAATGAGTAGATCATATCAATAAAATTTAAATGTATTCTATTTTTTTTAATGTATGTTTAAAATAGATATTTAAAATTCACATTTAATATTTTTTTTGAAATTATTAAAATGTAACTTTTGACAACTTGGGTGGTAGATAAGCCTGGACACTCAGTTTTGATTTTAAGTAGGAACAAAACCTAAAATAAATATATTTTAATAGGGGTTACATGTTTAGGCAGCAGGGATTTGGCATAGCTGCTTTTGAATGTCAAAAGCAAGTTTCTGGGGCATTTCCATTCCTCCTTTTATCTTTTGCCACAGAAATCAGAATAAAAAATGACCAGAAAGACCCAGTGCCATATAGGTCTCAACACAAATGAAACAAGTGAAGTCTAAAACGATTCTTCCAATTTCATCTTTCCCTCTGGCTTTATTCTTACTACTCCAGGAATATTAAAAAAAAATGGGATGTTTTTAATGGATTGTCGGCAGCATTGTTTTCATTAACAAAAGGGAACTCAATCAACTGCTCTGCCAAACCTCTCTGTCTGTTCTTTGATGGGCATGATAAATGGTGCCAAGCATTGTCATATCCTGCCAGATTAAATTAAAATGATAGGTGTTCAAAATCTTTTAGGGCTAAGCCTAATGCAGTCATATTTCTTCCTGGGAAAAAAAATAGTAAAAAAATAAGTAAGATAATAAAAGTTTAGAGATAAAGTAGATTAACGGAAACATTCTATCATTAAAAGTTTATTTCCAAGGCAGTGATAGAGAATGACTGAATCCAAAATATGTCTATTTACACATGGCTGCCAGCACTAGTAAGAACAAGATGAAAAATGGTAACGTACAATACCACCACAGAAACAAATTTTAAAGAAGTGACATAAAACTAAAATGTGTTTAGTGAGTGCTTTAAAACACCCCAAAGTTTATCAGGCACTTAGCCACCTACGTTAAAACAGTAAGATTCTGTCTGGGATTCTTGTCAATCCTAGCAAATAAAGAGAAAATGCAGACTTTTTGAGGGGACAAGAGGTTAGTATTTACAGATACAGGGTTAAACAGCACTAATAGTTCTATTTGCACTAGCGTGAAATATTGAAATAGTTTTAAAATGTGATGTGCTTAAAAAGGCAAATCCCATTGAATTCAAAACAATAATTTTGTTCTTCATGCAGCCACAAATTAAATCCTCTGAGTTCAACATATTCATTCCCCACCTCTAAATTTTGAAGCCTGCCCTTCTGTCTTCATTTTCAGAAGAGTACGCATCCTTAGAAGTTTCAGTGTGGGTGGTATATTACCTAAATTTGCAGGTAGTATAATCCAGGTTGCAAGAAAACACAAACCCACTGTTATCCCAGTAGTAATGTTTCCAAATACAAATTTCAGTGACAGAAATGTCAGTTTCAGATAATGACTTTGAATGGCTGCTGTTCTTGGCAATGAGAGAAAAGCTCTGGACAAGTGGCACACCCTGGAAGTGGCTCTTATACCAAACAAAACATTAGCACAACACACAGGATTATATTTTGCTTAGAACTGAAGGTTGGAAGCAGCTTTATAATAAGTCTTCAGGAAGTGTTGTATGATTTACCGCTATTATATTTATTGTTGGTGGTCTTGTGGGCCAGCGCTGGATAATATTGAAGACATTTATGAAATATTCTTTACCTTTCTAACTCTATTTTATGTCAGTAGTTCAGACAATTTACAACTGCTGTTATGTGTACAACTGTACGGTGAAATGGAGCTTGTTGCAGGAGCTCCAGGTCTCATGTCTCCTCCTATATAGTATGTGTCTTTTTAATTTGCAGTGCTTCTGACACAGTATGCTTGATTAGGGACTAGTGTTGAAGATAACTCTGTAGGATAAAATGCTTGCCCTCTTAGCCATGTTGTTATATAAATTCTGCCGTGTGTACATATCGAGAGAGAACCCAAGAGGCATAAAATGTAGCTCGGTACAAGTAGGAATACCTCTATTGTTTTTAGTAGAGTTGCACAAACAAAACCCTCTTGAGACTTTGACCCATGGCAGTCATGAAATTAATATGGCAGGATGATGGGGGGCGTTATATATCCTCTGTTACTGATTATGTGACAAATCACTGTTTTGTTTTATACTAGGACTGAGGCCTTTGTAGGTAAAGAGAGCAGTCCCATAGCTGGACTGAAATGGAGGATTTCTGACATCTGTTCTAGTGAAGTAAAGAAAGACATTTTGAAAACAGAGGGTGGTGTTAGGGCTAAAAGAGGCATATATTTTAACATGGATGTAATATAGATTATTCTACAGCATGCTCTTTAGAGACAGAAGAGATCAATTATAGCTAAATTGAGATGTGATAGAAGGAGATTTAGTGATATCAGGAAGCTTAAATTAATCCCTCCTAAGGTAATATCGACAAACGTTACTTGTTGGTGTCATCAGTCTAGTGCTTTCAGCAGTCTGTGACAAAGGCAAGAGTACTGCATCCTCTGAAAGAAGGAAACAGTTCATTGGCAACCAAAACCAGTTCACCAGATTATCAAAATCGAGAAAAAAGATAACACTCATAATAAAATGCTAAATGCTGATTGTCCTTGAGGACTGAATTTTTTATGTCTGACTACTTTCATTCAAGGCCAAACCAGAGTGGTCTGCTGCAGCACAAGCCTCTCTCAGTGAGACTCTCCTTGGAGACCTGCCACATGGTGGAACAGCGGAAGCTCAAGCCCACCTAGACCCACAACCATGCCTAGAGAACTGCCTGGGTCGCCCAAACAGCAACAGGGTTAGCTGTCTTGGCTTCTACCAGCACACAGCCTCTTTGCACGCTCCCCCTACCATGAAGAGTTTCCAGGTGACCCAAATCCACCTAACAACCAGTGATGAGATACCCTGCTCCAACCGCAGCCAAACGTTTCTTGCCAGGCAAACTGCTCACATGGGCCATGCCCACCTCCCTCTTAGCACTCCCCCTGCCTGTAGATCTCCATTCCCTCATCCTCCAGTCTCTCTCCTCGGAGCTGGAGGTTGCCAGTCAGAAAAAGCCAGACAGGAGCAGTCTTCTGTTTTCCTGTCCCCTGTTGTCAGTCCCATTTCCCTCCCAACCCAGTATGGCTGTGGTGGGGAGGAGCAAGATGACTGCAGGTCTCTGTGGGCTGTCCCCAGCCACTGCAGCACAGCCAGCAGCTGCTGCCACACCTGGTCCTCTGCTAAGAGTGCTTTTATCATCTGCGTCTTTGCTCCAGATATCACTAGCTGAGGGCTGAAATGTAAAACCACACATTTTCTTTCATTTTTCTACAGGGAAAAGAAACTATGGAAGCTGTGCATCCTACCCTATGTAGAGGACCATTCTGCTTTTCACATATACCATGATTAAACAGTTGTTCTGATATCACTGTGGTTCAGTTCCTTATGTGATCTTCAAAGGTGAAACCTAAACTCCCCCCAGCCCTCTAAATTCAATGGAACTCTTCATCCTTTGATGGTACTCCACATAAAACACTTTGAATATGTGGGACTTTAATTTGATCTGATCCTAAAAGCCATCATACCAGAGCAGACCAAAGGTTCATGTAGTCCCCTGCAGCAGCCGAAGGCTTCATGGCTCTCAGTGGATTTTTCTTTTACTTGAAGTCTCCCCTTGAACCTGCTCACTATAAAGATAACCTGGCAGGATGGCACTGAAATCTGCCTGTCCGCAGAATAAACAGTGCCTTAATGAGGCAGGATACTTTTTGAGAGAGGAAACAGAGGGCGAATGCAGAAACGATAAGTTGTGGATCATCAGATATTGCCTGGAAAACATCTGAAACTGAGTTAATGAAAGTTGCTAATACAGCTTTGGGGTGGATCGCGGGAAGGGAGGAGAGGAATGAGCTGTTGGTCATAAACTTCAGAGAGAGACCTAAATTAGAAAAATCCTGTTTAAACAGCAGCTTTGAAAATTATAAATTGAGCTACCGTTTGAGGGCAGTTAAATAGTAATCTCAGGGGACTGTGGGCAGAACCTGACAGAATTCGAATGGCTAAAGCAACATTTTCTTGAAAGAAGCAATAAAGCATGTATGCTGCTAGCTTAGAGCCTCCGACAGGGAAAGGGAAAAAAAAAAAAAAAAGAAAAGATCTATTTGAGCAATTAGGAACTGTATTGGAGCTATGAAATATAAAACAAAAGAAATTTGTGAACCCTTTGAAGATTTCTATTAAGGCCTTTATACTTGCAAGAAACAGGTCTCTGGAGATAAAAGGTCAGATTGTGAAGGCTAATATGTCTAGTTACTCAGCAGAATAAAAGGCCAGGTTGGACTGTCCTTTTCAAGCTAAGGAAATTCAAAAGTGATTTAAAAAATACGCCAGCAGGAAAAACTTCAGGGCTTTTCCAACTCCTGGTGATTTTTCTATTTTTCAGAATATACTGGCTAATACATATAGGTTGGAGGAGAAATTTGCTTTTCCGTTATGATGGAGGCAAAATTTATACATTCCTGTAATTCATAAGCACATTCTAAAATGTAGATATTATGGATCCATTTTTATGTTTGTCTAGTGGAGTATTTCCCATTACTACAGCCACAAGAAATAGAATTGAGTTTCTACGTAGAAGTTTGTTGAGACGTGCTTCAAATTTGGTAAATGCAGTGAATTAGGTAAACGTTGTGAACTAGGACAATGAAGGTAGAAAAGAAACTGGATATTGCATGGCTGAGCTCAGTTTGAAGGTGGGTTTCCTTTTTCATTTGAAGACACTGAAGCTACTGACTGTAATAAAGTCAAAGCTGAATTAACTGTTTTTGCGTGCTGTGGTACCTTGGTTCATCCAGGAGTACATTACACTGGTTTTGAACTCAAAAGAAGAACCAAAACTGTTCCAACTACTGGCTTCCACAGTGGAAGGCATTGCCTTAGCAGTCAGGCTCAAGCAGACTCCAGATTGACAGGCATATTGGACACTCACCTATCAGCTATTTGATGTTGTCTGAGAAAGCCATCTGACAGAATCTGTGCTTCCTCATCTTCATCTTTCTTCCTGCCTCCTGAATTCTACATTAAGACCTTGCTTCTGATCTTCAGCAGACTTTTGACTACAGTGTGATATTGACCAGTGGATTTTCCAGATTCTGCTCTCAGTTTACATTGCTCATGGTACATGGATCTTACTCCAACCCCTGACTCTCGTTGAATTTCAGCAGTAACGTATAACTGCTCGCATCCAGACATACATACCAGTTCAGATCTCACAAAAGATGCCTTAATATTCTTGAGTTGCAGATAAGCAGCAGAAACATTTTCCTGGGGCTGGAAATTTATTAAAGTATAAAGACTTTCCTAACACACTAATGATAAGATCAATTCTAACTTTGCTTATAGTGTAGGGACATTATAGTAGTGTTATAGAATCACAGGATAAACCACAGAATGGTTGAGGATGGAAGGGACCTCTGGATGTCATGTTGTCCAGTCCCCATAGTCATGCAGGGAGGGCTACCTAGAGCAGGCTGCTCAGGACCATGTGCAGGTGGATTTTGAATACTTCCACAATATTTCCACAACCTCCCTGGGCAAACTGCACTAGTGCTCAGTCACCCTCACAGTTTAAAAAAATATTTCCTGATGTTCAGATGGTGCCTCCTGTGTTTCAATTTAGACCCATTGCCTCTGGTCCTGTCATTAGACATGACTGAAAGGACTCTGGCTCCATCTTCTTTACAGTCTCCCCTCAGTTATTTGTATACGTTGATAAGATCACCCTGAGCATTCTCTCCTCTAGGCTGAACAGTCCTAGCTCTCTCATCCTTTCCTCATAAGAGATACTCCAGTCTCAATCATCCTTGTGGCCTTTTGCTGGACTCTCTCCAGCATGCCCATGTCTCTCTTGTACTGGGGAGCTCAGAACTGGACCCAGTACTCCAGGTGTGGCCTCATTAGGGGTGAACACGGGGGAAAGAACCTCCCTTCACCTGTTGGCAACACTCTTTCTAATGCAGCCCAGGATACTGACAGCTGCCTTTACTACAAGGTCATATTGCTGGCTTCTGTTGAACCTGGTGTCCCACAGGACACCTGGGTCCTTTTCTGAAAAACAGCTTTCCAGCTGAGCAGCTCCAAGCTTATACTGGTGCCTGGGGTTTTTCCTCGCCAAGTGCAGGACTCTGCACTTTCCTCTGTTGAGGATCTTATGGGAGACGGCATCAATAACCTGTGTGATAGTCCAATGAAACCATAGTTCATGACTCAAACATCCAATAAAAAAACTTTGGTAACGGAAATAGTTTCTATGGAAGTGACAGGGCTGTGCAGGTAATGGCAGGAAGATGTGGTGAGAGGAGAGGGTCCTGTGGAGTTGGGACTGCATTTTTCTGAGGCTGAACTTCCCTATCTTGAGCAAGTCCATGAAGAGCCAATAAAGAAGCAGTTTTCACGATGCATGCACCAAGAAGAAAGGTCAGACAATGGTCATACCTGCAGGGAGGTGGGAGTAAAGACCCAATGACCCCCAAGCCCTCCGATCCATTTCCAGAATCACAGAATCATTCAGGTTGGAAAAGACCCTTGGGATCATCGAGTCCAACCATCAGTTCTACTCTACAAAGTTCTCCCCTACACCATATTCCCCAACATCTCGTCTAAACAACCCTTAAACACAACCGGAGATGGTGACCACCACCTCCCTGGGCAGCCTATTCCACTGTCTGACCACTCTTTCTGTGAAAATGCTTTTCCTAATGTCCAGTCTAAACCTCCCCTATTTCTGTTTAAAGTCATTCCCTCTTGTTCTATCACTAATTACCTGTGAGAAGAGACTAACACCAACCTCTCTACAATGTCCTTTCAGGTAGTTGTAGAAAGTGATGAGGTCTCCCCTCAGCCTTTTCTTCAAACTGAACAGTCCCAGCTCCTTCAATCCCTCCTCACAGGATTTGTTCTCCAGGCCCTTCATCAGCTTCGTTGCCCTCCTCTGCACTCGCTCCAGCACCTCGATATCTCTCTTGTATTGAAGTGCCCAAAACTGGACACGATACTCCAGGTGTGGCCTCACCAGTGCAGAGTACAGGGGGACTATCACCTCCATACTCCTGCTGGTCAGACTGTTTCTAATACACGCCAGGATGCCGTTGGCTTTCTTGGCCACCTGGGCACGCTGCTGGCTCGTGTTCAGCTGCTTGTCAATTAGAACCCAAATTCTTTTCTTCCAGACAGCTCTCAAGCCACACCTCCCCAAGCCTGTAGCCATGCAGGGGGTTGTTGTGGCCAAAGTGCAGGACCTGGCACTTGGCCTTCTGGAAGCTCATCCTGTTAATGTTGGCCCACTGATCCAATCTATCCAAGTCTCTCTGTAAAGCCTCCCTATCCTCATGCAGATTGACACTCCCGCTTAACTTGGTGTCATCTGCGAACTTACTGACGATACACTCTATGTCCTTATCAAGATCATCAGTAAAGATGTTGAACAGAAATGGTCCCAACACCAAGCCCTGAGGAACACCACTTGTGACCGGCCGCCAGCTGGATTTAGCTCCATTGACCACCACTCTCTGGGACCGTCCATCCAGCCAGTGCTTGACCCAGCAGACCGTTCGCTCATCCAGGCCATGAGCAGCCAGTATTTCTATAAGAATATAAGGGGAATTGTGTTGAAAGCTTTTCAAAGATCCAGGTAGACAATATCCACAGCTTTTCCCTCGTCCAATAATCTAGTCATCTTGTCATAGAAGGAGATCAGACTTGTCAAGCAAGACCTGCCTTTCATGAACATGCTGACTGAGCCTGATCCCCTGGTTATCCATTATATGACTATGAATGGCACCCGAGATGACCTGCTCCATGACCTTCCCTGGCACCGAGATCAGACTGACAGGTCTACAGTTTCCTGGATCCTCCTTTCTGCCTCTCTTGTAGATGGGTGTCACATTTTCCACCCTCCAGTCCAATGGGACCTCCCCAGTTAGCCATTATTTCAGGTAAATCATGGGCAGTGGCTTGGCGAGCACATCTGCCGACTCCCTCAGCACCCTTGGGTGTAACCCATCCGGTCCCACAGACTTGTGTGCATCCAAGTGTTGCAGCAGGTCTCTGACCACCTCCTCTTCAACTGTGCTGACCTCAGTCTGCTTCCCCTCCCCATCTCCCAGCTCATGAGGTTGGGTGTCCAGGGAACAGCCAGTTCCACTGCTAAAGACTGAGGCAAAGTAGGTGTTGAGCATTTTCCTCATCCTCAGCCTTTTCCTCATCCTTAGTTACCATGTTTCCCTCTGCATCCAGTAAAGGAGGGAGATTTTCCCTAATCCTCCTTTTGTTGTTAATGAATTTATAGAAACATATTTTATTAACAGCTGTAACCAAGTTGAGCTCTAACTTCGCTTTGGCTCTCCTAATGTTCTCCCTGCATCACTTCACTATGACTTTATAGTCTTCATGAGAGACCTGGCCCCTCTTCCAAAGGCAATAGATTCCCCTTTTGTTCTTGAGATCCAGCCAAAGGTCCCTGTTTAGCCAGGCCGGTCTCCTTCCCCGCCTGCTTGTTTTTCAGCACACGGGAACAGCCTGCTCCTGTGCCTTTAAGACTTCGCTCTTGAAGTATGTCCAGCCTTCCTGGACTCCCATTTCCTTCAAGGCAGCCTCCCAAGGGATTTTGTTAATCAGTCTTTTGAACAGGTCAAAGTTAGCCCTGCGGAAGTCTAAGGTAGCAGTTTTACTAATCCCTCTCTTTGTTTCTCCAAGGATTGAAAACTCCGTCATCGCATGATCACTGCACCCTAGACGGCCTCCAACCTTTACCTCCCCCACAAGCTCTTCCCTGTTCACAAGCAGCAGGTCCATGGGGGCACCTTCCCTGGTCGGCTCACTCACCAGCTGGGTGAGGAAGTTCTCCTCCACACATTCCAGGAACCTCCTGGATTGTTCCCTCTCTGCTGTGTTGTGATCCCATCAGATACCCAAGAGGTTAAAGTCCCCCACAAGAACAATGGCAAGTGACTGCGCAATTTCTCAAGTATAATGATAATGGGGTTGAGAGTGTGTGGATTAGGTTAAGGGCCAATAAAGTGGATCTTGCTGTGGGAGTCTGCTATAGACCCCCCAACCAAAGCAGTGAGGTGGATGAAGCTTTCTATAAACAGTTGGGAGAAGAATCTGAAGGTACAAATTATGCATGCACCAAAGCAAGAAGAATTCTAGAAGCATAGAATGCACATGATATCTAAATAGCCAAATGAGTCTAAGTGCCCACCCCAAAGAAGGGCAAGGAATTATAAGAGGACATGAGTCAAAGTTCCGGGTGACTACACCCCTCCAGAATTGGATCCCTATGCTGGCTGGACCAACGATGGAATCGGGACTGGTGAAATCTTCCTTTTCTGTCTTACCCTCTCATTCTCTTTTATTCTCTCCCCTTTTCTCTCCCATTCTCATTCTTATGCCCATGTATAAGGCAAAGCTTGTTGGGGCATGTTTAAGTTTTGTCAGGGCATGTTACAAGGTTTGCCACCAGTGGGTGCATGTTGTAAGGTTTGTCTATGTATTCCGTGTTATGCTAGGAGGTTTACCGCTTGTTGCAGAGGTTGCAAGGCTTATTCACAAAGTTTCATGACAATATCTGTTGTGAGCAAATAAAAATTGAGTTTTGTGAATTGAAGAATCCCTGGTGTCATTTCACCTTAATCCTGATCTGGGAATTGGCGAATCTGAGTTGTCATCCCAAGAAATTGGGATGTCACAACCTGTCAGTGGAATTCCTTCACAGACATCTTCTCTGGAGGCCTATAATGTGATATTTGATTACTGCTGGCCCCATGACAGAATTAAAACACAGCCCCTGCTTTGTTCTCAGCATTCTTTTTATATTGCTATATAATCTTTTTATATTTGTGTTGGTCACTTCACCACAATTATCTTAGAAAATGAATTTTATTTCATTGTTGTATGACTTTAAAAGACCATATTATGTTGGCAAAGATTAAAACATTGACTGTGTTTGCTCTAATGAAAGCATCTCTTTCATATCTTTGAAAAATAATTTACTGTTTAGAGTTCTGCACTGATTGCTCTCTAAATACTTCTAGCGTTAATAAAAATCTTTCTGGTGCAACCCTAATAAATGTTTTATCAACTTGGGAACTTCTCAGAACAGATGACTTTGAGACTGACATGAATAAAATTCAACTAGTAAGAAATTATCTGTAACAGAAAGAAGCAAAGTAGTTTTTGGAGGACTTGATAATACCTTTTTGCCTTACCAGAGGTAGCAGCTTTTCTCCAAATTAAAACTACTCAAAATAACAGAATTTTAATATAGATCTTTACTTCTATTTTATTTTGTATTATATGCCCTCCCCATTCATTTTCTGCAAGTTCTGTTCAAGGTTATTAAGGTTTATGTAATGTCCAGTAATGTCATAGTGGAGCAACCTTCATGAGAGGTAAACTCAGATGTCTTCCCCTCCAGATAATTGCTCTCATTGCAGGGCTACAAAGTCAAGCTGCTTCTTTTTCTCTCCCTAACGAACAAGTTGACATTCCTTTTTATGCAGTAGTGATTGGAAATTATTTGGAAATCACAGAATCATAAAATAATTCAGATTGGAAGGAGACTCAGGAGGTCATCTAGTCCACAATCCTGTTCAAAGCAGGGTAAGCTTCAAAGTAAGGTCAGGTTACTTAGGGCTTTGTCCAGCTCAGTTTTGAAAATCTTCCAGGAGGAAGTTTCCAGCAACTTTTCTGGGCACTTTTTCCAGTGCTCAACAGACCTCACTGTGAAATGAATAATTTTATCCATTTTATCCAGCCAGAATTTCCCTTGCTGCAGCCTGTGACTACTGCCTCTTGTCCCTGACTGTGCACTTTGAGAAGAGTCTAGCTCTGTCTTCTCAGTAACTGCTCTTTTAAAAGTTGAAAGTGGGAATTGGATTCATACTTAGCCTTCACTTCTCCAGACTAAACATACATTCCTGTGGCTTTTTCTGTATATGAAGTGCTCTACACACCTAGTAACTAGGTGATCTAAACAGGCATCTTAGTAACTCTGGACTGGATCCTTTCCAGTTTGTCAATGTTTCTTTTGTACTGGGGAGCTCAAAGCCAGACATAGTGGACTAAACCTCAGAAGAACAGAGTAGAAAGAAAGAATCACTTCCCTTCCCTTGATCTGCTGGCTATCCTCTTGCTAATGCACCTTAGTATGTGGTTTAGCCTTCATCTCCAAGAGGACTTGCTGCCGATCTGTGTTGCATTTGTTCATGAGGATTGTTCCTCCTTGACCAGTGCTATTCTGCATAGCTTCTGCCTGTCCACTCAGGCCCAGACTATACTACATGGGCTTATTCCATCCCAGATGGAGGACTTTTAATTTGCTTTTGCTGAGTTTTCTGAGGTTCCTATTTGCTTATTTCTCCAGGCTGTGGAGCGTATCAACTGCTTCACCTTGTTTAGTGTCATCTGAGAACTTGACAAAGATGCTTTCTCTCCCATTGCCCAAGTCGTTGATGAAGACATTAAACTGCATTGAGAAGGTCGCTAGTGGCTTAGCTGTATTAAAAGCTTGCAGAGGTAAAGTGGAGGATGGTTAACTGCTCATTTCTGAAGCATTCAGATACAATAATAATAGATGCCATAGGGAATACCCATGCGGAAAGTAATAATTCAGTCGTCAGAATGACATTTAAATAGTGTGCAGCAAATAGGGCCTCAGGCCACACATCAAATAGTAAGGAGAAAAGAAAAAATCTAGTATCTGCTCACTCTTTGAGTGTTACCTATCTTTTGTGTTGCAAGGGTCAGGGGTTCAATGAAAAATAACGGGTGATCATATGATCATGAAAAATAATCAGTGGTCATTTATTTATGTACACAAGGGGAGAGAATTCAGTATTTCCTATTGTATGCATGCTTATCGTTGGATTCTGAAGAATAATATTTTGACAAAGACATGCATGTGTGTACTCGGGATGGATGAAAAAGCTGTATTTTGGAGCAGAGAAGTCCAGTGAAGGGACAGGTATTACTGCAGCTTGGTCAGGTCTTGACACTGGTATCCTTACATGAAACAATCTTCATCTGCTCTGAACAATCTTCATTTTAGTGGATCACTTCTACAATATCATAAGTGGAGAGGAGGAGGACATTTGTTTAAGCTGAAGAACAAGAAAAAGAGGAATAATATGGCAGAACTAGATATGCTAATTTTCATATTTTGTGGAGAAATTGAGCTATACTCTAATTTATTAAGCTATTGCAAATTTATTAATATATAGTCAGCTTCTCTTGCAAGGTGTGAATACTGCGGCTACCATCAGTCTGCTCTTCATTTTGCACATTAACTGTCTAGGAATTTGGACCAAATTTCAAACCTACATCTGTCTTTAATCATGGCTCTTACTGAAACCAATACCAAATGTACCTTTAGTTAACTGTGTAAATATCTAGATCTTGAAATGGGCTGACGATATTGCACACCAACAATTCAAATATTTATTTGCACTGTCTACCAAGGGGAATAGTGTGAAGAACGTCATTTTTAAGATACTTAATTAATTCTCTTTCAAACACTGTTTGTGTGTTAGTGTCCTCTGCACACACAAGTGTGTATACACAAGTGCTGGGCTGAAACTGGAAGGCAAATAAATTATTGTTACTTGTATTTTATTACACTTAATTATTGTTTTATTTGTCATCTATTTTCAAATCCTGTCTGGAAAAGAATAGCAAACTGTAGTGCACAGGTGTAAAAATACAACCTTTTAATGATATGGCTCTGATGCATGTTGCAGAGCTTATGATTTTCCTCTAGCTGGCAAATACTTAACGGTTATTAAAGAACTGCACATGATAAGAGAAGTGCAGAAATCTCGAATGTATTCAGATGCTGAAAAATACATGGCTGCTCTTAGTTGAGTGAAAATATGATTTATACTGCTTACTATTTCCTCTAAAAAAAGAAATCCACTAGCTTGCTTGAAAAAATAGAACCTTCAAAGTTCCTTCTTGTTTGCTTTTCAAGCAGATCAGTAGCTTTTCTCTTTTACAAGAGAATATGAAGGGCATAATAAAGAATGTCAAAAGGAAATTTGTTCAATTTGAAAGGTGCTGAAACAATTAATTGGAATGTCACTATTATAATGAGGCAATCATGTATTAACAACTATTACTTTTATTAATGATCTGCAGAACGCGCGTATTTGCATCTAGCTCGGGTGGACGTTTCACTCCTGAAACTGCATATCTCACCGTCTCTTTTTAAATAGTGCTGTAACTTGCTCAGAAATTTAATTTTCACCTGAGCAATAGAAAAAGCATTATGCTAATGACAAATATATTAATAAAATCTTTGAAGAATCATGATGTTGCTAGAGCGGCTGCACTGATTTCTTTTACTGTGCAGTCCCCAGTCCTGAGGACTTTAATTCTGTTCTTTCTTATATGAAAAGATGTGCATTTCTTTTCACTGGACATTGTAATTGCCAAAATAGGTGGTGATAGCTTCATAAAAGTGCCAAACTTATAAATATCTTTTTCCAGCTATCATATATATCTAGATGCATGATTTTTTTTTACTACTACATCACACTTCCAGAAGAGTGTTAGTATTAAATACTGCATTTTAAACAACTGGAAACCATAAATTCTCCTAACAGTATTTTTAATCTCTTTCAGAAGACAAATCTTTTACTGCTGATTTAAAGATAATAGTGGGAAAATGCTCAGTGTTGACAATGAAAGACACTTTTAGTCATGCAAAATTAAATGTTGTATTTTGAGTTTATATCCTGAAATATGGAGATTTTTTTTTTTTTAATTAAAGAAATGAAATGCACATAGACTTCTTTTTCTTTGTTGACATATCATCAGCTTCAATGTTTCATATATCCTGCTGCCCAGCTCTTTGGGAACTGACCTGTGTATCTCTGCTCTGTTAAGAGATAATGTAGTGTGCCACTTCTTGACCTACTAACTAATGCCACTGGTTGGCACAGGCACTTGACAATGTCAGACACATTGATTCTTCCCCAGGGAAGCTCCTCAAAAAAATGGAAATGAATTCTAAAGTTTTAGCTTTACAGTTGGGTCTCAAAGTCTTCTGTATAAAGCATCTCAGAAAGCATAGCACTGATGTGAGGTGGGAATGCAGAAGCTTAACTTAAAAGATGCAGAAATCCCTGGCTAGCTTCTCCTAATCCAGAGATGTACAATGCCAAAGTTCAAGCAAGGTATGGGTGAAAGGCTTCCTACATGATGAACAAGTAAAATGCATAGGATATAATATGCAAAAGCATTTTCCAAAAATTACTGTAGAAAGGGTTTATATTTTTCATTTCAATTTTTAACTAAGCATATTATTTCTCACACAAGTGTTTTTGTGTCAAGTAGGCAGAGGAATTATGTGAGCTCTAGTGATTAAACACAGAGATGTTAAACCTTGTCATAGCCTTGTGTTTGTCTCTGGGGATGTCACTATAGGAGGTACCAGCTACTGAGGCCTGTCAAAATCCATTAAATGTGATCTGCTGCTTAATGCTCTGCATATGAAGACAGGATAGGGAATCTGACAATACAAGAGGAGCAGGTAAACAAAACTGCTCATAAGAGAATCCCTGTTGACGTGTAGAGACTTTTTCCTCATCAGTTTCTGTAGATATTTTTGGAAAAAAAAATAGTGGAGAATTTTAGAAAAGGAGTGGCTCATAATTGGAGAGGAGACACTGGTGAGATTCTTCTTTTTCTCCAAGAAACAAATAGGAAATAACTGCATCATTCAAGCTAAGCAAGCAGGAGAATCTAAACCTGGAGAATCTAAATATTTTATCTAATTGGGAGGGTCCTAACAGTCCTAGACCATGAAGGTTGTAGATAAAAATACACTTCCAAGTGAGGGCACAGAAATGGAACTAGAAGCTGGGAAACAACAGGGGACAAACACTGCTCTAGACTGGCATTCACTGGTACCATATGTAAACAAGAGAGGAAAAAAATACTTTTCCCAGTAATTTTTGTGTGCTGATTACTCACACCAGTGCACAAAGAGAATCTGAGTCACATTTCCCATTTTTCTGTTCATTCACTTGCATTCAGATATGTGTGGGCAGAATAAGTACTGGGAATTACCCGGTGCCAGGGCCTTGTGGGCCTGCCTGTGCCTGCCCACCCCACAGGGCTCCCCCCCTACCCTGACCCTGCCAGTGTCCCAGGACCCCATTTCAGCCCCCAGGGCCATCAGTGCCTGCCTCAGCAATGTCTCAACAGGGCCAGTATCCAGCTCCCCTCAGCCCCACCTGCCCACCTAGGGACCCCCCCCAAAACCAGACCCATCCGTGGGCCTGTGTCCCAGCACATCCTTGACCTGTTCCTGTCCCCAGGGAGGTGCCCAATGCCCAGGGCTGGGGCTGCCCTGCTGCCCCCGACTGCCCCGCTTCTGGCTGGCCTTGTGGGACTGGCCCATGGGGAGTCCCTGCACCTCCATGTCCCTTAGCAAGTCACAGGCCCTTTCTGCATCTCTGGTTTTGAATACCAGAAGCATAACAAGCCGAATTCTTGAATTTGATATGACTTGATCAGTCTCCTGTTTTAAGTAATCTAGTGACTGTTTCCGTAACTTCTATGGGGAGATTTTCTACAGTCTAATGAGCCTTCACTAATAAGATCACAGAAAGGAAACCTTCCTGGTTTGCAGAGGTTGGTCATTTGACTGAGAAAAGCTTTACACTAAACCTTTATTTGGCCAAAACCAAGAAGCACATTTAAAATTCATTACATACACTCAAGCACAGTAAGAGGGGACATATAGTAGATTTCAAATGAAGTGTCACCTTTGCTATACAAAATGTTTGCTCGGTAGCTAAAGCATTAAATGTTTTTCAGTGCTCAGAAAATAATCATGCATCCTGCATCTTTCTTGTTGTGGAATTTTGGGGGGTTTAAAAATTTTTTTTATTATCTTGCCATAAAAATACTAGTTTCAGAACTGCTATACCCTTTTTGATACTTACTGGACTATTAAATCTGTCCCACTTCCTGAATTGATAAATATACACAAAAAATACAAGAATATTAAACCCCCAGGAAATCTGTCCCTTAGGGACATATTATTATAACCATGAGATGCTAGTGTTTTACATAGGTCTGAAAAGAATCACTTAGGTCATAAACCAAGACTTCTCCTTCTGCAGGCAACCACACACATTATAAATTTATCAAGTTCTGTATTAGAGACTGGGATTTTAATCTCATTTCTACTACTGGATGGCTGTGCAAAACCTCATTTGTGTAAAGGTTAGAAACCCTTGCCTAATTCACAGCTTAATTATGTTTATACAGTTAGTTTTTGTGACAGCCTCATCCTTTCTTTTAAATAGGTTTTCCTTCCCATTTTTTGCAATGTACTTGGAGAAAGAGGTGACAATTGCCTCACAGCTTTTATGTTGCTGGGCTAAAGAAAGCCAGCCTTCATTGGAAGGGTTTGCCTTTTCAGTTCTTATCCTAACACCTTATGTCTAAACCAGCTGCAGGTTTTCTTAATTACAAATGACCAGAATAATTTACTGTGTTCTAGATAATAACTTACAGATCATGAGAAAATAATAAATCAGTGATGAAGTATATTCTTTTTTGGTAATGGTACTGACCATGCCCTTTTAGAAGGTGCGGGACTCCACTCTCATTAGGTGGAAATGTGGTTCTCTTCATGATAGTTTGAGTGGTGACTTCAGTGAGGTCAATATTTCAGCTAATCTTTTCAGCAGATTTAGGAGTCATGGACATATTTCAACATTTTGTGAGCAAAATAAATCCCTTTATAAAAAAAAAGTTAAAGCTCCACAAATGTTCTATGGATTTTACACAACTGGGAAATGAGAAAATGCCCACAGGGAAAAAAAAACAACGAACAACCCCCCCACCCCCACCCCCAACCAACCAACCAATAAACAGCACGAATATTTAAACTGAAGAAAAGATGGACTGGGAAATAATATTGCTTTCTTGATAAAAGTGATAGTAGAGTTATATTTATGGATTTCCTTTCTACTACCTCCAAAAACTGGAGGAACTATCTGGTTTTAATGACAGTTGTTTCTTTGGTCAGTGCATGAATCCTCTAAGCATACACTTTGAACTAAGAAAGGCTGTGTGTGACTAGACATGTGACTCAGGTAATAAATGAGTGTCTTATAAAGTTGATACAGACTGAATTAATGATGACTTTTAATGCTATATAGCAAATTCAAGTTTACCTTTGCATCCATTCCAGTATTTTCAACTGTCGCATTGTAAGTACCAGCCAGTAGCATCTCAACAAAGTAGTTGTACTTCCAGCACAGCAGTAACCTTTCTCTTGTATTACTAACAGGCTGATGTTATGAGTAATAAAGAAATGTCCTGAGACATAGACTTCAGGATCTGATAAAAATTAACATTATATCCTGATGGCATCCTGTTGTATATCTTTTCTTCAGTAACCTTAATATCAAATTTAACTACATAGGTTGAGCTTTTTAGATTTGTCTCAGGATATAAAATTAATTCCCGTAAATTTCATGCTCTCCTCATTCTGCTCTGTGCAGAGGTTAGTGAACAACTGTCCCCCTTTCTTGTTGTTCAAGTGGGCTTTTTCAAAAGAGCTGTAGTCTTAGGCATAAATATTATTGAAAGACTGACAGACTTCTGCAAAACTAATTTTCCCATCCTCTTATCAAGGATTTGTAGACAAGCAGGCACCTAGAAACTGCTGTTTAAAAGCTGGACAGTGCAGGCTAATGCTTCTAAATGGAATTGGCTCTCTTAGATATATTTATTTGTTATTTTGACTATTCCTATCCATATTCATTCTCCCTCTTCTCTTCCCTGGAGTCTTAGTGAATAGTTATTCACTTTCAATTGGTTGAAAAATAAACCAGCAGAGAAGATGAACGCTCACTCTCAGAGGCATTAGGAGGAATTTCATTGCTCAACTTTTCTGTAGACTATCAGGTCAGTTCTTCACTGTGTTGGAGACTTGTTCCTCAAAAAGGCATCAGGACATGGACAGAGTCATGCAAGTGTTAATCTGAGAGTTAAGCATCCCCAGGGCAGACTTGGTGTGTGCCTTTCGGGGAATTGTTATAGCAATTCTATATATTTTACAGGATTTTCGGGGCCTTCATGCACTCAAATTTTTTAAAGACTATAGCAATTTTGTATTATACCACAAGGATACACTCAATGGCAATTTCAAGTATTACCTATAGGAACACAATGAAATACAGAAAGTGTTGCAGAATAACATGAGAGCAGAATGCATATCCAATAGCCTCAACAGTGCATTTTAGTAGTATCTTGTAAACATGGACTTAACTCTGCACTTACATGCAGTATATGTATAATTTTTCAGCACAGTGGTAGTCTGTTTAAAATATAAAGCAGTGAGGTTATAGTTGTCATAAATAGAACTGGCTAGGTCCAATGGGAAATTTTCTTTGATGGAAGAAGTTATTTGCAGGTAATAATTTAAAAAATGCAGGAATACATATGTCATTTTCAACAGTGGCGGAATTTATGATCAAAATATGAAAGACCTTTATCCACCAGAATAGCTCGTAGCTCAGAGCTCTTGAGGATGAGATGGGAGATCAGTGTGAAGATGTTGTTCTGTGTTATTCAGAAAAAGGATTTAATCTGCAAACTTTCCATTCTTAAATGAGTGGCCTGATGGACATGCATTTCAGCTGCTCTGGATGTATCTTTCCTTTTGGAGATGTTCCATTTTGTATTAATAATGCATCGAGGGAAAAGGAAAGACCCTAGTTTCAGCATTGCTTTTGGGTACAGGAGATAAAAGATCAGATACCTGTTCTGAAGGATATTTATTTATACAGCAAGTGGCATCTCCAACAAGAGATACTAGACAACCATTCAATTTCCTCAGCGGCTTAGTAGTCTGATGGGTTAGGTATTCATCTGGGATGTCAGAGACTGAAATTTCAATTGCTGGACTGGATCACCTAGAATAGGCACTTGAATTTTAGTTTTTCATACCTTAGGTAAACACACAAATATGAGTGTGTGAGGATCTCCATATTTTCTAGTCTTAGCCTCAACCTCCTGCATACTGGGAAATTTCATGGAATGTAAGGAATCTACAGCACTATACATTTTGCAAATGCTCACTCTGGCATTTGAACGCACAGTATGTATCAATAACAGGGTAGAAGGGATTTCCTTCTCAGTGGTACCATCATTTGGTTCTCTCAAGTGATGTTCAAGCAATTCCCTTCCTCTAATGGTACACCAGTTGCAACTGGCAGCTCATAGGGCATATTTTGTAGTGATAAAGAGATAAATACAGTAACCTTGCAAAAATTCACCTATTATTCAATCCTTCAGACATACATATGCTCTCTAATATCCATAAGTTCTCCAATATTGTCATATAAATTACCCATCTACAGCATGAACTACTAGCTATAACCTACAAACAGCTTTAGGAAACCTGGGCATTAACAGATGTGACACAAAAACGATTTTCATTCCTTTCTCTATTAGGAGGGGTCTATGCTGTTAGTAACAGGAAAAGCACAGTTTTGTCAGTTAGGTTTTCCAAAGATCGGTACCTTCCATTTTTCTTTATAATACTCTCAAAGTGCCGAAAAATATTTACACTTCTAACAGAAAGAAAAAATTTGCACACACCTAAAGCCATTTAATCTGAATCATCTCTATTTTCTTCTCCTTTCTGCTTTCATCCTACTACATTTATTGTTGTTTTCCTTGTCAGTGGATAGACATAAATGCTGTTGCAGGAACAATTGGAAAACAGGAACATATATTTATGTAAACTGGTATTGATTCAACTTTTTTTAAAAAAGGAAAAAGAAACTAAGGCTTTCAACGCTGTGCTGCAAATCATTATGACCAAAGCTGCCTATGTGCAAAGAATACGTGAATGACTTCTGCTGGTACTGCTTAGGTCTACTATGAACTTAGTTAAAAATTAAAATTGTTATATGTAGTTAAAAATCTCTGCACAATATTCTTCAGAAGTAGGTCATTGTGTTGTTTTTCCTTGGTCTCACAACAATAATGGCTGTTTTATTTGTTTATGCAGTTCTGTGCTCTATGGTTGACCGTTCCACGTTTGGGAACATTTGAAAAGAAGGTCACATGACCTTTCCAAACACGGGAAAATTCTGTTCTTCTCAAGATGACCTGAAATGTTCTAATTATTGGTTATTCCCTCTAGTTGGTGATGCAGCCAGCAAGCACGTAAAGTTCAGTGAACCCACAAGCATACAGCTGTTATCTTTGACTTGTGGCCAAAATAAAAATTGGAACAAAATTTACAGACAAGTATAAAGTCTCCTGTTTAAAGCAGTTATTTTCTAAGCCAAATAATCAGATTGTAACTAAGGAGGAGTGAATCCTTTTTCTGGAAATATTGATTTAAACCAGGGTCAACATTTCAGGGATGAGATGTTAACATGAATTACTGACTTGACTGCACAAGTCTCCCAAAGAACTCCAAATCTATTGATATCGGTGCAGTTTTACCTTGTAATCCAGTTGTTCCAATTTCATCATATATGTCATCTTTTCTTACAGACTTGGAAAGAAGTTGATTTTATGTCTCCTGCATAATCAAGGTGGAGGCTGAAAGATGCCAGTTATAGGTAGGCTGGTATATCCTTTGACGCACACCAGTGATATCTGCTGTGATGTATCAGTTTGGAGCAGCCAGAAATGAGAAAGCATATTATTTTTGCCATTAGTGTTTCTTAGGAAATGTCTGTAATTAATTAATCTGAATCTTTTTATATAAGGTCAAAGAGGTCAAACAGAGATCAGAAACATAATAGAGATTGTAACACACCTCCTCTTCCTACTGCTTATCCAGACACTGCTGTCTGATCTGTTCTTCAGATCAATTTTGTATTACCCAAGACTATAGGGAAGGGAGACAATGTAATCAGAAATAAAGTTTCACGGTGCTTTTCATAGCTGTGCTTGCCTGTGTTGTACAGCAAGTAGATATAAAAAAGCTGATTGCTGAGTGTATGTAAGTCACATCCTTCGTAAGCCAGAGGAGAGAGGTCTTTCCACTACAGTGAGTGTGCGTATCAACTCATCCGAATGGATATTTGATTTCTGTTGAACTGTATCATGAGTTGCAAATCAGCTTCTACTTTCCAGGTAGTATAGTCTGTTTGGCTGATAACAAGGCTTAATTAATGTGCATCTGAAAAGCTCCTTCCTCTCTCTTTATTTTGAGATGAGGCACATTTGTACAGGGAACAGTACAGGTCTTGCTAGCAGATGTAATCCTATCCAGAAGTCTCCCTGCACTATCTGTTTGCAACAATAACGGAAATGCAGCAGTTCGCTGAGATAAGACTTTTTTTTGGAATAGAAAGCACCTTGTTACACTGGATGGCAAAAACAAATGTAACTACAACTTCTTACAGCAAATTCTAAAATAGTTCACATCTTAGGCCATCAGCTCAGTAATCTTTGATCAAGGACAGTTTTCAGAAGTCTGTTGAAGAAATGAATGGATTTTCTCAAACTTATATGTGTTTTACACCTCAAAAAAACATTAGCTGGCTGTTCAAGTCATACTTTAAAAGGACAGGTTTAAATGTGAAGTCATTTTAAAGGAGCACTGTTTTTATATTTGTGGGAAATTGGATTTTTCATCAAACAAAAAGGAGATATTTCAAGGTAATGCTTGATAGACCGACAAACAACTGGCAGCTAATTGGTGGTTGGACAAATCTGTCTATAAAGGCAATGTTGCAGTCAAAAGTTTCTACAAACATAGCAGGTCATCAAAACATTTCATTGCAACTGTTGTGCATTTTAGGAAGAGAAGTGCTAGGAAAATTCATCTCCTCTAAACTCTCTCTTTCCTGTCTCTAAGTGACCAATAACTTCTTAACTAGAAAATAGATTTTCTCTTGTCTTTCTCCTTTGAATAAACATTTATTTGAATGTATTAAGCAATCTTTCTACCTCATTAAGTTCTTACTAAGATGTGTCTCCACTCTGCAATCCAGCCATTTAACAAATAAATTGCTGGATAGAGTAATATATAAGCAGTCATCTTCAAGCTATAGGTAGGGAAGTGGACCTGGTTCTTCTCAGTATTTCAGGTATTAAATGCTTTCTTTCTTGTTTGACGGTTCGATTGCTTGTCTCTTGGGTTTGGGGTGTTTTTTCCCTCCTTCCAATGGGTGCTCTTTGTTGTCTTATCTATCTGATGTTTTACTTGCGTTATTTAAAGTACATTTTTCCTAGAAGACAAAGGGGTAGGAAAGCTATTACCAGGAGGCAAACAAGATGGATTAATGTCTATGTGATTAATTAGATTTCAAGATAAAAATGGAAGAACTACAATGGGATGTTATGAGAGATGCAAACACACTACATGGAGGACAGAAAGAATATCATGCCAGAGCATGTATATTTAAATAAATTTGCCACACAAGTAATTTGTCCTTTTTAAAGTACTCGTTATAAGTAAAGTGTATCAATAGATTATTTTAAGATTAATTACAAGAAAGTACTGTATCATGAACTGATTTTTTACCATCCGAGCTGGCTAATGTTTATTTCTCCTCAGATCCTTCTGTGCCTTTCTGCAGTTTCTTTACTGAACGGGAGGAGCAAAGCAAAGTCCAGTGCTTGGGTTAGGGAATGAAGGAATTTCTTGTCTTATCAGAAGTCAGTACTAGTGGGAAGCATATCCAGATGGGGAAGTTTGGTCTGTTGCCCAGAAACCCTGCTTGTGTATGACATGAGTGAGAGTTTGACAGCCACAGAGAATATCAGGTTCCAGCTCAGGTGGGTGTGTGGCATGGTCCCACCTGATGAGCCATTCAAGCAACCCTGCTGGATACTTTGAATCTTCCTGGATCCTACGAGCTGATAAGATTTGTTATGTTTTGAGAGCAGAGAGGGAAGGAGATGTCCATCAGGCAGATTAACAGGGAGTTTAAACATTAGCTGGAAGAAATGCTGGAGAGGAAATCTTAATGAAGGAAGACAAAGACAGCATGGTCTTACAAATTTTATGTGAAATGATTGGAACCATAGAGGAAAGTAAGCATAGGAAGTGTGAGGTCAGCCATCAGTGAGGGGATGGCAGATGAGAATACTTTGGCTATGTAAGAAAGGCTAATATGCTGGGGAGAGGATTGGGTGAGGGCAATACCAGACATTTATAGCAAAGGAGAATGAGATGGAGGGATTGTGAATGATCAGAAAGGCAGTTCATTCAGTGGGCAGAAAGAACGCAGGCTGTTAGAATGGCTGCAGAAAGACAGGAGTGGTGATGTTGGATAAAAAGAGGAAAGGGGATAGGCAAGAAGCAGACACTACTGGTGGAGGCTAATGAAGTGATGCTTTTGGGGGTCAGAAATTACATAGGACACTTACAAATCAGAAAAATGGGCTGAGGTGGTAACTGGCACAAAAATGAGTGAAGGTTTTATGGAATCATCTAGTTCAGGTCTCCGATGACTTGCAAGGCAAAATGATGGTGCTGAGTTGGGTGCATGCAGTGTGTGCTTAACTGAGGTAGACTTGGTGCTGCTGTGTCTTGTGGCCACTGAGAGGCTGGCTGCCAACACTCTTAGCCCTCTAAATGTTAGAGAAGATTTACTGACAAGAGCCAAACAGGTAGATCCTGTCTGCTGCTTTTTCCTTTATTGTGCCTTACCACACTTAGCTAAACAAGTTTAAACAGGCTGAGAAGTAAGGTGATTTTAAACATTTAGTGTCCTAGATTTGCAGTTATCCTCTGCAACAGTACAGAGTATCATTAAGGTTCATGAGATCACACTGTAAAATACAGAACAGTAGAACTGCATGTACAAGAGGTTGCAAAGTTTGTGATTAAAAAAAAGTATTATAAGCAGATTGAGGGTCTCTTCTGCTATGAACTATGTTAACAACAGGATTGTTGGTTATATAGTATAGTTGTTTTGTTAATCAGTTAAACCGTAGTTTTATTTACACTACCTACAGGTAAATTATTCTATATTTTAAAGAAAAAAATATCCATAGATGCTTTAAGGAGGATATCTATCACCATTTATCATGTGAACAGGTGTACAAGGTCTACTGTATTCGTGACATGAGCACAAAAAGATCTTGTTAGATTTACGAAAGTCTCTGCTAGAAAATGAAACTCTTCTATCTCCTGTCCTGCAGAGCCCCCTATCTGTGGGCTTATTCTGTACAACTTGATTAATTTGGGGATGTCTTGTAAACTCTTTTTATTTCCCCACACATAGTGAGATTTTCCTTGCCAGAAAACGGTGTTGTCTTCCATATAGAGCAGCTCATTAAATTTTCTTTGGTTCGTTATTAAATAAAAGGTTTTCTTTGAGCATCATAGAACTCTGCATTTTGTAAGTTGATGCACTTGCCATGTCAGGGGAGGGAACTTAAAATATATATATGGAAACATAATGCAACAGGTCCTTCTGAACAGTTAGGCACTGCATTAATTTAAGCCAGTTAGCGCTCACTGCTACTGTTCAGTAAGATAAGAATGATTTTTAATGAAGCTGGGAATCAGCGTCTTGAGATGGAGTGAGTCTATTTCTTCTAAATGTGACTGCTCCTAATTCTTGGGAAAACAGTTGCTAACATGTGACTGCTCCTAGCTGTTGGCAAACCAGTTGCCAGCTATTGTGACACAAATTTGTGCCAGGAAAAGCACCAACAAAGAACTGCAGGGAAAAGTTTATCTCCTGGCTGAAATAACAAAGTGATATTTTCCCCTTCCTATACACATTTTAAAGTGTAAAGGGAAAGGGGGACAAGTTAAATTACAGAGTGAGTGATCGCAGTGGTTTTAACTCCTTTTCTGCTTCAGATGTGCCTGCGCTGCAGTCAAAAATGCAGTGCCACTCCTGTCAGCTGCCAGCACTGCTACAACAAAATGTAGTAAAACCAACACAGAGCTTTGAGCTTGCAGAAGAAATCTGTGCAGACCTCAGGATCTACAACTATCCTATATCCTAACTAGGATATACAATCATGCTGAGCTCCCATCTGCCCTCACGACACTACTAGCAAGACCCAGCTTAGCTAGTGTTAAAGCAGTCTGTGATACATCAGTATGAGCCACTCTTACAATTTTGTAGTTAAGGGTATAAAGACTAGGACAAAGTCATTCTTGGTCTGGTCCCATTTCAGTGGGTCTGATGAAATAATCCAGCACCAGTGGGTGCATATCTGTTACTATGCAAAAGTGAGCCAAGCAGCAAGCTTGAGCACTGGACCAAGGTCATCATTGTGTAACTATTAGCTTTGTATTTATCTGTGCATTGGACTGCTCCTACTAATTGTTTCCAAGATGAACCTTACGTGGTCATTTGTAGACAGCAAGTAGTTTCATCTGTAGTCTGAGTCAGACTAGCATGGGCCAGTGTCATTATAAAAGCCATGCTATGCTTTAACTCACTTCTGTGCTGGTACCACTCAACATCACCAGCATCAGCTGTATTTGGTTTTATTTAATTCTGTCAGTATCTCTTAGACTTTCTCAGCTTGAGCATCTATGACTGTATATGAAACCTAACCATCTCTGCCTGGGGCTTTGGGACTTTGGCAAGAGATGGGCACCTGTCTCCCAAGGCAGGGTACCTCTGAGCTGTATCTAAATTTTAGATGCCAAGAGAACATCTAGAAGGATCAGTATTCTGTTTCTGATAGTGGCAAAAGAGGATGCTTTCTAGGGAGAGCACATGGGCTTGGCTTCTTTCTATGATCCTTCCCCTTATACTCCCCTGGCATCTACTACTGTTGTACTAGAGTTGTTAAGGAGCGCACCCCTGTCTAGTCCTTTTAGTACCCCTTAACAGATGTGCTGTCTATGAATTTATCTAACCTCTTTTAAATTCTGCTGATACTGTCTGCTTCCACAGCCTCTGTGGTCAGAACACTATCTGCTGCATAAAAAAATACATTATTTTTTCAGTTTAAATTTAACTCTTACAGTTCAATTTAGGTTTAGTGTGTGGGATAACACGCTAATAACAGTTCTGCATTCAGCTTATCTATTACCTTCATTATTTTGCAAACCTTGGTCATATCCCCTCTCCTACTTATCCTCTCCAACCTGAAGAGTCTCAGTCTCTGCTCCTTATAAAGCAGCTGGTCCTCATCTCAGACCATTTTAACTGTTATTTCCTGTACTGTCTCCAACTTTACTACACCTTTCTTTGAGATGCAGAGAAGAGAATGACACACTGGACTCAGTGTGTGCACAGCAGAGCTTTTGTATAGCAGCAAAGTGACTTCCTTTCTGTCTTGTTCACAGCACCCATCCTGGTGATGATCAAGATTTTTCAGGCTTTTTTGGCTGCCACTGCACACTGAGTCAATGATTCAGAGAACTGTCAACTGTTATTTTAAAATATCTTTCATTATTTTTAATATCGGTTCTGAAGTCAGCACCATGTAGACAGGGTTTAGTTTCTAGATGCATTATTTCATGTCTGTCTACACCGAAGCTCACTTGCCAACCTTTTTTCTTTAGGTGGCCTTGGTTTCTGCAGAGTAAGAAGTGTCACTGTTGATTCGCTTCTCCAGGACACTGCTGAAGGTATTGGTAAAAATACTTCCCATGCTGATCTCAGGGAGACTCCACTGATGCTTATTCTTCATTTATAAAAGTGACCATTAACCTCTTTATATAGCACCTATTCTTTAACCAGCTTTCAGGCCATAAAAAAGCTTTTCCACCACTTCTGGTGGCAACTTAGCTTCTTTCATAACCTTTGAAGTAGAATCCTATCAAAGCCTTTTGAAAAAACAAGTATTTTATGTAGACAGATTGTTTTTGTCCAGGTCCCTCCTGACAGTCTGTTCAAGTAGCAGCAGATCAGCATTGCAAGATTCCACTTTACAGAAGCTGAACCAACTCTTTCCTCAGCAGTCCATATTCACCTGGGATCTCAGTGATCTTATTCTCTATTATAAACACTACCATCTTAATAGCAGTGGAAGCCAGAATTGCCAGTCCAGTATGTAGCTCTCAGGATCTCTTCTAGTGCCATTTCTGTAGGTGGGGTTTACATTGTTCGTCCACCTGAACATTGGCACAATGATTGTAAAAGTAGGCATTGTGACTTGGCCAGCATGTCTACAATTTCACATTTGAGCAAATAAGATATGTACCAGTGGAGGGTCGATTAAGTATTTTGGTACCTGGCTAGACATCCAGTTTTGCATATACAGTGTATTTCTCCAGTAACACACATAGTTCAAATCCTGCGTGCCTTAGAGTCTCTGTGTAAAGCTGATATCGCCTTTGGCAACTACAGAATGTCTCTCACTCTCAGCTTCCAGGAGAATGGAAGATGCTAATACACTCATGCTGTTCTTCACCTTGTACTTGCTGTTTCACTCAGTATGTCAGTACTTGAAAAGCGCCAGGCTTTTGTTGGTTGCTGCATGTCACTCTTACTGTCTCGTAGTCTTGAGACACATACATTAGATATGTCACATATGCTAAGAGTGAACTGTTAATGTTTGAAAAGAATTTCCATTGCTTCACATCAACTTTGTGAGTGTTAGCCCTCCAGCTTCTCATACCTAATTCTGTTTGTGTCTCCTGACTTGTTAACTCTGTGCTCTTATGAGCCTGCACAGTACATGGAATTTGCAACATAACTGTTCATTGAACTTAATGAATTGCCTATCAACTCTTTCTTTGAACTCTGCTTTGTGAAGATGGATTGGCAAATCCAAAATGTTTCCCTCCCCTGCCCTGCTGTGCATTCTTTCATCTTTCATCTGCTTACTTTCCTCTTACCATTTAATTATTTTTTAAATTCTTCGTTTTAAATTCTTTTGTTCTTATTTCCCATCTTCTCTGTATTTAAATAATATGCTTTAATGTATTTATGAATGTATTTATTAATGTATTTTTCCTGTTTGATTCTTTCCTCTTCTCTGTGTTTTGCTCTCTCCTTTCTCCAACTCATTTATTCAGTCCCTCACTCCACAGAGTTTGGCAAGCTGATACTTCCACAACCAAATGAATTAATGATTTGTGTCAGAAGGACTTTAGCCTTACATAATCAGGGAGAGATGGGTGAGAACTACCTGGCACACAAGGATACAGTCCAATTTATTGTTAATAGGTCAAAATCGTGGATATCATCTCTTCAGACATTATAAACTAAGCTTTGTTGGGACTGGATGGTTCAATGTAATTTATACTAGTGGAGAATTTGGCCCTTGAAGATTCTTAAGTGAATACCAATTGTGCTTTGTGCTATGCTTTTTGTCCACTCAAGCAAGTAAGAAATCTAAATAAATATGTAATGACTGTATCACAATGAAAATATTTTTCTACAGGTACTGCGTATATCAATCCAGACAAGCATAATCTTAATCAAGCCTCAATAAAGATCATAGAAGTTCTTGCTAGCACAAACATAGTTGAACATAGAGTCATTTAACTTAATTTAAAGTGTTGTAACTGGGCTTTTTACTTCATCAAATAGAACTTCAAAACAAATTAGAGATGTAGTAGGAAGGACATACCAGCTGTCTGCTATCTTTTATCCAAGAGGAGCAAAAATGCCTGGCTTGCATGTAGAAATAACATTGTAGATGTGATGATTGAAGAGTTATAAATGAGATAAGTTTTGCAGGGAGATGTGGCAAGTTTGATTAAAATTACTGGTATAACTTAAGAAAAAAAAAATACAAGCTTGACAAGTATTTTAGGGTGATTTAGAACAATTTGCATAGAGGCTGAGTATGACCCAGTTTTGCTTTCTTTCTGTTACTTGAAGCATGTTTGTGTCTGTTCCTTGTGTATTTTGAGGAGAGATGAATAGGTGAAGTGAAGGTGGTTTTTTGCAGATTCTCATGTGCATATAATGCTATTGTAATAGTCCAATAATGAGGATTATGCATGATATATTTTCTGAGGATGATGTCATATTTCATAACACTCCAACAGAGAAGATACAGTAATTTCACAGAGGAACCTATACGATGTAATTGCCAACAACACCACATGTATCAGTGGCCCAGCAGGTTACATTCAATTCACATTTCATATGGTGCTAATATGTCTTTTTTTAGCTGTTTTTCCATCTGAAGATGTCATAGTGAATAAATTTTTTTTATGTTCTGATGTTTCATTTCAAATCTGATTTTTCGTTTGTTTTTTAAATAGTCATTAAATATGTCATACTACTTTTTAACTTTTTGAGTTTCTACCTGCTTTACCCACTTTATAACCTGATACTACTTGGGTTTTTGGAGCAAGGGTTTGTAGCAGGGGGGCTACAGGGGTGGCTTCTGTGAGAAGCTGCTAGAAACTTCCCTGAAGTTCAGTAGAGACAATGGTAGCTGGCTCCAAGATGGACCTGCCACTGGCCAAGGCTGAGCCCATCAGGGTTGGTGGTAGCACCTCTCTGATAACATAATTAAGAAGTGAGGGGAAAAAACTGAGCAACTGCAGCCATAGAGAGGAGTGAGAATATGTGAGAGAAACCAGTCTGCAGAGACCAAGGTCAGTGAAGAAGGAGGGGCAGGAGGTGCTCCAGGCACGGGAGCAGAGATTCCCCTGCAGCCCGCGGTGCAGCCCATGGTGAGGCAGCTGTGCCCCTGCAGCCATGGGGCGTAACAGGGGAGCAGATCTCCACCTGCAGCCCGGGGAGGAGCCCACACCAGAGCAGGTGGATGCCCGAAGGAGGCTGTGACCCCAGGGGAAGCCCACGCTGGAGCAGGCTCCTGGCAGGACCCGTGGAACCATGGAAAGAGGAGCTCATGCTGGAGCATTTACTCCTGTTTGCTGGCAGGACTTTGTGACCCCATGGGGGACCCATGCTGGAGCAGCCTGTTCCTAAGGACTGCACCTCAGGAAAAGGACCTACGCTGGAGCAGTTCATGAAGAACTGCAGCCTGTAGGAAGGACTCATATTGGAGAAGTTCATGGAGGACTGTCTCCTGTGGGAGCTGGAGCAGAGGCAGAGTGTGAGGAGTGCTCCCTCTGAGGAGGAAGTTGAAGCAGAGCCAACATGTGATGAACTGACACAACCCTCATTCCCCATCCCCCTGTGCTGCTGGAGGGGAGAAGGTAGAGAATTCAGGAGTAAAGTTAAGTCCAGGATGAAGGGAGGTGTGGGGGGATGGTGTTTGTAAGACTTGGTGTTTTTTTCCCATTATGCTACTCTGATATAATTTGTAATAAATCAAACTGATTTCCCCAATTTTAGTCTGTTTTGCCTGTGATGGTACTTGATGAATGATCTCTCCCCGTTCTTATCTCAATCCACAAGCCTTTTGTTATATTTTCTCTCCCCTGTCCAGCTGAGAAGAGGGAGTGATAGAACAACTTTGGTGGGCACCTGGCATTCAGCCAGAGTCAACCTACCACAGTGTCAAATTTTTTAACTTTTAGGGTTTCTACCTGCTTTATCCACTTCATAACCTGATACTACATTATAAAAATTATAGGTATAAAGATACTTGATTTTTTTTTTCTGTTTTCCCAATCGTTAGAAGAACCTTAGGCTTTTCCTCAGTTAGATTTTTTCTACTGATCAATCTAATATGTAAAGCATGGACATCTACTTTGAAGAGTGAAATTCTTCAAAGTATTTGAAGGTTAAGAAGGAAACCCAGATACTCAACCAATAAACATATAACACACTTGGCATTTCCTATTAGCATTACCTTCTGCTATGTTGTACCTCCACAATAAAAAAGTCTGCATTGTTTCAGTCTCGTAATTTCAGTAGGGATACAAATCAAAGTCAGTGGGACATGAGCACCTCTGATATTTATGACCCATTCAAGTGCTTTAGAAAAGCCCATTCTGAAATTGGAAGGTGTCCTACTGGGAATGCCACAGACACTCCCAGTGGTGTTTTCCTACAGGTTTCCAAGTCATTCTTGGAATGTTAGTCTACTTCAGTTTCAGAGTGGTATCAGGAGAATGAGTGAGAACCAAAGACTGAGGAGAGGATAGAAATGAATCATGGAAAAATCATATAAACCTTTTTTTTTTTTTAGGAAAGGTTTCTAAAACAGAGACAGAAAATGTATAAGAGTAGTCCTAAGGTTCTCAGCTGGGAGTGACATTACTTTTCCTGCTTTTGTATTCAGGTTTCTTTTCTACTGGCAACAGATTATCTTTTTTAGAAGATGGGCATTGGTAAAATGATATGAATTTTTATCCAGATATCTTAGTATTTAAATTTATTTCTTAACTCTAGAAATTTTGCTTTAAAAATTGGGTAGTGGATGCTTGATGTCTGACCTGTGGAGGTAAGTATAGAGAGATACAATATTATATGGAAAAAGAGTTCAGTAATAGTGAAGAAATCTTTTAGCTGAAAGAAGAAATGGGAGAACATGACACTTATTTCTTTGCTACCTTTGTAAGTGCTATCTGTCCATTAACTTTTCAAAGATAAAAGGGAATCCATTGTAGGAGTCTACATGTGTTTAGTGAAATAATTATTAATTGTGGTCTCAGCAGGTTCAGCATTCATCTAGAAAGAAAACATTCTCATCCTTAGTGTGCTTGATCTGAAACATCAGATGGTGCCCTGTCCTGTCACCACTAGTCAGTTTTGTGAATGCATTGGTCAGCAAAACCATCTTTCCATTGTATTAAACTTTTTATTACTTAATTATCCCAGAATCTCTCAGCTTTTGTTCTTTTCCATTCCCCTCTAACTTTTGGGTTAATTCAGTGTTCGTGAGTGTGAAAAGCTGCTGAAACTTCTCTGTGCCAGATAGGGAGCAAATAGCTACCATGAATACATCCCCACACATCTCTGCTAATGCATGGACGTTTTGTTCCATGGCCTTCCTTCTGTCAATTAGACACTACTAACTAGTCGTAGGATGTAAGCAAGCATAAGACCACATCATTATTCCCTTGCTCAGTTTTTACTGAGGCTAATTACCCTTGGAAGTCTTTAATGGTTTTGCCTAGAGAAAGATTGGGTTAAGTAAGATTCTATCCTCTGGAACTAAGACTAAAGGAAGTAAAATTGCTTTCACATGCAAACCAAGTAGAGATCAAATTCAGATTTTTATAAAATTATGTTGGAACTTTTATTTTCTAGTCCTTCCTTCCAGTCTTGCCTCATGAAGGATTATTGAACAAATTCATTTCTGCCCTTCCAACTGATCCCTCTTTACAGACTCATTACCAGCACTCCTCTTTGTGTGTACATTCAGAGGACACCAACACCTTTTCTATATACATGTTCAGTTGCACTGATTGTTCTTTTGTTCTTTTTGCCCTCTTTTCTTTCTCTGGGTATGTGGCCCCCTCTCCCCCATCTCATTTATTTTCATATGTCCAAACTGCCCTGTTTCTGAGATTATGCAAACAAAAATACAAATCACAGAATCATCTAGGTTGGAAAAAACCTTGAAGATCATCTAGTACAAACATTAACCTAACACTGACAGTTCCCAACTACACCATATCCCTCAGCGCTATGTCGACCCAACTCTTAAACACCTCCAGGGATGGGGACTCCACCACCTCCCTGGGCAGCCCATTCCAATGCCTAACAACCCCTTCTGGAAAGCAATGTTTCCTAATATCTAGTCTAAACCTTCCCTGGCACAACTTAAAGCCATTACCTCTTGTCCTGTTGCTTATTACTTGGTGCAAAAGACCCATCCCCAGTTCTCTGCAACCTCCTTTCAGGCAGCTGTAGAGGGCGATGAGGTCTCCCCTCAGCCTCCTCTTCTCCAGACTAAACACCCCCAGTTTCCTCAGCTGCTTCTCGTTCGACCTGTGCTCCAGACCCTGCACCAGCTTCGTTGCCCTTCTCTGGACACGCTCGAGTCATTCAATGTCCTTGTTGTAGTGAGGGGCCCAAAACTGAACACAGGAATCGAGGGGCGGCCTCACCAGTGCCGAGGACAGGGGTAAGATCCCTTCCCTGTCCCTGCTGGCCACGCTATTGCTGACACAAGCCAGGATGCCATTGGCCTTCTTGGCCCCCTGGGCACACTGCTGGCTCCTGTTCAGCCGGCTGTCAATCAACACCCCCAGGTCCCTCTCTGACTGGCAGCTCTCCAGCCACTCCTCCCCAAGCCTGTAGCGCTGCTGGGGGTTGTTGTGGCCCAAGGGCAGCCCCCGGCATTTGGCCTTATGGAAACTCCTCCAGTTGGCCTCAGCCCATGGCTCCAGCCTGTCCAGGTCTCTCTCTGCAGAGCCTCCCTACCCTCGAGCAGATCAACACTCCCACCCAACTTGGGGTCATCTGCAAACTGACTGAGGGTGCACTCGATCCCCTTGTCTAGATCATCAATGAAGATGTTAAACAGGAGTGGCCCCAACACCGAGCCCTCTGCGGGTCACCACTTGTGACCGGCCGCCAACTGGATTTAACTCCGTTCACCACAACTCTTTGGGCCCGGCCATCCAGACAGTTTTTTACCCAGCAAAGTGTGTGACCATCCAAGCCACGAGCAGCCAGTTTTGCCAGGAGAATGCTGTGGAAATGGTGTCAAAGGCCTTGCTAAAGTCAAGGTAGAAAATATCCACAGCCTTTCCCTCATGCAGTAAGCAGGTCTCCCTGTCATAGAAGGAGATCAGGTTTGTCAGGCAGGACCTGCCTTTCATGAACCCATGCTGACTGGGCCTGAGCATCTGGTTGTCCATTATGGCACCCGAGATGACCTGCTCCATGACCTTCCCTGGCACCGAGATCAGACTGACAGGTCTGTAGTTTCCTGGATCCTCCTTTCTGCCTCTTTTGTAGATGGGTGTCACATTTGCCACCCTCCAGTCCAATGGGACCTCCCCAGTTAGCCATGACTTCAGGTAAATCATGGGCAGTGGCTTGGCGAGCACATCTGCCAGCTCCCTCAGCACCCTTGGGTGTAACCCATCCAGTCCCACAGACTTGTGTGCATCCAAGTGGTGCAGCAGGTCTCTGACCACCTCCTCTTCCACCGTGCTGACCTCAGTCTGCTTCCCCTCCCCATATCATTCAGGAACTTTCTCTGAGATGACTGCTGTTGTGATCCTCTGTATATTCTTCTTCAGGTTCCAAACCACAGAGGCCTAGAAAACAAAAATTTTATTTAACATTCAGCATGTTATTATAAAAGAAGGTACCTGTGCTGTGTGGGCTTTAGAAGTAGATGGATGCCCATTTTGACTTCTTATTACATTAAGAAAAAGATCATTAGCATGTCACAGTGCCATCTTTCAGTGTTGTAATTTCTTTTTAAGTGTCCAATCGCAGATTAAGAGGCTTTGAAAGTATGGAGTATTTCCAAATTGCTTAGTCTCTGATATCCACCAAGGTTCAGTTCTTTTAGTGACTAAACAAAAAATGGAGTCCTCCCCTAATAGACATCTCTCTGTTAGACCACCACAAGACAGCTCCCAACTTATACAGCCCTCATTAAAGCTTCAACTGCAGTGCCTAATGCCAACATCCATTTGCCTAGCAAGCTAATTTACCATAAACCTGGGAGTAACACTGCTCGTTGCATTCTTGCTCTCCTGCAATACACAGTCTGAGCACACAATCTGGTTCCAGTTTGGTGTGTGCAGCTTTCTGTAAAGTCCCCTTAGATAGCACATGTATTCTCTGAGCCCTGAGATTACTGCTCAGTAAATATTGCTCATTCAATTCATTTCAGGTATGAGAATGGGAATGAGTTCATAAACTAAAAATCGGCGCAAGTTTTGATGAAGTGGCCATTGCTTTGCCACTCAAGTCTAAATTCAAAATGCCATAGGAAGAGCTGTGCACACAACCATACTGTTGTGGTTTAAACCAGGTTGACAGCCACTTGCTCACCTTCCCTCCTGTCCAGAGGATGGGTAAGTGAACTGGAGAGGTAAAGGGAGACTCAGAGGTTGAGATAATAACAGTTTAATAATTGTTCTATAATAAAACATTAGCAATAACAGGAAGTGCAAACGGGCAATGCACAATGCAACTGGTGATCACTTGCCAACCAATACCCAGCCTGTTCCCAACTAGCCATCCTGAAATACCAAGATCCCGCAATTGCAATCCCAGAAAAGAGAGAGAACCCCCTCCTTTAAAGATGATCCTCCTCTATATACTGAGCATGATGTTACATGATATGGAATATTCCGTTGGCTAATTTGGTTCCAGGGCTCTGGCTCTGCTCACTCCAAGCTTCTTGTACACCTGCTCACAGGCTGGACATGGGGAGCTGGAGAGTCCTTGATCTCTTAGCAACAACTGAAAACATTAGTGTATTATCAGCATGCTTCTCATACCAAATCCCATACTGAAACAAAATACAGCACTATTCTAGCTATTAAGAATAAAAATTAGCTCTATCCCAGCTGAAACAAGGACACCTACCCATTAAAATACAGATGCAATTTTTTTTTTTCTTCTCACTTACTGGAAGAGAAAAACTGTTTTCTGCTTTTATTTGAATACATTGGAAAGATACAAGCGTTACTCTGGTCAGATTATACATGTATTTAAAAGATATAGATCACATTATTGGATGTTGAATCAGGATTAAGGAAATTCAAAGATACAGTAATTAAAAATTAAATTTAAAAATAAAAATACAGAAAAAAAAGTGGAAAAGTAGTCAGGTTTTTTAAAGTACTGTCATCAGAAGTGCAAGTTGTGAAGAAACTCAGTTTACAAAATGTCATCAGTCCAAATATTTTGAAACACAAATATTAATCCAGCTATCATAGTGTCCACAGTATCATCATTATTCAAACTGTACTTGTTGTTTGGTGAACTTGCGAAGTTAAACTTAGACGTGAACTGGATTTGACACCCATATTTCAAAATTGCCTCTCTGATTTCATATATTTGTTTTAGTTGCTTAAAATTACATTGAGACCAGTTTGACACTTTTCACTTGTGAGCATATTTACTCAGAAGTACTTGTTATTCATCTGATTGCACTCATTTAGATGGTCACAGTCCTCCATGAAGCAGCTGGTTTTCTTGGATAATATATGTAAAAATATTAGAAAAAGGTGACATTCAGGTCTGTCTTCATCAATATTTCTTTATGATATTTCTGGATATAAATGTATTTCTTCATTATTTTTACCCAAGAGTCCTTCAGGCTGTCACCGTCCATTACCCTGGACAGACCTGGACACTAACCACTGTTTCTTTAGAAACTGATTTTTAATCAAATGTTTTAAAAATACAGTTCATTTGTTTCCACATTGAATAAAGAATTATCATGTCCATTTCTTTGTCATTTTGAATTTGTGCAAACTTTTGTATTAATTTAGAGAGCCCTCTTTTCTTGCCCATGGTCTGTCCACTCAGTTATCGTGAATTTCCTGTTTAATGATAAGAAATAAAAATGGCTTACTCCAGAGCTAGGGACAAGAACAGAAATTAGAGGAATGTAAGGGTGTTGTATTCCATTTGATTTTTATGACGGAGTCTCTGATTTCTTTGGGGGTGATTGCTCAATTTATGCTTTTACAAGATCTGAAATCAAGTGATTACTTTGAAAATATGTCTTGACAGATACAGCTGTGCAAAATGCAGGCTCCATCATTTCCTCACACCTATTATCTGTAGCTTGTTCTCTTACTAAGAAAAAACAGGGTATCTTCTGTTTAGATAATGATAATTTTTTTGACTCTCATCTTTTTTCAAGCAGAGACCATCGAATAGAGAAAATGGATCTATGTAACTAAAGACCTCCACCTCATGAAGCTCAATAATACAAAGCAGTGTATATGGTATGAAATACTCCAGTCAGGATTGAACATAACAGCTAAATTAAGACACTTAAGAACTTCTGAGACTTTAAAAAAATTTCTTATATTATTATTTGGCTACAATTAGCAATTTTAATAGTACTGCATTTTCCTTTAAAGCCTTATTATTGCCAACTTGCTGATGTTTTTTGGTTATGGCACTAATTAAAAGATACAGGTATTCTTCCTTCATTCAATAACTTGCAAGAAAAAGTGATTTAAACAGAGACACTTAGCATAGAAAACTCATAAACTTCCACCTAAATAAGCAGTTAGAGAACAGCAGATGTTTTTAGATTGCATTGGTAAATGGTGCAGTGTTATAGACCAATCAATACAGTTAATGCTAATTGTAATGCACTTTTGTCAAAATTATGCTTTTTCTTAAAGTTAATTTCTGATTGATTTCATTTTCCATAGAGTAATTCTGCAAACCTGGTGTCTTTTGCATTTCATGCCTGCTAATGTAAAGCTGGATTCATCTGTGTATTAATCTGGCTCAAGTATATTAAACCAGACTTCAACATGCTTGACGGAAAAGCATATCAGATATTTACAGAAAACTTGTTTTTTACTTTTTCATGGTATCACGTTAAGCAACTCAGTTTGGTATAAACCAAGCATCATTGAAGAAGTTTCGAATTCTGAAGTTCTTGAAATTCTAATCTCACGCACTTGTATAGTCACATAATGCTGTTGGTTTTGGAGGCTTAGCTGTTGAATTAGAAAGCAAATTGGATTTGTTGCTATAGAAAATAGCATGAATTTTTTGCCATTTGATATCTGAAATGCTTTAATTTAAAATATGTGTTTCTAATGTGGTGTTTAAGCTTTCTCATAAGATCTTTGGGACAAAAGCAGTGTTGTATTTTCGTTGTGCACAGTACCTGGGAGAGTGGAGCATTTTTCAGTATGAGAGTGCTGCCGCAATATCAATTGTAGCTGTTCTGTAAAGTAAAATGGTTGCTTTTTAAATAGGTCATTTTATCCTATTCCACTCTTCTGGTGTCTCAAATGCCATTTTGTAGGCCATTTTTTGTTCATAATACAATACAGTACAAAATGTGGTAATATAATAAAGGGGCTCTTCTGAAAGACAAAAAATCCCAAAAAGAGTCCTTGAGAAAACTGTGATAATGAAAGCAAAATATAATTAACTCATTGAAAATATTAAAGGGCTGTTATGCTTATGAAGTATCAATATTTTCCTCCATCTGCAACACTAAATGACTCACATACAGAAAACAAGTTTCTCATCCCAGTTACTCAAATTTAAAATAAATGCAGATGTAGTTAGTCTGGGCCTACATCAGTCTAATTCTTGGCCCGTTGATTTAGCACACCTGTATTTTATACGCACACTTTTATTTACATCTGCTTAGACAGCTCTCCTGCTATTAAAGTCTAACATTTCACAACTTGTATAACAGCACATTTGTTTTTTTTTCTGATAAATATTTCTTCAGAACACTTCGTTTTCTGTCCTCTTTTCTTGGAAGAAAATAGTATTATGCAAGTGCCTACATCCATACAGCAGTGACAGAAATAGAGAATATTGCTCTGACTTCAACATACTCCCTGAAAAATGAACTGGAAACATTCTCTTTGTAAGACTGCCAATCTGACTTCTTACGATTGCTTGTACAAACATTGGCTCTGACCAAGGAAGGCTCTTTCTCATACCCCCATCATCAGTTTGAAACCATCTCATTAGTCTACTGAGGTCAAAGATGGTCAAGATTTAAGAGAGCTGATTTGATCAACAGGCATTAGAGTTGTTCTTGCCTGGACAAGGCAGGAACCTTGTCCATCTTGCCTGGTGCACAAATACAGATTGTGTACTGACAGGCAGGTCATCTCTAAATTTCAAGATGAAGGAAAAGAAAGGTTCAGCTCAGATTTTCACCTGACTTTTAACACTGCGGCTCTTTGTGTTCCCTTCTGAAATCTTTCTTAATACATTCTGATACTATTTAGATTAAAAATGTCATTCACATTTAGATACAGTTAAACCTCCAGTGTCCCTTTTTGCTAGTGTTCAGTTATCACAAACATGGCTCTATTGACTAGGATGAAATAGGACTTTCTTATATTACTAGGATTACTGGTAAAATGACCCTCTGCTATTACTGGAATCGCCTCCCTTTGAAGTACTGAGAGATACAGTATAAAAGTTTCTGAATAGTTGAAATCTACAATACATTGATAGGTAATTTTTCTCTCTCTTGGGCTATACCAGACATTTTAAGCCAGAGGGGAGCTATTTTGTCCCACACCAAGACTTCTGGGCAGGTGAATATGTAGGGAATGACAGATGTCGAGTGAGATGCAATCATCCTGAGACAGTGTTTGCCTGGAAAGGTTCCAGCTTAGTCTTACTTTTTTAAAGCCTGAGATCATCAGACTTCAGACCAGGGCCAAACAGAGCTCCCTTCATTCTCAGACAGTAAGTGCAAGTCATTCTTCTTTTCATGTTTTCTCAGGCCATTCTATACCAGTCTATTCCTATGTAAAGTGTGTATTTGCCATGATCTTTTCTGGAATGGGGACAGATTCTGAGCACAGCTCCTTGATGTTACAATCAAGAATTTATCATTTCCTAATAACAAAGTTGATTTCTGTACTTTTCCTCAAGAAGATATTTTCTGAAGTATTTCAGGATTCAACAGAGATTAAATTAATCTAAAAATGATAGAATGTAATAGAGGATTACACTATCTCAGGGATGCAACTTCACAGCAGTCACTTCTTTTCAGACTCCAGGATTTTTCAAAAACCCTGAAATGTCTGCATTTTAAAAAAGTTTTCTGAAAGGGGTAAAGAAAACACACAGGGCATCGGTGACATTAAATCTTCATATGAATCTTTGTCTACTGTCTGATCATGGCAGTATGGTGACAAGCTGCTTCATTTTTGCCCAAGTAATTAAATATTATTCCAGCCTTTTCAAGCTCAACCCAATGATAGAGGGTTACATCTAGGAAGATAGCCTGTGTGGGAGCCTGTCAGAGATGCTTTGCTTGCTTCAAGAATATACAAGCACTCAGTTCACAGAAACATCTAACTAACCCTTTTTTTCCCAGCAGCAGCTTGTTACAGAGAAGTTTTGCCCACAATGTAGAAGGTGCTCATACCTGCTAGTGTTCCTGTTCCGGCCGAACCGGTCCAGGACTGCAAAATCCTCATGAAAGTATTTTCTATGAAGGTTCCCTGAGGAAAGTTGGTAGGAAGACTTTTGACAGTGTCAGCCTCCTCTTTTGTTTCTTTACAGATATACATGTCTCTCACAGTTGGAATTCCGGAGTTCAAAAATAAAGTAATAGTAGGAGAAACTGACATTAATCTCCGTGGGCTCCATTAACTCAACTACTTGCTTAGTCTCTAATGTGTGATAGCAGGGTGCAAGAGACGTTGCTATAGTGTTAGCTTGGCTTCCTGTGTATCTTTTAGTCTTATCAGCTATGCAGAAATGCCAACATAACTCAAAAGTAATTGTTGTGCTGCGATAATCAGAATTGCTGCATTTGTCAGCTCATTAGGAAGGCAAATATATCTCATTTACAAAGGTACTTTTTGGCTGATGATTAAAGTACAGGACTGAAAGTCTGTTAACAAAGATCATGTTTCCATCTCTGTAGTCTTCGGGGCTTTTCTGTATGCCTTTTTTTTTAATTTCTGTGAAAACTTTGATTAATCATACTGTGCCTCAGTTTCCTTTCAGGTACCAGGAAGATAATATTTTGGAAGCTCTTGATTGACAAATACAACGTTTGTCAGGTGTTTTGAGGTGTTTAGATAAAAGGTTCTCTTAAAATGGAAATTACAGAGGTAAGCATGATTGAGGTAGAAATGCCCTATTTCTATTTTGGTGTCAGCAGCTGCCAGTCTTTTAACTGATTTTTTATGAAAGCCTGTCTGGTAGCACTGGCTAACGTTCTGTTTCATTTCATTTATGGGGAGAGAGCCTTGTTTTACGAGGAAGCCATTGATTTATTTCCCTTATCCCAAAGGAAACATTTTTATGCGGTGTTTAAGGAACACTGTAAGTGGGACATATAATACATATCATATATGAGCAGTCTGGGTAAAGTATTGATATTCTTGAGGTAACTCTGTTTCATGGAGGTAAAATTCAGCTGATTAGGGTCAACTAGTTAATGTTTAAACTCGAGTACTTAAAGCTCCAAGTATGCTAAATCTCTACCTAGCTATACTTCAGTCAAAAGTCATTGTAAAGATGACCTCAAGATATACATTTATAGTATAAATGTATAAATAAATATATACAAAAATGTATAAATACATTTTATAATTTATAATTTATAATTTACAAAAATGTATAAATACATTTTATAATTTTTATATTTTTACAAAATACAAAAAATGTATAAATAAATATATACATTTATAGTATAAATGTATACATATATAGTCTTTGTCCCTCTTGAGCCATCCCCTTTCTCAGGTCATCAGCTATCACCTTTGTTGGGTGGGATCCTCTTTCTCCCTCCACAAGAGAGATTTAGGGAGGAAGCTGTTCGGTAATTCCCTCTTTCCAACTTATCCATTATGAGTTTAGCTTGCTGTTTGCAGCTCTGCACACACACTGCAGGAATAAGAGAAGTGTGTCAGGGTGCTTGGTAGTCAGAGATTTTACATTATCGTCTGCCCTCATACTATCTTCTGTTTCGTGTGTAGATTCCTTTGGCGTTACCCCAACACAAATAAAAATGAATATACCTACAGTAAGTCTTGGAAAACTAAAAAAAAGGCAGATATTTTAAGTGGGATGTCTTCATTAGGCCTCAGGAATGAACTCTAAAAATGAAGAGTTTACACAGCATTAGAGGGAAAAATGTAGACTAGTCTTAGCCTGTTTTATCAGAGGCTTTTTCATCATATCTGCATGATGTTGGGAGAGGTTGGTGATGGGAGGAAGCTATTAATTTTGTATTCTTTTTACTGCATCATGTCTATTTTTGAAAAATCACCTTTGATTTTGTGCATTACATTGAATAAACAATTATAATTTATTAACCAAAACCTTTTCCATCAATCCACAATGATGAGTATATAAGTGTGCATGCTTGTGTGTACCCAGTCTTCTAGCTACAAATAAAACAGACTTACAGCTTCTGCAGGGATGAGTTCTATCTATGTATTTCATGTGTTTTCTAGCTAGAGGTCAACACATTGTAGGAATAAGTCAGTAGGCCATCCCACGTGTTTGCAGGTCATATTGACTTTTCATTGTCGTATTTGAAAGGTGATAAGTAATATTTACAGTATTAACTTTAAATTGTCTGTTGAATATCACTGTCTATAATAATTACTGTCAGTTAGCAATGTCTCATGGAATGCAGCTAGTGATTTCCTAATAATTATCATAAAACCTTATAATCTACTTTTGTATCCCTAGAGTTTATCAGGGAGGTGTTCAATTCTTAGGAATCTGACTTAACCTCTAAAAATGAGGTAGGCTAAGTGTCCAAGAACACTTGAAGACCATTATTATCTCAAAGCAAGCAAGGAAAAAAGTAGCTTTATCAGCAGCAGAGATAAGGAAGTCTGGTATCCAAAGGAGTTTGGTCTTCTCATTGAAATATTTGATCTAATTCAACTGAAGCTTTTTGCTAATTGGAACATTCCTAACACGCTTTTTTTCACTGCAGAAATTCACTGTTGTTGAGTAATACCTGCAGTTTTTCCCTTGGAGGAGAGGGGATAGGAATGGAGATCCTTCTTTACTTAGTCACTTATTTCTGTAAGTAAGATTTTGCTGAAATACGTGACTGTATTAAAAAATTGTAAGAGGAAAGCTAGAAAGATGTACGTACGTGTATACTTATAGTTGCACACATTTTGACCCTAATCACCCTGTAACTTCAGGAATCTGGGCTAAAAATTAAACCTCCAGCATTAACAAAAAGTGTTCTAAAGCAACAATAAGGTCGTTTTGATGAGAATATGCCTAACATGTTTCTTGCAATCTCTGCTGAAAAGCTTTAAATTAGTGTGAAGATAGAAAGCACTCTCACCTTCCATTGTCCTTCCTTGCCTTGAGAGCACACAAGACCACACAAGAGAAGATGTGGTCAAGTACTCCCATTTTACCAGGCCTTGTTCAGAGGCGAAAAAGTGTAAGAGTCTGTTGTTAGTCTATTTTGCTTCTACAAATTCTAGTAGGAAAAGTCAGCACTGTTATGAAATTCATTATAATCACAATTGTCAGTGTGTCTGGAGTAGCTGTGGAAACTGTTGAGTCCTCTAGGGGATGTTTATTTCAGTTGTTTCATTTGTTCTAGCTACTCAGATTGTCCCTTGTCTGGAATTCTTTCTCTATTTGCTGCACCTTCGGAGCAAATACATATCTCAGAGTCTTAACAGCTGACAGCTCTCTTGGGCTTAACAGAAGAAACATATTTTTTCTCCCCCACGCCCCACCCTGTGAATAACTTAAATGCAGTGATATGCTCTCTTGGGCTTTCGTGTTTCTATCTATATATAAATAAACCAGATGCAAGTTCTTTAGAGCAGGGTTCCTGTCATTTTGCATTTGTCTGTAAAGTACCTTAGCATTTATCTTTGGAATTAAACAAACCATTCAGTCTTATATCTGATAAAGCACAGCAAATAACAATGATTAATCAAAATAATTGTAATCTTCAACCTAGCTTTAAGAAATATCTACAGCTGTCTCAGGATTACTAAAACCTGTTTCTTCTTTCCATGTAAATGAGTTATTCAGAGATACTAATTTTAAATCACCCATGATTTTCAAACAATTTTTTGTAGCTTTTTTTAATGTCTTGCTTCAGAACTATCCACGCTGTTCTTGTAACCCTAGTGAATAGGTGGATTTTTTATTTTTGGTCAGTGAGAGATGTATTTCAGTGGTATATGCTGATACCTCTCTGGGATGTATAGGATTTCATGTTTAGTTATACTATTCAGTTGCAGGGATTTCTTTGAGGACTTCTATCTTCAGGCAGTAAACAGAGACTGTCAGTATTTCCGTACTAGCCCCTGAAAGTGTTAAGAAAGAATGCCACCTGATTTTTTATTTTTGTCAAGTTGTTACATGGCCATATTTCCCTCTAATACATCAAAGCAAAAACTTACAAGAATTGCAGAATGCTGAAATTCATATATCTAAAAAGAGTATTTAGCTCAGTTTGGAAGGGACAACCTGATTTTGCTAGTACATTCTCTAGTAAAAATGCCATGACCTTCTGAACATGAAAGTGATGTAACCAGAGACAAAATGTGCATTCATAAAGCTTCGGTTGGGTATCATTTCCAGCTTTTGCCTGACAGCTCCATATCATATGAGTAAGTCCTTACAGGTGAATACACTAATGTTGTTCACAGTCCAGCCCATATCTGTGACAAATTGAGAACAAGGCTACTTTTGCCCACCCAAAACCTGAGGGCAGAACCAAATCTCTTAGTGACTGGCAACACCATATATTCTCCAGATCATGCCAAGCATGCTGACTACAAAGGCTAAATTTCAAATTTCATTTCCAACTAGTAGACTCAAAATCAGCGCTTTAATATATATAATTCTTGAGATATTGTCTCTTTTGTTAGACTATTCTTCCAGACAGATCCAAGTACTGTTCTAAGACACATGGCCCTCAAAAATGCAGTCTTTGTCTAAGTAAAATCAGGGAAGATTATTCTGTTGGCTAAAGATCCAAGTCCAGTCCTCAGGAAGAAAGGCATAACTTCTTATTTATTGACAACTGCTTAGCAGCATAACTCATATCATATTCTCATCAGTATGGGAATCCATCAACTTATATATTTTGAAAATATGTAAATTATATATTTTGAATATATATGATATACGTTACATATGTAATTATATATATGGAATATATATAACTCCTGGAATGCATTCCTGGAATGCATTAATGATAATTTCCTTCTCCAAGTAATAGAGGAGCCAATGAAACAAGGTGCTGTGCTGGACCATGTTCTCACCAAAAAGGATGGACCACCAGGGAGTGTGAATCCCACGGGCAGCCCTGGCTGCAATGACCATGAAATGGTGGAGTTCAGGATCCTTAGGGCAGCAAGGAGAGTGCACAACAAACTCTCTACCCTGGGCTTGAGGACAGCATGCCTTGGCCTCTTCAGGGATCTGCTTGGCAGAGTCCCATGGGATAAAGCCCTGGAGAGAAGTGTGGCCCAAGGAAGTGGGCCACTCACCTCCTCCAAGCTCAGGAGCGATGTATCTTGGTGAAGAGAAAGTCAAGTAAGAACATCAGGAGGCCTGCATGGGTGAACAAGGAGCTTCTGGACAAGCTCAAACACAAAAAGAAAGCCTACATAGACTGGAAACAAGGACAGGTAGCCTGGGAGGAGTACAGAGAAGCTGTCTTAGTAGCCAGGGATCAGGATAGGAAAACCTGATAGAATTAAAACTGACCAGAGACATCAGGAACAACAAGAAAATCTTCTGTAGGTACATTGGTGGTAAAAGAAAGACTAGGGAAAATGTGGGCCCTCTCCAAAGGAAATGGGAGACCTGGTTACCCAGAACATGAAGGTGGCTTGAAGTACTCAATGACTTTTGTGCCTCAGTCTTCATGGACAAGTGCTGCAGCCATACCACACAAGTCACAGAAGGCAAAGGCAGGGACTGGGAGAATGAGGAACCTCCCACTGTAGGAGATCAGGTTTGAGACCATCTAAGGAATGTGAAGGTGCACGAGTCCATGGGACCTGGTGAGATGCATCTGCAGGTCCTGAGGGAACTGGTTGTTGAAGTAGCTAAGACACTATCCATCATATTAGAGAAGTCGTGGCAGTCTGATGAAGCTCCCACTGATTGGAAAAGGGGAAACATAACTCCTATTTTTAAAAAGGGGACAAAATAAGACCTGGGGAACTACAGGCCAGTCAGTCTCATATCTGTGCCCAGTAAGATCATGGAGTGGAAATGGACAGTTTACATCAAATTTTATGTGTAAGCTCTCATATTAATTTTTCGAGTACTAATATCCCCTGATTTAGATGAGCCAAAGATGAACAATGATCTAGAAATAAAATGGAGATTGATATCCAAGGACTAGTGTTTGCGGTTATTAGGTGAAGTTTTTCAGACTGTTATATTTTACTTGTGTAGAGCATTGTTTGACTGAAGGCAGCGAATTTGAATGAATCTGGACATACAAATTAAAAGGAGATGGTTTTGGGGGGTTTTTTTGCTGTCAGTGGCTGGCAAAGCTGGCTGCATTCCAGCATGTGAGCAGACTTCAGTGTGCATTATCAATTTAGGTATTTCTCCGGTAACAATGTTTAATTTTCTGCTTGAGGGCAGAGCTTCAGTTTTCAAGTTGCTGTTCACCGGTTTAGCATGACAGGTGGCGTGTTCAGGCTCCTGTCTAAATGTGTGGTCTCTGCAATTGTCCCAAGTCTTCATTGCCTGTAGAGTTATTAGGCCAGGTTATAGCTACACAGGTGGTTATCCAGCCTGACAGCCCAAGGGGATCATGTGGACTACCCTGAGGGACCTGGGAGTCACCACATCCCTCTCTCATCAGTCTGCCTTCCGCATGGTGTGACCACATGAACGTTCTTGTACCAAGCTCAGTCATGTGCCCACTTCTCCCACTGCCTCCTGCCAGCCCCAGGGCATGAGGTACAGCTAAGAGAGTGGCAAAATAAGTTCAGATATGCAGAGACCTGCTCTCACCCTCTCGCTCCCTCTCTCAGTATAGGACCTAGTGATAGCACATTTGGTTAAGTACTGCTGATGAGGTCCCTAGACCTTTCAATCATGGGGTTGTCTTGGTAAGACCCAGCTGAAGAATTCCAAGGCAGAAGTATGACATGAACCAAGAGTGGAATGATGAGAGGCCCTCTGCTCTGTCTTGCTCCTTGGACCTCTTTTTATTCTTCTATTTTTATTTGACTACATTAGCTGGAACTTTTGTGTGCACTGCTGGGAAGAAGAAAGGGAGGGTATAGACTGTAACATCTTAGGTAGAGGCTTTTCCCAGAAACACTTTTTAAAGTATTTTTTTGAGAACCCCAAGGCAGCAAAATTCAGCTTTGCCTACAGAGCTGAGAAGTCTTGAACCAGGTATGCCAACTGATAAAATCTATAGTTTCTGCCAAGCAAACAGAGTAGGTTAGTTAGTATTTCCATTTATTTTCAAGCTTTTCAGTTTGCTCCTGCAGATCATAGGATAAAAATCTTTATAACAATCTCATTGATTTGCACTTTTAAATCCTGTTCTCAGAAGTAATTTAGGAACAAAACAACATTAACTGTCAAGAAGACTTATGATTCGAAATGTCTGCCCCTTTTAAAAATAGGCTTTAGCTTCTAAACCTGATATATTTTGGAAATCTAAACTAGGCAGAACAGAGTACAAGACATTTTTGGAGAAAGAACAGATTTTAAAGACTACAAGATAAATGTATTGATAAATATGTATGGTAACTATCCAAAAGCATTTTAGGGTTTTTTACAGTTGTCTGTGGAAATGCTTTCATTTTTTGAAAAAGAACATAAAGTAAGTGCTTATCAAGTAAATAATAACCCGTGCTTAGGACCCTTAAACATTGAAACAGAAAAATCATCTATTACTGAAAATGTTGATCAGCAATTAGCTCTGAGCACTTTTTCTGCTCTATGTATGTCTTTGCTACAGTTACTGAAACTATGCCTACCCAGGGTCTATGGAAAGAGTAGAGTAGGGCTGATGGTTGGACTCAATGATCCCAAGGGTCTTTTACAATATGAATGATTCTGTGAAATAACAACTAACCATCCGCCACAGAGAGGACTTTTTTAAGGAAAAAAAACAGGCTTCTTTTTATTCTTTTCATTTAGCTCAAAGACTCTGGATAAATATGGGGAAGAGATATGTCTCTATCTTCTCTGTGTAATTTTCAACAGTTTCCACAATTTTTTTCCACTGAAAAAATGGCATTACAAAAGAAAGTCTCTGGTTTTCATAACAAATTCAGCAACAAAGACTCAGAAAGTAAAATCCTTCTTTGTCCTGCATAACCTATAGTGTGTGCACTAACGTGTCTGTTATCAGTACTGTGCACTTTGTGACTGCAAACAATAATACAATCAAGTTTTCATTTATATTAATGTGACTAAGCTCTGTGTTTGATCATGTTAAAAGATACACACCTTCTAAATGTAATTCCCATATATTAATATATTACCTACAAAAGGCCATTGTTTACACAGTGTGACTCACATGAGGATTCTGAATGAAAATTTATCAGTGGGATTGGCAAATATTCTCATTTAGTTTTAGATTAGATTTTTTTAAAAACAAAATTCACATGAAATCTGTAAATTACCATCAGCAGATTTACCATCAGCATCACAAGACAGAAGTCACTGTTATTTATAAAGCCAAATCCCACAATCCTATTCAAGAATACATTATTATTCAATGAACACTGAACTTTGCATTCCTCTTATGGAGAAATCGCCTCCTTTATGCATGGAGAACTTTGGCAAAATAAAACGCAGATCTCGGCTCTGTGGCCCATCATGATCTCTATATTATGATTAGGGCTGTGCTGATAATTGATTTTCCAGCAGCTGATATTCATAAAGCTGAAAGTAGCCAACAGGTTTTTCCCTGGTAAAGCAGTGGTTAATGAACATTCTCAAAATGCAGAAAACCTGGCTCAGTTTCTTCCTTTGCTTGGAGGGACTTAAACTCTCATTTCCCATAGAGGTCCATTTTGCATTTGTTGTTAATTGAACATGAACTGGAACAAAGTCTTAGATGCAACTCTTCATGTGCTGAAATGTCCTACTCTCTGTTACCATAATCTTGTATTTTTCCTCACCAGACAATTTTTTCTAAGATACTGCCACTGTCTTCAAACCCCTTCAAAGAAAAGAAGAAATTTAACCTAGGTCTAACCACATCCTAAATAATTGTGTTCCCCACTGAGGTATGAGGTAGAAGGGGATTATATGCAGATACATATTGACATCTAGCTCTTCTGAGAATATAGGAAATTGCATTCTTCTGGATATATCCTTATGATTTCTTTTCACACAGCATAGATGTTAAATTAGTAGTAATTGGAGCCCTGTAGTAAATTGGAGCTCTGTTGCCATTTACTTCAAAAATGTATCTGAGTGGCATTTTATATTAATGTCACTTGGCAGAGAATGAAAATGTACTGATCTGATTGTTTATCAATACCCTGTAAACCTCCATATACAGGTAGAGATTAAACTGCCTGCTCAGAGAGAGGTATAAGAGGTTTAAGAGGTAAAACTAGGAGAACAGAGAAAGCTATGGGAGATGGAAACGATGCAGCCTTATGCTATGGAGTTTCTCTCTAGAGAAGTTAGTTATGGAGGAGTGTCTAGCTAGGCTGGGAAATTTTAGTCTGCCATCTAGAATGGTTTTGGAGAAGATAATGAAGACTTAAAGATGGCAGGATTCACCAGGAATGAAGAAGAATAATAAGTTGTTACCAGCAGTAGTCTAGGAGTCTCTGACAAAGAAAGGGATGCATAAACTGAAGGAAGCAGATTGCATGTACTGGGCTGACTGGAATATATCAAAGATTCAAGGAAAATTTACTTTGAGGGAGAAGGGGAATATCCAGAGAAGGTTATTTTATTTTTAACTCTCTGCTCTGCATGTGTGCACCTTTGAAAAAGAGAGTGCTTTGTTCTGAAAAAGCCTTTCTGAAAAAGCTTCAGTCAGCCACAAATCCCTGAAGGAAGAAGGGTTCACAGATGCCAGATGCACTTGTCATGCTACCAGAGTGGAGAAATGGGAATGTCTGGCCAGTGATCCATTTCAGCTTTCATCTTTTGAGAGTGGCCTGGTCACTGACTACATGGAAAAAAGATGGTAACAGTCCAAAGGGAAGCTCTCCCAAACATGATGATGTTGAGTGCTGTTCGGTGACCGTCTTTAGCTAGCAACAAAGACAGCTGAAGAAATCTCTGTCCCCAGGCACTTGTTCTACAGCTTACTAGCTCATCAGTTTTGCAAACATTATTTTTACAGGGGATACACTGTAGCCTTGAGCAGAAAAGCCATCATGCTGAAAAGAAACCAACCAACCTGGACTGGGAACCTCTTTAAATCTCAGCTGATGGCGTCCTGACCCCCATGTCAGCACAACCACTCAGACACACTGACATTACAAAGAGGGAGACAGACTGCAGTGTTAAGCTCTGAGGGAACAGCTACAGATGGGGAATGGGGTGGCACCCTTTCAGCCTGCTCAGCTAGTGTGGTTTACGCACCCCTGTGATGCTCACGTTGCTAACAACATGCACTGGGGCTGGTCATGTAATGCAAATTTTTCCATGTGTTTCTAAGTTACAGTATGCATTGGTTGACAGTTTGTCATAGATTTGGGAAGATAGGGTTAAATGAGCATGGGATCAATGTGGACACAGCTTGGATTAGTCAAGAAAGTGAAGGTGTTTTCTGAAAGTATATAATACTCCTGAATTCTTGCTTGCATACCACAAATCAACATTTGTTACAGAAAATCTCAGAATAAGAGAGCCAATTAACTTGGAGGTAATTAAAATCTTATTCTTATCCATGAGTAGGGGAATGACCTGGGATGGACCTTTTATATTATATGAAATACAACATAAAACCACCGAAGCAATATCAGATGACTCTGACAACATATTATATGGTGCCACCACACTGCTGAAAAAACACTGACATTTTTTTAAAGGGAATGTTGTGGTGCAGTTTTCCATGAGATACTGATTAATATGCTATTGAGTCTATAAATAAGGTGCCAACAAATGACAGTTGTGACAGCATTTCTGCACTTTGCTAGGATGGGACTGAGATCAGTAACTCGGTTCACACAGGCCAGTTATCTACTACCTAAGAGTAATGAATGGTGAAAGGCAGGATATGAGTTGCTATTTAGAGAGAAAGTGTTCAGAAAAAAGGACAAGATGAGAATTTCCTCATACAACTTTAGACGTGTTACAAACATATTCAGACAGAAAAATGGGAGAAGTGTCTAAGTGCAAAACAAGCAATAAATCCAAAGATAATAAAAAGTAGTGACTGACAGTCCAAGGCCACACACCACATTACACCACGTGCACAAAAAAAAAAAAAAAAAAAAAAAAAAGAGAGAAAAATAAAACCCAAACAAGCCTCTGATCGTCGGTTTAGGCTTAATTTAGTTAGTCCTGTAGGTCTGTGTCTTTTCTTATTCAAGTCCCTTTTTGATACAGCCTCAATTGATTTATAATTGAGTATATAAATAACAAAGTAACTTTAACTTTTTTTTCATGTATTCTGGATGGAATTCTAATTTTGAAATATATTTATGGACCTCTCAGAGGTTTGTACCATAGAAACAGTGAGGCTGCAGAAGAAATGTTGGTGGAATTAGAGGAATCATTTAATGAATGAGGTCCCTGGAATGCTCTGCTTTGGGAATAACTCAAACACATGGGTTTGAGTAGGCACCACTCTGTGTGCAGTTTGTAATTACTAAACTCCATTTTTTCCTAGGAGATTAATGAAAGTCCATGCAGGTTTTTTGTCTCTATTACAAGTAATGAAACGGGATAGCTTTCTTAAAATTACAACATATAGTAGGAAATAGAAAGCCAGTGGAGACTATAAGCGAAACAAATCTCACACAAATTATTGAGATAGACTGTTGAAAATAGTATCTTCAGTATCCCAGAAAGTGGTTTGTAACTACTGTTATGTGTTAAGATTTTTGCAGCAATTGTTTGTCCTAACCAATGCTAGTTTATAAAAAGACTTACTCATGTTTCAACAGTCTATACCGATAATATGTGTGAGACTTATTTTGCTTTATTTTTTTCCCTGAGCCTTGTCTTCTCCAGGCCAAACTTCCTCATCTCTCTCAGCATCTCCTCATAGGACAGATGCTCCAGTCCCTTAATTACGTCCATGGCCCTTCACTGGACTTGCTCCAGCATTTCTATGTCAGTCTTGTTCTGGGGAGGCCAGCACTGGACCCAGCACTCCAGGTATGTCTCACCAGAGCTGGACAGAGGGGAAGGATCACCGTCTCTCCGTAAGTTGCCAATGTTCTTCTTGCCTTGAGGGTCTTCTTTGGCTTCCTTGTTACTTAAAAAACCCACCCTTTCTGTTGACAGGTCTTTAAGAAAAAATATCTTTTATGCAATTATCAGGAACAATAACTTGTAAACTGTAATGGAATGTAGACACAGAATACCAGTTTAGGAATTGTCATACAGAGGATATTGACATTGATTAATTTTGGGTGCCTGTTAGTCTGCAATACATAGTAGCTAGTATCAATTGCTTGTAGGATACCAAATGCTGGTAGGACATCATATGGTTCCTAATATGTTTTCTCCTTAGATGTCAGTCCTGAAACTTTAAATTTCACTTTTTTATTTTTGTTTGGTTTTGCTGCTTGACATTACAGATGGACAATTTTATTAATAGGATTATGTGTGGACTTCCTTGAATTTTACTAGTTTATTAATCTCAAGAGTGCCCTATGACAATCCATTCCACAGACTGGTCACAGTTTTTTGTTTTGCCTACTCAATCAATCTGTTCTTCTTTATTCATATTTGGATTTGCTGTCTTTTAGTGTATCTGGATGTCATTTTGTCTTATTCTGAGAAAAGAAGAAAGAAGATAGCAATTATCTTTCTTTACACTATTCATTATTTACACTCTTTATTATTTCTTGCATCCCTTGTGATTTAGATGCTTTTACACGAAAAATTCTATTCTCTTTCTGAGATCTTTTCTTGTACGAATCATTCTTGTTGCCTTAAGGGCTTTGTTTTTGCAAATGATGGCAGCAGAATAATTTTATGGCATTTTAGCTTTATGCTTAATGGTTGTATATCAAAGTATATAATCACTTATGTCTGATGATTGATTGATTACTGTTCTGCTGTAAACATGAACACAGGTATCTTTCTTTATATTTCATTTGAAAAAAGTGAAATTGGGGACAATTTTCCTTTTGTTAAAGAAATACAAAACCTGTTTGCCTGCTTTTTTTATTTCTTACCTTTCCTAAGCAAAAATCCCATTCTGCTCTTTGTGCTTTCCTTGCTGTTTACCAGAGGGACATCAATTAAAAAGATCAGGCATTATGAAAAGTCATTATTGCTTAAAGACTTTAAAATCCATGCTTTTGTGACTCCCTTGTTACCTATTTTCATATAACCTCTTCCAAATTCGCTAAGCTGATATGAAGTGAGATAAATTAGATCATTTGTAGCCTAGTTTTTACTGCCAAATTCAGATCAGTAGTCTGTGTGCTTCACTGTGCAGAGCATGGCATCGTATACCGGATTCTCTTGGAGGATGAAATCTCAGATTTACTCTCAGTCCAGACAGTTATTTTGCTTCCCCGGTGTACTTCATAGTCATTGCTTTCCTCATTTTCTTTCTACGATAGTCAACACTTACCTCCCATGTGCTGGTTCTGTCCAGTACTTTCTGTGCCTCAGAAAATGCCAGCAGGCTTGATTGCAGTGTCCTATATCTCTTCACATAATTTTAAAAATACATACTTGAGAATGCGCCTGCAGATTCTCTCTGTTTCATAGCAATGGCAAGTTACTTCATTGCACTCATAGTATTTATTTACAGGGAAGGTAGGAATTCATTCATCTTATATGGCAATCTTGGTGAAATCTCGTTGAAATATTACTTTGACTTATTTTGTGTTAAATAGTGAGTTCCCATTTGAGACTCACACAGGGAAGGACATTTGTGCTTGTGTGAACTGTGATTGGTTCAGTAGTGAAATAAGGGCTTGATTCTGCTGTCTATAGACCTCAGTTTTGGACTTACATATTTTCTTCTTTTAAGAAATATGTATATTGTAGGGTTCATTTCTGCCTGTAGCACTCTTTGAAGGAGTGTCATTTCTACAATGAAAAGCGGAGTTTTAGGAGAGAAAAATTCATTTGAATTTTTATCTGAACTTTCCAAGCTACAGTGGTTTTGAACAGAATCTGCCTTTAAAAATGCCCCCAAGTTTGGCTTTGTAACAGTTGACAAGATTTTGAATGGGAGAAAAAAACCTGTTGTACATCAAATTGTTCCTCCAAAACCTGCCAAATGTAGTTTTGGAGAGCAAGGTTGGGATTACATTAGGAGTCCTGGCAAGCTGCTGCGTATGCTTATTACTTTGGAAAATCTGGTAACTTCTATCTCAGTTCAGAATTCAGGACAGCGACAAAGCTGCAATTGTTTACAGAGACCTGGTCCTAGGCTCTGTTTGCCCCAGACTTCATTGACCTGCCTAAAATGCTAAGTCTAGTTTTACTTACAAGGCTCCTGTCTGCTTCCAAAGGTGCTCCAGGGATTTGGTGTGAATGGATCATCTTGTTTTGAAAGGATGTTAAAGCTTAATTGATAGAAAGTCTTCCATGAGTTGTCTTGCAGTGTGTGTGTTGAGCAGCTGTTTTAAGGTAGGTGGATCATGGCTGCAGAGGACACAGTCTGGAGGTGCATCGCACTTGAAGAAGTAAGTGCTGCTACTATTAGGTTTCTTCATTAGGGACTGATCCACACATAAAAAATGAAGGATTTAAAAACAGGATTAGGAATCACAAAATGATGAACAGTGTTCATGCAGACCAGCTGTTCCACCACAAGCCAGCTGTAGTTCACTGGCCACATAAGCAGAGACAGTGAAGGAAGTGGAGGAGGTATTCCCATTGTGCTGGACTTAACCTGTTTTACAAGGGTGTTATCACAGCTACAGTACTGAAGCAGTACTATGTGGCTGTACTCATGTAATAATACAGAAAATAAAATTTTATTTTAAAATTACTTTAAAAATAAAATTATGATTGTGTTTCTGTGTATTTCTGTCTTTTTTTCAGCTTTTGGAGTATGTTTAGATTGTCTTCACACACAGACTGTGAACCTGCTCTCAAGTTAGGGCTGAAGCACTGAAAAATCACCAAGAGTGATTCAGGACTGTGTAGAGCTGTACAGACCAGAGTTATAAAATGCCACCCTATGTGATGTAAATTCTCAAAATTGCCTTTTCTGGGAATAAGAGTATGTAGCTGTCATTTGTTTATCATCATGAATTCAGGGGAAGATGGATACTCACTTCAACCAAGTCACCTGAAAAAAACCTCCAAAACATAGGCTATATATTGATATTACATCTAACTTCATCTGAGGAGGTGGAGCACAATTTATGCCTTCAGAAATCAGCAAGTGAAACATACCCAGGAAACAGGGAACCCTCATTGTAACCTTCATTCAGCCTAAACCAGCTTGACCACCAGTGTCTAACTATTCATGAGAATTCTCTGACTTCAAGATCATTTTTGAGTGAGAAGACTTAAAATTTCTCCTTTGAATGTGGGCAACAGTATTGCCAGGCGTACAAGAGTCCTGTGGGTAATAGGCAAAACGCCCCCATCAACCAAAGAAACAAAACCCCAAAACAGCAACAAAAAACTAAACAAAACACAACACCACCACCCACCCCAAAAAAAAAGATGGGGAAGACCTTCTTTAGCTTTGTGTCTAGAGAATCTATCTAATATGTTAAAAATCATCTCACAAGTTTATGTGTTACACTTATGTTAGTCCATAGCTAGATAGAATGAAACAAGGAGCAGACCCCAAAATCCCCCTGTCTAGGGGGGTCCCCCCACCAGTTAAGACTGGATTGCCTTTCCCTGTCCACTGGCAGATCTACTGCCTTTTGCAATGCTGACTGTAGAGAAGTCCAGCCACAATCCCCTAGTGACTAAACCTCTGGGGGAACCTTCTTTCTTTTGAGTTAAGTTTAGAGTCTGAGGGCCTCACCATCTTCTTGGAAGTGAGACCTGTGCACAGAGTGTCTACTCCTGTCACAGTGCTCTTTTCCCCTGTCTGCAAAGAGGGCTAATGACACTGAATCCTGATTAAAGAGGTGGTAGGAACTGGAATGACAGACGCAGTTCCTCAGCCCCATCTCCTCTTCTCTCTCTCCCTTACTCTACTTTTTCATGTAGCTGCTGTGGACTGAGCAGCTGGCAACAGCACTCTGTCTCTCTCTTTTTCTGTCCCTGTCCTTTCTGTGACTGACACCCCACAGCAGGCAACAGAGTTGATGGGCTGGAGATGCTGTGAGGACTAACAGGAAGGAGAGGTGGGGCTGTGCTACCAACAGCAGCAGAGGAACATCCCGCAAGACTCAGAAAATACAGAAAAGGGAATAGCCTAGATTGTGATAGTTTCTGCATTATTCTGGCTGCAGGATTCAGAGAATTTCAGTGAGATAACTTCTTCTGTGAAATGAACTGTGGGATCCTCGTCCAGCGTGTAAGCTATGTCCTGATTTTGGCTGGGATACAGTTAATTTTCTTCCTAGTAGCTGGTACAATGCTGTGTTTTGGATTTAGAATAATGTTGATAACACACTGATGTTTTAGTTATTGATAAGTAGCGCTTATCCTAAGTCAAGGACTTTTCAGTTTCCCGTGCTCTGCTGCAAGGAGATGCACAAGAAGGTGGGAGGGGGCATAGCCAGAATAGCTGACCTGAACTAGCCAAAGGATATTCCATACTATAGAACGTCATGCTCAGTATATAAACTGGGGGGAGGTGGCCACGGCTAGGGCCGACTGCTGCCTGGGGACTGGCTGAGTATTGGTCAGCAGGTGGTGAACAATTACATTGTGCATCACTTGTCTTTCTTGGGTTTTATTTCTCTCTCTTTTTGTTATCTTCCCTTCATTACAATCACTATTAGTATTATTACATTTGATTTTATTTCAATTAGCAAACTGTTCTTATCTCAAATCACGAGTTTTACTTTTTTTTTTTTTTTTCCCGATTCTCCTCCCCATTTGACCGGGGGTGGGAAGGAGTGAGGAAGTGGCTGTGAGGTGCTTAGTTGCTGGGCTTAAACCATGACTGCTATCACTGCAGACACACCAGCTCCACATTTGAGGTATATTGTGCTGTGCTGAACAGAGCTCACCAGTGACATGGTGGTCGATAGGGAAAAGCAGCAAGAAAATCATTGGTATAAAGGAAATATTGTAAATTAATCTGTGCTCTTCAGAAATAAGAGTATTCTTGCACAGTAGCTGCTAGAAGAGAATGTGATCTGTGCAGTTCTGCTTTGGTAGCAACACTGGAGACAGCACTGGAAAACTTAAGCTTTACAATGTCTGTTCACAGCAGGTCAAACTGAAACAAATAGACAAAATGGGCAGACTGGCTGACAAGAATTCATGCTTCTGAGGAGATCATCCACCACAGATTCTGAAACCAAAATTAATGTCCCAAATGCCTAAAGACTGGACACTTGCAGGAGAGCAAGAAGAAAAGCAAAAATATCTTTTGAACACTTTCTAAAGCCAGGTTGGAAGAGAAATAAATCAGATAGCTTTGAGGAAAATGAAATGCATGTGTTGTGTTGCTCAGAGAAGATGGACGTGAGGCATTACCATGTGCCAGTGAAGCTGAACGATCTCCATAAGAGATGTGAGATGCTATGATCTGTAAAGATGCACTGTAACAGTGCAGAGCAGGACTGAAAACTCTAGTAAATAGGCACCCTCCACTCTTTCTATGTATGTTAGAAGGCTTGGTGACACATGCCAAATTCTGTGCTTTCCCCTGTGTAACAAAAGGCAAAAGAAAAACATATCTATCTTGCTATTACAAGGGGAAAGGCAGAGATCAGTTGCAAGAATGAGAATTGAACTGGGATCTTGTTTGCACCTGCGGTCTGAAAAGCATCAGTGCCAGCTCATCGATTTGTTCAAGCAGAGTTTGGGATCTCACAGGGTGTAAAATGTAGAGTGTATATCCAGGAGGAGATCTAGCCACAAGACCAATTATTTTTGTTCTCAGGGTAAAAACAACCCGAAGAGCAATTTAGAACTGTTGGGAAACAGGGTATCACTTCCCTGGTGTGGTTGAGTGCATGGCACTTTGGTATAAAAATGTGTATATTGTTAATTGGCCTTGAATTCCTTTATTTAACAAGGACCCTCTTGGGGTACAAAATATAATAAATTGGTCAGGCAGGACCACAGAGGAAACTGGAGGACTGTTGAAAGGTTTGGACTGGTACAAAATCCTGCAGGTGTTTTTGTCAGTCCTGTGGAGTGCCATATGGTAAATTAGGGAGATAATATAAGCGTGTTTATTTTCTTGCTCTGAGGAAGTGTCCACCATACCTAGACTACCTTGCACTGATGTTTGTCTAATATTTTCCTTGAAAATTCTGGATGATGGGTGTTATGCCTGGGGGGTGAAGATGTAGCTGTTGCCCACTCATTGTCAGTTATTTTTCATCTCAGAGGGTGACAAATGACAGCACAAGCATCCTGTGCTGACTCCCTGCAATGTGTATTCATTCACCAGTCCCTGAACATCTTCGGGACTCAGAAATCTACGAACTGCCTTAGACTGGTCTGTCATTTCCACAGAGGCAATGGGTCCTAGTTTATCGGCTTCACCTTGGTTCGTCCCATGACACTCGGCTTGTCCCATGAAACTAGGCTGTCTTTTTATTGAAACAAATTACAACTGTAATTGTCCAGGTCTCATATGTCACAGGAATAGAATCAAAGGCTGAAAGATAAAAGATTACAAAATTCAGTTTAACAATGGAATACGTCCTTCATTGCACTACTGACCTGGGATGCAGACTGACTACTGTTTCACCTCTTCTTAGCAGAAGACCACTGTGTTTCAGGATTAGCTGCTTCTCTGCTCAGGAGAGTCATAATTGTCTTTAAAATCCCCTAGATTCACAGCGCTCCATGCGTGGTGCATTGCCAAAGTGTTTGTTGTATGTATGTTCAGTTGTGTCAGTGCCCTGCAGCATATTTTCAGGTTTTTATTATTAAAAAGGTATCTCAGGAACAGATACTCTCTCTTGACTTGTCTCTAAATGCAGGTTGTTCCCTCACCTACTCTGGTGTAGGAGCACAGTGGGAACTCCACCACTTCTGCCATAACTTAATAATTTGATGATACTCAAATTCAGTTTTTCTGTGCTGTGAGCTGAGTGGATTGCACCCTGTCTTTCCTTATAGTGAATTTGGACAGCGACTGGCATTTCTCCCCTTGTGTGTGTGTGCATGTGTAAGAAAGCATAAAGTATATACATACATAACAAGTGTGTGTGTGTGTGTGTGTGTGAATATGTGTATATAAAATATGTTATTTCCCCTCAAACTATTCTTTTGGACAGAGACCTTTAACCAATCCTCACAAACCTTATGTTTCCAAAAGTGTTGTCTCTGGTGTTTCAGTTGTCTGTTTTCCACTGACTGTTCTTCATTCTTTCCAACTCTCTACTGAAGTGGGCTGCATGAAGCTTGGACATAGCTATCTAGGTGGATTGCGGCCATATAGTGTACAATAGTTTGTGTATGGTTACATAAAGACTACTGTGAATATATCACAAAATGCCCAAAATTACAAATCGCAATGGTAATTTGTTGTCTCAAATTAGGATTGCTTGACAGTACACTACTGGATTAATCGAGCTCTCCACATTTTTATTGTTATATTAATCCTTTTAAGTATTACCCTTTGTTGTTTATTGAATAACATCATGCTTATGTCATACTCTGTCTCCAATTTACAGAGTAATTTAAGACTTTAATCCTATTATCCCAAATGATTGAAAGGCCTTATGGCCAGGTACCATCTGTACATTTTCCAAATTCAATCTCTTCTGTAATCCAACCAGTTCAAAGTAAACCTGACACAGAAGTGGATCCATGATCAGTCTCTCAGGATCTGGTGCAAAATGTTCTCATTTTATCAGTCAGTTACTTACAGCTACTCACTGGGTGAGGCCTTTCTGAATGGCTATGTAGCTACTGCATACCAGTTTAATTTTGATAAAATTACATGGGGTTTGGTAAAAAAAAAAAAAAAAAAAAAAAAAAGTCATCTGGATTAATGTCAGAAGCCCTCATAAAGTCAGGGTGTCTCAAAAGATCTGGCTACCCCTTCTGATCCACCAGATCTCATCAGACAAATTAGATAGGTCTGCTACAGATTATTTTTCACATCATTATGTTGGCTGTCCATCCCAGCCTCAACCCTTAGACCAGTGTCTGTTAAACTGCTCATGTTCCAGGAGGCTGTTGGAAGTGGCCTGGAGCTGTTCCGTGGTTGGCATTTGCTCCTAAAGGGGTCACATTAGTTTGTTGTCCTCTCCCTCACCATCCATCCTGCCAGGCGTCACCCCAGACCTGCCTGCTGTGTGAATATGTCTAAGGAGATAACAAGGGTCAGGAATGCTGCTTTCAGTGCTTGTAAGTTGCTATGTAGTAATTTGTTCTTGGGTGTCACCACGTATAAAAATTAAACTAATTAATCTTGGTTCCACAAGCTCTCTGTGTTTAATCAGACAGGAGGTATAATTTACCTTCTTCTAGATCACTTGGACCTTCCTTGTATCCACAAGTTCTTGAAGGCCATGAAGACTCCAAACTTATAGTTGAGTCTGCTTTGACTCGCTTCTTCAGTAGTTTTGAAAACATTTCTTTGAGGAACACTGACAAGAATTCTTCTAAAGTATTTAAGCATTATTTCTTTATTCTGCCCCTCTCCTAGCCTATGTTTTTGTCTCCTTGTAAAACCATTGCTCTAAGTAGCTGATCACACATAATCATTTTTATGAAGACTGTCCTGGTTCAGCTAGGACAGGGTTAAGTTTCCCCAGCAGACAGGGGGAAGGGATCTCCAGGCGCGTTATTCATACCATGCTGACGTCAGGTCCAGCGCTGCAGCGCGGGAAGATTTTTCCTTTGTGGCTTTGGTTGGGGGGGAGCACGGGGCTGTCTGTATCCATTGCGGTATTTCTCTGTAGATCTTTTGTCTCGTTTACTGTTATTACTGTTTATTGGTGTTGTCATTGCTACTGTTGTAGTTCAGATTGTTTATCACACTGTTGTATTAAATCTTTTCTTATTTTAACCCGGGGTTTGTGCCTCACTGCCAGCCTGGCCGGCTGAGGGTGGGAGAGGGGCAACGGCAACGTGCTCTCCGGTCCTGGCAGGGTCTAAACCAACACAGCCTTTTTGGCGCACCAACGTGGGGCACAAGAGGGTTGAAATAAGAATCAAAAAGGGACAGACCCTGACCAGAGTGTGCTGGAGCAATCTGTTGGGTGCAATTTTTCTGTTTGTATTTGTACTGCTTCATAAGAAAATGTTTGCAGTGCTGGCCCACTGGCTTGCGTGGTGGGGCTGGATTATTCTTTATATCCACTGTGTGTTCCCAGTGCTGATGTTTGCTGTCGGTGGAAAATGTGTAAAGGGTCTCTTTTTGCTGTACTGGCTCCTGACTGCTTATAATGTGTTTGTATCGCTGTGTGTGGGGGCGGGCCGGTACCTGTTTGCTGCCTGGTCTTTTGTTAGGGGTCTCACCCCCTCTATGGGTGAGCCAAGGGAAGAGATCCTCTTGGTTTTGGAGAGTTTGATCTCTCCTTGGAGCCTGCAGGCCAGAGTGTTTGAGGCATAATGCTTTCTGAATGCCTGCCTGATTTCGGTTTTGGCCATGCGGCACTTCTCTAACAATAGCAGTGCCCGGAAACCTGCCCTGAGGTCAGATAATAGTGAGTAGCAAGGGGTGTGGGAAAAGATGGGCAAAGGCCTGAGTCGGTGAGCACCTCCAATGCTTTGGAATTTCACTCCCGAACAAATGCAGAGCCCTGATAAGCTGCTGGAGTGCTTAGAAAGGGTGTGTTACCAAGCGGGCAAAACCTAGGAGACACAAATCACTGCAATGTGTTGGGGACTTGCCCATGCCTACCGTGTCCTCTTTAATACCATCCGCTGCCCTCAGGGGGGAGAAAGGGCTGTAGGATCTGAGAGTGAACTTACTGGTACGGTATCTGGGCCGGGGGAACAGGCAGAGCCAGTATCAGTCGCATCCACCAGCACACAGACTGGGCCAGAGAGCCAGCCAGTGCCGGTATCAGTCGCCCCGAAACAAAACATACCAGAAAGTCAGCTTGCAAAGTGGGGGATGGGATGAGCCAGGCCCATCAGGGGAACAGGAGGAAGGGCCAGATGTGATCATCCGATCTCTATCCCCAACTGAGCTGAGAGATATGCGGAGAGATTTCGGCTGCCTGGAAGGCGAGAAGATTTGCACCTGGCTGCTCCGATGCTGGGACAATGGAGCCAGTGCTTTTGAGATGGAGGGGAGAGAGGCCGAGCAGCTGGGGATCTTTGGCCAAGGATGCTGGCATTGATAGGGAAATAGGGAAACAGACTCAAACCCCCAGCCTTTGGAAACGTCTCCTGCTCAGTGTAAGGGAGAGGCACCCCTACAAGGATGATATCCTATGTCAGCTGAGCAAATGGACCAGCATTGAGAAAGGCATCCGGAACCTCAGGGAACTGGCTGTGTTTGACATGATCTATGGTGATCTGAATAATGAGCAGTCACCCATGGACCCAGATCAGGCCCCTTGCACACACCTGATGTGGCGAAAGTTCCTGAAGAGCGCACCAGAAGCACACTCGAAAGCACTGGCAATAGTGTCCTGGTGGACAGACACACAGACTCTAACAGTGGATGGAGTGGTTGGCAAGCTCCGGCAATATGAGGGAAATCTCCCTTCATCTCAACTTTCCTGGGTCTCAGCTGTGGAAGAACTGTCTCAGAGGGTCCAAAAAATGGAGGAGGACATGTCTTACGTTCCACCTACATGGGCTGATGTCTCAGCCATTAGAAGTAAACGTTTCCCCACCCAAGAGAAAGGCAGCAGAAGGCACACACCACGAGGCACCCTGTGGTTTTTCCTCCGTGACCGTGGAGAAAACATGAGGAGGTGGGATGGACAGCCCACTGCCGCCCTAGCTGCACGAGTAGAGCAGCTGAAAGGGAAGACCGTCACAAAAGGGGAGTCCTCCAAGAGGAGCGCAGCTCCAGTGTCCAGTCAGAAATCCCCCAGGCAGAACAGAATGACGAACGTTATGTCTGACCCTCTTGAGGGGACCAGTGAATCATTCTTGCAAGAAGTGAGTGATGCTGAGCAGGATTAGAGGGGCCCTGCCTCCAGCCAGGTGGAGGAAAGGGATAATCGGATTTACTGGACAGTGTGGATCCGATGGCCTGGCACGTCAGACCCACAAGAGTATAAGGCTTTGGTGGACACTGGCGCACAGGGCACCCTGATGCCATCGAGCTACAGTGGGGTTGAATCCATCTGCATCTCCGGAGTGACAGGGGGATCCCAACAGCTGACCCTACTGGAAGCTGAAGTGAGCCTGACTGGGAGGGACTGGCATAAGCACCCCATCGTGACTGGCCCAGATGCCCCGTGCATCCTGGGCACAGACTACCTCAGGAGAGGGTACTTCAAAGACCCAAAAGGGTACCGGTGGGCTTTTGGTGTAGCTGCCCTGGAGGAGGTTGGACAGTTGTCCACCTTACCCGGCCTCTCAGAGGATCCCTCAGTGGTGGGGCAGCTTAAGGTTGAGGAGCAGCGAGTGCCGATTGCTACCAGGACGGTGCACCGGCGGCAGTACCGCACCAACCGAGATTCCCTGGTCCCCATCCATCAGCTGATCCGCCAACTAGAAAGCCAGAAGGTGATCAGCAAAACTCACTCACCCTTCAACAGCCCTATATGGCCAGTGAGAAAGCCTAATGGCGAATGGAGGCTAACTGTGGACTACCGTGGCCTGAATGAAGTTACACCAGCAATGAGTGCTGCAGTGCCGGACATGCTAGAGCTCCAGTATGAACTGGAGTCGAAGGCAGCCAAGTGGTACGCCACGATTGACATTGCTAACGCGTTCTTCTCCGTTCCGATAGCGCCAGAGTGCAGGCCACAGTTTGCGTTCACTTGGAGAGGCATCCAGTACACCTGGAATCGATTGCCCCAGGGGTGGAACCACAGCTCCACCGTTTGCCATGGACTGGTCCATACCGCACTGGAGAAAGGTGGGGCTCCAGAACACCTGCAGTACATTGATGACATCATTGTATGGGGGGACACAGCTGAGGAGGTCTTTGAGAAAGGGAAGATCATTGAAATCCTCCTGAAGGCCGGCTTTGCCATTAAGCAAAAGAAAGTTAAGGGGCCTGCAAGGGAAATTCAATTCCTAGGGATAAAATGGCAAGATGGGCGTCGCCACATCCCAATGGAGGTGATAAACAAGATAACAGCCATGGCCCCACCAACCTCTAAAAAGGAGACTCAGTCTTTCCTGGGCGCTGTGGGGTTCTGGAGGATGCACATCCCGAACTACAGCCTGATTGTGAGCCCTCTCTACCACGTAACCCGTAAGAAGAACGATTTTGAATGGGGCCCTGAGCAACAACAATCCTTTGAACAGATTAAACGGGAGATTGCCCAAGCAGTAGCCCTCGGGCCAGTCCGGGAAGGGCAGGAGGTTAAGAACATGCTCTACACCGCAGCCAGGGAGAATGGCCCTACGTGGAGCCTCTGGCAGAGAGCACCTGGGGAAACCCGAGGCCGACCTCTAGGCTTTTGGAGCCGGGGATACAAAGGCTCTGAAGCTAATTACACACCAACTGAGAAGGAGATACTGGCAGCGTACGAAGGAGTTTGGGCTGCCTCAGAAGTGGTCGGCAGAGAAACACAGCTCCTCCTGGCACCCCGACTGCCGGTGCTGGGGTGGATGTTCAAAGTAAAGGCCTCCTCCACGCATCATGCAACCGATGCCACATGGAGTAAATGGGTTGCGGTGATAACACAACGGGCTCGAATAGGGAACCCCAGCCGCCCAGGGATACTAGAGGTGATTATGAACTGGCCAGAGAGCAAAGATTCCGAGATGTCACCAGAACAGGAGGTGACACGTGCTAAGGAGGCCCCACCATATAACGAGCTGCCGGATGAGGAGAAGCGATATGCCCTGTTCACTGATGGGTCTTGTCGTATTGTGGGAAAACATCGACGGTGGAAGGCTGCTGTATGGAGTCCCACACGACGGGTCACTGAAGCTGCTGAGGGACAGGGTGAATCCAGCCAATTTGCAGAGGTGAAAGCCGTTCAGCTGGCTTTGGATATTGCTGAGAGGGTGTGAGAGACGAAAAACCAGGCCTGTGAGAAACTAAGACAAACAACCTGGGAAAGCAAAAGTTGAGGCTGATTGAAGAAATGCCTCAAACACTCACAAGACAAAACTGTGAGTCACAGGGTGCATGCTGTGGAGGCCGAAGCTGATAACGCTGCCCGATGTAGCTGGGGGAGAGAGCCCTGTGGAGACAGGACGGCTCTCCTCTGGGGCACCTGGGCAGATTTCAAGGGCCATGTGTCCGGTGAATGAACTTTGCTTCATTATCCACAAAATGCATATTAAAGTTAACACCCCTCAATATGCTAACGAGGGCTGTAATGATCCTGCTAATTACATCATCCCATGAAACACCTTACCCCTCCCCGTACATGGGATACGTAGCTATGTGGGTCAACCTAGGGGACAGACCCAAGGAAAATGGGTATAAATCAAAGGGGGGAAGAAAGGACTCGCTCTCTCTCTCTGCCCCTCGCTCTGCCCCCCCCCTCTCCCTGACCCCCCCCCCCAACCGTCTGGAGAAAGCAGTGAAGCGAAGAAGACGAATGCCAGCGAAGAAGACAGCCGCCTCCTGGAACCCTCGCCAGAACCCCATTCATTCCATCCTGGAACCCCACCCAGACCGGTGATCTGTATCCCCCCATTCCCTCTATCTCCCTCTTTTCCTTTTTCTATTAAGAAATGCAAAGCATATTATATTGCTCGCCACAACTTGCTCTGTACTTAGCCAATTATCATGTGTTCAATTAGTACATTGTAGGTAGTTAATAAATGCTTGAACTTGGAGACTTGTTGTCCACTCCAATTCGGGATTTGCGAATCTGAGTCACTTGTCCCCCTCGTCAGAGCGGGATGTGACAGAGGGAAAAGTGGCCGAGGCTCTACCTCTACACCGACTCGTGGGCAGTGGCGAATACCCTGTGGAAATGGTTGCAGCAATGGAAACAGAGCAACTGGCAATGTAAGGGTAAAACCGTCTGGGCTGCTGAAGAGTGGCAGGACATTGCAGCCCGTGTGGAAAACCTCGTTGTGAAGGTGCGCCATGTGGATGCCCATGTACCCGAGAGTCGGGCCACTGATGAACATCGACACAACCAGCAGGCAGACCAAGCTGCTCAGATTAGAGTGGCTCAGGTGGACTTGGACTGGCAGCGCAAAGGTGAACTGTTCATAGCCCGGTGGGCCCACGAGACCTCGGGCCACCAAGGTAGAGATGCAACATACAGGTGGGCTCGAGATCGAGGGGTGGACCTCACTATTGACACCATTGTAGAGATCATCCACGGATGTGAGACGTGTGCTGCAATCAAACATGCCAAGCAGGGGAAGCCCCAAAGAAATGGAGAGCGATGGCTGAAATACAGATATGGAGAGGCCTGGCGGATCGACTACATCACACTGCCACAGACCCGCCACAAAAAGCGCCACGTGCTCACAAAGGTGGAAGTAACCACTGGATGGCTGGAAACTTGCCCAGCGCCCCACACCACAGCCCGGAACACCATCCTGGGCCTTGAAACCCAAGTCCTGTGGCTACACGGCACCCCAGAGAGAATTGAGTCAGACAACGGGACCCACTTCTGAAACAACCTCATAAATGCCTGGGCAGAAGAACACGGCATCGAGTGGGTCTACCATGTCCCCTACCACGCACCAGCCTCTGGGAAGATCGAGCGCTACAATGGACTGTTAAAAACCACATTGAAAGCACTGGGAGGTGGGACCTTCAAAGACTGGGACATGCATCTAGCAAAGGCCACCTGGCTAGTCAACACAAGAGGGTCTGCCAGTCGAGCTGGCCCGGCTCAGTCGAAACCTCCACGTGCTGTAGATGGCAATAAAGTCCCTGTGGTGTGCATGAGGAATATATTGGGAAAAATGGTCTGGTTTAGTCCTGCGCCAGGCAAAGGTAAAGGCAAACCCATCCACGGGATTGCTTTTGCTCAAGGACCAGGGTGTACCCGGTGGGTGATGCAGGACAATGGAGAGGTCCGATGCGTACCACAGGGGGACTTGGTTCTGGGCGAGAACATGCCGTGAATTATGCTGTGACTTTGTAAATTGTTATTTTGTTATTGTTAACTGCTAAATGGCAGCTGGACATGACGCAGATGGTATAGAATAAAGGGGTGGATTATGTCCTGGTTCAGCTAGGATAGGGTTAAGTTTCCCCATCAGAGAGGGGGAAGGGATCTCCAGCCGGGTTATTCATACCATGCTGACATCAGGTCCGGGCACAGGAGTGCGGGAACTTTTTCCTTTGTGGCTTTGGTCGCGGGGAGCACAGGGCTGTCTGTAACCATTGCGGTATTTCTCTGTATATTTTTTGTCTTGTTTATTGTTATTACTGTTTATTGTTGTTATCATTGCTACTGTTGTTGTTCAGATTGTTTATTACACTGTTGTATTAAGTTTCTTCTTATTTTAACCCGGGGTTTGTGCCCTACTTGTGTCCGAGGGTGGGGGAGGGACAATGGCAACATGGTCTCTGGTCCCAGCAGGGCCTAAACCAGCACACTGATGGAAAAGAGACATTAAATTTTTCAGATGTCTCTGTACTTTTAGTTATTGCTCTCCTCTGATTTGAATAATCAGCCTACATTTTCCTTTGTCTTTTTTATACTTCTATTTTATTTGTAAAACCTTTTCTAGTTTCCTTTATTTTCTTTGCTACTTGTAAACCATTTTGAAAATGACCTTTTCTGATTTTATCCCTGCATGCCTTGCTGCTTCCTTAAAACTGGTGTGATTAAATAAAATGGTAGGTTCTTGCCTGTAGTACTAGAACTAGAGTGTTCTTATTGCTGTAGGCAAGTGTGGGAGTCCAGATCTAAAATCCCATCTCTGCAAGATGTTGAGATGGAAGTCTTCAGCTCCAACCTTTTCTCAGGAAACACAGAACGTCATGGTGAGTGTGATCAATGTTTAAAGGAAATTGGTTTGGATCACCTGAATTTTTTTCATTTCCTACAGATATGATGTGGATTTATTGTACTGTAGTAAAAAAAACCCAAAACAAAACAGAAAAGCTTTGTGACTAATTTTGGAAAGTCAGCTATTAAATATCAAATGGAATAATCTTCATATTATAATTTTCTTAGAGTTGCTGTGAGTTTATACATTACCTTTCCAAAGCATAAAAGCATAGCACAACTGAAATGCAGCCAATTCTGTAGTGAAGGGCAATAGCCAGGCAGGCTGTTGACGAGGCAGAGAAAATGTTGGTGAAGGACAATGTGGCAATCCTTCTTTGCATGAAAAAAGTGTCACTCATTTTTTAATGTCCTTGAAGAGCAGACAAGGCCTCATTTTTTACAGTCCTGTATTATCATAATGGCTCTCCATTATACACTGAGTAGTCACTAACAAGGCTAGCCCCTGCCCTTTCTTTTTAATTACTTCCAGGTTAATGCATCACGTTTCATACAGGTTCATTTGCCCAGGCCACATTTTTCCCTTCTGGATGCCCAGTCTGGCCTCTCTGTGCCTCAAACACTGACAACATGAATATCAGTCTCAAAGCAAAAAATATCTCTGCCTATCAGACAACTCTGTAATTTACATTTAGATTTATTTAATTTCTCAGACTCTGAAAAGTTACAGAGCTGGGAACATTTTGGCCTGTAAAACCTTTTTCAAATAGCTGAAGCTGCATTCTTATTCTCTTTTCAAACCATCAGACCTCAGGTGCTGACCCAGTCCCATTAACCAATTACTTGCACGTCACACAATTAATCTTTCATTGCGATTCAATCAAGTTCATTCCGTTCATTCCCATCTCCATATTATTCTTTACAATCCCAGTATGTAAAACCTGCACATTTTTGTCACTGTTCATTTTGCTCTGGTCTGCACTGCTTCAGTCTGGGAAATGAAGTGACTGTAAATGTAATTTATAGAATCATTTGCTGTATGGAAACTCTTTTCAGGCTGACCTGGTATGACAGGTTGTAATCGTTTCTTTGGAACTACTCTGGTTTGTCAAGTAGACAGGCTTTTTCTTTAAATATCCAAAATAACAGATTTGTTTGAGCAGGATTAGGTGGTGTTCTGAGCTCTATTGCTGTCTTATCCTTTGTCTCTTTTGTTTCACACAAACCCTTTTTCTTGCAGCCTTCTACTCATACTGAGCTTTGGAAAGAAAAGGAAGGGAATTCTACCAGACAAAAATTAGGTACAGAAATTGAAATCTCCACCCTCACCTTCGGGTATTTGAGCTGAATTCAGTAAAAGCCTTTGCATAACTGGGGTGTGGGACCATGTGCTGCCTCTTCTAACAGAAACAGACCTCTCTGTTCCCATTTCCATCCCAGTGTTCACATGCTGTGGTCAGGGCTCTGCATTAACATTACATCTGCTCAGTGCAGGGTGGTCAAAAATACGGTTTGGTTCCAGAGAAAGAATAGCATATGGGCCACACATCTCAGTGTTAGCACTAGCAGATCGGCTTAGGTGTCAGAGGATTACTCAGACTATTGTATCACAAAGGAGGAGGATAAAAGTCCTGTTTTCTCAGATGGACAAAAAATTAGAGGGCAAGAAGGGATTTTAAGAGATTGCTTACTTAATCCATCACCCTGCCATAAGGCAGGTTGAACTCTAATTATGGAAATCCCGATAGATACTTGACTAAGCAGTTTAAAGATGCAATGTGGGGACTGCCCATCCTCTGCCGATGAGGGGTGTATGCAGTGGAATCATTGCCCTTCTCCATATGGCTAGAAAGTTTTCTTTATTCTCTGTCTGGACCACTGTCACTTCAGTTTGTCTGTGACTGTCCTGACCATCAAAGGCATCCAGATCAGAGTATTCCTCTTCTCCCTGTGATCCTTTTCCCTACTTTATTTTGTATCCCTCTTCATTTTTCTTTAGGTGAAGAACTCCAAATCTTTCAATCTTTTCTTCAGGGTCACATTTGCTAGATCTCTGATTATTCCCCTTGCTCTTCTCAGAATTTGTGCCTGGATTTATTACTGAAATGCAGTGCTGGAAAACTGGATACAGCTTTCCAGGGATGTTTTACCAGGGCTGAATAAAAAGACTTGGTTACATTAAGGACATGTCATGCTGCACAAGTATCTGTAAGCCCCAGTAGGATGATTGTCTATTTTTGCGACAGCGTGCTGTTGTTCACTTGTGCTTGTTTTGGTTCTACAAAAATTCTCACTGCTCTTTTTTTTTTTTTTTTCTATTTGCACAACAATTTAAAAATAAATAAATAAATAAATAAAAAAAAGATTTTTTGTGCCTACAATAGAATACATTCTTCTAACCAACTTAACCATTTGCAACTTTTTTTGTGTAGTCCATGTTTTCCTGCAAGAAAGTTACAGACCATAGTATGAAATGCCATGTGGATGCCAGGGTATAGGACATTCTAAGGGATTGTCCTATGGCTTCTCCTTCTTTTCTGGTAGGCACCATGATCACTGTTTCCGGTCCTTTTCCACACATCCTGAACCTTTAGTTATTCTCAAGGATGGTCACTGAATGAACTGGAATAAAACTCCTGAGACCCAGCTGATGTGAAAGTTTTTAACTTTTTTATGCCTTTAAAGCTCCCTAGCCTATATTTCCCTATTCAAAAATAAGGTCTTGTCCCTTACTTGCACCTATGAACTGACAGCCATTTGATCACAGTTTCTCTTTTTAGAATGTAAGAAAGTCAAAGAGCTTTCTTGAAGGTGCCGTGTGATAGCTTTGCTTCTCTGTTGAATATCAGACCAACAGTTTTCTTAATCTTTGTGTTAACACCAGCATTCTTACAAACCAATTTCTTGCTGTCTTCCATGTTCCTTGTTAGTTAAATCTTACATTACATTGTTCACTTTCTTTTTTTTTGTGTCTTCAATGTTTTTCTTTTTATCCTTGGAAGCCTGACTTATATTGTTTCATTGTGAAATTTTTATGACTCTCAAAAACAGCTTAATCATATTTGTATCTGACAACCTTTTCCTCTACAGATTTGTACCTATACTCACGATTTGTTTGGTTGGGTGGGATATTTTTTTAGAAAATGCCATCTTCAACTCTTATTTTCTTTGGTTCCGATCCACAGATGATTTTACCATGCAAACCTCTCAATTCACAGCAGTCTCCGAGAACTCTAATATTTTGTTTTATTATTCTGCTGCTAGTAAGCATTATCCACCTAATCATGTTATGACAACTCGGTTACAGATTTGATCATGTATCTAGCTTTCCACTGTCTCCTGTTTACTTGCATTAAGATCTGGTAAGCAAATTGCTCTGGGGACTGGTTTATCATCCTCCTCTATGGGCCCTATGGGAGTATCCTGATGCCCCCTCATTTTTAGGGCAGTCTGTTTATAGAATAGTAGAATCATAAAATGCTTTGGGTCGTAAAGGATCTTTAATGGTCATCTAGTCAAACCCTCCTGCAACAAGCAGAGACATCTTCAACTAGATCAGGTTGCTCAGAGCCCCATCCAACCTGACCTTGAATGTTTCCAGGGATGGGGCATCTACCACCTCTCTGGGGAACCTGTTCCATTGTTTCACCACGCTCATTGTAAAAAATTTCTTCCTTATATCTAGTCTAAATCTACCTTATTTTAGTTTAAAACCATTACCCCTTGTCCTAGTGCAACAGGCCCCACTAAAAAGTCCCATCTTAAAAGTTCCCATCTTTCTTATAAGCCTCCTTTAAATACTGGAAGGCAGCTATAAGGTCTCTCTGGAGCCTCCTCTCCTCCAGGCTGAACAACCCAAACTCTCTCAGCCTGTCCTCATAGAAGAGGTGCTGCAGCCCTCTGACCATCTTCATGGCCCTCCTCTGGACCCACTCAAGCAGATCACTGTACTGAGGATTCCAGAGCTGGATGCAGTAGTCCACCTTGGGTTTCCCTCCTTGCACTATCCTCTATTAGATGCAAATACACTCATAAAGTTAACTTAATCCTCTCCCAACTGCTCATTAAACAACAGCCCACAGATGACATGATAGCCAGTTCTCCAGTGCTACCTCCAAAAGACTATTCTGAACGTGAATCTTGTCAGAGACAATTGGCACATGCAGCTTTTTCCACCCACACTCTAGTTCCTTGTAGTCACTTTTGGTCTGCCATGGTCATTCCTGTCAGTATTATTAATACTGTACAGATGAGCAGCATAGGGTAGCAGTTGGTGCTAACTTTTACTGGAAGCCGTATCTGCTTGACAGATATATTCCTCTGTTGCCCTTAGGAAAGAGGCAGCAATCACCACCACTGCTCTTTTGCTTCTTTCTGGAAATGATGATGAATTACTAAGCCTTTGGAGTGTGCAGCTCTTCCTAAACTGCCAGTGAGATTGGCGCTATACAAACAACATGAGAATTAGGGCCAGCACATGGCGTCAGTAGGAGTCAGGTTCAAAATAAACAAAAGGAGATACAGAACAGGAGTAAAAGGGCTTAGTTCCTTGCCAAAGGACACTGTGTACAAGAGGTTTTTTACATGACTGGACAAACAGCAGAAAGAGAGATCAGCTGGGTGCTAGACATGTTTACAGAACCAAATGGTGTCCATAGTACATAACTTCCCGCAGTGGAGTATGTAGCCTGCTAGACACAGGTAAGTCCCTGCATTTCCTTTCAGGGACCAGAGACAGTTTGTTGTTGTTGCTGTGTTCCCTTAACAGTATTCTAGTTATCCTCTGGAAAATCTCATGGTTTTTGTGAGCTGCTGGCATAAAGTTTTCTTTCCTACAGTAATACAAAGATCTTTGCTTTGGAGTAAAATCTTATTGCTTTTTGTCTTGATGCCATGTGTCTGCAGCAATCTTGGAGGATTGTGCATTTTACTTTTTCCATTACTAAAAAAAAAAAAAAAAGCATATCTATACTAGGTATTTTGCTATCTGATAGCAGCTGTGCCTTTCAGAAGCTCTCTGTGCAGAAGTGACACTCTTCATCCTTTTGGAACATGATGCTAGACAATCCCCCTTTGCATTCATTGAGACGTGCAAATCTGCCACAAAGCCAGAGGCTTTTGGTGTGCGGCTGCACCTATGGTCTATGAAGCATCTTGGAATACTGTGGCAGGGTATTATGCAGTTCTGCATGCTGTTATAATTAGGTGAGATAAAGGTGAAACTGGCAGGTCAGCATTCTGAGATGTTTGGGGTTTTTTTAAGTTTAAGTAATTTATCCTGTTGTGTTCAGAGTTTTCTGAGATAAAGTCTCTAAAACCAGATAGCAAGTCCTTTGCTATGTAACACTTAGGCTGTATCTTCTTTTTATTTTTATAAGGAACCTAGAGTCGTATTATAAACCTGTAAGATGAAGTTCAAGGAGTTGTTCTTGTCATCAAAAGCCTTAGGTGAAAATAGAGCCTTGCACTGTACATTATATATATATATATTTTAAGAGAGAATTTTCATAGCTGTAGAATATGAGATGGCAAACAGGTTTTGTAGGTGACTGCATGAAGGTGCAAAGCTGACACATATGCAGAAGTTGCTTATTACAAATATAATTCAGATCGTGAATAGCTGTTGTAGCAGACAAAGGATGATTCAAGGCACAGAAAAATACAGGAGCAAGAGCAAAAGAAGGCGCTTCCTTGCCATGTGATTTCTATAAAACTATGCTGCTGTTTTCTTCAACTTGTTGTGCCTGTTGCTTTGTTGATGCATTGGCTTTAAGAAAATCATTGCTTTGCCATAGGTTTAATGAGTGAATATTAGTGGATGGATCAAAGGTGGGCATTTAATTTCAAGGGCTAAACTGAGCAGAAAATCCATGAGTCAACAGACACCACCATAGCGCTAAGGTCCAGATTAAAACATACAGTCTGTTGGATCATGGTTAGAGCTTCAGCCTTGAGGCTGTATATCCAGCATATCATCAACTGCAAGGCAGACAGAAGGACCTTGGTGAAGAGAATTGTCGGGTATTTTTTTCGGGTTCTGGAAGAAAAAAAAAAGTTGTGCTAATACCATTCAAGGAGAGAATTTTCTGGCAAGAGAACTCAGTTCACCTTCTCCTTTTGAGAGCAGGAAAGACAGCTGCCATTTCAAGCCTGGCAAGGAAGAACAAAGCACGTGAAGTTCATGACATGATGCTGATCAGGGGTTCCATCTTCTCTCTGTTCTAGATTTAGGCAGCACACTGGTTTCTCTAATCATTTGCAAATGTTCAGATTCATCTGCCTACATTTGAGCTGGTCCCCTCAGGCTCTCTTTCTAGGCAAAGGAGGGAATAGGCATGGCTGCAGACTGGTTTCTCTCTTCCTGATGGATGTAGTCTAAAGAGTTCAAATTGTACTGTTCTATATAGAAGGAAAGCCAAGATGAACGATAAAGAAAAGCTGGGATGAATGATAATCTCTGCTGGGGATTTTTAGATCAGCAACATCTGAAGATAGGTGATATGAAGCCTGCACAAGAGATTGTGTATTGTTCCAGGAAAAAAAGAGCTTTCCTTTCACTTGTGTTATTAGCAAGAGCAATTTGTATAAAATGCATTTCACTCTCCATTACAGCTAGATTGTGTGCAGGGACCCTAGATTTCAGCGGCAGTGCTCTTCTGCAGCCCTCAGTCTGATGTTGCTAACAATAAGCATCTTCTTTCATGCATGACATCTCCCAGGAAAGCATAGAGAGGTGTCATATCACAGACTTCTGGGCCTCATTTTTATATAATTAACTGGTTTGACACCTGAAATGTTGTAATTAAGCTTTCATGTGTAAAGCAGGAGCATATGCCACTGTCAAACTAATGTGAATGAGACAAGTCAGGCATTTCATGTTAATTTAACTTTACCGTGATTAACTTTCTTCCACTTGTTAGTGGTGACCATACACACAAACTACTGGTGGTGACTATTGCTTGAAAACAAATTTGACAAGTTTCTTGGTAAGGTTATGTACTGTGCTGTGCACTAACAACTTGACATATGTTAAAGGTACAAGTGAGTTCTGTCCAGCATGACTAATCTCAGTGATACAGAGAAATTTTCACTCAGAGTTTTCTTACTCCTAGTCAGTAAAGTACATATGAGTTAATGTTGGATGGACAGAAGATGTGTGCCAACGTACTTTGCTTTTATAAGAATATCAGAGTCTGGATTTCAAATTTACAAAGTCTCTGAATAAAATAGTACTGTACAAGGGATCATGGCATGGGCTGAAGCAATCACCCATACTATAAAATTGTCCCTGAAACAAGTTTGACCAATGCCAACATGCCCATGCACGTTTTGTGGGGTGACAGGCACCATGGAGACCATGGGTTTTGGGACATGGCCTGCAAAAACGCTTTGCCCATTGCTTTGCCCCTCAGTTGGTCCAGGCACTAACAGGAATGCTGCCTTGTAGACCATGTGTCTTCTGAGTGGACTTAATGGCTGTGGCTCATTTAAGGAAAATGAGAACTGTACACAAGACCCATCCTGACTCTTGCTTGACATCCTTCTTATTTTTTTCCTTGAGAAACCAGTGTTATAGCAACACATAACTGTCGTGTAAAATCTGATTGCAGGATCATTTTTGATGGTTAAAATTTCAGGCAGGAATTCAACTCACCTATTCAGCATCATATTTATTGGGCTAGCAACTAGAAAATAATAATTATACTTAAAAACTGCACAGATTGGATCCGGAAGCAATGAGACAATAAAGCTCCACAATACCAGCTGTATAGCTGCCTCCAGGCTAGAGCTGCACTCTGAGTCATCCCATTTAGGAGCTGCCTCCAGCAGTCACTGAAGCCAACAGGAGCCTTTGATTTCTTCTCAGTAGGTGCCTGATCAGATTGCTAGAGTCTCTTTTTGAAGTCTAAGAACAAGGATGCGAAAGGTAAGTTGTGAGCTACATTGTATGGATAAAATAATATCACTTTAAGAAGAACCATTCCCTTTGAAGGAACATTAAATTTGCAGGGGGATGAGAGTTCAGGGCACTGCAATTACTACATAACAGTAAAATTTCATCAGTGAGCAAGGACAAAGCTGAATTTCTGGGGTAATATTTGGTGTGCAGCATGGGGGAGATTTGTAAAAAACAAATCTATGGTTGGAAAATGGACAGCAGTTAGAAATCAAAATGTAACAATTAACAGTGCAGTTTGCATGCAAGGTGCTTGAATTTAAAAAGATATTGTGCACTCATCTAAAACTTTACGGTGATAAGAGATATATTTGCTGTATATACGGCACAACGCACCAATCATTTGGCAAAAAATTGACCAAAGTTCAGTTGGATGAATTGGTTAGTTAGAGCATTACCCATTCCTTTCTCAAGGCCAGTCACACAGGGGTCAGGTTGTTCTGCCAGGAAAATGTCCTAAGAGGAATATTTTATTTTACCTTTGTCAGCACATTGGAGAGGGTTTTACTCAAGTCACCTTTGTATATTTTATTCATCAGGGCAGGATCCTGAAAGGCTATAGTAACCCACTGCTCAGAATGATTTTATGCAGTCTGAGGATGATGAGTACTTGCGAGGACATGTAGGGGACCTCATAGGATTAGGTCCTTATTTTGGCCATCTGTGTTCATATATTGGACTTATGTACTGAGATGAAAAATGGGACAGGTTAATTCTTTGAGACAAGGTGCTGAAACTGTGCTAATCAAAGCTTCCTAGTAAAAAGTGTAGGATGAACACTGAATCTTCTCAGTTTTATATAATGAAAAGAAATTATAACTTTATTTTAATCCAGATTTATGTATTTAGTATTAAAGATATTGTAGAGGGAAAGGGAAGAAATGATAACTGACATCATCTACCGGGACTTATGCAAAGCATTTGACACTGTCCTGCATGACATCCTTGTGTCTAAAGTGGAGAGATGTGGATTTGACAGATGGGCCATTTTGGCTGGATGGTTGCACTCAGAGTCACAGTCAATGGCTCAATGTCCAAGTGGAGAGCAGTGACTAGTGGCGTTCCTCAGGGGTTGGTGTTGGTACCGACACTGTTTAACATCTTTGCTGGTGACATGGACAGTAGGTTTGAGTGCACCATCAGCAAGTTTGCTGATGACATCAAGCTGTGTGGTGCGGTCGACACACTGGAGGGAAGGGATGTGCCATCCAGAGGGACCTGGACAGGCTGGAGAGGTGGGGTCCTGCAAACCTCATGAAGTTGAACAAGACCAAATACAAGGTCCTGCACATAGGTTGGGACAATCCCAAGCACAAATACAGGCTGGACAATGGGTGGATTGAGAGCAGCCTGGCAGAGGACTTGGGGGCATTGGTGGGTGGACAGCTGACTATGAGCCAGCAATGTATGCTTGCAGTCTAGAAAGCCAACTGTATCCTGGGCTGCATCAAGAGAAACATGGCCAGCAGGTCAAGAGAGGTGATTTTCCCCCTCTACTCTGCTCTCATGAGACCCAGCCTGGAGTGCTGTGTTCAGCTCAGGTCCCCAGCCTAAGAAGGACATGGGCCTGTTGAATTGAGTTCAGAGTAGAACCACGAAGATGATCAGAGGGCTGGAGCATGTCTCCTATGAGAACAGGCTGAGAGCTGGGGTTGTTCGGCCTGGAGAAGAGAAGGCCCCAGGGAGGCCTTACAGCACCTTCCAGTGCTCAAAGGGAAGTACTACAGGGAAGATGAGGACGGATTCTTTATCAGGGATTGTAGTGATAGGACAAAGGGTAATGGTTTTGAACTGAAAGAGGGTAGATTTAGGTTAGATACAAGGAAGAAATTCTTTACCATGGGGGTGGTGAGACACTGGCACAGGTTGCTCAGAGCAGCTGTGGCTGCCCCCTCCCTGGCAGTGTTCAAGGCCAGGTTGGACGGGGCTTTGAGCAACCTGGGCTAGTGGAAGGTGTCCCTGCCCATGGCAGGGGGGGTGGAACTAGAAGATCTTTAAGGTCCCTTCCAACCCAAACCATTCTATAATTCTATGATTCTGTGATTCTATCCTGCACAGCCTTTCTCAGGAAGGGCTTAATTTGTTCTTGCCTGCTGATTTCGATATTCTACCTAGGTGCTATTGAATTTTAACTGTTTATTAGTTTGTGGAAAGTTTTACTGTCATGCAGTCCTGCTGAGAAAAATAAGAACTTCTCATCCCTCTTAGGGGATTTGGTAATCAAGGAATAAAATTTATTCTGGAGCTAAAGTTAATGAGAGCTCTTTCTGTTCCTTGTGGACCAGCATGCCCCACATTTGTTGCAGAGGAGACAGGGAGAAAGGTGGCTTTTCTCCCCTGTGATCATGAGGCTTCAGCATGGGTTTGACGGTTAGAACCTGTTACACTCCAAGTGAAAAAAACTGTCTTACTAGTATAGTTACTATACCTTCTTATTCTCTACAGTGACAATGGATTCAAGGATAGATATGAAGACAGGACTCCAGCTATCTTACTGTGATGCTGCAGCACAAAATGGCGAGGTGCCACCAACTATGTAGCAGGCTCATATTTTTTTCTGTCTAAGCATTTTAATGCAGTGCCCAGGCACCTTGGAGAAAAATTCATCACAATCAATTCCCCTTTTAAAGGGATGTAAAACTCTTGTCTCATTTTTCATTTCAAACCACTTTTTGTGGTTCCTCTACCTCCGTGGTTGCCTTTCAGGAGCGATGCTGATGGGTTGTGCTCCAAAATTCATTACTGAAGAAGTTGTGTGCAAAATTGATGGGTCTTGCTTTATACTATCAAGGTGACTTGTTTGACTAGACTGCTTTGCTTTCCTATCCATTAGCAAAAAGTACCCTTCATTAGTAAAAAATCCGATCAACAGACTGCATAATTGCCATTTCTGTCTTACTTAATGGAAAGAGTCTTGTTGCGCTGCGTGTTTTCAACTGTGTGCAACAACCTTCACATTAAAATGCAACAAATTAAGCAGAGCTTTTACAAAAGCCTTTTTTTTTTTTTTTTTTTTTACTAACAGTTATAGACTGCAAAGTTTACATGGCTTGCTTCGGACTGAAAATTTCAATTATAGGTTGGACTACTATAACAGAGAAGCCTAAATAAGTGAGAATTAATGTTCTTTCTGAATGTGTAGCTTGCATGGAGCCACCAGACTTGAAGCCATCAGGAGTATGGACATATTCTGTTGCCATTTTGATACTTGAACACTTTAGAAGACAATCTTTTTTATTATGCTTAATGTGTGGCTGTAGAAACGTGGGGGTTTTATTGTGAACCCGTGATTTGAGCCCACATTTGCTGGTCATGGCCTTTGTAGTTTGCTCCACTGTCTGAAACACTAGGAGGGCACGACTGCCTTCTGTGCTACCTACTCTGTCTCAGCCACTGTAGTAGCTACCAAGAACAGTATTTTCCAGTAAGGCAGTAGGGAGGTATGACCATTGTGTGAACTCCTCTCTCTCCTCATGCTCTTCCTTTAGCTATCAAAGTGAATAGGAGCAGGACTGACGCTTGGATTTAAGACAAGGATATTCTTAGGTTTTATGGGCGCTCATATTTATCTCTGCCAGACTTTTCCTTCGTTTTATTCATTTGAGGCCTTTGACAACTAACAGCCCAATAGCATTGCTATTCTGAGGATATTCTGATATATATCTTTGAATAGACAAGACACCTGTGGCCATATCAACTCCGGATCACCCACCATCATTTCCTTTATGACCTTTAAATATGTCACATCAGACTTTTTTTTTTTTTTTTTTTTCCCCCCAGTTGTTCCATTCTGCACTAGATGCAATTTCAGGTCCCAGAAGTGAAATCAGGCAGCACATTAATCAACTCTGCTTCCTAGTCTCTGCACTTCTCTTTCCATAGTTTATTTTTCTGGCTAATATAACACAGATTTTAAAATAGGGGTATATTACCCTCTCAAAATATACACAGTTCTGGTATCAGCAGTGGAATAGACTCATTTAGATGAAAGGAACTATTTTCTTTCAGTGGAGTGAAATACCTTATCTGCCTCTGTTTGGATTATATTAAAGTGTTATGCCTCCTACGGTATACAGGGCTGATGTTGCATGCAAGTCATCTGCTCAGTGTATTTTTGGTATGTTGCCAGAAATTATTTCCCTTAATAATTCTTCCGTGTATGCCTTTGCATGGATCACAAAAACCTACATTACTGAAATAAAAGTACAGAGGGGTTTAAAATGTACTCAGCTAACTTATGAAACTTAATGGCTACCTCTGTAACTGGGAGGGAGAGAAAAATTGTATCTGGATGACCTCTTGTTTATTCTTCATTTGTGCCAGTGACCATAATGCTTTATTAGCATGGTTTTACAGTGAGATGTATAGTTCTGGTCTTAATACTGTACTTCATGTAAAACATACAATAGTGAAATGTAGAAGGTGTATCCGGAAAGGAAAAAAATGCCCTTGCTTCATGTGCCAAAAAAATTTAAATCAAATTGAATAGTTGGTGACATAGTTAATTTTATAATTTGTTACATATAGGAATGTTGGCATAAAGTTAGACAGAAAACTGATAAAATCTGCAATTCATCGAATTCTTTTTAGAATTCGAATTTTTAGAAAACTAAACAAACAGGTCATCAAACTTTAAAGTGAAGTTATTTTTCTGCTGCAGTTCAGTTGTGTAAAACCCACACATCGCATTAAAAAAAAAGACAATGTATAGTAATGCTTTACTTTGTTCTGGAGAAAACAATGTTGTCATGTAATTGCTTTTTTCCTGAGCTCTTTCACTTGACCCTGGTTGCTTAGTATAACATTTTAGGTGCCACAGCTTAGGGTTTATTGACCCCTGCTTGTTGCCCATTTGTTTTATAATTATCGAGTATTGCAATGCTTGGAAAGATTAGTGTAAAAATTATAATTTGGTCCTGTTCATTAGAAATGGATGTGGATAAAGTGTTAGCAGCAAATGTCTTCTTTTTCAGCTTTTATTATAAAAGTCTAAAGGGCTGCAGTACCTCAGGCTGCTCAGCATTAACTCGTTCAGTTCTGGAAAGTGTGACTTTGCATGTGCCAGGCTGAGGACCGCTCATATGAGGTAAAGCAAGGAAAACTGTGTGTTGGAGGAAAGCTGTTTGTAACAACTGCATCTATTTTTTTTTAATATGTGGTCTTTTCAGCCTCCTAAGCAGTAGTGTTGCCATAATTAATGGGGAACAAAAAAGTAACTACGATTTTTTTCAGGTTGAAGGTTCATGCTCCTTTAAAGAAGTGCCTGATTCAGAGTAGTATTACATCTCATGGCAGCCACCACCTCTAATGCTGTTGAACTATTTTGTAATAAAATTGCTACCATCATTTTTCCTTCTAGGTTTACACAGACTAGTAGGTTACCTATGGTCCATAAGCCAGGTGTCAAGCTTCGTTGCATGCAGCTTGAAGATACCCATCACAAACATTCATATCTTGAGAAGGTCAAAACATTAGAATATTACATACGAATTCAGATCACCACTGTGAATAATATGGTGTATGTATAAAGTAAAAATTGATGTAGTATCAAAATTCTTTTACTCTCTATCACGGTTTAACCCCATCCAGCAACTAAGCCTCACACAGCCATTCACTCACTTCCCACCCAGTGGGATGAGGGAAGAGAATGAGAAGGGTAACAGTGAGAAAACTTGTGGGTTGAGGTAAAGACAGTTTAATAGGTAAAGCAAAAGCTGTGTATGCAAGCAAAACAAAACAAAGAATTCATTCACTGCTTCCCATCGGGAGGCGGATGTTCAGCCATCTCCAGGAAAGCAGGGCTCCTTCACATGTAACGGTTGCTTGGGAAGACAAATGCCGTAACTCCAAATGTCACCTGCTTCCTTCTTCTTCCCCAGCTTTATGTGCTGAGCATGATGCCATATGGTGTGGGATATCCCTTTGGTCAGTTGGGGTCAGCTGTCCCAGCTGTGTTCCCTCCCAACTTCTTGTGCATCCCCAGCCTACTCACTAGTGGGGTGGGGTGAGAAGTAGAAAAGGCCTTGACTCTGTGTAAGCACTGCTCAGCAGTAACTAAAACATCCCTGTGTTATCAACACTGTTTCCAGCACAAATCCAAAACACAGCCCCATACTAGCTGCTGTGAAGAAAATTAACTCTAGCCCAGACAAAACCAGCACACTGAGTGAAACGAAAGGTCATCCAAAATGAATGTGAAGAATCAGAAAGATGTGTTAGAATTTTACAGTTTTACTGGTAAGAAAAGCCATGGGTGTTTCTGCCTTATGTCTGCTGCTCAGGTAGAGAAGGAGCAGTGGAATGTACCTTGCAAGATTACTTCTAGTGCTTTTATGTGAACACTCATGTTTGAAGAAATCAGGAAGTTCTTTTTATAAGGATTTAATTTACAGGTTTGAATTACAGAAAGAGAGGGTTTTGCATGGTATGTGAAACCTTCATCAATATCTAGCACAAGTGGTATATAGCTCGATCCCTCAGTTCAAGGAACAGACTTGATACTTACTAAAAAATAGCTTACTAAAAATAACCAGCACACACACCATTAAAGGTCTACTCTAAGTATTTTTAGATTGCATTAACTTTGAATTTTATATTGAATAAATGAATTAATTTTAAAATGGAAATAATTTATTCCATAAAATTTAGGAGCTGAGTTTTGACTTTAATAAAAACATAAAAGCATAGAAAAATAATACAGACATGATACTTTCAAAGTTATTTTTACCTGAACTCATTAGGCAATACAAACACTTTTTCCTATCAAAAATGTCCTGTGTATTTTTTTGCTTCTAAGGGAAGTTAAAGAAAGATGAAATGTAGAAAGAAAACTTACTGTGCATTTCAACTGGACTGTGCACTTGAACTCTGACTATATCAAAGTATGATGGTACAAAGAAATACTAAAGGGGAAAAAAATTACATGCTGTATTTACATGGATTCTAAGAAGCATAGCTTCTTTTATTTTTCTAGTTACACAAAAGAAACTGTGAATTAACTTGATGGCTGCTTGAAAGGATTAATTTCAGAAACATAGTGTCTTAGAAGGACTAAAAGCCTTGGAATACATTTCTAAAAGCTTCTCAAACTTCAAGGAAAGGTGGCTTAAGATCTATAATTTTAAATGTAAATATTTATTTTCAAATCAGAAGATGCTAGGCTGCTTTTGGCATTTTGTTCATTGAAAATTTCAGTAGATAAGATAGTTTTGTAACTTTTCCTTTCTTGATAAACTATGCAGTAGTGTCCTGAACTGTCAGTTTTCTGTTGTGGACTATTATCCACTAATTCAAATGAACAAGTTCACTGTGTTCTGGAAAATGAATTTGTACTTCCACCTTCACTTGGAAGGTCATCCTGCTAATATTTCAGAGACGGTTCTCTACTCCTAACCCTTTTATTTTAGCATGTCCTCAGCAACTGAAGACATCCAGTGAATTTTTTTTTTTTTCCTTCAACATACATTTTCTTTGTGTCTCAAACACCATTTTATTTACTCAAGCATATTGTAATTTGCAGACAGTAATTTTTACTGCACCCTGTAAAACAAGGATAGTAAGTCTTAACAGTGGAGGTGCAGAAGACCTTAGTGAAACAATTAGTAATAGTTGTATTTCTAGTGATCCACTGAATATGCATTAAGCCCCAATTCTACAGTTACTCTGTGCAATTTTAAGTTACCAAAGGTGGCGTTATATGACACCTTTGCCCACTGTTTGCAATAAGAGCTGAAGAAAAGATAGTCTGATAGGATTTCTCTGTATTTTTCCCTGACTTCTGTTTATACCTCTTACTTTTTTCAGCTAAGGCAGGAAGTGTAATTAGAGTGTATAATGAGAGTTACAACAGCCCCAGAAACATGAGATTGATTCCCATGATGGCTGAAAAACCCTCCATGCAGTATGCATAAACAGGTCCAGTTTCCAAGTTCTAATTAACTTTATTAATGTTTAGTGCAGGAAGTATGAAGGCAACTTCAACAAGGATATAAAAAAGCACTGGAGCATTGAAACACGGGTTTCATGTAACTGACTCTTATTGAAAGACATATTTTTCAGCATTTTGTAAAGAAAAATAGAGTAATTTAGAAGAAAGATATTAGATAACTAATACACTCTTATAATAAGGAAGCTTTAAATAATGAACCAAAGATACCAATAGTAGCTTCCTACTTGGTAACATCGGTAGCGATTCTTTATGATGTGCAATTAATAAATATGATAGCGAACATGTAACAAGGTACAATGACAGTACGATAAAAGAGATGCAATTATGTGCAAGATTCCTATTGTGCCAGCAAATAAGATTTTACGGACTACTGGAAAATGAGTTTGTGAAAAACCAATTGTAAAAACCTTTTCCATTACATGTTCCTTTTATAGAAACATATTAACTCACATGTGAAAAGATAAAATATTACACTGATAAGAACTGTAAAGATATTTCTCCCCACTGGATACAATTGCAAAACCTTGCAATCACAGAAATTGTATATATTATTTTGATATAACAATCATAACTAAGCTTAACAGCAGTGATATATTAATCACACATAAAGTATATTATTTGCATAGATTTTTTTGTTTACTGTCCATGGATTTCCATTTTGTATATACATATATAATTCAGCAAGCTTTGGTGCTCTTTGATGAACTCAAACTGGAATATGGCTGACTTATATGATACATATTTCCTATTACTATAATTGCAAAGGATGCTATAATACTCTTTAGGTGCTAAAGCACCTTAAGTATAGAAATTACAGTGGAAAATATAAGAATACTTTTTCCGTTATTACTGACCCTTATTCTCAGGCATGATGATTTATCAATAAAAGATATTCTTATTTTGAGAAGCTCTCAAAACATGTGGTCAGCAGTTTGTCCAATAAAAGGATTGTGCCTTGGAATGATTTAGTATCTGTTTTCTTCTGATATTTTTTGTATGCTAAGTAGGTAAAAACATATAATAAAAATCATCTTGCAGTTATGCAAAATCGTATTGTACAGTCTTGCAAACAATTTATAAGTAGATCATTCATCCACAGGGAAGTTAGGACCTCAGAAGTATGTAATGTCAATAGTAGAAAATTAGTGTATCTTTAAAGATGTAGGCTATTACAGCTTGTTTTTAAGCTTCGTTTTAATCCTTTATATGACTATTCTACAGTGCTCGCAATCTTGCCAGGAGAGCTTCTACTTCTGGAATGGCTTCTCCCTTAGAAGGAGACCTGATACGATCTATTTTCTTTTCTTTATTGCCTTCTCCATGACAGGTTTCCTTTCTCCCAACAGCCCTGTTCCATGCCGCAGAACTTGTTTCCACATCATAAGTAACCTCTTTGGTGACTGGGCTTCTTGTCAAGTTTAAACTGGTACTGTGGTGCGAACATGACTTCTCTAGTTGTCCTTTCTGATTCTCTGCAGAAGATAAAACAAACAAGCTTTGTTTCACTATTAAAATACTCAGTTTCAATATTTTGTAATACAAAAAGACCTCTTGATCAGACAAAATTTTACACGCAGATGATGTACTAGAAGGAGTAATGATTGCCATGGAGGCAAGACAAAAAATATTATCATTTCAAAAGAAGTGGGCTTGGTCCCTTTGGAAGTGATACAGACTACATGAATTCATTAGATTAGCATCCATGTTTCCTACAGAATCACAGACAGAGCCTGACAGGATCCTCCTTTCTTCCTGGAGTCAAAGAGAAAACAGAGTACTCAGCACCTCTCAGTGACTTCCCAAGTTTTATCTGGTTAATTAAATTTCCTACATACTTTTTTAATATTTCAAATTTTCAAATGCATTTAAAAATCTACTTCAATTTAATTATCCATTGTAATAATTTTTCTTTCCCTTGTGATCTTTTAGGCAGCTAAGTAGTTTTAAGAATTTGCATAACTTGCTACTTTTTGCTAAACATCACTGGCACTGACTGTCACAAGAAGTTGTATTCAGTTAATATTCAGGAGCTTTGCTGGACTGATGTTAGATTTCTTTTTTTGTTCCCCCCACCTCCAATCAAGTGATTCTTCTCAAAACCAGCATATGAGTGGTCCCTCTCATAAATCTCAAACTTTTTAAAAACAGGTGTACTCAATATTCATGTAACCTTGAGCAAGGCTTGAAAATGGCTTCAACAAACTTGACATGACATTTAAAGTTTTTTGGTTATTCGCTGAAAGATGTTCCATCATCCCAATAGTAATGACTTTGGAGCACAGGCAGTCACTCATGACAGTGTGTTTTATGTGAGTGCTGAAAATTCCTACCGAAAACAGCTTGTACATTAAAAGGCAGCTGCTGAAGATATTTACTGCACTGTCATTCCCTGACCAGGGGCTCTTGGTGATGGATGAGAATTTTACACACTTTCTTGGACAATCTCAGCAAATTTTGTAAGTACAATCACCTTTTGGCAAGTGGAGGAAAATAAGTACCTTATTTCTATCATCTTCTAAATCAGATAAACAATTCTTAATTCAAATCTGAATTTTGTATTTAGCTGAAAATAATTTGACCCTGACAATGCAGCAACACACATTTCAGTTTTCCTGAATCGCAGGAGGCTAAAGATAAGGTATGAACACATCATTATAATTACATATAATAAGCTCATCATAGATAATTAAAATATTGCTGGTATGTACAGTCTTAAATATCCCATTCTACTTAAATGTTTATATTTATTGATTCTGAATACATATTTGAAGGCTGGTGAAAGCATACTATCTGTATCAATATACAAAATACTAGTTGCACCATAGCCCTTCTAATTTACATTCAGTCTAAGGGCAGTGGGAAAAATACTTGGTGTTCTGAAAATCAATACAATTTTTTAAAGCAGAAGAAAACATATTGTCATAAAATCAGAGATTAGGTATAAGTGTTGGACTTTAAAAAAAGGCAAAAATAAATTAGGCACTGAAAGTAAGCTTCTCAAAAGTACCAACAACCAAATTTTAACTACTTTACGGTTCAGCAGAGTCTTCACCCTAAAACACCCAAGCATGAGGGTCAATTAGGTATGATGAACTAGACTGAATAACAAAGGTGGTGAACACTTATGAACCAAGGCCTCCAAGTAAAATCCAACAATATTTACGCAGTTTCTCATAGTTTGTGAGGGGCAGAGTAAGGTGCTTTAGGCTGAGATTTATGACAGCAAATAGTCTAAGCAGGGAACTGCTGCAAGTTAGCTATTAAGATGTAGTAGTGGGTGGGATCTTTCTAAACTTTTGTCCTGCTTTGAAACTTGCAGAAAGGTGTGTCCCATAACTTGCTGCCTACAATCCGGAATTGTTGTGTGGAGTTAGTGACTTGAGTAAAGCTGCGTACAGCTGTGTCTTTTTTTCCTCTTCAGAACATCAGCAATAATGTTGATATTTGTGACTTGCTAGGCACAGACTAATGAGTGGAGCATTTGACTTGAAGGACCAGTGTCTTTCCCTTCAGAATGAGGGGTCCTGCAAAATGGGAAATGGGACTAGGGAAATGAATTAATCTCTGGCCAGTTTGTGTGAGTAGTCCTTGTTTCATCTGTTGTAACTCCTGGGCAGTGAAGATGTTACGACTCACTGGAAATATCACGGTGTGTCAAGTTCTTAATGCATAATACTTTACGTTAGTGATTAGCAGCACTTCCTAGATAATGAGAACACTTTGGTCTCAGTCATGCTACAAAAATACTGAGCAGCTAAGTGTCAGTTGAAAAAAAAAAAATTTTGGACACACATTTTATCTAAACCCAGTTTTATCATCTTGAAATTGTTATTAGAGCTGCTTCCTAAATCAGGTGGCATCTTTACTGTGTATGTTCTTTCAGTCAAGGAGGAACTTCTCCATCTAGCATTGCGATGCCTGAGTGCATGTCCAGTATTTGCAGATGTGTAGACAGGCGGCTGCCTGCTTAGTAAACCGGCTGTTGTGAATCTCATTCAGAAACATCGAAATTTGCTAGGCCTGGCTCAGAAAGCATATTTACCTACAGTCCTAGATTTCACTTTGGTAAATATGCTCCTGACGAATTAACTGCTGTAATACTTGAAGTATATATGCTGCTGGTGTCATTCTTTTTATCAGAGTGAAAGATGACTTCCATTTAAGTCAAAGTTTAAAATGAGTTAGGCACTAGCAAGGTAAAAAGTCTTACTAATTCTTCAGAAATATTAATGTCTACCCTGCCAATTTTTTATTTTAATCAAGCAGGAATTAATTTGTGTTAACCCCAAACTCTTAAACACCCTGTACTGCTTCACACACTGATTCAAAACTTGCATGCATTGGTGATTTGGTACCCCATCTGTTCCACTGTCATGACTTTGGATTGTTACCACACCTCCCTCACACCACTTATGCTATAGTGGTAAAACCAAGGAAGTGTATTTTCAACCTATAACTGTTGAGGTGGGGGGTTTAAAAAAGCCAATGCACCTCGCTGCTGCAGGTTAGCATGTAACTTTGATCACAACAATAGAAGATCTGGACATCCTTAGCTCAGTGTGATAAAGGCTATAAAGCTTATAGTTATTTACTTTCAAGAAAAGCCCCAAGTCAAGACTAACTGAAAAAGTAAGCACAAGAATGAACAGCCATTAATATATTTCTATTAGAGATTAAAACCTTTTGAACCATCAGAGTCATGAAGTTTTGGAATGCACATATATGTAAGTGAGAACAAAAAACCATAATCAGTTATAAGCAGGAATTCAGGCTGTTTCTGAAGACAATATTTGATATGGCTGCCTGCAACAGCAAGGAGATGCCTTAGTGACATTGGCCACCATTTTAATCCTGCGCTTCTAGAACAAGGGTACCCACAGAAAATCCACAAACCATGCAGATATTACCAGACTTTTCCTAAACTATTTTGAACCATTATATCATGGACGTACATAAATCAGGTTTGTGCTTTTAGCAGTAAACTATATTTGAAACAAACTGCAGAATAAAATAAATACATTTACATGCTTAGACACCTTAGTTCAAATAAACTTTTAAATAATTTAGTATAATAAAGTGATAGAAGGTTAAAGGAAAACTACTGATGGAAAGGCACATCTACATGAAGTCTTGTTAAGAAGAAAGCTTACATTTCTGGAGATGCACTATTTGTCCACCTACTGTAGCAAGGTGTACCTTCCGGCAGTAGCAAGACAAAAAGAAACCAGATATTAAAAATCACTGGATAAAGACAGAACTTGTTAATTTGATGTATCTACTGGAAGTAGTTGAGACAAGTTTCTAATAATCAGTCACTTTAAGCAATCAAAACCTGTCATTTACCTGTATCATAACAATCACTATGCAGATGAAAAAAAAAGCAAAAAAACCCCAACTTTGAATTCACATTTAAGTTTTCTCAATGCTGGGGTGAGAAGACATTTACCTATAATAGTTTTGACTTTATGGCTACTGAATGTTCCAGGCATGGGTTAGGCAGAGATCACATTGTACACTACTAAAATCTCAGTGTCCACTTTTCATGACATTTAACTCTTTTTCTTTCCCTTATTCAATATCTAACTCTTATGGGTCCTTCAGACCTATTAACATTCATTTTTTTGCAGCTATGAATTTCCTGAACATTGCTGTTAATCAAAAACATTGCAAAATCATATTCACATAACCTAGAGCCAAATAGCTACTGTCATTTAGATACAAGTCTTTTAAAATTACTTTGATTAACAGCAATGCTCAGGAAATTCGGTTGACAGAAAATTGTGCTTTATAGCTTTCCATAGTTTAAATGGTGTCCTAGCATAGAATAACTTATAAAGATATGCTTATAATCTATTAAAGGCTACATACTTTATATTCTGAAAAAGGAAATTGTGCACTAGCATGCGAACAAAAAAAAGCATGAGACCTGCCTGCTGTGAACTTGGGGAAGCAAAACATGATTAGTTGGAGATTTTTAAATCCTGCATGATACTGTTATGTATTACCTTTAATAGAGAATAAAAAGGATTGCCAGAGACTCACTGGAGATATGGATTTTTAAAAAACAACTAATAAATATTTAAAATAAAAAAGGGCTTTAAAAAGCTTTATTTTATTGCATACTTTCTCAATAAAAGTCTTGATACTAAGGACCTATTTAGTTTTTATGTAAATCCTTGTACACCGATTGATAAATAAAGTTGCAAATACAATAAGGAGAACTGCATTATGTGGCATTATACGCTTGTATTACAGTCATACATCTCAATGTGGGGCATGACAAAATCATAACATAAGAAAGAACAATTGCAGTTACAATCTCATTACATCTTTTATGAAGTTAACATGGAAAAATGCTCAGAAACCCAGTGGAATGTTTCTGATCTCTCTTGCTTGTGCTTCATGTGCTACATAATATTCCTGAAGCAATGTCTATGCTGAGGTTTTCTAAAGCCCACATATACTAACCTCACCACCAATGCAAATTGTTTTTACACTGTAAGTCATGACTTGCCTGTGGCTTGGAAAAAGTAACAACCCTAGCCATAATCCTCATTGCTAGTTCCCCAGTGCGGTGCCGTAGTTTGTCTCTGCTTCCCTGTCCCTGATGCACAGAACTGAAAGTCAATGGAAAGGTAAAACAGCACATCGCTGCTGCATGCACATGTTTCCCCAGCAAAACAGCAGGGGAAAAGAGCATGTGTTTTTGACAGCAGTGTGATGTGCTGTTTCTGGATGCAGCTGTATAGCATTCTCACAAGCTGGAATGTTTCCAGCAGTCCAGCTTCAGTCCAGAAGTCCCATCCATCTTCCACTAATTACACTGACCACATCATCATGCATGTCCCAAAGCAACCTTACCAAGTAATTTAGACAGTGGTCACATACCATGGGCCTTGTGAGGATATCAGTGTATAACCCCATACACTCCATTTAAATAAACAGAAGCCTTTGAGAAGTTAGTCTGGAGATGTTCCTAAAGGGTTACCTTGTCAACGCCAAAGTATAAGGCATCCCTGGTGCTTTGCTGAAGGCACGAGGAAAAAAGCAAAACAGTTTCTAAGTGTGAAATGCTTTTTCTGATATAAACTGGGCAATAATGGCTTATGTTTCAGACAGTTGAGATTTACTTAGATACACTCTTATTTTGAAAGGCTGCATATGACCACTGCTGGCAGACATTTTGAGGAGCTCTGTTTTTAAGCTGAGGACAAGGTGGAGGTTCCAAATTCCCACTTCAGCTGCATCTAGCTTCAGCTCTAAAGCAGATGGCTGTATCGAGTGTAGCTAGCAAAGTTTTGGTAGCAGGGGGGTTGCAGAGCGACTTCTGTGAGGAGAAGACAGGGGTTGCCCCATGCTGGACACAGTTGGTTTCAGATGGCTCCAAAGTACACACTGCAGGGCACAGCTGAGCCTGTCACCTCTTTGTGCCATTAGTTATCTCACTGATGGGACCTAGTGTAACCTGCAAGTGATAACAGGGTAGGAGAGGGGTCAGGAATTAAGCCAAGCCTGAGAAAGGAGTGTGTTTTCCCTAAGTGTTTTGATTTTTTTTTGTTTTGTTTTGTTTCCCAATATCCAGATCAATAGGTGTATATACATATATTTTTCTACACAAATTGGCAACAAATTAATTTTCCCAAAGTTGAGTCTGTTTTGCCCATGACAGTAACTGGTAAGTGATCTCACTGTCTTTACCTTGACCCATGAGCTTTCTTGCTCCTGTTCTTCCTCTTCCCCTCACCATCCCTGTCCACCGAAGAGAGGACTGAATGAATGGGAGTTTGGCTGCCCCTCGAGACCAATCCACCACAATAGCTTAGAGATAAGATGACTCCATCTGTCTTTTAGCATTCCCTATTTTAAATTTTCCAATTAAAAACCCCCACCAATTCTGAAAATTGTCATTTTGAACTTCCAGATTCCAAACTCTTGGATTTTTACTATCAGAAATGCCAGCAAGAAAGTAATTAATTAATTGTTTTCCTCTCAAGTATGAAATGAGGGTCTTGTTTCCTCCACTGATCCCCCAATTTCTATTAGAGCCTAAGATACCGGACAGTTGTGAGCCCTGAGTTTTTTCAGGCACCCATCTTTCCTTAATGTCATTTATACAGCCTGAAGTTAGCTGAATAGTTGAAATCCATTCCCAGCCCTTGGCATTGGTTTTAGAACACAACAAGACCTAATTACCTTTCTTAAAAGCCTGCCTTACCACCTAGAAGCATAATTTAGATATAATATGAAAGAATGCTATAGCTAGAAGGTCCATGTCTATTACTTAACATCACTCATAAAAAGAATGGGATAGCTCCTTGCTAGACAGTATGATATAAAATACTTTAAATATTTTTTATTGCCACTTTTTATTAGTTTCAGATTTTTTCAACAATTTCTGTGACTGACAAAAGTAGGATTGGAGAATGTCTCTGAAATGTTAAAGGAGTGCTATGTGTTGTTATGACATTTCAGTTACACCCTGAAGCCTCAGCCCTAACACCTAAAGGAGTGGTAGCTGTACTCAAATGGTCTGTGCTTAAGTAATTTCTTACATCTTCGTATTTCATAATAAATGCTCACAACATGACTCATCTAAAGCAGACAGTAATTAATGAGGCATGGAGAAGTGTTACTGATTTTTGGAACCTCTAAAAAAATAATTTTTATGAACATTTCATTTAATAGTTGCTGCTGTTCTTCAGTGTTGCATTAAAAAGGTGTGAAACACAAGGAATAAACACTAATCAGTAAGTTCAATTAGATGAGACAAAGTTTTCAGAAACAGTGAATATAGGGATTTTTGTTAATTTAAAAGGTAAGAATAGAGTATGTCAGCACTAAGTGAGCCTAGCATAGAGGATTTATAGAAACTAAATTTCAAAGAAAATCAATTACAAACTGTGAGCAAACTAAATTGTGATGAGAGGAACTATGTTAGACCAGCTCCCTTTTATTTGGTCCTAAAGCAAAGCCTTTAAAATTCTTTTAATCCCTTACCTACCTACATTTTCTCAAAGACTACTTTAAGTTCCTGTTGATCACTCCATTTAATCTTTTTTCCTATCTTTTTGAAATGTACTTTGCATTTGCATTGAGTTGGGACCAATTTCTCTGTTTAAACTAATATATTCTCACCTGGGATTTAAATGAAAGTCTTGAGTGCCTGTCAAGATGAAGAGAGAACAAAAGTGTGGATCAGACTGACAGAAATCACCCAAGGTTTTTATATAAGTGAGAAAAGAAACCTCTGATGGCTAATTCAGATTTAGGAGTTTGGCATCCTCCCTATTTCACTCTGAATAACAGTGGATCTTCTGTGTCTTCTCATGCATCTTTCCCCAAATGAATGCACATGTAGGAGCTTCTAGGAAACTGCAAGACGGAAACTTCCAAAATAGAAACCTACTTTGTGGTCATTATTGATTTCTAGAGCACATGGTTTGAATAATTTTTAAAAAACTAAATGTGTCTCAATTTAAAAATTAATAAATAATCTGGCATAGATTTAGTATTAGTATATAATAAATTAATCTTCTTATTTATGTTAGGATGAAGGGGGTTAAAAAAGTATTGACCTACATAGATACCCAGTGGCAGTGGGTCTTCAGGCAGTGACCAGAAATTTTATGCAGCCTAGGTATTTATGGGATGTCTCTCAAGGTACAAATACGATAAACATCAACTTCTTCTCTTCTTTAAGTCAGGAAATGATCAGGACATTACAATGATAAAACTGGAAGTTCACATATTTAGACTATTTAAAATCCCTGAAATGTGGTTTATTACTTGTTTTTTAACTTTGTTCACTATTGTAGCTTGCCATTCCTAATCCTCTTTAGAGTTAAAAGAATCAAAAATGATGACTCTGTAAGTTAGTGACAATATACATAGAGGTCCATAGCCAACAGTAATTTAGGTAGGTCCCACATACTAAACCACCACTAATGCTTTTGAGCAGTTGACACATTTAGTCTCCAAATCTGTCTGCATAGCATCTACCTATAGATGAATACTGCTTTCAAGATGCACTTCGATAAAGAATTTCAGGAATATGCATAAAGAGTGCTGTCATCAAAGGACAGCCGCTGACAGCTATAATAAGTAATGATAATATGCTGATGAAAATAACCAAAATGGAAAAGAAACACATGATTTGTATTTTTTTTTACCAATTGTGGAGAAAAACACTGTAGGAAGCCTCCTACCTCTGGAAAATAAAACCCAACAAATCCAAACAACAAAGCAAGTCTTAAAGACTGACCTGATATTTATGAGTTTCCACTCACTGTAGTTCTAAATAACACTACTGTTTCTGTTAAGTATTTACTATTTAGCATAAACATTTAAAAAAAGCCCTGTGTAACTATGTCTAGTAATTGCCTTAATAGTTTAATGCTAAATAATTTCTTATCCACTGTTCCTGATATTAAATTTTTACAAGCTATTCCCTAACTATTCTAATAACTGCTATAAAATCATACAATTTGTATTTCCTATTTTTAGTCCAAACTTCTATTCCCATGTTTAAATCAGCAATCAGAGTGTTTGTAGGTCGCATTGCCTGAAGGTAGAGCACAAATATTTTGTAATGTCAGATCAAACTGATGGGAAAAATTGTCTTTACCTCATCACTTGTTGCACTTCTCTCCTAAGGAATCAATCTGCTTCTAAGGGAAAGGGGGATTGACAGAGTCTTGCAAATGTTTTTGGGAGAAGCATAAAGATGGAAGGCTAGAGCTGAAAGTAAATTAGGTGGGTTTTAATAGTTGAGTAGAAGTGTAATTTTCTCACATTCCTGTAACAGGTACCGGACAAATGTTCTTGGGCAGTTCTTGCCCACACAGGTCACAGTCACAGTGGGCTATCGTTCACTATTATTCAAAAGACTGCAAGAATAGCATACAGTCTCAGGCTGCTCTCATTTTAAAATGTTTTTAAAACATTCCCTTCTCTGGAGGGAAGTAGGGTAACAGAGAGCGCTGCATGCTGTTGTTGCTATGAAGGTGAGAGTGTAGTGATTTACCAACCTGGAAAAGTATTTATGAGAACTCCAAATCCTAAGTAGATCAAAAAAAGATTTACACAATATTGATGTCAGCTTAAAGATATCTGTGCTTCTTTACAGCATGGGTGCTTGTCAACAGGACAGAAGCAGACCTGATCGTGAAGTTTCACCCCTGTAAATTAACATCTAAGATTGCCTTCATGAATATACTAGAGACGGGATGAAGCCAAATCATCTTAGTTCATGTAATAATAATGCTTGAACAATTACAATTATGGTCCTTTCTTTCCTCTGACAAAACTCTGCAGAAAACAGTCAAAAGCATACTATCAAGGAGACTGAAACTGTGTAGCAGAAAATAGTACATTTTCAAGAAGAGCCTCACACAAAACCAAATATTGGGAAATAAAGGCAGAGGAAAAGTGATTCATCCTCCCCATGCTCTGCAATATTGTATATATATTCCTTTGCCAATTCTTCTCGCTCTATATATGAAGCTCTAATTAATGCTATGTGCTTTCACTTAATTATTTCCTCTCTTTGGGATGGACTGTAATTGGGCCTTGCTCATGTGTGGGGAGATAAGGGACATAAAAAAATTTTCTACTCCGCACACCATCCAGCCATACGTGTATTTTGACATCAACAACTGTACTTTGCAAGTGTGAGAAATCACTTTGAAAATGGACCAGGATTTCAACAGAGTCTGAAACAGGAATTATTTTTTAAAGATGGCTTTTATTGACTCTTCCAAATATCACTGAATTATCATAGGAGACAAATTTGAGACACACTGTCATGGGTTATAATCCAGTCCTTGTGAATTCAAAATGCTGCGCTTAACATCATTAATGGTTTGCATTTTTCATGTGATGAACAAATTTGCTGCCCTATGTTCTAACAGTTAGACTCTTAGCAGTCACTTTGGTGTATTAAAAACATTGGAAGCCAAAAGTAGCATTTCCAGTTTCCTCTTTTCCTAATCAGCTGCATGCAATTACTTTTTAGCGATAACCAGCTGACAGAAATGAATCTTGCTATATCAGAGAGGATTTTTTTAAATTTCAAGAAATCTAAGACACATCTTAGTGCTTACAGAAGAAAGCTCTTCTGTAGAATATGAAAAAATGAGAGAGACTGAAAAAATGAGCCCTTTACACTCACTGAGAAATCAAGGCAGAAGGCATTAAGACCTCCCAAGCCATGAAACAGAGGATTCTTATACATAGACTTGGTTTTCATTTGTCTCTTCTGAGTGACAAAGCAGCCTTGCAAATGTGTTTAGCTCAAAAGGTGATATTAAAAACAAATGGTTAGATATCATCATGGTATATTAACTATGCAAAAGAAGCCAAACCGAATTTAATCAGAAACAGCAAACTCCAAACAGGAAAAATATTTTCTTTTTTTTTTTGACAGAGACGGTTAAGAAAACATTTATGGTAATGCCAGAGCATCTGCTGATTACGGTGAAAGCTGCAGGATGCCAACATTAAATCACTGAACCATTCTGACAGCTTCTGGGTACTCGAATTTCATTCTAATAATAATTTGCTGTGAAATATACCCAAATCTGAAAATTAGCCAGAAAATGTTAACAAATAATATAGGTAAGAGTAAATAAAGCAGGTACAAAATTGATTTGTGTCTGAAAAAACACATCTAAAATAGATATTTGGCACTCAGACATTTCAGAGCTGCATGCAAATTGGCAAATCTCTAAAAAAGACTAAGCACTTTAAGAACAGAATATAATTTTATCATCCATTTTCTATTGATTGCGACCCAACACATTTTTTGTTTAGAATTGTTAGCATGCTTGTTTGTTTAATATAAACACAGGCTAGTCATTTGAAGAAGGCCTGCACCATTTAAAATCAATTTTTAATTCCTGACACCTGAGGATTCTACACAGAACAATATACTTCATTGTAAAGCTTTAATTGATGCATCTATGTGCTGCAGAGGGTGATTACTTGAATAATAAGTATAAGAGATGTGTGATCTGGTTGCTAAGCAAATGTGAGTAAGAGAAAAACCCTAAGAAACAACGTAACAATGAATCAAGGTGTGATGACAGGATAATTATTCTATGAACTGTCATGTTGAAGGACTCACAGAACATTGACCTGCACACGATCACACATCAGAGGATTGCCTGAGGGGTAATTAAAATAATAATACACAAGTCCAGTCAGTCACAAAGAGAAAAATATATGCTTAACTTATTTCTCTGTAGCATGCACAGTCAAATGCATTCTCGTGTTACATGTAAAAGCTTGAGCAGTGCAAGAATACAGAGGACAATGGATTACAGCAAAGACCACTGAAGTTTATCTGAATTAGCATTAATGCTTTCCTTTCTTAGTTACTTTGGGTATTCAACTAAATATCATTCATACTATGACACATTAAAGCATAAAACCTGTGAACTGACTTTCTGAAGGAAGCTGAAAAAAATGCAATCCTTTCAAAATATGTTTAAGGTTGGAACATAATACATTAAAAAAGAATTACTGTTGTGGTGGGTTAACCCTGGCCAACAGTCAAACATCCATCCAGCCTCTTGCTCACTCCCCTTTTCCGTGGGGTGAGGAGAAAATAGAAAGAAGGTAAGAAGACTTGTGGATAGAGATAATCACAGTTTAATACAGATAGCAAAATCTGTGTGTGCTAGCAAAGCAAAATAAGGAGTTCATTCACTATTTTCCTTTATCAGGCAGATGTCCAGCCAGCTCCTGGAAAGCAGAGCCTCAGGTGCTTAGGAAGACAAACACCATAACCATGAATATTCCAGCTTCCTCCTCCTTTCCCTGAGTTTTTATTGCTGAGCGTGACATCATATAGTATGGAGTGTCAGTTTGGGTCAGCTGTGCCGATTATGTCCCTGCTGAACCTCAGAATCACAGAATCATCAAAGTTGGAAAGGACCTTGAAGATCATCCAGTCCAACCGTTCACCTAGCACTGACAGTTCCCAACCACACCATATCCCTCAGCGCTAAATTGACCCGACTCTTAAACACCTCCAGGGATGGGGACTCCACCACCTCCCTGAGCAGCCCATTCCAACGCCCAACAACCCCTTCTGGAAAGAAATACTTCCTGAGATCTAGTCTAAACCTTCCCTGGCACAACCTGAGGCCATTCCCTCTTGTCCTATCACTTGTTACTTGGTTAAAGAGACTCATCCCCAGCTCTCTGCAACCTCCTTTCAGGCAGCTGTAGAGGGCGATGAGGTCTCCCCTCAGCCTCCTCTTCTCCAGACTAAACACCCCCAGTTCCCTCAGCCGCTCCTCGTACGACCTGTGATCCAGACCCTGCACCAGCTCCGTTGCCCTTCTCTGGACACGCTCGAGTCATTCAATGTCCTTGTTGTAGTGAGGGGCACAAAACTGAACACAGGAATCGAGGGGCGGCCTCACCAGTGCGGAGGACAGGGGTCAGATCCCTTCCCTGTCCCTGCTGGCCACGCTATTGCTGACACAAGCCAGGATGCCATTGGCCTTCTTGGCCCCCTGGGCACACGGCTGGCTCCTGTTCAGCCGGCTGTCAATCAACACCCCCAGGTCCCTCTGTGACTGGCCAGGTCCCTCTCCTGCCCAACCCCAGCCTCCTTGCTGTGTGTGTTTTGGGGATGGAGGGAGAGAAAGGCTTGAGGTTGTGCAGCACTGCTCAGCAATAGCCAAAACACTGGTGTGGTATCATCACTGTTTTAGTTACCAATACAAAGCACAGCAATAAACGGGCAGCCATGCAGAAAATTAAATTCACCCCAAGGCACACCCAGTAAAACTGCAGATACTTTAACAACTCTGTACTCACACAGGTGCCACTGTATATCTAAATCTGATGAAAGCTGTTCACATGACAGATTTAAGACTTTCAAGGCAAACTTTAGCATAATTCCATTTTTTTTTTCTCTTTAGGCTTTTGTTCAGTTGTTTACTGTATCAGTTTATGTTAGCCTACACCTCTCTGCAAGCCTAGGCTTCAGCTCCAAGCACATATCCCATGATCATGTCTGAGCAATGTATTCTGCATTTCTTTCTCACATGTAAACCTACAGACACACTAGGACTTCATTTAAACCAGACATCATCAGTCTTGTTCATGGCAGAAACATTCTTTACACAGTCTGTGCTTTTCAACTTGCTTTTTGGGTGAGCTTTGCCAATTGTGTGGAAACACTGAAAAACAGCAGCAACTATTAAATGAAATGTGCATTAAAATTGTGTTTCACACCCCCACCTCATTATTCCCTATGTAACTGAAGATAGTGGAAGACAGCCAATTAGAAGTTGCGTCAATACTCTTCAAAAATTTAAGAACACTGAGAACACCTGAAAAGATTTTTTGGAACACAAAGTAAGCATACAGTTGACATGTACATAAATTCATACAGACCAGGATGTCCATAGCTTATTCTCGTCTTGTATATATGCACAATCATTGAAAAATTCTAAAAAAGAAAATTCTTTTTCTCCCACCATATTCTAAAGAGATGCTGAAAACACCTTTTAGGAAACACACTACATATAATAATTATCATAATGACACTTCTTTCTAGAACGAACATGTTCTGTAAACACAGTGCTAGCTCATCAATGAAGTTATTCACTCATACTAAATATGCTAGTTATATTCTCAAATCTTTTCTAGTGTCTTCATTAGTACTTATTTCAAAAGAGTAATGCTATCCCCAAATCTCTTTAAACACTAAGAAGGAAAACAAATGCTATTGAAAAATCTCCCAATGTTCAGCCTGGCTCACTGTGGTCTAAGTAAAATTTATTAAAATGCTAATCTCAAGCTTGTTAGTATTAATTTCCAAGTAGCATCCTATAGAAGAAATATAATTTTCATTTTTGTGCAATAATATAATACCACTTATAAATCTAGATTCTCAACATTAGCCGATAGTGTTAAGAATAACAATTCAGCAGACTCCAAAGACATTTGTAAAAATTTTGCAGCAAAAATAGTAGGTCAGGTATTTATATATTTTTACTCTAGAAACATATTAACTGAGGAGAACTATAGGGAAGGAAGTGGGGAAGGGAGAATATCCTCTACCTCTAAGAATTCAGATAATTTGAGGATTTATCTGACAAGTTCTCTTAAAAATGTTTTCTTTTTCTGAGCTTAGTAATCACACAGTTTTTTTCCATAAGTTAACCTTAAAATCAGGACTGTTTCAATAAACTGACGTGGATGTATAAATTTAACTCTTTTGTTACCTAAGAGTATACAGCTTAAACCAAAAGTCTAATTAAATTTGTATAGGTGCATTTCCCCATTTCCCCTTTTTTTTTTTTTTTTTTTGTGGTAATGAATACTCTAAAATATTCTCAGTTAAATTTCAAACCAGAAACCACATATCTAACTGAGCTTATTATAACTACAGCTATGAAAGACATATAATTTGTTGACTAGAGATACATACATATTGCAGCTACAGAAACAAAACCAGCTTTTTTTCAGTGTTTTATAAAATTATTTGAAAGAAGAGCATGTTTAGTGCTGTGCGTCCTTGTGCCTGACCAAAGGCTGTTGATCCCAATGTGAGATTCACTGGACCGAATGAATTTGTGCTAGTTGCCTTAGGCTCCCTTCCCAGTCAATGAGGAGAAACAAGCACTTTTAAACTGTGCTTCATTTCACTCCATTGTAGACACTTTGAACAGGTAAAGAGAGCTTCGGGTAACTAACTCAGATATGAATGCCTGCACTCCAGACATCTAAAGGTAACCTCTCTATCTTGAAGGTTCTGACTTTTGACTGCAGCAAAGTCTGCAGATTGTAGAGATCGTATGTTCTCTATGAGGGAGGACAGAGTGCAGATTTTGTGATTTTTAAAGGCCTAACAGAATATCATGGGTATCGATTTCACCACCTATTAAACACAACCTATAGAATGTCACAAAGCTTCTTCTGGCCGCATAAAGAAGAGAATTAAATTATATTCTGGTTGCTACAGTGAACAGTTTGGATATAAACAGGGGAACTCTGTTTTTTATATAACATATTGACAAGAACTGTAGATGGGAAGTTGTCATTATTAAGTATGCTGCTCAGCCATTAGCTATCACAATTTTTTCTTTTTTAGGAATCCTTCATGTTCACTAATCTTTTTCTTAAGTAGACATAGAGTTGTTTAGATTCTTACAGGGTTGCGATACCCATACTTTTGTGTAGCTTTGCAAGTCTCTGACAAACTTGAAACTTATTCAGGATTTAAAATCAGCCTATAAAATAAATGATTCCTTCTTTTGTGCTGGTATATGGAATCCTGCCCTTCACAGGAAAATCATCACTGCTTTAAACTGAACTTGGCTTAGTCCTGGCTGTCCTGGAAGACCTGGCCACACAAAACTTACAAACTACAGTACTGTACATTCAAACTTAAGAAACTTATATTCATGAAGGACTAAGTGTTTAGTCTTCAGGGATGAAGATATAAATGTGATGCTTTGTATAGCAAGGAACTCTGTAATTTTTAGATACTACTTTTGTTAAGTAAGATAGCTAGCTTAGTAGATAGAAGAATCACAGGAAAAGTGATTTGAGTCCCATGAAAATATTTTATGGTCGCAAAAAAAAAAAAAATCCATAACAGTGCTTATGTAGAGTATGTGCAAGTTTTTAAAAAAAAAGAGAGGATAAAAATAGTATGAAGTTTTAAAAACTATAACAGCACCTGTTATTCAACACTACTTGAATTCATATAGTCTCATTGCCATTCAAAATAAGCAGTAAATAAAATATTTTCATTGGAACTTATCATTATATTTTATGCATATATTAAAGATTATTTGCTTCTCACTTGTAAACAAGCTAAATATGTTAAATTCAAATTATTCCATAACAGATAAAGCTAAAGAATTAGTAAAGAAAGGTTTCAACATGAGAAAGGCAAGAATAATAATTTAAAAACCCCACAAAAAAGGTATTTTTGCTATGAAACAAACACATGCAGTTCGTTAGGACTCAGTCTTTTGAAAAAACTATTTTGATTAGTCTTTTCATGATGTTTAATGGACTTTAATGTTATATTCCATCTTTCATTCAGAAACAAATCTAAATTACCTATGCCCAACAGAATTAAAATAGAAATGCCATTTCCCTCATCAGATTATGTACCATATTCCTTCATGCATGTAAGAATGACTGTGACACACAAAGAACCAGTTGAAATATATTTCAAATTTAGGAGACACCTTTTTTATAGACAAGTAGATGAACTGTTTGTAGGTGGCTGAGGGATTTTGTATCGTACGAACCACACAAATTACATAATTTCTGAGTGCAACACAAAGTGTGAGATGTTGTCTACAGATCCTATGTACCCACTAGTGCTATATTTCACCAACATAAAATTGTAGAGTATTGTAGCCCCAGTGCAGAATCATTATGCTCGACTCTGCAGGACAATAACAGCAAAGAGATTGCACTGACAAGGGGACTAGTCAAGGGAAAACAGGCAATCTTCAAACACTTTAGATATCTGTTGTCTTCTTTTGATTAGAGAGAGTGCCTAGCTTAGATTAGTTTTAAATATATAGTGAGGGCAAGCAAATCAGATCCCATGTAATTAAGTAAAATATATCTGCATCAAACTGTGAACTTACCTGCTTCACATGTGTCTAAAGCTGCCAGCTTTGAACAGTCATTTCTGAACGATATTCTTTAAAAAATGTTTTTTCAAACGGGAGTGTTGTACATCAGACAGAGAAGTGGGCTGAAGTAGCTAAATGGAGTACATGACAGACAGACGCCATTCAGAGTAGAGTTGTGGGTGATACCTGGCTGGCTGTAGAGGATGCATGGATACGACTTCCCAGCCAGAAAGACTGTTAAACCTTGGACTGGGAGTCCTCACCTGCCCTGGGAAGACATTTCTTCTATTCAGAGAATAGTGATTCTTGACTGCTTTAAGGGTGACGTGAATGTCATTAGGAGGAGACTGTACTGCTTGTTCAGTAATAACAAGACTAGTTTCAACTGCAATTCTTCTTGTGAGGATTTCATTCTAAATCAGGTCATAATGAGAGGATAGCTTGCCTTCTAACATCAGGACTTTCACCAGTTCTTGTTTCAACCAACTTTGCAGTTTCACTTGGTCTTAAATGGTGTTTAAGACTTCTTTAAAAAGACAGATTATTAAGATAGCTAATGATAATAAAATTACTGTGATATATAGTTAATTATATACATTTATCTAAAACACTGACTATATATGAATCTGTGTTAGATGATAAAGCACCTTGGAAAGAATTAAACACTTATGATGGATGAGAAAGTTTTGGAAAATGATTTTCAGCCGCACCTGATAGCATATAGGGAAAAGAAGGACAGGAAAAGGCAAGATATGCACATCTATGATTATATAAATCTAGGGCTCAGCGCAGCACTTAAACTTTGTGCAGACTTATTTGATTTGGAGATATGAAATCCACTAAATAGGAGCATTTAACAATAGCAAGTTACAATACAGTAGGATTCTGGGTCCAATTTAAAAAAGCACACTCAAGCACCTGTATTTTCTTTGTTTGAAAAAACATTGTTGAAAAAATAGAAATGAAAAAATGACATGACTATGAAAAAATCTCTTTGATGTTGTATATTTCTTGAGTGATGTTTCATATTGCTTCTCTTTAGGTCTAATTAAATGTCCTTTATTATTACCAAAACATGGGATTTTCTTGTAATTGGGTTGAAATAATATAAATTTAGAGATAGTATCAGTTAAGCATTTTATTCTCAAAAATACATTTATTACAAAATAGCTGTTACAGGGTAAAGCAGAATGTTCATTAATGTGAAATCACCATTCCTGGAACTTTTTTTATTTAAATGTAAATATTTTAAGGTTAGAAGCCACAATTATACATGGCTTATCAAAGAAAATATATTAACTCTGCGGAGAAAACCATTAGCTTTCTCAGAGAAAATTTAAAGTCTTTTTTAGTAAATTCTTCATGTAATGTAAAATGTTTCATTGAATAATTGCCATAATATTTCAAAAAATAACAATGAAATGCAACAGCTGATTGAAAATAAATACTGTCATATTTCACTCTCACAATATGAAGTAAATTGTAATTTAATCTTTATAACTACTTTATTAACAGGTTTTACTCCCATGAATAGGTACCATTATGTTTGTCCTCATTTGAAAATTTGGTCTTCAGTGTTTAATATCCTGTGTTTAATAATTCGGAACTCAAATATACAGTAATGTCCTTTTTACTACAGAGAAACACTGACTTATAGTAGGATGCGTAGAGCTGCAAGTAAGACTGTGGTAGCTCTATCACAACTCACTGGTAGTTGGAGTTTTCTAACAAAAGCAATTGAGTAGTAGGAGAGGAAATATCCTTATTTAAGATTATAAGGAATACTCTAGTAGACAGAAGCAATTAAAAAGATATGCACTAGTACACCGTTTAGAAACAGGCAGTGGGAAATGTCTAGTGTCCAGTGCTAGTTAAAGACATTAGACATCTTCTTGTGGAAAAAAATCCTCCAGAGAAATGAGAAAAGAAATGCAAAACACACCCCGCTCTGGATGATATTTTGTATGAAGAATCTTCAGTTCTTTGAAGATCAGCTTTTACCATTGGCCATAGATTAATTTGTTGCAATTATCACTGCACTACCTGATGACTTCCTATTTGGAAAAAAAATAGTAACCTTTTTATTCTCACTTCATTTATTGCTTTCAAACATTGGTAAGAAAAAATAGTTTTCCAAAAACCATCCATAGCTTTTTTCTTTCCCCCCAAAACAACAGTAATATTGTTTAAATAAATGCTCATTTAAAAATACTTTTTAAAATGTATAGATTTCAGTTTATTTCAATTATAAGATGAAATATCTTATATTTTATCATATAAATCTTATATTAATGGTCCATTACTATAATATAAAATTAGGGACAGTTTAAAAACCTGTCGCTTTATGCAATTATTGTTTCACAGTGGGAGAAATAATTTCTTGTAGAGTGACATGTTTCCTTATGTCACAGCTATTCTTCCTTACAAAAGCTGTTACTTTGATGGGGAGGACAAATGCCTGCCATATATTACTATGCAGTCCATTACAATGGGTTCATTCATATTTATAATACAATCTGTGATGTTGATGCAATCACTTTCGACTTCACTGTTATTTCAAACAAATCTATAACTGAGAAAAAGGCAGGCTGTTGACAGGAGTTAATGTGGGTTTTACTCTGTTTACAATTGCTTTCTAATCTACTAAATGGCTGTGAAAATTGATGCACTGTTAGAAGTGCTTTTATACACTACTACAGATAAAGGACTGTTATACTGCAGTAATCTCTGTAATGCTAAATTGAATTTTCGACAGTGTTTTTTTTTGTTTTTCCAATTTGAATGTGACAAGGTAGACTACTAAATTTATGGTAGGCTTAATTCCATCGGTGCAAAGAATTTTTCTATCTTTATTAATTGAGATACATATATTGCTAGGAAACAACAAAAAAAAAAGTTAGAGCTAAGCCTTGCAACTATCACAGTATGTATTTTAGGGAAAATATCTCAGTGGCCAAAGCATGGGTCAGAGTCGCTAAATTTTTGATCAAATTTGTGATCTGTTGAAGTTATGCAAGTGAATCCTCAGCAAGTAAAATATAGTAATACAGCTTGTAGAACTGCTCAGCTTGCCATGAAGATAAACAGATTCTGCTTAAACATCACAAAATCAAATTTAGGATTAGAAAATTTGCCAATAAATAACTTTCCAGTGGGATTTTAGGGAGACATGTAAAGATAGTGCTTTAGTTACATGACCAATGAATTCACAGTCATAAAGAAGTCCAAAGAAAGTACACTTTAGTTTACCACCCTAAAAAGGAAGTCAGTTGGAATAATAAAGCCTTTTAAGCTTCAGATTTCCCTGATAAAGAAGGTGCAAAGAAATGCCAAGGTTATTGCCAGTATGAAATTGAAGTACAGAAGACTTTGGTACTGTAGAATAGATGCCCTGAAAAAATTCCTGACACACTTCTCTGAAATGTCTGGTGCCTTATTAAAACCTGAACCTGAGGAATGCAAGACAAAATGTCTTTTTATGTTAATCAAGGAGCTGCTAATTTTCTATATGAATATGAAAATATTACTAAAATTAATGAACAGAACATTTATATGGCTTCTGATGGAAAGAAATCCTTCATATTCAAGACATTTGCATGTCTAGTAACTTTTAAATTTGCTTATGTCTTTTAATTCTACAAGATTTAATAAGGAGGCATAGTTCTCTCAGATAATAGAATAGTTTAGGCTGGAGGAGACCTCTCTCAAGGTCATCTGGTTCAAACCCAGCTTCAAAGTGAGATACACTTGTTAAATTGTATCATAACATTTGTCAAAAAATAGACTGTTAGATATAAAGATTCAAACTTTATAATTCAACCTCGGTGACATTTAGTCACATCACGTGAATTCAGTAGTCAAACTTAACACAAAAATATACCCATGCCTTTCATGCAGGACAGTATGATTAGTCTATGCAGAGCAGTAAGCAAAATTCACTTAAACAGTCTATCAACTAAGGAACACAAATGTGTAGTAACCAAGCTTCATGAACAATAAAGCTCACAGAGCATTATATTTCTCTTGTGTTTTTTTTCCTATGACTTATTGCTTTTCTTGAATGCTCACTTTTTCTCCTATTTTCCAAAGAAAAAAGGCTTAAGTGCTAAATTCTGTAATTCTTACTGACTCAGATGAAGAACTATTAAAGTGAAGTGCTACTGAGTAAGCCTTATGGATTCTGCAACATAAAGAATAAATGAAAGCTTGGTATGAAAAGACTGAATGATTTTGGAAGATGACAGAATCATAAAAAGGTACTACTAGAGTTGCTTTAAAATGTATTGGGAATGGTCATCACTTATAAGCTATCACTGATTGTTTAAAAGTACTGCATTGATTGCAGATAAAAATGGAATTTCTTCCCCTACCTGAGTAAAATATTACACAAAAGAGTTCTATAGAGAAGTGATTATTTTGATTGGGCATGGTTAAGAAAAGGGAAAACTTAACTGCACACCTGTCATCTTCCAATGTTATTTTCTTTTATTAATCATAGAATCATAGAACAGTTTGGGTTGGAAGGGACCTTAAAGATCATGTAGTTCCAACCCCCCCTGCCATAAGCAGGGACACCTTCCACTAGCCCAGGTTGCTCAAAGCCCCGTCCAACCTGGCCTTGAACACTGCCAGGGAGGGGGCAGCCACAGCTGCTCTGGGCAACCTGTGCCAGTGTCTCACCACCCTCATGGTAAAGAGTGATATATAGTTATATTCACTCTAAAACTATTCTCTTTCAGTTTAAGACTGCTAGCCCTCATCTCACCACTACACTCTGATAAAGGGGGCCCATTGGCCCCCTTTAAGTACTGGGAGGCTGCTATAATGTCTCCCTGGAGCCTTATTTTCCCCAGACTGAACAACCCCAACTCTCCCAGCCTGTCCTCATAGGGGAGGTGCTCCGGCCCCCTGTTCATCTTCACGGCCCTTCTCTGGACTTGCTCCTTCTTCGGCTGGGGGCCCCAGAACTGAACACAGCACTCCAGGGGGGTCTTATGAGAGCAAAATACAGTGGGGACATCATCTCCCTCGACCTGCTGGCCACAATTCTCTTGATGCAGCCCAGGATACAGTTGGCTTTCTGAGCTGTGAGCACACATTGCTGTCTCACAGTTTTTCATCCACTAATACCCCCAAGTCCTTCTCCATAGGGCTGCTCTCAATCCACTCATCACCCAGACTGTATTTGTGTTTGGGATTGCCCTAATCCATGTGCAGGACCTTGCACTTGGCCTTGTTGAACTTCATGAGGTTTGCATGGACCCACATCTCAATCATGTCAAGGTCCCACTGGATGGCACATGCCTTATCTCCAGTGCACTGACCACTCCACAACAGCTTGGTGTTGTCGGCAAACTTGCTGAAGGTGCACTCAATCCCACTGTCAGTGTCACCAAAAACCAGCACACTGGTCCCAATACTGGCCCCTAAAAAATGCCACTTGTCACTGGTCTCCACCTGAACACTAAGTCGCTGAACACAACTCTTTGAGTGTGACCATCAAGCCAATTCTTTATCCACCAACTGGTCCATCTGTTAAATCCATGTCTCTCCAATTTAGAGACAAGCACATCCTACAGGGCAGTGTCAAATGCTTTGCGCAAGTCTAGGTAGATGACATCAGTTGCTCTTCCCTTACCCATAAACCCTATAAAGCCGTCATAGAAGGCCATCAAATGTCAGGCACAATTTGTCCTCAGTGAAGCCATATTGGCTGTCACCAACCATTTCCTTATTTTCCATGTGCCCTAGCATAGTTTCCAGGACAATCCACTCCATGATCTTGCAAGAGACACAGAGCTGAGACTGACTGGCCTGTAGTTCCCTGGGTCTTCCTTTTTTCCCTTTTTAAAAATGGGGGTTATGCTTCCCCTTTTCCAATCAGTGGGAACTTCACCAGTCTGCCACAACTTCTCAACTATGATAGATAGTGGCTTAGCCACTTCAACAACCAGTTCCCTCAGGACCTGCAGATGCATCTCACCAGGTCTTAGATGGTCTCAAACCTGATCTCCTACAGTGGGAGGTTCCTCATTCTCCCAGTCCCTGCCTTTGCCTTCTGCAACTTGTGTGGTGTGGCTGGAGCACTTGTCCATGAAGACTGAGGCACAAAAGTCATTGAGTACCTCAGCTTTCTCCATATCCAGATACCCAGGTCTCCCATTTCCTTCTGGAGAGGGCCCACATTTTCCCTAGTCTTCCTTTTATCACCGGTGTACCTGTAAAAGCTTTTCTTGTTGCCCTTGATGTCTCTGGCCCGATTTAATTCTATCAGGACTTTGGCTTTCCTAATTTGATCCCTGGCTATTCAGACAATTTCTCTGTACTCCTCCCAGGCTACGTGTCCTTGTTTCCACCCTATAGGCTTCATTTTCTGTTTAAGCTTGTCCAGAAGCTCCTTGTTCACCCACGCAGGCCTCCTGGTGTTCTTACCTGACTTCCTCTTCATCAGGATGCATGGCTCCTGAGCTTGGAGGAGGTGAATCTTGAATATTAATCAGATTTCTTGGGCCCCTCTTCCCTCCAGGGCTTTATCCCATGGGACTCTGTCAAGCAGATCCCTGAAGAGGCCAAAGTCTGCTCTCCTGAATACAGGGTAGAGAGCTTGCTGTGTGCCCTCCTCGCTGCCCTAAGGACCCTGCACTCTGCCATTTCATGGTCACTGCAGCTAGGGCTGCCCTTGAGCTTTACATTCCCCACCAGCCCCTCTTTTTTGGTGAGAACAAGGTCCAGCATATCACTTCTTCTCATTGGCTCCTCTATCACTTGGAGAAGGAAGGTATCATCAACACATTCCAGGAACCTCCTGCACTGTGTCTGCCCTGCTGTGTTGTCTCTCCAACAGATACTGAGGTGGCTGAAGTTCCCCATGAGGACCAGGGTTTGTGAATGCGAGGCTGTTCCTATCTCTCTATAGAGGCCCTCATCTGCTCGGTCTTCTTGGTCAGGTGGCTTGTAGTAGACTCCACTGTAATGTCACCTGCCCCTGCCCTCCCTTTAATCCTGGTGCATAAGCTCTTGGTCAGTTCCCATCTATCCCAAGGTAAAGTTCCATGCACACCAGCTGGTCAATGACATAGAGGACAACACCCCCTCATTGTCTCCCCTGCCTGTCCCTTCTAAAGAGCCTATATCCTTCTATTCCAACTCTCTAGTCATAGGAGCCATTCCACCACATCTCCATGATGTCAATAAGATCGTAGTCCTGTAGGTGTGCACACATCTCTAGCTCCTCTTGTTTACTCCCATGCTATGCGTGTTTGCATAGAGGCATTTAAGTTGGGCACCTGTTGAAGCTGACTTAGTAGCTGGAATTCCTTTGTGCTGCTCTCCAGGTGCTCTCCTGCTGACCTGTGATCCCTCTCCAGACTCTGGGCATCTATTGTTGGTGCTGGCATCAAACTGGTAGGAGTAAAATGGATTAAGGTTCCCCTCCCCTGGCAGCTTTAGTTTATTATATCAGCTAATACAACCTCAGTTGTGGTTTAACCCCAGCTGGCAACTAAGCCCCTCACCTGTTCACTTACTCCCCCACAGTGGAATAGGGGAGAGAATCAGAAGGGTAAGAGGGAGAAAACACATGAGTTGAGATAAAGACAGTTTAATAGGTAAAGCAAAAGCCACGTGCACAAGCAAAGCAAAATAAGGAATTCATTCACTGCTTCCCATTGCCAGGCTGGTGTTCAGCCATCTCCAGGAAAGCAGGGCTCCATCACATGCAACGGTGATTTAGGAAGATAAATGCCATCACTCCAAACGTCCCCCCTTCCTCCTCCTTCACCCAGCCTTATATGGTGAGTATGACATCTCATGGAATATCTCTTTGGTCAGTTGGGGTCAGCTGTCCCAGCTGTGTTCCCTCCCAACTTCTTTTGCACCCCCAGCCTACTGATTGGTGGTGTGGTGTGAAAAGCAGAAAAGGCGTTGACTCTGTGTAAGCACTGCTCAGCAGTAGTGAAAACATCAACACTGTTTCTAGCACAAATCCAAAACATAGTCCCATACTAGCTACTACGAACTAAAATAGCTATCTCAGCCAAAACCAGCACAACCTCTTAGGAACAAAAATGTTTCTTCAGATAATTAGGGGAAATCTTCTAAATGCTGGTAAATATAATTTCATCCCAACTTGTAGACATTTCTGAAACACAACCAGGGAAGACATCTGGTTTAGCAGCCCTGCTTAGTTCATATACTGTCATACTTCAAAGCAATACCACAGCAGCTGTTTATGTTCAAGTCTACCATTTCAGTAGAAGTTCTGGACTGCAACAGTACATTAGACAATGTTGCTTTCAAATTTTCATACATCTAAAACATTCCTTTAAAACTATTTAAGAACAAAAAAGAACCTATTTTAAAATGTAGTTTCATAATTTGTAAAAATTAAAGAAAATCAGTAATCATACTATTTGGGACAGTAACTCAGATTGAATTTAAGACTTTCTTAGCCTAGAGAGAGTGGCATCTCCTTCATTTAGTCACAAAGTTTAGAAAGTTGATATAGGAAGTGCCCCCTTTGGCTTTATTATAATATATTTACCACATAGCTCTTCAAAATATGTCTGAGATATTCCTAAATATGACTGAAAGGCTTCATGATCTATAACTCAGTCCAAGCTAATGTGCATATTACTTCTCTCCCTCAGATATTTCAAGATTCATGGGGGTTTTTAATCCCTACAATTAAAATTGTAATCAGATTTCTAGCTTAGAACTGTTCTGGTCATAAAAACATTTGAAAGAACTCAACAATTACCATTACAGACATGCTAAGATCTAATCTAGCAGATCACAGGTTTCCAATAAGCACAGTGGCCATGCAAGTCCTAGTTACAAAGACATGCTAACAGTTTGAAAGGCTGATTCATGGCAGAAAAGCAGAAATTAAGTAATAAGAACATCCTGTACAACCTAAGGGAAAAAAGATGATCGAGAATGAACAACTATATGCCTGTAAAGACGACACGCATTTTGGATAGCAGGCATAATGAAAGTCATAATAACTGAAGGTGGAATTATTACTAGTACAGAAAACTATACAGGGCATCAGGATTAGCTGGTCAATTTAATGCGTTGCGCCTCGCAGCATGATTTTGGAAGGCTGGATTTCCTATTTAAGCACAAAAGTGAGGATGACTTAATAGAAAATGTTGCTTCTGTGAAAGCATCAGCGTTGCCACTCTAGCAGGCTGATGAGCATGTGACAGACAGACCATACATACTTACGCAGAACTAGACTTACAGAAACTCTGCCTTACCATGCTCTATAAAGAGACTCCTTACTAGTAAACTGTCTTAAGTTGTAATAAACCTGGCTGACTAGCAATTTGTGAAAATTAAAAATTACCTACTTTGGATAATGTATATAACATGAAAGGTTTACTCATCTGGAGCAAAATTTGAACATATTTAACAAAAATAGCCATGGACAATTAGAGAAGTTTGACAGAGTATTTCATAAATATACCTACTTGTGTATCACAGAAATAGAACAAGATCATAAATGAACTGTAGTTGCCAAGACATTCTGAATTTTTAGTTAACCTGTCAACAAGAAAAAGGCCTCTTGCACAGCAGTCTCATATCACTCTAAGATCCTGCTTTGTCTAGAAGCGGTGGACATATGGCTGTCAGGTAATTTGATCGTTCTTTTATTCCTTCTCCTTTATAAATAAACTACAGTTTTGCTGTCTATCCATACTGGAATCAATCCGAAATATTAATGAGATTTTTCTTCAGACATTCATATGAATGCACCATAGTTAAGAAACAAGTTTGTCCTCCAAATGGCACTCAGATAAGATAGCTACATGTCTGTTGCCCTTTTCACTGCAAGTAAGTTCCCAAAGTACTCTGTAATAGACAGTAGATATGAAGCTCAACTTTCACAGAAATGAACCCTTAAATTTTACCTATACCATAGATATATTACAATCAAGAATCACCTACAGAATATGAAACTGGACATGGATGTAGACAATCATTTCTCATCCCTCTTAAGAGTCTGTACAGGTGTATTCGCTGAGGAAAGGCTTGCTAATTGGAGACAGGGAATGATAAAGAATAACTGGGACAGTTAAACAATTGTAGGTGTATGTATCTTTAAGGAATTTTAAAATAAAGCTAAATTGAGAAGGCATCTTCTGAATCTTGAACTTGGGAAAGCACCTGCAGATGGCACCATGTCTGCTTTGCACCACTAAGCAGAGGAATGACATTCTTCTATAATGATGTTCCCATATAGGGAACAAATGCAATAAATGACAAATCTCAGTTAAGGTTCCATAAAGCTTTTGTTTAAGACTTTAACATTGACTTTGGTCCACCTATACAAGCAGCATTGCAACAGAGGAGTTATTTTTCCACAAGGCCTGACTAGATTTTAGAGAATGACAAAACATTTGGATTGTGACAACCCAACTCCGATGCTACACCTTTGCTCTGTAGCATGAATAATTGCCACTTGAAATTGCAACCACTAGCCAAAATTCTACCATCTATCCTTATCCTAGCACCTGTTATTCACTACAGAAGCTCAATTCTCTTCTCTCTTTTCATGTACTATTTTTACTTGGCTGCATATTCCCTGTATTTTTATTCTAACATGAAAACACTAGTAAGAACATATAATACACTACTAACAAACTGATTATGTCATGCAATGAATCAGACTGGAACGTAATCTAAATTTTGCTGCAATCCAGTGCAAGTGGAAATGTCCTGTAAGTACCTGGCTTTCATATGACCCAAGTTGCCTTTGGTATGTGTTGTAGACAAAACCTACAACTGTCACCTTATGAGGTTTTGTGAAAATCTAAGCTTTAGTAGCACAGCTTTGATAGCTAAATCTGTTTCACCTTTTAATAAATTACATTTCCTGAAATGCTATTCAATGAAAACATAAACAAAATTATGATGTATGGGCAAATATGATTAAAATCACAGTAAGATTTCAGTATGTAATATTTTTAATGTTTAAAATTAATGATATTTACAGTTTTGTCACTATCACTGGGTAAAATTACTTTGTACAAAATGCTGTTTCAAAAAGAAATAAAACAAGTACTTACAAAGTAACTTGTATCTCTCTGAATGCCTTCTTTAGTAGGAAGGGGGCTTCTCAAGAGCATATTTTATATCAGTCAATTAAGTTTCTTAAAGTATTTTTTTATTTTGGTTTCAGTATTTCCAAAATAAAATATCAGATGAAGTCTGTCTTTAAAAGTATAAAGCTTTATCATTTAGCTTCTGTGAGTTTTTTTTCCCTATACATCTTGCTTGTATAGAAAAGAAAAAGAAATTAAATACAGCTTGTATAATTTCTATTTCTTGTAATCACCTTAAAGACACAAAAATGGAAAGAGAAGTTAATCACAAATGTTAACTTTTTTTTTTTTTTTTAATATAAGAATATAATTTAAGTCCAGATTGCCTGATTTACATTACTGACTCGCTGATCTAGTCTAGTTGAACACTAAATTTAAATAGAGGTGCTTGAAGTCAGGAGGGACTTATGTATGTGCTTATATGCTGTGCTGAGTCAACATCCCACTGCGGCAAATAACAAGTACAGTATGTTTAACAAGTGTAACACGGCAAGCATATTTTTCTATCCATAACAAAGCCAAAAATGGCATCTACTCTATGCATTTTTGTGAGTTAGCAGAAATCAGCAGGCAACAATGACCTTACTTACGACCTACTTTTCCTTAGAAAGAATTATTTAGCATAATATACCAAAATCAAAGTGTATATTTTGAAGTTGAAAGGAAAAGGTCCAAACTGGCATGTTTTAGCTGTTTGCTAACTGTTTTTTCTCCTAATGAAGTGCCCTGTTGCTCTATATCACTGATTGCAGGATAACAGCTTTCATTAGTCATTATAAATAAATCTGTGTGCCACATTATTTACATTGTTATTGCAAATAGCTAGAACTTTACATTATAATAATTCAGGGCATTTCTGCGCTTGCTAAAAAATAATCTGGTAATGCCTAATACATGATTTTACCTTAAAGAACCTTAAACCCAAGTCTTTTAAATTTTTGTGTTTGTGTTTTTTGATACGACTTTGCCATCAGCATAATTCCACCATGGCCAAAATTCTTGCCAATAACAAGGCTAAGGGAATCAGAATTTTACTGTAATTACACTTTGCAAACTGGGATTTCTCTTCTGGTAGAACTGTCACAAGGGAAAACTGATATTCAAAGCTTAAAATATGATTATTGCTTCAAAATGATCTAGCACTGCAAATATGCATTAAAATGAGCTTAGGAAAAATATGAATCACAATTATGAACAATAATAAATATTAATCAGTAATGGATGATTTTCATAACATACAACTATTTTCTATATATTTTCAGTAACATTTCATTAAAAGGTTTCATTTTCTTCTTAACGCTTTAGGAAGTCAAAAAAGAGGACAATTGTTATCTAAAATAGTTTGATGTTATTATCTGTAAAACAGTTTTTTATTAACTACATTATTTTACCCAGGTCAACCTAAAGTCAATGAATTTCAGATGCAGCTGACCTGCTCTGAATTCTAGTGAGTGATTTAGGTACAAATGTCAGTGTGTTTATCACCCAAAAGTTAAAAATTTCACAATTTTTTCTTTTTTTTTTTTTTTTTTTAAAAAAAAACCCCATGCTGTTTTTCTAAAGTTGAAAAATAACAATAACAAAAACTATATCTACATTGAACAATAACTATTACAGAGAATATTTATCACTACCAGTATTCTTCAAATCCATGACTTTGGTACTACTGAAAAACGAACACCTAACACTAATGAATATATATGTAAATAGTATTAAAAAAATGTCTATACACTTTTTATACACACATAGATTCTGTGTATGCATGTATATTATATTCAGCTTTTTTGACTCAACAGGCTTTAGTATAACTACTAATGCCAACACAAGTTTTATTAATAATCTACACCAATACTTTGAAACAGTGACTTTGCAAAATCCCAGCTGGCAATCTAAACTCAGTTACAAAAAGGCATTTTACCTTTTAACTAACTTACTCTGCCAAAGGAAGATTTATTAAGTGCATTACAAGGATTCCAAAATAATATTTACATAATGTAATGGGGAAAAAGTACAAAGACATGAAAAGAGGTCTATAAATGAGGCTTAGTCAGCAAAAAGGAAAAATAAGAGATAGTAGAGTCCTTTGAAAGAGGAACAATGGTATTTTTTAAATGCATTTTTAACCTTCCTAAAATAAAGAATTAAACTTCTTTTGTTCAGATGTTAAGATCTTTTCAATGAACAGATAAACAAATTCTCTTGTATTTAGCATGTTCCTCTCTGTCTAGCTAAGTTTATACTAATCTCCTCAAATCCAGGCTGTATTCAAAATCTCCTGACCCGTGCTGCTGCTGAAGATAAACCTTGTACTGTGGTTTTTCAGGCTATAAATTTTCAGACAGTAGAAAACAATTTTAATTTGATGGATGCGACCTTGGGCATATTTAGTTTGTCATCTGGCTGCTTTTCTTCCCAATTACATGTTGGCAACACAATCCTCAAAGGGGCTTCTTTCCCCTCATAACTGATTATGAACATACATCACAAATGTGGCACCTACAGTACATCTATATAACCTCTCTGGCAACATAACTACTTAATTCCATGGCAGCATTTATTTAAAAGAATATAAAAATAGTGCTGAGAACTTTTGAAACTTTTTCTAATATCAAACTTCTAGACACAATCTACAGACTTTCTCGTGAATGCTAAAATCATTTTCCACCCAATGAGGACGAGTAGCACAGTGTTAATGCTCGTTAGCTGCTGTGGCTGTGAAGCTAGTTAACTGCTCATTTATCAAACTCTCATATGTTAACTTTAATGGAAAGTATTATGTCTTAATCCCTAATGAAATTATTCTGTAGTTATTGCATAACAGATTCCAATATTTTGCACTAACAATGAGACCAATTTGGCATCTCTATACTTTAGCATCAGTTTTACATATAGCTCAGAAAAATGACTGGCAAACAACCTTGTTCCATCAACATACCTCACATGCTCTAGAATACATAGAACAACAAATGTAGAAAGGTAGAAGGAAACATATGGATTGGGAAGTTTTTCACTATATTCAATAAATATGTTGAATTTGATGTGCTTAAGAGCATGCTTATGAAAGGTTTATGTCAAAATCAAGGAGAGCTTAGCATCTTTTGGTATGCGCGTTAATCATTAAGTGGTGTCTGACTCAAGTCAGCTGAGATGTTCTGCCTTTCCCAAATGCCACTAAAAAAATGCATCTTTTTTCCACTTTTTCTATTTGAAATTTTTTAGCAATAACTTAAAAGTACACTATCCCTCTTCAACGTTATCTAGATGAAAAACAAACAGATCGGTACAGCTACCTATCTTAACTAGTTAACGTAGGAGATCAGAAATTGTATCAATCAGAAATCTTAACAGAAAATGGATTTTAAAATACTCCAGAAATCCAAACTGATGTCAGAAAACATATATATTATCTTTTCTTAGATGTAATTAAAGAATAAAATAAAACTTGTTTTTCTCCAGAAAAGTGTATTTTTCTTTTTAAAAAAGAACATTTGCAAGTAATTGGATATAGCACTTTATTCGATCCTTCAGAGAGAATTACTTATTAAAAAAATAAGATGGAACAGCAACATTTTAATTTAGATTAATGCTAAAAATATTTTATATTATCAAAAAATGTTTTATAAAAGGAGAAATAAATACAGGTTTTATTAACTTCATTGTATACACAGGCCACATTTTTTGTCCAGAAAAAAGTTCCCATAGCAAGAAATACTAGGAAAAAGGGGGCTCAAAAATATCAGCATGTTTTTACGAGTGTGATATAAAAGTAATGAAATGCCATTATCTAAATGCAGTGAAATTACAGAAAAGGTAGTAAGAAATCAACTTGATTAATTCACAAAGCCTTCTATGAATTGAATTCAAAAAGGAAAAGCACAAACCACGGTAATTGGATAGAATTAGTAAGGATGAATACACAAAGAATAATGTAATTGTGTAAGAACAAAATACTAACATCAGCGCACAGAATGAGATACCACTAGCAAAGAAAGAAAAAAAACCCAACATTCTATAAGTATACTGATAAGGAGGAGGAGACCAAATAGAGACTTAGTTCATTACACAAAATGAAAGGAAAGCTTTGAGTGGATGAGGCCACCAAACCCAAAATGTCTAATGACTTATTTTAATCCAGTGTTCACTAAAATTGTATTTTGAACATAATTAATACTAGTGACAGATACAGCTAGAGATGATATTTTCTAAGACCCCTCCTTCCCCCAAAAGCCTAAGTCAGATAAAATCAGACCCAGGACATTAGTTAAAGTAATCTCAAAGCAAATTGTAGCTACACTTCATGAATCAAATCTCTTCTTAAAAAAGTTAAGAAAACTGGAAGAATGCAGAAGTCATGACTAATAATAACAAAGGAGAGAACTGTCAGAGAATCACTCAACACAAGGCAAAATGTCAGGCAGTTTATAGGAGGTATGAATAGAAGCATCATCTTTTGAGATATGTGAAATCATGCTTTAGGTCTCCTGTTCATCATCTTCAGCTCTTTGTCCAGTTTTAGACACTGAACTACAGGAAAGAGGTTGACTTTTTCCTTTTAGATAAAAGACACTAATAACTATCATGAACATGTGGAAATCTTAATCTACAAGAACAGACACAAAAAAATATTCTGCTGTTTGGTCTACAGACAACAAAATACCAAGGAAAACACAGGACGATAAATGTACTTCAAAAGACCACCTAAGCCTCTTTCTTATTCACAAGATCTGTTGTCCGTCTGTTGTCTTCTACACTGAGATACTTCATTCAGCAATATTTTTTTAAATATATACAAAGAAGCAAAGAAAGGGAACAAATAGGCAAAAAAGAAACAAATATGCTATTCTTTTTGTCCAATGTGGATGTATTTGTCTAATTTTTTCTTAGAAAGCTCCATCAAGAATGGTATCTGTATCCTTGAACTCACTGTGTGAAAGGGAAATAGGTAAAATAAACTCCTAACTGTCCATAAGTTTTATGATTCTTAAGTATAGTGAAAGGAAGAACTATCCACCATAAGAAAAAGTGAATTTATTATTTCTCCTGAGTAATATAACTGTATTTTGTTTTACTCAAAACCAAGGAAAATATAGTAGCACGGCAAGATCACTATTAAGGTATATATGGATTTGTTGAAAAAAACCCTGTGGCTCATCTGTCACACGGAACATGAAATTTCAGTTAATTCTTATTAAAGCATCAATGAGAAGATGACAATGTTCTACCAGTTAAATTATGCTTGTGAACCAGCATTTTAAAGTAAACTTCCTGCTAGGATTCATTAACAGAAATTCCACAGTGAGAATACTAGAGCTAAGAGAGACAACTTCTAAATTTAATTATTTAAGTATCTAAAAACGGTCAAATAACTTAAAACTTACTTTTCTGCAAAGTTGGACAGATATAAAATAAGGACATATGAACAGAGTGGTACTGCAGTATTTTTTTAACTCCCCAGAATTTTCAGCAGGATGACTGGGAATAATTATTATCCTTTTCTGGTAGGTTTTCCCTTACATTTTCTCCCTGAATTGGGATAAGACCCTTAATTTTAAATTATCCATAGATCAGGTGTCTGAGTATTAGCCTACTAAGGAACAGCCCTTCTCTCTTTTTTACTATCCACACAGTACATTCAGACCCTTTTCTAGCAACATACAAATACATATTATAAACATTAACCTCATAGCAGTTTTAGATACCACAACATATAGTACTTTTCTAAAGCTAGTTCTTTTCATTTGTAATATATCTTAACACAAAGACAACATGCATTAAATTAACATACTGAAACTGATACGGAAGCAGATAATTAATATCATAGATGCTCAAGGTATTCATTTGGAGACATCTCAAACTACAGAAAATTTGGCATAGCTAGGGCATGTTTTGATATATACACATATTTGTAATGCAAGAATGCATATTTTGAAGTACTACAGGTCTAAACACATAATAAGCATACACACATATGTGTGCATGCATACAAACAATGAGGGGATGAGTAAAAGTCCATTGGCTTGAGTAAAAGTCCATTGGCTGTTCTAGTAAAATGTCTCAGTACAAAACTACTGTGATAGGTGATCACAATGTTGTAATTTTTAGGTTTGCAAAGTTGCAGAATACAGAATTTTAAATATTCTAAGAATGGAGAGGCATTGTTTATATTCACCTCTCTGCTCAAAAAAACAGAAAAAAAAATAGTGAAAGGGAAAATTGGAAGGTTTTAGGAAGATAAAGAATGATGGAGATTGTTCAGTACCTCAGTAGGATTTAGTTAGGCATCAGTATCTGGTTAAATGTTTCCAAGTGCTTCAGAAAAAGGACACAGCCGACTTAGAAATCACATTTGCCCAACTGCAATTCAAAGAAATAAAATAAAGGAAATAATTTCCCTTCTATAAGGGAACATTCAGCATTATTTACCTCGCTTAGCTTACCAATTTCCTCTTTTGCATTGGTCTTTTGCAAAGCAATAATGGACAGAAAACCATGAAAAATATAATAATAAAGCTACAGAAAGTAGAAATGGAATACACAGATTGGGTATAAAGGCATACAATTAAAATTTCAAGCTAAAATGTGTCCCCTGAAAACTCCTAATACAAAGTATTAAGCTGTAAATATATAATCTACTGCAATATAGCATGGCCTTACCCATCAAAGTAGGAGAAGGGGGGTAAAATTAAAAAACAGAAAAGCAGCTATAATTAAAATATTTTACAAGAAAGAAATAAAACAGCCTAAAAATTCATATACAATGTTGCAGAGGCAAACACTGAAAGCTTTCTTTGCTTCCCTTCCCACTAAGGAGTTAGATAACTTTTAAACACCTTAAAGTGATTCAATTTATCTCAACTTACTGCTAGGTAACAGCATTATATAGAAAATAGCTGTAAAGTTTGTTTGTTCACAGTTTGCGGCATGAGTGCAGTAACATCCATTTTGTGAAAAAAAAAATACCAGCAGGGAGGAAGGTTGACTGTTCACCATCTCCTGACCGCTGCAGAGCAAGTGAATTTGAACCTTCTGGAGGTGGGGTAATTTGCTTCTTGCTTGAGGAAGTAATCATGCTCAGCTTTAGTCGGGTTTTTTAATGCAGGATGGAAGGGGATGAAGGAGAGAGATGCACTTTTTCAGAGGACACTGAGGGCAGGATACAAATGGTTTCTGAAGTTTTTAAGGTCATCTGGCTCACCCACCAGTTTTGATTTTTCAATACATACATAATTATTTTATTCTTTTTTATAGTCTTATATAATGTGAAGATAAATACGGAGCCTTTGGTGTCTTTTGGTGCATTTCCTTCAAAGCTCTGCCTGAATTGCAGTCCCATCATTATATTCTAATCGAAAAACATGCAAGCTCCTAGGGCTTTTGATATGCCAGCTTCAGAGGCAAGAAGCACCTTGGGAAATCTCAGAGGTGATTTGGTCTCAAGCTATATCAAGTCAAAGAACAGTCTGATGAGATACTATGTAAATGTTAATGAAATGCTCTCCAAAATGTTAATGGTCTAATGCAGGTGACCAGAAGGAGAGTCTCTGAATAAGTGCACTAAGAAAAATCAGTAGTTACATACTAGTTTCATAACAAGTTGCCAAAGTAGTGAGATTACATTAATGAAAACAAGCTATTCATTTTATCCATCTGTAACTAAGCTCAAATGACATACCTTATTTAGCTTACAGGATACGTAAGTTTAGATTTTACCTTTTAATGGTGTCACAGCTTTCTAGTGTAAATCCTGGGTTTGGAAATTATTACTATTATATGGTTTATGTTAAATAGTTGTACCCAAGGAAGAGAGGGTTCACAACATCTAAGGAAAAACGAAGAATTTCTAGAACTTGTACCCTTAAGGTCAGAGGCTGGAGTATCAATGTTGCATTCTAGTGACTTGCTTCAAATTTTGTTAAGAGGACATGGGAGTCTAAAGCAGCAAGCAGAAAACAAAAAATGTGGATTAGTGGTGAAGAGAAATACCAATTTAATAACTGAAGTGATTTTTCAGATTTGTTTCTGGGGGAAGGTGAGAGGTAAGAGTTAGAAACTGATAGCATAATGATCATACCATGAGTGCAGAGCAGCCAGCTTTAAGTCTCAGTAAGAGTCCTCAGTGTAGTGCCAGCTCCATAACGAGCAAGCATTCTACTCAACTGGGGAACTTAGTGTATTAAACAACTCACAGGATATAAAAATACTGCTTGTGGAAATAAGCATAAAGAGACCAGCATTAATGATGAAGTGTAACAGATAAAATAGTGAGACAAGGACACAGAAGCACCGCTAGTTTAGATACATCATTAAGCACAATCACCTTTGACACAAGCAGTTCTGGTATTTCAGTACTCCAAATATGTCAAAACCCATGAACTTCAGCATGTCTCAAAGGTTGCAGCTAATTAACCCAGACTTTCCTCTGCAAGTTCCAGACCTGTTTCTTGTGGGACAGACCTTCCAGGAGTTTTTTTACACTTAAATTGACTGGATTTACAGTGTTACTCCTCAATATAAATGTAGCATAAAAGTAGAGAAGCTAAATGCATCATTTTTTATGAGTGAGTTTTGTGGAGTTTTTCAGTCCGTATTTCTAGATTTATTGCAGTTGCTCAGTAATCTGAAGTAGCGTATTACACTGGTGTTCTGATGTCATGCTGTGGTTGCATCCAGGTAAAATGTAAAAAGATAAACAGACTGTATGACATCCAAATGATTTAGATTCCAATTCTTCAGAAAGTCTTTCTTCTCGCAGGATTTTTTGGGTATCTAATCCAAGAGTAATATATTTAGGAGCTGGAACAGTAATCTCACTACAAGTTTTTTCAGTTGAAGAAACTCAAGTTCTTCAAGATTATATCCATAATATTGCCTTTACCTACATCTTTAATCCTAGTTATTTCAATTTTCTTGCTCTCTCCAGGTTCCTTGCAGACTTCAATACTCCTTTTGTGTTCTCTTTAAATCTTAGTTTTAAGTGTTTTATCAAAACACTCATGTAACTGAAGCAGATTTCCACTTCTTATCCACCTCACACTCTTTACACTGGATTTTTTTAGAAGCAGTATGAAATACTATCCCTCTTTACCTCCATCGGTGTCTTTCTTAATCTTATCTATTGTTACTCTGAAATTAATATCCATCGGCATAAAACAAAATGAACTTTTTTTTTTTTTTTTAAATGATGGAGATGTTAATAGAACTGAAAGAATGTAGGGAAGTTATATGTATTTAAAAGATCTCTTTATATTTGACATTTGGAGAAAAATTACAGTGTTTTTTTTCCTGTCAACAAATGACCATCTGTTTTTGAGAGAACATTTTATCTAAAAACAAAGATGAGCCTTGTAAGCATACAGGCAGAGGTTGGGAAAGCTTACAAATGACTGTGGAAAAATCAGTTAAAAATATAGGATATATAAGTCTTAAGGGATTCCAGTTCCCTATTATATTCAACGATGTTGCTAATATACTTTCACTTGTTGATTAATGGATGAAATTTTAAAACATTTGACCAACCACCCATCCTACTAGAATGTTATTTTCAAAACTTCACTTGTTACTAATCTGCCCTTGCTCCTGTGCTTATTCTGTCTGCTAACTCAACATTTCTTCTCCCACATACACCCTCCCAAATATGTACAACATATATATATCACAATTGTATATATGTATTTTATACACACACAGAGGTATATATGTATACATAAACTTTCTTCTTGCCTTTGTTCTGTTAGACTAAACTAACCAGGCTGTTTCAATCACTTAATTTTAAATAGTCTTTATTTTTCTTCAATATCCTACAGCCCTGCTCTATATTTACTCTAGTTGAATTATTTTTGAACACTGGTGAATGGCAATGTTTAACTTTTTTTTATTGCAAAAATACCTTCATTCCTTCAGTCAGAGAACTGCTGATTTTTCTTACAGATACACAGCAGTGGAATTAAATAAAACTGATCTTTCCACCTACTTACCCTTGTCCAAGCCCTTCCTAGCTCATGGATGTCCAGTTTATAGAAAGCATATGATGCTTTCTCATCTCTCAAGTTCTCATATGCATAAAATAATTATTGAAACATAGTTCTGTTCGTGAATAAAGTCTGCATCTAATTGGTATACTTCACACTTATAAATAAGGAAGAGGGGGAATGTATCCATGACTTCCATGCAATTATACCAAAATATGTTTTGAATATTTCTTAAGATAATTCTCTGCAGTGTGTTTCCTACTTCTATAATCATTACCCTTGTAGGGAATGGTGAAGACAATCTGTCTTTATTAACTAATTCAGCTGGAACCTCAAACTTCAAAATTGTTCAGGAATCAAAAATTCATAGTGGAACAAGTGAGGTTTTCTGGATATTACACTACAGAATAATTTGGGATTACCTATGAATTCAGTCCCAAAAGCCTTGTCCAATAGTCCTATTAAGTCTCTAATAGCCATCACTATATACATCTGTTTTATTTTTTTTTAAAACATAAACCCAAATATATTAGAGAAGATGAAAGCATCATAATGATACTCCATAGGTGTAACTGGGACAAATACTATATCAGGGGAAAAGCTTCATCAAAAGACTAAACTGAATGAAATCATGCAAGCTGCTGTTCAAGGCAAAGAAAAGAGGGAAAAAAAAAAGTCTCTTTACCCATGCAAATCCTTTTAGGTCATAAAACATGTATTAAACTCATGACACAATATATGATAAACACACTTCCAGACTAACCTCAACACTGTATGCTATCAATAAATTGCATCTCAGTCTGAAAATTCTGATTTATAAAATGTTTTGACAAACATAGCCCTTTAAATCAAACAACTTTGCCTCTGAGTCGTCATGTCACTTCCTTTTCATGTCAATTCTCTGCACTGCTGCATTGCTACAATCTTCAGTGGCCACTAGAGCTCAAGTCAGACGGAGCTATCAAATCAATTATAACAGCCTGACACTGTCTTACACCGACAACAAATGATTGATAACAAAACCTGCCTACTTTCAGTTCTCATCTGACAGCAACAAAACAGTCCCTGCCTGCTTTTACTGGCATTTGTCATAAATCAATAGCAATTTCATCACTCAGAAAGGTGCTGTCAACTCTACTCAGTCCATCTGGTTTCACTTTACCGTTATAATTTTTAACGCATAAACTATTCAGGAAGGTTAATGTATAAAACCGGTTTCTTTTAGAATCTCCCATCCAGTGACATCAGAGTAACACTTATAAAATCTAAAGCATCAATCATTTTTAAAGATGGGAGGAGGAACCGAGAGAATCATACTCTCTAATCTTAACAATGTATCTATACCTATCTTTGCTGGGAATTCTCTTTTTATGAGGTAATACTATCATCTGATCCAAAAAGAAATTGCTTTTGACCCATTATTATGGCCTTACAGTAATTATACATGCAAGTTAGAACAGTGAATCATTTAAATGAAACTCGGACTTTTCAAGCATGAGGTGATAGATAAGCTCTGTATTCTTCCTACCATGCTCAGCTAGGATGTCAATACTACAAAAGCAAGTAGATTTTCAATTTTATATAGACATGAAAAAGAGTAATTATAATATTTTAAAACATCAAGAGTAGCTACAAATATAAATTTGTATTACAATACAGAAGTCACTGATATAGTACATCGCATAATGAATTGTGTAGCAACAGAGATGCTACATATCTTAACACATGGATTCACTTCACATCAAAGTTTCCAGGGCTGATCTGAAAAGAATTGTATCACTAAATGAACTGCAATCTTCATTTGATTAAAGCAGTTGGTGAATGGTCAACTTTATTGCAGAGTGTGAAGCTCTGAACCATGGTATTTATCAGGTTATAGTGTATGCTTAAGAAATAAAGGTCTTTCACATTTGTTTTTTCATCAAACCACTGTTCAGATGTTGCTGGGGCAAAGAATGTTGTTTTAAAGGTTTTATATGGGACACAAGACATGTTATATTTCCATTTGGAATGACAATGATACTTCTATAGTATAGATTACTTTATAGTAATGTTACAATTTGGATTAGTAATACTTGCATTGACTAAAACAACTCCTTATTTAAATCACTTGGAAAGTTTATTTCTGATCCATCATATTAATATTAGGTAGTTAAATGAGCAGAAAATAGCTCCACTAACACCGAACGTGTAGAACATTATAATATATACTCTTCTGGGAGAGAATATTGATTGATCAACAGATCATTCTGTTCTTTCTTCTGTAAAAAAACCTGAATAACACTATCACAGTCATTCACAGGACTCCCTGAGCTAAACTCTAAAGGATTCACGAAGAACACAGGAAAACAAGTCCAAGTAACTCAAACTGATTCCTGGCAGTTTTGGGACATCCAACTTTACAGAAAACCTCTCCAAAACCAAGTCATGTATACAGGCTGACTGAAACACCCCTTCTGATGTTTCTGAGTGCTACCACTTTTTTAAAAAAAAAAAACTTTTTTTTTAAAAAAAAAAAAGGGAACATCTTTTGGGATCTTCTGCTTGAATTTATAGTAAGGTTAAGAGAGAATAACCAGTTTCCACATGACTTGCCTCCCTGAGTTTCCTTCCCTGGGTACTTATGGCAAATGATATCGACTAAGAGCCTCCTGGGATAATTTGTATTTAACAGGTAGACTAAGACATCAAACCACCATTGGGTTTTAAAGAAACAAATTACCTACAAATTTAGAATGCCACAGGTGAATTAAACAAGAGGCTGCTCTCTTACACTGCGGAAAGTCAGAAAACTTCACCTGCTACCCAAATGAACACTTATGCCTAAAGTGTTATCTTACCACTGCCAACCAATTACTTGAATCTTTAATGTGTAGCCAGTCCAAAAGTGTAGGCCTTTTTTCCCTTATGTTACACTATGACAGACCTATCAAAACTTGAGAATTTGTTTCAAGAAATGAGTGGGCTGTTGAGGTAATGGAGGATGCTAGCATTGCAACATTAAACTATAAGGAACTGGAGGAAGATATGCCTCCAACATTCATCAACACAGAAGACCTCAGGGACAAGCTGTGCCTTTTGGATTAGTCTAAGGAATGTCACCCAAGGAAGCAGGAGTATATTGAAGGAGGCACCCCCCACTCCCTTATAATAACTGATAAGAGGTGATAATTTCTGGGATGACTGATAAAATCTCTGGGAACAGAGGAAAACCCAAAGCTGAGCAACGATCATCAACTGGAACCTACCATCCACCTTTTTCCCCATCTCTCATGGAAATGGAATTTGCAGAATACCTGCCCTTCCTCATCTAGTGTACTAATCAGGTAGTAAGATTAACTTAAAAAGGCAAAAGAAACTTTGCTGTGTGGTGCACTCACCACCCAAGATTACTGAACCTGAGCCACCACTGCATCCAGGAGTGCTGACCCTTTCCCCTTCCCTTCCCTTCCCTTCCCTTCCCTTCCCTTCCCTTCCCTTCCCTTCCCTTCCCTTCCCTTCCCTTCCCTTCCCTTCCCTTCCACCACATTGCTTACTATCCTTTTCCATGTTCAACTTGTTCTCTGCCACAAGTAAAACATTTTAACTTGGTCATTTGGTGTAATTTCACCTTAATTTAACCTGAGGGGATCACAGAACCACTGTGATTTTCTGGGCTTCCAGTCCAGGTCGTGACAAAAACCCAAGAAAGAATGAATTGATTTTTTCATAAAATATATAGAACAGGAAGGACTTTTTTGCTTAGGATGAAAGCCTAGCCTAAATGCTGCCTTATATCCTTCTGTTAGTGAAGGAAAATATGGTAGGGACATCGGAAACAACATGCTGTGCTCTTCAATGCTTATCTTAACCATAACTAATGGATAATTAAAAAAAGATAAAGAGAAAAACACAGATAAATAAAATATCCAGGAAATGACCGGTTAGTACTTGCACAGCAGGGCTTTATTCATATTGATGACTATTTGAAAGAAAAATACAAGAAATTTTTTTTTTCTGAAACTGTAGAAGTATTTATCTTACTTCTACCTAAATTGATGCGTCATCTCTTTAAAAAATTTCTTCCATGAGGGACCCAGGAAAGGGCAATGAGGGAGATGATCTGCAAAAATATGAAGTGAAATTAAAAGAGTAACTTTCCTCATAAGTCACTATATTCACTTGAATCTTATAGCAAAATATGAACCTCCCAAAGAAAAGAAAGAAAAAAAGCATAAAGTAGCAGTACTGGTCCTATGATCTACAGAACTGTGTCAAACACAGTATCTTTTCTTCCAGAGGAATTCAGGTAAGGTGCCTTGGGATTATATTTCTCCAAAGACAGATTAAAAAAACCTGTCGTTTATTGTGTCATGTTTTCATGGGTTATTACAAAAAGAAGGGTTGTATGAAAGTTAAAAGAAAGGTTGCAGCCATGTTTTCTTTTGATTTTATTAGCGCATCATCCACATAAAAAATCCTGTACCTCACAAAGCAGGACAACAGATCAATCTAAATCTTAAACTGTATGTCCCAACCTAGGGATTAACTAAATAGTAATAACTGAGGCCAGAAATCTTGCAACTTTACCTAAAAAGTTAGTTGAAGATCCAGTGCAGTGGCTGGAAGTCTTAACGCTGTCAAACTCATTTCTCACTAAGACTTAAGTCAGACTCTCAGCCCATCGGGACTGTTCCACTACTCATAGATATTCAGAGCAAGCACCAACTGGGAAGGAGTATCAAAGCCAGTGAGTGACTTGTTTATTTCTAGTAAATTTATAAATATTCTCAAGCAAAGTAAAGAAACTGAATCCGTGTTTCTCATATACTGGCTAAATGATAATCTGGGCGCTGAGCAAAGGCAGTAACATCTGTCTCCTTCCGTCTCTATTGCTTTTCTTCCTTTCTCTGAGAAAAGCAAATATTTCATGCCAAATGGAAAGAAATTTCAGTTTTCAATACAAATCAGAAAAATGTACTTTTCTGGTAAAATTTATTTTTTCTCTTTGCGTTCACACCAGAAAAGAACAATATGTATGCACAGCTCTCCTCCAGAAATCTCTCTCAGGTAATATGTTCACAAACTCCTCACCGAGCAACCCGTTCCATAACTCTCCCCTTTTGCCAAATACATCTACAGTGGCAGAAGTACTTCATGGCAGTCACAGCCCACTGTTCAACGACAGACTCATTTAAGGAAGAGCTACCATGTTTATCTTCAGCCTAAGATTTCTCCTAAATCTTTCTGGTTACCCAATTACAACTTTAACAACAATGCCTCCCCCGGCTCCACCCCCCCACCCCACCCCCCCCCCCCCCCCGAAAAATCAACCCAAACCGAAACACCAAAACTCTCATTGCACAGGCAGTGTAGCAATCATTTTCCTGAAGTTGAAGAATTGAGTGAAAGGGTTGGATGTTATAAATAGATATATGTGCACAAATGCATAGACAGGAAAGAAAAACAGAAAGACAAACATTCTGCCTTTTAAACCAGTTTTTGTGGTACAGAGGTAATACAAATATCAGTCACTTGAAAATACAGTAACCAGTTTTAACTGTGAACCAATTTTCACCTTTCAGAAGCAAACACAAATTATGTCCTTCTTTGATGAAATTTTTAAGGTTGAATGCAATTGGCTATTTTTTAAGGGTTCTTTCTAGTATGTAAAGACACATGGCTTAAAATACACATTTGAAACTACAGATAATGCTCACTTGTGCAAGAAGTAATATGTGACTGTGTTACTCCTAAAGCTCATTTCTACACATTAACAAATCAGATTATTTGTTAATAAAACTTCATTTTTATATCATTTTCATGGAAGGCAATTAGAGTGTCTGTGCTACCAGTAATCATGTGCATTCCCACATAAATATGAAAAACCCCGAATAATTGCATCATCACTAGTTTCCCTGGAGTAGCATCAATGTCAGTTTGTTTTCCAAATCGGCCTTTGAAGCCATGCATATCACTTCACCAACCGGCAAAAAAGAACACCCACAACTAGAAAGTTTTGCTAAACGTGCAACAGCTTTTGAAACACGGCAGCAGCCTTGGGCTGGGCCTCTCTGCATCCAGGCATGAAAGCACTTTGCCAGACAGAGGTTTGGAGGGTGACTAACACCTGCCTGGCATTCACCGGCCCCGGCAGCGGCGATCGGTACTACCTGCCCTGCTGTCGCCATGGCAACCTGGGTTGCCCGGACGACACGGGGGCATAACGGGGCTGATGTTCCCCCACACAGCAGCCCGAAGCTCAGGCTAACAGAGTCATTCACCCGCACTTTGCATCTCTCCCCCTTTATTTCATGCCTTAATTCCTAATCTGATTTTCTTCATCCTTTTTTTCCCCCTCCGAGACCACAGGGTACATCCAGGTCCATTTTAATAACCAGAAACAGCTGAAATACCTTTCTTACTCCTTCCCTTATACAGCCATAAAAACATCTGGAATACAGCCAGACAAGAAAATTCAAGAAGTCTGTCCAAATATGCTAATTTTTTTCACAGGTGGTTTACATTCCTTTCATAACAACTGATGGGGAGAAGAAAAGATTTATTCCTAAATAACGGAGCTGCTATAGCAATGGAGTAAAGGCAGCTATAGGGGTGGGCAATAGTCTGCATGGTGAGCCAAGATAAGAGGAGACTGTCATTTAATTATCCCAAAGCACATGGAGTTGTTAATTTGAGCTGAATTTGAATTAACTGAAAATATTGTACCAGAAAATAAAACACGTAAATAAAGTGTTTCAGAACCACTCTTCAAACTTTTAACCCAAACAAAATAGAGAACTTCATGCTGCTTTTTTCTGTTGGGCCACACATTTAAATCAGGAAGTTGCTGTGAATTTTTAAACCTTTTAAAACATCTTAGGCTTACTACTTTTTTTGATAATGCTTATTAATTTATCAAATGCAAACTCCACTCTGAATAATGGCTATATATGGTCCGTCACGTGACTCATGTTAATGCAGCTGGGCCAACGAACTGGCTAGTAATTAAATACTTCTCACAAGAAACCAGTACATTTGTGAAATCTCCAAGAGTCAGTTTCGCTACGATGTCAGCTGCCACATTTTTTTACAGCTTCATATATGCAGGGAAAGAGTAAAAATGAAGATACTTTACTGATTTCTTTCTGCAAAATAAGTGCTTTCCTTCTTTTTTAACATGTAGAGAATGGTTACTACCAGAGTAGATTAAAAAAAGCGACTATCAAAAGATAAAACACATTCTCATTTCTAGCACCACTGTTTCTGTGAAATAATTTATTTACCAATTTCTTTTCATATTCAAAAGTAGCAAAGTAACAGGCACACACCAATCAGTATCTAAAAACAAACAAGCAAAAAACTATAAACACTTTTTCTTTAAACAAATAGTCCCCTGCTTCAAGTTCTACTTATAATTATTTCTATTGCATTAGAAATCCAAATCTCAGGTCAATTCTGATTTTGATAAAGAAATATGAAATTTTTTATCATAAGTGCTGCTGATGGTACTTGGGTAATTTATATATTATCTTATTGTTGTTTTGAGAGATAATCTTATTAACTTGGTTTAAGATTTAATTCAGTTTCACAAATAACTGTCAACAATAATTGTTAGACCACTGTATTTCTTGTTTTCTTAAACTGCTGAAAATGTAAGTCATCAACAAGAAAGAATTAAGTAATATTAATTGGAAACCTAACTTTGAAATAAACAGTATCCCAGAAAAATCACTGCTTCTGTTTGATTGTTGCACTGTGATCCAGTGAGTTTCAAGGTTCACTCAATTTTTGGTTAATAATTAAGGGAATTTTATTTACAAAAATGTAAAATAAAAACTAGTACAGATACTTCCCATGAATACAAATTACAACAGAACACCTCTTGTGCATTGATCAGTAATAAGGTATTATATGCACTCCAATCATAAATCCCAGTGGAAAGTTTAACTGATAGAAGTTCTGTTCTTAGGTTGACTTCATAAGCCTGGATTGATTTACCGAGTAAACTGAAAGATATTTCAACTTTCTTTGGGTGAACTTGTTCACTTCCACACGCCACTTCTACACATGTATAAGAACTACTATTAAATCTAACACTGCATTACACAGCTCATATACCTCAAAGATAAGAAACTCCTCAAAACTGATGGGTAAAACATCTGTCAAATTATGTTACTTTCATTAAAAGGAGGAAGGATTTCAACATGTACCGAAATGGCATAGGTTCAAAGCTCAACTTTAATTTCTTTGATATACCAAACAAGAATATGTTAAAAGGACTTGAAATACCAGTTATGATACTTTTAATATTATATGGTGTGAGAACCACCAAACTCTTTTTGTCCTGAAGATGTGCAACAGAACTTGATACTACAGAGAAGAACTGCACTTCAGTGGAACAAAACAACCCAAGGCCAATAGATTTTTAAAGTTTTTTCTAGTTCTTGCCAATATACCTCATGAAAATGTACCAAGTATACCACTAGCTCCTAAATTTGAAAATCTTGATTAGGGCAGTAATGCTCCAGTGTTTTCTGAATATAAAGCACCTTGAAGTGCACTTCTCCTCTAGTATGGTCATCATATTCCAAGAAAATTTAACATATTGTAAAATTTTATTGCCCTCATTTTGGTTTTTGAAGGTGGACATTTTGATGTAAAGGGAATTCCACATTAATAACTTTAAAAAAAATTAAGGCTGAAATCTGCAACTGAAGCCAAGAGCAGTGGAGTGTGCCCTTTACTAACATACACATTGGCAGCTTAGAAAGAGCTTTCCGATTTCTCATATTTTCCCATTGTTCTCCCTAACTTGTTCAGTTTAGCTTTGACAAAACCAGACCTTGGAAGATTAATTTTAGTCAAACTTTATTTCCATATAAAATACAGTTAATATTCTTATTAAAAAATATTCTTGACCAAATAAGTTTTCTTATCACTTGCAGAAATGTATTACTGCAAAGATTTAAATAACTTTCACTATGTCAATGCAGGCTAAGGGAATAAAGAATTGCAAACTAAAAGTAAGAAATAACTCCTGTTTGTTATTTTTCTTAAATGGGCTAAATTAAAGGCAGAGAAGTGCTAAGTTTAAGAGAAAATACTCTGTAACTACTCAATATACTAGCATTGTAGAAGCACAGATGAAGAAAATCTTGTTAGATTGTATGGTGCAATACCAGAACTAGCAGTTCCTTAAGTACATCTTACAGTAACTTCTGAGCAAATCCAGATTCTGGATGACACACAGTTTTGGATGGGAGATGTAAGTGTATGATTGAACCCCACCCTGCCATCTTTCCTCTAGATCTTTAAAAGGACACAAACAGTATAGCTATTTAATTTTAAAACATTTTACGAAGTTTGGACAGTACATTGTTATTGCTGACCTACCTCTCATTTAGCTTTCTCTTAAGTAGATAAAACATAACTTTTTAATGCACCCCTATGTATTTTTAGTTATTAGAAAAATAACTTTCAAAAGTATACTGTATTTTGTGTTACTATAACTTTTCCAGAAAAGATTAGCTGGACATCTCTTTGCAGCCTTTCTGGTTGCTTACTTCCTTCAACATACACAATTTCACCAAAGCTTTATGACTAACGTGAGTGTAGAAGATTTCTATAATAAGTAATATTCTCATTTAGGCTACAGTGCATTTTATAGTTTATTAGTACAGGTCAAAAATGCCCTTTTTATTAGGCTAAATCTGCAGTTACAGACTGAAGTAGAAGAAAAATGTTTTATATACTACAGCTAAGTGGTACTGTTAAATGTGCTAATGTACTGTAGCACTGATAGATGAGTAAGAAAGATGGGCTTACAATAAGGAAGCGACAAGATGTGGTTGGGAACAAGAAAAACTATCATTAGTTATCACTCATACAGCTTCAGAAATAACTTGAAAGGAAGAAAAAAAGATCCATGAAGGAATATCAGACCCCAAACTAAGAAATTAGAATAGAGCTAGGAGTATCCTCAATTAAAGACACAGTCATTAACAGTTTACTTTTTAACTTTTACCAGCAAACTTTTTTTAATTGACTGTCATTGGAACATGGAAAAGGAAGAAAATATTCCATTTCAGCATGCTTTGTTTTCAATCCCATAGGAAGCAACTATTTCAAGTAATATAATATCCAATCTTAGACTGTAAGATTCATATATTTTTGACCCCACTGAAACAAACCCAACATTTTATAATAGGAGATCTCACTACATAACAAGTTTTCAATAAAATGATCTCAGAGCAACTGCTGTTAGGTGGATAAACAGAGACTGGGTAAACTCAGCGGAGAGTAATTGGCTGTGTCCTGTTTTCAGTCAGCAGCTGGCAACAGAGAAAGAACAGACTTAAAGCACTGGGGTAAGCTTGGAGACTGATTAGTCAGGAAGCTATTGCTAAAGGCAGCAAGAGTAGGAGCTCTCTCACAGCAGTTTTCTCTGCCCTGTGAGACACAACTGGAAATCCCTTAATGCACTCTGCCCTTCATTTATTTTTGCTACTGGACATTTGAGAGCATTTAAGAACGTTATTTTTTTGAGTAGTTGCCTGATGATGGATCACACAGAATTAAAACAATTTTATTTTTCTTAGGGAAAGGGGAAGACTACCATCTACAGTACAATTATAAAAGTAGGGATTACCTGATAGAGAAGTACTTTTTATTCTCTGCTAAATAGCCAGAACAGAGTTTGCAACTACTCACACATCAATCCTGATTTACTCTTTATGTTGAAATTATGAACCTATCTTGCAATAACAGGAAGGCCACATAACTTAGAGCCACAGTACCAATTCATTCACTTTTAATCCAGCTAGTCTAACGAAACATTAGTACACTCAAAAATATTATCATTGTAGCTAGCAGTATAATATAAATTACACAAACACACTCTATAGTAAAGGGAAAGAGCTAGGTATCTACTAGAAGTTGGAAACATGACAGAGTTAGCTATCCAAATTTAATGTAAATTTTATATATATGCATTGGAAGAGAACTACTTTATTTTTTTCTCACCTCACAAGATTGCCTAGGACAGAATATACTAAAAGAGCAGCTATTCAAGCTATGTTTTATCTTCATTATTGAATGTGCTGTTCCATGTTTTATTAACTTTATTATAGATAGAGAAATTAAACACAGAGCAACCTCTTCAGGTCTTTCAGACTCAAGCACTTTAAATTAGAGGCCTGAACTCACCACCTGTTAACAATTTATATAAGCTAACTCCTGTGTAAGATAGATACGTCCCTCTCTCTAGCCAGTATGAGAAGCCTAAACTCCCTAAACTGGGTATCTATATTTATGAGATATTTAATCTCCAAGAAATTAAATACATACATTAATGTTGGGATATCAGTTAAAAATGCTTAATACCTCATATCCTGGAGTAAATAACATTATAAATCACTTCACATGTTTAGTACTTTGATCCTACTGTTTTCACTGCAATTGTAAACGTTTGGTACATCTGTAAAGCAGACCCTATAGATTTCAGCTTAAGAACCAAACAATGTAAACTAGGAAAAAACCCAAACAACACAAACGCAAAGTTAACAACCCTCCCTCCCTACTCCTGGAATGCTTTAGGACCAGAGGAAAGGATACGGCATTCTACTAGCTTCTAGCATTTCTTTTAATGTAGTGCTCATTTAATCTTGCTTCATTTCTTAAATACTGACCAAAATTTAACAGTCTTTCCCAAGCTCTTCTATTGGCCTGTCCTGGTTCAGCTAGGATAGGGTTAAGTTTCCCCAGCAGAGAAGGGATCTCCAGCTGGGTTATTCATACCATGCTGACCTCTGGTGGGAGCGCGGGAACTTTTTCCTTTGTGGCTTTGGTCGCAGGGAGCACACTGCGCGCTTGTTCCGTAACCATTTGTGGTATTTCTCTGTATATCTTTTGTCTTGCTTACTGTTATTGCTGTTTATTGTTGTTATCATTGCTACTGTTGTTGTTCAGATTGCTTATTACACTGTTGTATTAAATTTCTTCTTATTTTAACCCGGGTTTGTGCCTCACTTCCAACCTGACCTGCTGAGGGTGGAGGAGACACAACGGCAACGTGGTCTCCGGTCCCGGCAGGGCTTAAACCAACACATGGCCTAACTGCCTAATGTGCCATCATATTCATATGAGTTATCAGCAGGTTTGGATTCATTAGATTGACCCACCCAGTTCTTGAGCTGATGATGGTAGAGTGAAAGATTAGACAAGATAAACTTTACTTCCTCATACTTTCTCATGGAAAAGATGGATCAAAGAAGATATAAATATTTTAGAATGCAGGAATAAAAAATATATTAAGTCTCCCTTCTCTGGTAATGACAGCACCACCAGAGAAGGGAGAAGCACCCAGTGAAATAAGAATATATCCTCAGATAAATTTCCAAAGAGACAGTTCTTATGGGAAGAGAAAGCAATTTTGGCAAGGAATTGAAGTATTTGCGGATAATTTGAAACTAAGGAAATATTAAATAAAAATAAAAATCACCAAATGTAATTATGATTACAGTGAAAACCAAACAAACCCCCAACCTTATACAAAGCTATAAAAGCAATAAAAGCCTTTACGTATTAATAGAGTATATATTCTGATCCCTTCTCCAAAGGCTAGAGAAAACAATTGAAAGATCAATGTATCCTATCAGTCTCTACCTTAAAGTCTTGTTTTTCAGGATAACATTACTGTAGTGTCTCAGACCACTAGAGAAAGGAACCCTGTGGAGACAGTACAGTTCTGTTCTGGTGCATCTTGTAAAGTTTCAAGGGCTATCTGTCTGGTGAATGACCTTTGCTTCATTTTCCGTGAAATGCATATTAAAATTAACAACCCTGAATATGTTAATGAAGATTAACAAGATAATGCTAATTACATCATCCCATGAAGCGCCTTACCCCTCCCCATACATGGGATATGTAGATATGTAGGTTGACCTAGGGAAGGGACCCAAGGAAAGTGGGTATAAATTGAGGGGGGGCGAGGAGTGAAAAGGAGCAAAAGAAGATGGATGCATCCTTGAACCCTCGTTGGAGGTACTGACACAGGAACCCAGATCAGTAATTTCTATTTCTACCTCTCCAGCTCTCTTCTTTTTTTCCCTTTTTCCTTACTATCATTAGGTAATGCAAGGCATACTATATCATTATATAGTTAGTTAATTATCATGTATCCAAGTAGTACATTGTGAGAAATTACTAAATGCCTGGACTTTGAGACTTGTCTCACTGTCCCCTCCTTTGGGGACTGATGAATCTAAGTCAATTGTCTCCCTCATATGAGTGGGACGTGACACAGTTCTGATACTGACTTTTTCTGCTGTTAATAAAATCAGTTATTAAACTAAAGAATAGTAAAATTTAGGTGCCAAAGTCAACCCGGGTAATGAAAATTCTCATGCAGCTGCATTTAACCCTGGTTCATCCAGATTCCATTATTCCCCCAGGGAAAGGATTTAAACCATGTTTTCCATATCACTGGAAAGTTCCCTTCTGTTCATTAGTCCCTCTGCTCACAGAGTTCCACTATAATAACAACTGTTACTGAGTCTAGCGGTTCAAATATTCATATTGAATGGAGAAGGCTCATTATGACTTGTGCCACAAAAAAACCAGTGATTTAACTACAAATCATACCATGACCTGGAAGCTCTGACCGTGTAAATACCAGCCTATCACCTTGTGTCGCATTAGGCAGGCATTTGCCAATGAATAGTTCACCTGTGGTTCTATTAAGCTCATTTATCCAAGAGGTTTATACCAAAGCAGTGGTGATTTCATTCCATTCCATGCAATAGGTTTTTATAATATCGTGGAGGTTTGAACTCAGGCGGCAGCCAGATGCCACACGGCCGGCCCTTCACCTCCCCCTCCCCCCTCTGGTAAGATAGGGGAGGGACAAAGGAAGAGAATTTGTGGGTTGAATAAAAAGAAAGAATTTACTAAATACAAGAGAACAACAGTAACAATAGTGAGTTCAAAAAGGAAACGGGTAAAACCCAACAGTGACTTACAGAACGTGGCGACCGCCCCCCCTCCAGCAACAACACTGCCCAACAAGACAGCCATGAAGCCCCCTGAGAAAAACCGAGAGCGCCCCCATGCACTTGGGCATGACATCACATGGTATGAAATACTCCCATGAATATTAACTCCATCCTCGTCAAAACCAGGACAAATATTAATACAATCTTCCAATTTTCCTAGTATGACAATTTATCTTTGGTGAAGCAGAAATTCATCTCGTATTTTAAATAAAACAAAAAGTCAGTAAATGGAGCAAAATGGGAGGCATATCCTGTTTTCAGATTGTTTAAAACGGTTTCCTTTTTTCTGTTTATGAAAAGTGATTACCAGAAAATGCTGTCTTTCTAGCCTGTATAGATTCCCAAGTGGAAGGGAAGAACCCAAGCGACAAAGTGATTCTAGATATAAAAATATATAAACTATTATATTACTTAAGTCAGATTTTAGAAATAAAAAAGAAATCTATGAAAAGATTTGTTCATTATAGCAGTGCATCCTACTTTTCTGTGGTTCAAGCCTTGTTAAAATTCTTGGACATAGCTCCTTGAAACTGCACAGCTTGATTAGGTGGTGTACACACATACACAAATTTGTTATGAAACCCTCAAAACGGGTTGTGATAGCCAAATTTGTCCCCGGCCTAAGAGTTATCCTTCTTCAAGTAGACAAAGTAGTCTGTCCAGAGCTAATTCAAGTATCTGTATGTGCACTGTACTGTAATGTACCATGTATAGTCATCTCTTTTCAAATCCAAAGAAACAGGCTTAAAGCCTTAGAAAACAGATAAAAAGAAAAAAATCTGGAATAATTATTTGCCCATGCTGAAAATCTGCTGAGATTTCATTCCATTTCCCTGTTTATGTCACTAAGTATTCTTGATGTTATCTTTTCAATTTCTTAGTTTATCATTTTGCTATGCCACAAGGAGAGAGAAAATCAAGCACTGCAAGTGTGAATACAATGTAGAATAAATTCACTCTTAGTTTTCTAAACCTCAGGTTTTAGATTTTTGAAAACCTAAGGCAAATATGGTCAAACTTGTAGGGTCGGATAACAGATTCTTCTATATGGAGTTAGATAAAGATCATGAGACAATAAAGCATGAGAAAATAATTTTCCCCCAGTAAAATCAAAAAAACCTTACCATTACAAAAAAATCTTCTTCTGACGATATCGTGACAAAGTATTGCAACAGAAAAACCACACCTACTAATAAGTCATTTTTGTAGTCTTTCAAAGAAAAAAAAAGTATATATTAGCAATCCCAATTTTTGCAAATCTTGAGGAAGTAAAACCTGCCAGGAAATTGCATTGGCTTCAAGTAATTTTTCTGTTTGGTTAAAATGATACTGCTTTAGAGTTTTTTTAAAAAGAAAAACATTACCATGCCAAGAACAAGGGTCAAGCTACTTTACAGTGTATGCTGAAAGTGAATAGATTCTTATTAGCCCAATATTCTCCAAAATACATATATTCTTTCCTGAAATTACTTAAACTATAGCCTTTCATCTTTGATTTGTAAAGTTCATCAACATAAGAAAAGAGGACCTACAGTCCAACTACCTCATGCTACTCCAGATCATTCAGGGTAAGTCTGGCTATCATCTTTCCTTCTGCCATTCATGTGAAAGCCGCATTTGCCCCCTATATCTCCTTCTTTTACCACGCATGATATTGAAGTTTGAGCCCCCAAGAAAAAGTCTCTTGAGGCTTCTGATTATTTTGCTGTGTGATTGATGTAGATTTTGCCTCAGGCATGTATAATGGAAATACACAAGATATCTATTTTTGGAATAAAACAAAGATGATACTGCATTTATCAAGCAACTTACAGACACAACCACCAGTTCTGGTTCAAATGAAATGCTAATTTCCATTTAGAGTATTCCAAAACTTGAAAGCAAAGCTTCCAAGTGTTCCTGCCTCAACAAAGGGAAGAAGATGCAGGATACCTTTGTTTTCCCTGCACCTCTTTAGTGTCTTTTACTTGTACCTTTGAAGAGGATTGGCTTATAATGAAAAAAAAATCAGGCAGAAACATAACTCCAGTATTTCTTTTACACTGTACATTTTTGCTCTGTTGTAACAACTACTTATATGGCAAAGAAAGACAAATTAAGAAGTGTGTTTAAAGAATTTAATGAATAATATTTTGTGCCTTCTCTGCATTTTTTGAATTACTGACTAAACAATTTTGCATTAACCAGACATTGCTTGAGTCACAAACCAGACTTGGGTCAGGGCTGATTCAACTGTTTTTTTCCATCTCAGATTTTGTCCCTAGTGGAGTGTTTTAACCAGAGAAAACTTATTTCTGAAGTCTAGCTGACAAAGTTTACCTACATTTCCTTTCTTTTTTTTGTTTTGTTTTGTTTTGTTTTGTTTTTTTAATGAAAGATAACCCCTTTAAGAAGTTAGAGAGATATATAACAATATAAAGAACATATGGCTGTTGTTCAGTGGATAGATGCATTATATATTCTATTTGGATTAGAGTTTTTAAAGCCTTTGAAGAAAGAGGCAGGAGTTTAGATACTACTTGTTCTTAATATTCAGAAAACAGGAGTGAAAGAGTCTAGTAAATTTATACCTAAAATCTTGTTTAACAAATATGGAAGAGACTTGAAAAGTACTCTGAGAAGTGACAGAACCCCTTTGCTATACAGATCAAGTCAGTAATTGTCTTCGAATGGAAAGTTCTGCATGACTAAACAATGAAAAGACAAATATGGGTAAATTGTTGGTAATTTACAGCTCCCTTCGCAGATTTAAGATTGTCCACTGATGCATGTTCAGAAGACTGTTTTGAATATATAACTCACCTGCTGTAGCTTTTGGAAATCTGGTTACCTAGCTAGAGGATTATGAAGCTGACATTTACTGTATGCACAATTATGGAATATACAGTGTCACTGCTTTCAAATGTCACCTCTTTGCCACAGTTCTTATCTTGCAGAAAATGTCCTTGCCTCCCTTGAGAGAAGCAGTCTTATTCAACTAGTACCAATGAACACTGGCAAGATATTTACAAAAGCAATTAGCTCTTCTGAGTGCCTAATTTGACATCTTCAAAGGGTCTCACTTTAGGAATTAAGTTGTCAGACCTGTGGAGAATAAGCCCCATTATAAGGTCCACCTTGTCTCAAGGTGGCACCTAAAATTTTTACTCTTAAAAAGCTTTGGCTCTCTTTCTTGTCTATATTATCTTCACATATAATTCTTTATGATAAGACACAGAATGGAGGATAAGCATGACATCTTACTCATGGGAGTTGATAAGGGCAATCTCACAAGAGTTTATAAGACGAGTAATAAAATAGACACACTCCTTTTCTAAATACAACTAGTGCTAAGATTGACAGTCTGTGTTTGGCTTATACTAAGGGCAATTAATAATTTCTTTTTTCTGTTTATACCAATATTTTCACAGTACTAATATGCATTTACTATAAATTGGAAGTACCCTTTTCCATTCTTAACAGAGCTTGCCTTCATTTTGCAGCATTTGGCATTTTAAATTAAATACATAATTAAATAAACTAGTGGTTTATACCTCTCTTTATATCAGGTTTTATTATAAAGGTTGATTTTATTAACTCTGTTGGAGGCTCTGAAAAAAAAAAAAATCACAATTCGTCATTTTTCATCCAAAACTTTTCTTCCTGGCTGTCATCCCTTCTGACTTGAATACTTTCTCCACTCCAACATTAAATTATGAGAGAGGAAGATCGCTAGAAAAAGATCCTAAAAACTTCACATCAAAATTAATCTTATTCCTAGATATTTTGGAATGTAAATTCTTCAGGGAAATCTTTGTGAGAGATTGTATGTGTATGAAGCTATGGCAATGCAGAAATAGTTTTAAACAAACAAATAAAAATGAGCAAATTCTCTTTCTTTGTCTGGATATTTTTTTTCCACACATGCAAAATTGACTCTTATGGTCACAGTTTCTTTGAACTCTGCTGTCTGCTCTAGGAAAAAACTCCTTATTATAAACAGTGCAGATGGTTTCAGGGGAATTATTTCTGTTCGAATAAGCAGCAATTTTACTTGACCTATGAAGTCAACACTGAAGTGAAGCTTTGGTCTTAAAAGGGAACAACTGACAACTATGTTTGGGTTTTTTTTAAATGGAAATCCTATTAAATATTTTCATTTCATAACAGTGCCTACAGATATTCCAAGTCTTCTGCCAAGGAAACTTGTCTATTGAGTAAAACTTCACAAAAATTTTCTCCACCAGAGGTACAAAATCTGATGATTTTAGATCATATACAGGAAGAAGAATAGGTAGACATGCATAGTGCCTTTGAAAAGTATCTACCATGAAGAACTGGTAGTGCTGAAGAATGCATCTCTACTACTAACGTGTACTGGGTAAAAAGTTATCTTCACAGATTTCATTCTTTCTCCAGTGCCCTAATGTTCACTATATGCAGTTGTGGAAAAGACAGCAACATACATGGACTTGAGGAATAAAATAAGGGAAAATTAAGTTGAAATGTCAATCACAGTTTGCTGTCATATACAGTAATGATGAAATAAAATAGTGACCTCTAAGAGGTTGCACTTTCGGTTTCAAGCATTAAGATGAGCCTGATCTCATTGTCAGCTATGATTGTCAAAAATAAGGTAGCAGAGACACTAATGTGAACCTCAGATGACAGTTCTATTATGAATAAGAGATGAAAAAACCCCAGTGAACATTCAAAAAGGGTTTTCTTCTGCTTAATTGGGGACAGAATGACATTGCTTGACAAGGATTTTATTTAACAGGGACATTTAAAATGCTTCAAGACTAAATGTGACATGAAAATTATTCTATTGTTTATAGATTTACGGAACAAACCACTATAGTAATCATGACTATCTCTTACCACGGAAGTTTGATTTGAATATAGAAACAAGACCTTATTGTTGCCTTTGGAAGGTTACCCAATTACTAATTGCAACAGAAAGATATCTTTCAATCTCTGCAGTCACAAAAAACAATCTTATTTTTATACTCTCATTTTATTACAGCTTCTCCTTACTCACAGCATTCTGAATACAATCTACTTGTAGATTTGTATATATACATGCAATCAAAGCTGGATCTTGAATTTGTATTCATGCATTTCAGATAACATTACCTTGGCTAATGTTACTGCAAATAAATGTGTAGCCATAGCAGCAGAGAACTCGATGCAGGCTGCAAAGCCTGACTGCAAACTTAGTGAATAATGCAGCTTTTTGTGCTGCAGTGGGCTCCGTGCTGCCTTGTATATGCTGCTATGTGTATTTGAACTTAACTAGCTTGACATAAATGTGCAAGCTGCAAATATGCCTTGACTGTTGTAAATAATTGATAAACTCGGATCAGCCATAGCTATTAGCTGCTTGAAATGATCTTCTAATGTGCAAAATCCTGATCACTGAAAATTAAGTGCTTTCTCCTGCTCCCTAAATAAACTAAAAAAGCTCCCCTGTTAGATGCTATTGAACCAAAACCTTGCCAAAGTACAACACTAAAACTATACTAATACTCTATTTGTGTCATAAAGTGCTCTGAATGGGAATTACAGCAAAAGCATACACCACAGTATTTACTGCAGTTTATAGCTTTTTGCAGTTAAAAAACCCTGTAACATTAACAGGTAGTTTTGAACATATATGTAATTCAGTTGTTAATTAAAAAAAATACAAAGTACCATGAACAGAAACAAAAGAAATAAATATATCAATCATATCTATGTCAACAAAAATCTAGTCAAAATTATTTGTATTCTTAAGGTGTTAGAACATTTCCAAGATCTAGCAATTCCAATAGTATATTATTTTCTATCAGTTATGCAGCAGGGTTTTTCCTCAGCAAGAAATTATCTGACTTGATGGGCCTTGTCACAAGCAGAAAAAATACAGTTGGTAATTGTGAACACAGAAATAGAGTAGATTTAAACTTGACAAAAATCACACACCGTAACAGAAAAGAGGCGATCTGTTCAATAAAAGAAGAGTGGGGTAGGACTGAAAATAAAATAACATACCCAAGATGCTACCCTGGGATGCAGCATGAGAACCAGTACTCCTTTTTAGTCAGAAATATCAGCTGAACACTACCTGTGCTTTCTGGGGAGCTCAACAGATCATGAAGAGAAAAATGGCCAAACCAATGGCTAGCATTCCACTGTATTTACTATTCCTCCTTTTTTTTCTTAGGCAGTCCATTTAGTTAAAGAAAACAATTTCAGTTCTCGGTTCTAGAGCTAAGTAGCATTGGCTTGCTCCTCTGTATTGCTTTGTTTTGTAGGGCTTTGCTTGGCCTCACAACCAAGTGATAGTTTGGTACCCTGAGGAATATCGTTCTGAGGATGACAATGGCAATGGTTTGAGAGAGTTCCTTCCTGTTTCCATTTCTATTATAGCTATGGAGAAAGTGTATATTCTGGGTGCATTTCTCTCCTTTGCCATCTCCTGTAAGACACGGAGCCACTACTCTCTAGTTCCCCTCTATGCTTGGGTCTGATATGTATTCCACTTTTTTAGAGAAATGTCTTTAATCATAAAGACTAAAGCAGTTTTTATTCATTTGCTTGGTTTTGTTTTGTTTTGAAACAGAAGAGATTAGCTAGAACTTGATGGCATCTGCGCAACGGATTGCTACACTCCGATTCGGAGGGCAGACATTTCAAGTCATGGCTTGTAATTCTTTTTGACTGCATGATGAGTCAAACAAGTTCATCCTAGGTATGAATCTGCAGTGTGTTTTAATAGAGTATATCTACTATAAGTGAATCTGTTAGTCTCAGCAGAATAAGCAGTAACCAAACCAGTTACCAGTTACCCCAAACAGTCAAAACCTATACAGAACCAAACAAGGAAAGTGCTTGAATTGCTGCTTGAGGACTTCTATTGGTCTCCACAAATTTTAAGCTTAGAGTAAGTGGCTTAGTGGCTTTTTTGCCATGATACAAAATTTAGTATTTATTTGAAATTTTAGGTTGGAAAAAACAGCAAATCAATAAAAGACCAAGCCAATACTTCTGTCTAATGCCATAACCCAATTTTTCTGAAGTGGGCTGAAATCACAGACTTCTTGCTTATAGAATGCATATGTAATAAAAAATTACAGATAGTATTCATCACTTATTATACATATATATATAGAAAGGTTATTGGATATGTCTCTATATTAGACATAAAGTGCAAGAAAAAATGATACAGAGGGTAATACTGAAAAAACCCTGGCATAATACATTGTTGAACTCAGAAACAGAAAATTAAAGAAACATTATCATTATAATTCTCGCTTTGATTGGCCATACCATTAACTTCAGTGAGGTTACTATGATCTAAAAATAAACTTCGATACTCAGGGTCTAGTATTCATTCTAGATAGTATGCTACCTACATAATTTCTGATTTCCCAATAACAAAATTAATTATTAAAAGCAAATTCTCAACTTACCTACACAGACTTTGAATAGCACACACACACACACGCACAAAAAGTTCACCTCAAAGCTGAACTTGGAACAACCAATGACCATGTATTTCAATTAAATAGCCAAAAAGGTTTTGACAACTCACCATAATCTACACTAAGTTTAATACTCTGTTTGGCTCAAGATAGGAAGACATAACATATAGATATTGTGACAAGTGTCAACAAATCAAAAACATACTAATGAATTCCTTAAAAACAAGCTCAGAGCTGCATTATCCTCTTACTGAGCTAACAAGACAGGTGAAAGAAAAGCTGAATTCATTTTAAAATGTCTTAGAATCAGATTGTGTCCAAATGCTCTATGGAAAAACCAACTTTAGTAAACCAACAAAAAATTCAAGAGTTTACTTTTACTCTTCTCTCCAAATCAAAATGTCTGAACTTCAAACCAGTACCAAATTATATCCATCTGAGGTACAAATCAGTCCATCGGTTAGATTACGATTTTCCAGAATTAAAGTCCTGGGGGTTTATTTGGTTTGGTTTTGGTGTTTTGTTTTTAACTTGAAACATAAAACATGGCCCTACTGTTTGTCCAAATGCAGTTAGTTTAAAAACTGGAAACTATACTGGCTATCCATAGATAGATAGATAGATAGATAGATAGATAGATAGAATGGGTTGAAAAGAAGCAACATTTTACCTTATTGTTCTTACAAGCAAAACCACTTATATGATAAATTCAGGTGTTATCTGTATATATTATTTAAATATCAATATGGTATGTGCTAGAAAAGCACCGGTCAAATATACTTGATTCTTCTTTGAGCCAATTCCTATATGTAAATTAATTCTCCTTAAACTGTCCTTCTAGCTTTATTTTCTTTAATTTTTTGTTTAATAATGCCAAATTCTGTATGTTCTTTTTTTTTTTTACTATAGGCACTTAAGAAATAAACACTTAAACATGAGTTATAATTAATATTGCCAATTTGATGGCATCTGCTTTATAAAATCTGCAGTGCATTTAAATATCAAAGGAAAATACATTCTGCTTAAAAAAATAAGAAAGGATTTTTTTTTTTTAATTTTCAATTAAAAAAATTTCTTTAATGGAGGTACTACATATATAAACTTTTTCCTGAAACCACTAGTTATGAGACACTGAAAACAGCCACACTGGACTCCTCAAGCTTAATTAAAACACAGCTAATATAACAATATTCTGTAGATTGTCTAACAAAGCTAACAAGCACCCACACCCTCACTGTAACTTCTCACATAAGAGCAAGTCCTACTGACTACAGTGAGATAGTTCAGGAGTTTAAGAATAAACATATGCATAAGACTCATGATCAAAAATTGGAGAACTATTTTGCTATGAAGTAACTGATTAATTTACTATTACTTTGCTGATACAACATCACTTTTGAACTACAGTGGTAAATGATATATAAACCATTCCAGTTATAGTACCAAGAAAACCAAGACAAAGGAAAATGGACTGAATGCAAAAAGTTCTCTGGTTCAGTATCATAAGCACTTAGCAACATTTAAAATGTTCCACAATCTCTGCTTTTTGTTATAGTTCCACAATCCATTAAAAAATCCTTGCATAATTGTTTTTAAGGATTATAAAAGTACTACATTTAAAAACATAACCAAATTTTAAATAAATAAAAACGCCATAAAAGATAGAAAAGCTTTGCAAAGTAAACAGTAAGAACAGTTTCAGGATATAATATTCAAGTGATTCTTAAAAAGCAAGTTCCAATACGGTTTCAGTATTCCACTAATGTAGAAAACTGAAAAAATCCCAGCAGTCATTTGAAAGCACAGATCAACCACATAAGCTAAGAAAGAGCATGCAATTCATGAATATGATTCATTACCATGGTTACAAGCTTTCAGTACAGGCCGCTGTGTGGTTGGACTGATATTTTGTGGTATGTCTGCAAAAGTAAGGAAACAATGGAAATAAAACACATCTTTGAAAGTCACTAGAGTATCGTAACAACACTACTGAGCAGAATTATCTAGAATTTAGATATTTCTTGGAGAAATAATTTGATTCACTTATGGGGCAAGATGACTTTTACTTTCCCCATTCAACTATAAACCCTAAAAAGTTTAAGTACATGTGCCTGTATCGAAGAGTCATGTCATAATAATCAGGCTGTGCCAAATTCAATAAATTAATCTCCAAAGTGCTATTGACATCAGTAAAAAGCCTGAACCTCCCTGAAAGCTGTCATTGCAAGACAGAATTAAACCCGATAGCATTTAAGTTCTAGAACACTGGACCCATCACACTTTTAACTTTCTCTGGAAAGCAAAATGTAAAAAAGAGTATTCACCTTTAGACCTTGGTATCCTTTTCCTTCGGTCTCGAAAAGCTGCACCTGATTGCAAGGCCTCCAACAGGCTATCCATCACTCCAGTCTCCTCACCTTCTGTAAGGGAGAGAGAAGGAACCCTCGAGGTTACCATTACAATATCAAAGCATAAATAACAACAATAAAACATATAATTGGCATTATTAAAACTATTTCAAACTTAAGACCAAGGTTTTAACATTCACATATCACTCTCTTGCAAGTAATCACAACAGATTTGGTCTTCCAACCATTGAACTAGGCCAAATTTTATTCCATTCATTTCACATTCCACTTTCTCTATAGTGAGAGTCAAGCATAGTTTTAAGCGAAATGCCATCTCATCCATATTTTCATTTCAGTACCCTTTTGCAACTGCAAATAATCAGTTTTATGTCAGCTTTCAATAACTGTCCCTTAAATGATCCGCTGTATTAGACAAGATCGTATCAGTTATTGTTATAAAAAGTTGAAATTGTTTCTCAGCAGGAAGCTGAATTAACAATATTGGACTAGATGGGATACAGGGTGATATCCATAGGTAGTTTTAATCAAAAGACATTTTCCCTTCATATTTAATAACCTCTGGCCAATATTAAATAATTGATGTAGTTCAGGAAAATTCTGCTCATCATATTACACATGTATGTTTAATATCCCCTGAAAGAATTATGAATGTTACTGTGAGACTATAATTAAATGCAAGCATTAAATGCCCTACTTTTATTTCCTCAAATAAACACATCAGAAAATATTAGATTTTTGAACCTTGTTAACCCCTTGTGTCTATGCCTGGGAGGACAAAGCACACAACTCCAGGGATTTACTATATGATGAAAAATCACCACAGAGTAATAAAGAATTACATGACAGAAATCTCATTATGTCTCACTGGGCAACACTCCCTAGGCCAACACACACCTTGGATACAGTCAGACACATCACATGATTTGGCAGTAATTGCTAACAGTGAACATTCAAATCAGGGTCTAATTATAATATATGTATAATGAGATGCCAGGCCACTAATTTAAGGAATTCTGAAAGTGTTGGACTACAAGTGAGGAAGCAAGACAACCTTCTAGACCTGAATATGGGCAAAAATTATTATGGGAAATGTTGCTTTCCAACCTATTTCTATTTCTTTTCCTTCTTTAAATAAATTACACCTTTCAATAAGCTTTAAAGAATTCTAGCATCTTTCTAGGGTAAGTGGTTTCAAGGGCAACAAAAATAATTCAGACAAAAAAAGTTCAAAGTTGCAGAGAGGAAGGTCTGACAAAGTACTGTCAAATCAGCATGGGCTGAATCATGAGTATGACGCTCCAGAAACAACATTTTTACCGTCATTATTCTACTGCTAAGTCAAGAGTTGAATCTAATTTAGCTTTTGAGAACCCTAAGCCTGGATATGATTTAAAAGCAGAAGAGGAAAGCATAATAAAAAGGAGCACAAGATTTTGGGAACTGAGATATACAAATCATTATTTAAAAAAGAAAAAAAATATAATTGTCTCAAAATTTGAGCTGTCCTCTCCCCAAATTAAAGAAAAATGTCATTCAAATATAATTTAAAGTCACATAGTGGTAATCTTCTTATAAAATAATAAGAGTTCATATTTTCAAAAATTCTACAGAAATACACATATAAGCATATGTAAAGCCCACAACAGATGTTCTCTAACATTGACTCAAATTTAAATTAGATTTTCATAAACATTTTTGACATTTTCTCTATTATACCAGCAACAACTATATTATTTACAGAGGACCAAAATTGTATATTTTGAAATCTACATTACAAATTGCATTTAGTTAGCACTTCTGTTGCTTTTGCTTGCATTTTTACCTATTCTTTAATTTCTGCTAATTCCACATGTATATTTATGCTTAGAAAGTGATTTTGTTTTAATTTTTGGAATTTCTTAAAAATATCCTCCAAGGAGCATCCTCTTCCTTCCTTGCATTATTTGATTTGGTGCTCTCCCAAGATGCCAGTCCTTAAAAAACAAAACTGCAGTCTGAGAACACCCTTAGAATCATAGAATCATTTAGGTTGGAAAAGACCTTCAAGATCATCAAGTCCAATCATTAATGTAACACTGCCAAGCCCACCACTAAACCATGTCTCTAAGCACTACATCTACACACCTTTTAAATACCTCCAGGGATGGTGACTCAACCACCTCCCTGGGCAGCCTCTTCCAATGGTTGACAACCATTTCAGTGAAGAGATTTTTCCTACTATCCAATCTAAACCTCCCCTGGCACAAATTGAAGCCATTTCCTCTTGTTCTATTGCTTGTTACTTGGGAGAAGAGACCAACATCCATCTCTCTGCAACCTCCTTTCAGGTAGCTGGAAAGGTCTCCTCTCAGCCTCCTTTTCTCCAGGCTAAACAATCCCAGTTCCCTCAGCTGCTCCTCATAAGACCTATGCTCCAGACCCTGCACCAGCTTCGTTACCTTTCTTTGGACATGATCCAGCACCTCCATGTCTTTTTCGTAAGTGAGGGGCCCAAAACTAAACACAGTATTTGAGGTGCGGCCTCACCAGTGCCGAGTACAGGGGTAAGATCCCTTCCCTAGTCCTGTTGGCCATGCTATTTATGATACAAGCCAGGATGCCATTGGTTTTCTTGGACACCTGGGCACACTGCTGGCTCCTGTTCAGCTGGCTGTTGACCAGCACCTCCAGGTCTCTTTCTGCTGGGCAGCTTTCCAGCCATTCTTCCCCAAGCCTGTAGCATTGCATGGGGTTGTTGTGACCCAAGTGCAGGACCTGGCACTGAGCCTTGTTGAATCACACACAATTGGCCTTGGCCCATCACTCCAGCCTGTCCAGGTGCTTCTGTAGAGCCCTCCTACCCTCAAGCAGATCAACACTCTGGCCCAACTTGGTGTTGTCTGCAAACTTGCTGAGGGTGCACTCGATCCCCTCATCCAGACAGTTGATAAAGATATTACAACATTGCTACAGTGATAGTATGAGTCACAAATATTGTTCAATATTAGAACTTCTTGTGAGACCATTAAATTGGCTTTCACAAGTTACTGCACACTGCTGTCACTAGTCCCAACTGTGTTCCTAATTAGTCAAATGTATCAATTTTTTGACATCCTAGAACTAGTACTTCCAGTTGTCTTGCAGATACCTACATAGCCCACAATAATTCCTTTGAGAAATATACCCCTTTACTATCTAAATGATCTCTTTTCCTTCAATTGTAGAGTAGGTTTAAATACTTTTCAATATTATACCTAACTAAAACTCGTACAACTGTCTTTTAAATACCATGTAAAGCAGAAGTAAAGTTGCCAAAATAGCTGGTAAGATTTGCCCTTGACATTTCAGTGCCAAGTCAGATATAAACTACCTAATTTCATGATTACATCTTTAAAAATGTTAAGAATATTAGAGAACCTTCTCTAGTGTGCTGAGTATCATAAGCTTTACAGTATAACTTTAATAAGTCTCAGGATGACGGCAACAGATACTGCAGTTAGTAATGACTCCTGCATTTTATGTATTTATTAAGGAACAAATGATCTATACCAAAATTCCAGAAGCAGCAGTCCACTGACATGATAGAATCACAAATATCTTTAGTAATATAGTTTTAAAATAAGAGTGGTGCAACAAGATTATTTTGGATGAAAAATGTTTCATTTTTATAGTTCCCCTGCATCTATCCAATATAAACTAAACCATCACACTCAACACTAGGACTCCAGAAGTTCAGGTCACCAGGAGAAAAACATATAATAATATATCTATTTCCTCTTTCAAGGAATCATAGCTTTTTTCAGCTACTCCATTTGAAAAATTATCTTCTTTAAATGAAGGAAATAATGAACTTCAGAAAAAAAACAAGAATTCTTTAGTATGTTTTCTGTTGATGTTGCCTACTCAGTCTGTACACTTGAGAGATTTATCTACAGGGACTTCAGCTGTCATTCTTCTACCAGGATCTATTTATAGCATTGCAATTACATATAGCTTTTTGTTACACCGTAAGTAATGCAAAGGATCAGCTCCTAAAGCCAACCTTTGAATGTTAAGCCTCATCTGAAATTGAAACTGCACAATTTGGACAAATGTATACCTTAAAAACAGACCTTAATATTTCATAGCTGTAACAGAAGGAAAAGGGTGCAAAAACTTGAGGACTACTCAAGTTATCTGAATTAGCAAAGAGTTTAATTATCTTTATATCATCTCTGAAGTAACTCCATGGCACCACTCAAGTTTTTATATAATTTAAAAACAAACTTGGAATGCTGAAGCTATTGGATTTGTTTCTCTTGTCTGAAGAATTAAGTCCTGATCTCACAATTCAGTAATTACCAGAATGAATTATATCTTATTCTTCTTTGACTAGAATATAAACTGCTTTTTTTCTCTTCAGTTCAGGTTATAATTCAGGTTGGATATACTGTACTCAGGTTTTGATCAAGTGAAATTTAATCCCTTCACATACTTCTGCCAAGTTTAGCTACATGTCTTGTGCCTTATTGCACAAAAATTTCTGAGGCAAGTGAATACCAGGCTTGGGACAATGACAGCAGAGATTTTTCCAGACTATTTACACAAGGTGAAGAAGGAGAAAAAGAAAGACACAACTTTTAACTATATTAATGTTGTATCTTCACTTTCAAGACATAATAAAAAGTCCTGTGTTTTTGTTTGTACAATGATTAATTTTGATCACTACAGCCTACAAAACTGACTAAAGGTCTCCACCTGAGTAAAAATTGAAGGACAACATCATAAGAGGAAATCTTTAGCAATGGTATAATGTTGAGTGACTTAAGCTCCAGGGGGCAAAAGAGCAGATCACAGTAAGAAGACATCAGTGAAGAAGCAAGTGCCCATGTTTTGGAAGTGGTTCCATCTTTTCAGTCTAAGTCTTAGGCAGCCAGGTTCTGTGAAGTATTTATAGTGCTGACACATAAAAACTTCTAGACCTCTCAGCCTTATACATGAACTAGTCAGGAGATTTTTTTTAAGTCTTTTATATTGTTAGAATAAAAATGTAAAGCAAACTTAATGTCCAGAGAAAGAACAGTTTTCAAAATGTTTAATAATGTGACTGCCTAAACTCAGACTCTTCACTCCAATGAATTCAGATACTATCCCACAAAGAAATTTTGGGTGGATGTTAAGTGCATCTTTGTCCAGAAAATACAGACTTCAACCAGAACTTGCTCTAAGGATTTTAAGTTTTTCTTGTAAAAGCCATAGCACCAATCAGATAAACTTAATTGACAGGTGAGTGAAGGAATACATGGCTATCAGTTCAATTTCAATAACAGTGCATGGACTAGAGCTGTGACTCATAGTAGAACACAGTCCCTGATCAAGTCTTGCAAGAAACTTGTAACATTACTGTGAGGAGAAGAAAATTTCCAATGTACAAATGCAAAGCAGAAATAGCTGCCCAGTGTGCCTTGGATAGACTGACTGAAAGGACAGTTCCTTTTAGATTTAAAACGTGTTAAATGCAACTTTGGGCAAAAATATCACTATTCACTTGTCTTTCCTCAGTGGTGACTTCAGGTAAAAGACACATACCAGCCCTTTCCAAAAGCGAAACACATGCATATACCTCACAGGAATCACATAAACAGTCTAGTCCAGAACCAGAAGAGTTACATTTCTTACTGATGCTCAACACAAAGTAGTAAGCCTTTGCTAGTGCTTCATAGCCCTTGGCAAGAGTACTATAAAAAGATATGATTTCCCCTAATGGCTGATGCACCTATTCCAAAAATCTTCTAGCTGAGGAGACTGAGTTTTATGCTATCTTGTTTGCTCTTGCTGAAATAGTTCCATTGCTGAGTTGTCATAAAGTGCTTTTATGGTACAGAAATAGATTTTGACTCTGAGCATATGAATGAAAGTGTGCCGCAAATTGCAAAGAGCTCAAAACAAGTGAAATGCAAACTAAGCATCCAGGCTTCATGAACTCAGAAAGACAGCTGGCCTTTTCAAATCAGTTGTATCTAAGGTTGGTAACTACACCAACTTAACTCCCATTACATAACTCATACCATAAAAACCAAAAGGTAAACCGAGGTTTTAGAGGTGATTCTGTATCACAGATACACAAAAACACTTCAGTGATGTAAGGTACCTCATTCTGCATCTCAGCTGGATCACAATTTCTCATTTAAGTATGGAACTGATAGTGAAATCATCTTAATATTGAACTTTGTAATAAAAATGTATACTTTTTTGATGTTCATCTTCTGTCTATAAATGCCATTGTTTCTGTGACAACAGAAGAAAGCCACTGTAAATGCACTTTATGCAGAGATTATCTAGGAACATTTATATTGATTCCAGATCTGGTAAAGAGTTTGCCAGAGCAAGCTTTTCTGAGAGAGAACCCCAAAAAGATTTCCTGAGGTAAATTGGACTTATAGAAGAATAAACGGAATGCCAAGCCTTTGAAGTGATATACCCTAGGACTTGATACTGGGGCCAATATTTGCAATGTGACCTGGATGATGGGACAGAGAGCACCCTGAGTAAATTTGCATATGGCGCAAAATTCAGAATAATGGTTGATACATGAGTTGGTTGTGCTGCCATTTGGAAGGACCTTGACAAGTTGAAGAAATGAGCAGACAGGACTTCTGATCAAATTCAACAAAAGATCTGCATGTGGTGAGGTGTAACCCCATACACCAGCACAGGTGGGGGCCAACTGTCTGGAAAGCAGCTTTGAAAAAAAAAATAACTGGAGATTCTGGTGGACAACATACTGACCATGAGTCAGTGTTGTGCACTGTGCTCTGGCAAACACAGCCAAAGAAAAGTATTGCCAACAAGTCAAGAGAGCTCATCTTTCCCCTGTACTCAGCACTGGCGAGACACATCTGCAGTGCTGGGTTCAGGTCCGGGCTCCCTGGTACAAGGGAGACGCAAACATACCCAAGTCAGTCAAGGGCCACAAAGATGATCAAGGGACTGGAGCATCTCTCATATGAGAACATGCTGAGATTGCTGGGACTGTTTCACCTAGAGAAGAGAAGACTCAGGGGGATCTTATCAATCAATAATACCTGATGGGGAACTGGGTGAGGTGTAAAGATGACTGAGCCAGACTCATCTCACAGGTACCCAGAAACAGGATAGGAGGCAATGAGCATAAATTCAATTACAGGAAATGGCATCCAAACGCAAGATTATTTTTTTTTTTCCCCGTTGAGAGTGGTCAAACACTAGAACAGTTTGTCTATCTACAACAGGAACGCTAAACATGGCTACAATAAAAAAAGAGGTTATCCTTCCACTAAGTTCACAGAAACAGTACCTAGTATTCTGAAAATGAAGTGATTTATCTGTGTACGCACCTACTCTCTCATCAACTCAGCAATACAGGATATTCTAGTAATGTATTACATATCGCATTACCTGATAATATTTTTTAAAAGCCAGTTTAAAGACAAAATTTTCTTATAGCCCTTTTTATATTCAGCAGGTATACTCTGCTTTTTTAGTGGAAAAATAAAACTACTAAATTAAGCAGAACGCTAAACTTTAGTTGCTTATACTTACCGTAACTAAAACAACTAACCTTATGTACTCTTACCTAAGATTAAGATTTGATAGGACAGCTAATAGTGAGAACTGTTAGCTACATATGAAATCAGTCAATAAGTTTTACTGTTAACAAATGATGGGTTGGTTTTTTTTTTTCTTTACACATCACAGCTATAATTCCAATGAAACTGACAAGAATGCAACCAATCTGTTTATCAGACTAGCCAAAACCTAGTATTTTCACTAAGGTTGTTTCACAGAGGGGGGGAAAATAAAATCTATTATTAAGGCATATCAATTACAATTTAATTTAGAAAGCAGTTAGAACCACTCCAGTAGCATTCTTAAATGAACGTAGCTTCTTATAAGAATATATGTAGCTGAAGACAATATATGTGAACACCTTGCCTCTTCATTACCGTGTGCCCCTGAAGGGAGTTCACTGAGCACAGGGAAAGACACTAATATTTCCATTCAAATTTATAAACAAGCAATAAATCATAAAATATACACAATGATTACTCATACTGACAGTTGTGCTACAGAGATGAGAGGCTGAAGGAAATTTGAAAGTTATATAATTTCTCACTCATGCAGTGATAAAGTTCTGGCTGGATTACATGTCTGAACTTAGTCAAAGGAAAGTTTCCAGACAGATTTGGGTGGACAAGGCCCTTTTGTTTGGGTGGCTATAAATGCACAAGGATACCCAGGAGGATCAGATCAAAGGTCCACTTAGCCCTGCATCCCTCGTTCATTAGTAGCCAATGGCAAACATCTCTAAAAAGGACAGGATAAATATGTAATGACATTTCAAGAATGGTTTCTTGGTCTCCAGCAGTTTGTGATTCAAAGACTCTGTATTTGCATTTAACAACTTTCAATGGATAGAAGCTGCCAGAAAAATCAAGTAACTTCTGTCAGCAAGCTTCAGAGCAAGAATATTTTGGTATGCAGTAACAAGACTGTTCTTCTGTACAACCACTGAGGTATTGCTGAATGAAGATAAGCGTCACAGTGAACAGCATAGAAATAGAAGCAGCAGCAGACTCAGTTTGAAGAAAGAGTCAGAGACATGACCTTCTCTTCTGCTAGCTTTCCAACAATGACAGAGGAGGTTCTTGGCTGTTTTACAACCCCAGAGTAAGGAAAGTAAAAATAAAGCATACTCTCCAATGCTTTGGTAAAGATATTTATTCCTCCTCTCCTCTGCAACTTGAGAGAAGAAACTTTTGAAGATTCAGAAAAAACAGAAAGAATAAAAGCATTTACACATAGCAGGAGTGAGAGTTTAAAGAGGACTCTGATGGCTACCTCCCTATGGAGGAGATGTGAGGTAGGATTTGGAGTAAGAAATGCTTACAAACCCAAACCTACTATCTGCATAAATGCTAGAGCTCTTAATCCCAAAGATGGCTTCAAAGATTGTAATTTTTTTTGATGGTAATGCCATCTTAAGCTTGCACCATTCTTTTTACATTTGTTTAGAAATTTTACTGCTACAAACATAAATGACAGGTCTTATGAGGGTATTTTTCTACAGACATTACTTTAATGACCATTAATCTTTTCAAAAGTTCTGTTTGTTTTGACTATTTCTCTCTCTCCCAAATACAGCTGCTATTTATTTTTTCAAGGCCTTTGTGTAAATCTGTTTCACAAATGTCTTTCAGCTACTATCTCCAAAGTTTCCACTTCTAAGTAAAATTTTCAGAAAGAAAAATCATTGTTCTTCTAAACATCTTGTTCTTTTGGAGCTACTACTTAGTACAAATAGCAGCTGCTGCATTCTGAGCCCACAGGTTGCCAACAAGTGCATGAACTACACCTCCATGCTTCAGAAGATTTAGCACCTTTGAAATCTTGTTAGAACATGACTTGTGACTATTAGTTGTTGGGTTTTAATTAATTATATACATCCATATCAGTTCTACTTTTTTTGTACTAAAACCATCCAATTCCCTGAACATCCTACAGTGTGAGACTTGGTAAGGTTTTGCTGAATCGTATCTTTTGCTATGGCTTCTCCAGAGGATGTATCACACATTGTTTCTCTGGCCAGATTTTTTTTTTTAAACTTAACATACCTGTACTTTATCATTCTCTGTATCATTTTCAAGTACTAATGTGACAAATATTCTTGAGAGAACATGTGATCTCAGTAATTTACCCAGATTTATACTTTACTGTCAAATCAATACAATTGCAGCTGAAAAAACAACTTTGATATTTAGTGACATATCAGGTGATATTTCCCTTCGGGTGGAGTTGTAGTCAAGTCACAACTTGTTTCTCATGCATTAGACTTCTCTTTTTTTTAATGGGCATAAAGCAAAATTAGATCTACTCTCCAAGCTTGTCGTGGCTTACCGTCAACTGCCCACTAAGTATTATCATGAGTAATTACTGAGTAGGCATCTCTATAAGGTCCCACAGTTCTTTCTGCCCATTGTTATTTAATGTAAGAGAAAGAAGTTACTCTTCTCACACACACAACAGATTTATTCCCAGATTTATTCCCCACTGGCCTCATAATAAAAGTGATCCTTAAGAATAAATCTAAGTAACAAAAAGTGACCTCAGGAATCCTCTTGGTGAAGAGGGTCCAATTTGAGGATAAGTGGAGGCAGTCATGGGACAGCTGGAAAGAATTATCACCGGGGAGGAACCAAGATGAATGGAGCACTTAAAATTCCATAAGGGAAAACTCCCTAGAGAAGAAAGCCCTTACACAAAACAGTTGTTGGATATTAACATTATACCCTCAGAATTTCTCCACTTATAGCATTAGCAGATCTTTTGTCCCCTTTACAGTAAATTTAGTTGCACAAAACATATACCTAAACCCCCCAAAATCCAGCAATAAACCTACTATTGTCCAAAACTTTTTTTTTTTCTTTTTTTTTCAGGAAAGTAGCTCAACAAACATTTTAAAACAACAAATTATCAACATATGTTAGAAACTCGTTATGTTATCTCAGTTGTGATGGAACATAAGCAGATTTTGATAATCTGCAACATTTGCAGTCCTTCACTCCCCTCAGAGGAAAGGAATACTATTAAGAAGCATTGATTCTCCTCTCTCGGTGAAAAGAAATTAATAAAATGGAGGCCTTATGAACTCGGGCTAGGCAAAGAAAATGGGGTCTTTGAGTGTACCTACTAATATAGGAAGGTTTGGGGAATTTTAATTTATTTCAAAGGCAAGCATTTTATCTGTTGGAATCTGAATTTTAATTACCTAATTGCTTTTAGTATTTTGTTGAAATTGTCAGTGGTGGGATCCATGGTGTCCTTTTGTTTTGCAGAACCCTACAGAACTAATGAAAATATTCACATTGCACAACCTAGCAGACAGTAATAAAGTAATAAATGTTTGAAGAACCAAAACCTGAAGCACTCTTAGAAAGTTTGGGCGACATGAATGTTTTTTTCCAAAAACAGGTAAACAATATAAAACCTCTGCAAATGTAAATGACGCAAAATTGACTGTAAATAAGGTCATAACTGTCTAAATGAACTGAAACATGGATTTAAAACCAGTTGGTTGTAATAAAAGTGAAACTGAATAATATAATTGAAAATGAACTAATATTCTGGTTTGGAAATCGGATGTTTAAGACATCATTCTGGCATCACTTCACTGCTTTTGCGTAAGAAAGGGCAGCCTTTGTAAATAACCACTGATTAAAGTGGCTTGTTACTTAAATAGTATTCAAAGTAAGACACAATGAAGATGCCACAATGATGGAGTTCTCAATTATATTACAATAAATTTAGCCGGTGTTATCACAGTTATAGAATTCTTTACACTGTGATAAGATCAAAATAATTGATTAGTGTGCTTTCTACTGAGAATCTGAACAGCATGAGAAAGTATGTATCTGAATGTTAATAGTATGCAGAGAAGTGGCATTTACATAAAGATACCCTTCCACTGGCTATTTACCTTTAGAACGATAGTATGTGATAGTTTGAACTGGCTTCACAGACGCAAGTAAAGCAATCTTATTGACAAAGCATCTCATGATAAATATCATCTTGTAGCCCAGAGAGTATTTAGAGGACAGATTTTATTATCATAAATTTCAGAATACAAAATATCATTCACTGCTTAGACATTCAAAGTTTTTACTGAATTCCACATACTTTTCAAGTTAAGATGGAGCTGAAAGGAAAATATGGAACTGATATTTTTATTATGTAAACTTAAGACTCTCAGCCTATGATCAGCTGTGATTGTTACAACATGTAGATGTTGCTATCTAAGATGTAAAGTAGAGATTTAGGATTTTAGCTAATTATAATTCAGAGGGATATAAATCTGACATTGGCTTCAGGTCCAAATATCAAAAAAATACTTGCAAGAAAGTAAGTCAAACTATTCCATATAATAACAAAAATCTATGGTCATATTAACAGATGTCCAAATTTATATTTTAAAACCTACCTAAAATACTGTTTTTCTGAAAGATGCTATACTGTATATTCATAAACACTACACACTTCTCTATCTACAAAATACTGATATAAATACTTATATATGAAATATTAAAAAATTCAAATTGAAAACTTTATGAAGATTTATCACACAAATATACATATAAACACTGAACTTGGTGTAACAGTATTTCAAAGGCAGTCTGATGAAGAGGTATGGATGACAGTGTAAGCTGTGATACAGATGGCTAAGTTGTCACTGGTATATCAAAGGAATAATATCGGCTAAGAAAGACTAACACAGTTAATGGAAAGGCTGCTATATTTTAGGATCACTTTGGATCTCATGCTTCTAGTAAATGTCAGTTACTAGAGATGAAATTATTTTTTTCATCCAGAAGGAATTCTCCCTCTCCCACCAAAAATAGTTTAAGCTAAAAATCAGGAGTTACCTTAAATCTAGAATAATTTTCCTTTTGAGCTAATACAATCTACGTAGTATTGGTCAAACCTGGTATAACAGAGTCCTAATATGCTGTATGTAATTTATTGACTCAACTCATGTATTTCGTTGATGTTAATAATAATTTATATTTTTATCCATATTTCTCTAAGATCTTAAATTTTTGTTAATGCAAAAAAACTCAGCAATACCCCCCAAATAGCTATTTAAGTGAAGAAATTAATCACTTTCCTCCACCTTTTGCAGCCAAAGCTGCAAAGTGGCACCATAGGCAACAAAACCCTACTTTTCAATTAACTTCCAAAAGCAGATGAAAGTTGAAGAAATCCAAAAAAAAGGACTCCAAGATCAGAGGAGAATCTAGGAAAGGTTAAATGTCTGTGCTGTAAATAAGACCAGTGGTTTACAAAAGAAACTTAGGATGATGATATAAATCCTGTTTAAGCATTGGATAGCATCTTGGGACTTGAAAGGTACAGGCACAGTCTGAAAGCAGAAGCTCCAGAACCATAAACATCACTAATGGCCAATTAATGGTCACTGAAATAAAGCACAACCTTAAAGACTGGGGAAAAGACTGCTTTCACATTAAGAAAAGCAGCAGCAGCTAAGCAAGGGAAAAACGTCTAGCTGAAGGCACAGCTGTGGCTTGAGGAATTAACACCCCCTGAAGGATTTTGCATCTTATAATCTAGAGGTAGACAACAGGATCGGTAACTGTCTAGAAACCAAACCATTTTATAAAAGGATAAGACCCCAAACTGGTTGTGGGGAAGGGATGAGAGTATTGTAAAGGAGGAAAAAAAAAATAAAAAATAGCCCCTTCAGTTCTAACTTCTTGTGCAGGTTTAAGCCCTGCCGGGATCTGAGAGCACATTGCTGTTGCCCCTCCCCCACCCGCGGCCGGTCGGGCTGGAAGTTAGGCACAGACCCCGGCTAAAGTAACAAGGAATTTAATACAACAGAGTGATAGAACAATCTGAACAACAACAGTAACAATGATAACAAAAATAAACAGCAATAACAGTGAACAAGACAAAAGATGTACAGAGAAATACCGCTAGATGGTTAAGGAGCAAGCCCGCCGCGTGCAAGCGACCCCCAAAACCAGAAGCGAAAGTAAAAAGGCTCCGCCCCTGGACCTGACGTCAGCATGGTATGAATAACCCGGCTGGAGATCCCTTCCCCCTCTCTCTCTGCTGGGGAAAAACTTGACTCTATCCTAGCTGAACCAGGACACTTCTGTTGCAGAAGACCTCTCAGGTTTCAACATGTCTTGTTGTCAACCAAGACCCTCCCTGGTGGCCATTATTGCCAGCTCTACAGTATCAACTCTGTGGGGCTTTATATTCACATCAAATTCAGGACACAGATGTTAAGGACTGACTGCTTTGAATATGTGGTGGTGATGATTGATAGGTAAGAACTAATTTGTAATGATAATGACAAATAATGCATGACAGTAAGTTATTAGCACAACTGCTGTTACTAATGTTTGTCAGTCCAGTAAAATGGGGTTGGTTTTTTGGATGTTGTTGTTTTTTTAAAAAGTTTAAGAGGAACAGTTAAGAAAGTCTCAAGTGGCACATAGCACAGTGATACACAGGCATCCCTGACCTTCAGGTCATTTTCAGTTAAAAAGCAACGTTACTGAAAAATAAAGAGTGGAAATATAGAGTACACTTTGATCGGTTCACTGATGCAAAAATAAATCTTGAAGAACCAGTTAGTACATACTCTAATCTTTTCTCTTCAAGTATGCACCTTTTGAATGCCAGTAAATATTTTCTGGGATGGTGACATCAATGAGTTTTCAGCTACTTCATTCAAGCAATAATTGAAATGTTTCTATAGATCCAACATCTGATCTAGTCACCATATAATGAAATGATATGCAGCAAAAATCAGTTACTTCACAGTCATACTCCAGGTAAGAGTGTTTTGGTATTTTGACAGGGTTAAAAATACCAAATGGTATATGTATATGTATATAAATGGTATACCAAATACCAATGGTTAGAAAATTGTCAGCAGGTCAGATGTAAACATTTTGTGACAGATTTACAGATTCTTAATGAGAAGACAGCCTTTCAATGAACTAGTTACAGCTAGGAAAAAAAAAGAGGGAAAAAAAGGAAAAAAAAAATTGAATGTCTGTTACTCTTCCATTAGCATCAGAGCAACATTATGACTCTTCAATTAGTAAATACAGTTTTGTTAAGACTGCCAAAATTAAATAAATCATAAAAAAACAATTTTCATATTGTTGTGGCTGTCCTTCCTGACAAACAAATCTACCACAGGTGCTTTCCGCTTCCAGAATCTGGGTTTTCTAATAGACTTTAAAAATGATGATGCAAACAAGCACAAGAAACCTTATAAGAAGCTCTGCAAAACAGAAAACAACTCATCAGTGGCCTATTTAGTGAATATCAGACTCAAGACATTTATAGCTTCAGGTGAGCCTAACATCATCTTTCCCATCTGCTGTTTAGATCAGTCATTCCAGACTGAATCTTAGGTGCCATTAACAAAAGCAAGAAACGTCTTTCTGTACACTTATATGATTTAATAACAAAAACAACCTACTAAGCGACAAAGCAGCTATTTACTCAATAACTTAGCTGATCTGTAGAGGACAAGTACATAGTTCCCCACTACATTAGCTGAAGCAGTAGGTTTAACTACCAGAGGCCTACATACATGTGTTGGTATATGACTCAGAAGTCTGTAACGTTGGCACCTGTATTCTGGAAAGCCTGAACATGATATTATGAAGAACAGGACTTGAGAGGAGTTTATCAATTTTCTATCCAAAGCATGGATGGATGTTGTATCAGTCATACATACAATGTGTGTGAGAGAAGAGTATCTAACCTCTTTTGAAACACTTCCAGCTATGCATGAATACATATACCAGTTTTACCCTTTCCTAGTCTTCTGCAACCTCCTCTATCTCTGTGAGCTTTAAACAGATTGTTGCTGGTATTTTTCTGATTGGGTCTTGAATTTCCATCTAAAGAATTGGAAATCTGATGTTCAGATGGGAGCCGCCTGGTTTCCTATCTTAAGAGAAAGCTTTAGTTTCACACCTCAAGACATGGATATATGTTCTTATGAAAATAAACCAAAGATTTGTGATCTGAAGAATCTCAAAAACTAAACATACCTACTCTGGATATGAGTGAAACATGGAAAAGACAGATAATCATTTATGCCAAAGGTGCCAACTGGGGTTTGAGTGGGGAACTGTTTAACAAAATTTGCTTAGAAGAAAAAACATAGAGTAGCTCACAATAATTTGCACATTAACTCATGTATTATTTGAAGGTTTCCAGAAGCTCAGTCTGAGATAAAATACAGCGGTATAGAGGATCATCAGAAATCTTTTTTAGTAACAGAGAAGTCACCGTGTCTGCCATCTCTTCTGGTACAAAAGACAACACAGCATAAATTAGTAACTTTTAAAATGCATGTCTGAGGTTCCTTTTAAGGTGTTTCAATCAGGAGCTATTGAAATAACAGTTGACATACTCAAAGAAAAATCCAGAATACCTCAGGAAGGGCTTATTCTTGTAAAAGAACAAAAACGAATATGTAACCTTAGTTAAAGAAAGAACATGGCTTTGTGATTTGGAAAATGTTTGTTCTCAGGAGCATAACCGAACCTATACTTGGTCACACAAGGTTCCATATATTCTAATGGAAAAATACAAAGGAGCATTATGAGTTCTAAAATAGCTTGAGAAAAAACAGGTAATTAGAGAAGCTAATTAGCAAAAAAAAAAAAAAAAAAAAGTAAGTACTGCTTTGCTGTAAACTTTAATTGGTGAGAATCATTCATTTATTTTGTCTTTTCTTATAGCACATTCAGATAATGAAAAAAACCAGCAGCTGTATTTCCATTAAAACGCTAGGTAAAATGCATTTTCTACATTACTTACCTGTTTTCATTTCTAACAAACGCTTTTTCTTTTGTTGCCTCTCTTGTTTTTCTTTCTCTGCTTTCTCTTTAGCTATTTTAGCACGCCTCTGTTTTTCTTCTGCTTCTCTTCTCCTCATATTCTCCTTTACTGCTTGCTACAAAAGAAAATAGTGCTCCATTAAAAACGAAGTCTTAGCAAAAAATAAAACTGAACCTTAAAAAACAAAGAAAAAAGCTTTAAAATAACTTCTCCTAACTAACCTTAAATTATCAAGCCAAGTAAATATTTTACATTCCATCTTTAGTACATTTTATTCAATAGAGTAAGTAAATTCAGAATAAATACATTAAAAGCGTATCAATTGCCCCTAAATAGGGATTATAAATTCAGCAAGAAATGCCTCGTAAGAATACACGTTAATGTAGAAGGAACTTAAAATATCTAAACCAACTGGTTTTACAAAACTGTATGCATGTTACTATTTGTATTTCTAGAATACTTTCAACATTTATGCTTTCTCATGCTGCCAGTAATAGCAAACAAAGCTGCTTGGGTGACTTAGTTGTGCATTTTTCTTCTCCTTATCCACATATGCATTAATTCACTGGGTTTATAAATTCTTGTCTTCTGGTTAATACCCATGTAACACTGTTTATTTTGAATTATAAATAAGCACTGCAAAGCTTCCAATGAAGCCAAACCAGAACTATGAGTTTCAGAGTTTTTAAATCATTATTTTGCACATTCAGACATTAAGCAAACAAAAATGTGTCACATTCAATATTTTTTTAACAAAGCTATTTTTGGATTACCTTTTCTTTATTTGTGTCTTGCATTAAATGTAGAGTGCCATGCACCTATTCTTCATTGTAGAAAGTTTTTCTTTGCAGAATGCAGTTACACACAAAATCTCATCTTTCACACTAGATCAAAGTGTCCCCTCCTACAAAATGGCTAACATCTTCACAAGGCCTGAGGCAGAGGCTGCACGTTTGCAGGGATAATTAATGTCTCATGTTGGTTTTAGAGGGAAAAATGTCCAGCCTGCACTCAGAAAAAAAAATGTAAGAATGGACTAAAGGGTACTATAAAGCACAGGATGAATGTGAATTTCTGTTGGGTTTGTGTGTGGCGGGGTTTTGGTACCAGAGGAAAGGACTACAGCAGTGGCTCCTGTGAGAAGCTTCTGGAAGCTCCCTTGGCTCCAAGTTCAGACCCGCCTCTGGCCAAGGCCAAGACAATTAGTGACAGTGGCTGCACCTCTGTGATCACGTATTTAAAGAATGAAACCTGAGAGGAGGAAGAGTTGTGAGGGAAACACCTATGAAAACACTGAGGTCAGGAAAGAAAGAGGAGGAGGAGAAAATGTGTTGGAGCAGAGCCTCCCCTGCAGCCCGTGGTGCGAGGGCAGGCTGTGCCCTGCAGCCCATGGAGGTCCACGGTGGAGCAGATGCCCACCTGCAGCCTGTGGAGGACCCCACACCGGAGCAGGTGGCTGTGCCCAAAGATGGCTGTGGCTCTGAGGGAAGCCCGTGCTGGAGCAGTGTGTGGCTGGGAGGACTGCAGCCCAAGGGAAGGACCCACACTGGAGCAGTTTGTGAAGAACTGCAGCCCACGGGAAGGACTCATGTTGGAGAAGTTCACAGAGGACTCTCCCCTGTGGGAGGGACGCCACACTGGAGAAGGGGAAGAGTGTGAGGAGTTCTTCCCCTGAGGGGAAAGGAACAGCAGAAAAACATGTGATGCACTGATCACAACCCCCATCCCCTGCCCTCCTGTGGAGGACAAAGTAGAGAAATAGAAAGCAAAGCTGAGCCTGGGAAGAAGGAAGGGGTGGGGGAAAGGTGTTTTAAAGACATGGTTGTAGTTCTCACTGTTCTACTCTGATTGGTAAATTAGTGGTGGTGGTGTTCAAATTAAATTCGTGTTCTTTTTGTTCGTCAAGCAAGTCTGTCTTCTGCCTGTAACCAGAACTGGTAATTCATCCCTCCCTGCCCTTGTCTCAATCCCCGAGCATTTCAATTGTATTTTCTCCTCACAATCCCTGAGGGGTGAACTGAGTGGCTGCATGGTGCTCAGTTGCCCTCTGGGCTTAAAACATGACAGGATTACAGCAATATTTGCACAGGCCTTGTTTGTAGTATCACTGCAATAGATAGTGACCAAAGGAAGGAAAAAAAAATAAATCACATAAATCTTGTGAGGAAATACCTGTCTTTGATAACTGGAGAAGAATAAGCTTTCAGTGATGAAAATTTACAATGAAATGGACTTTTTAAACATAGCAAAGCTGTATTTCTACACTGCCTTCTCCACAGTCACCTCTGTCAATTTTCTTGATACTGGGGGAGAAGAAGAGAAGCCTACTACAAAATGATAAAATTCTGTATTGAATTTATTTTAGCAAATTATTTGCTGATTTTCAGACTGGGCATTCTGTAAAATAAACCACTGGGCAAAACTCAAATGGGACTCAAACACAGGTACAATTTTGGCAGAAATAACACACTTTCCTAACACAGTGACCAAGGAAATTTCTACTTTGCATCTACTTTATCCAACAAAATAATATCAGTAGGACTCAGCCTCCTCCCTTCTAATCACACTGATCAATTGGGCTCTATTTAGTAGCTCACACCTTCATATTCAGTGCAAACTGGATGGTTCGGTGTATCATACCTTGCCTCCAGCCTTTTTCTAGCAGGACACTGGTCTTCCATAAGTTCTGTGCCATAACTTAAAATTTCAAGATTATGATGTCTTGGATACCATTTAAGACACCTTTCCAGGATACTAGGAACTTCAGGTTTTAGGTCTCATTTGAGACACCAGGTAGACATTCCACTAACTGTACTGAGTATGCATCTCCCTTGACTAGAACACAAGATTACATGCTCAAGCTCACATTCAGATGCCAATGTTTAGAGGTCTGTGCCCTAGACCCAAATCCTATCCTATATGTTCTGTGTATTTTCAACACAAAACATAGGTGTCTAAAGTTCTGCAAAATGTTTATACCAAGAATTGTCACAAACTTGACTGAGACAAACACGTTTGTTTCACACATTGTTTGCATTTCAAAGATTAAATGTCTTAACACTTCCTTGCTCAAAAGGCCTAAAAAGTTAGACATGGTCTGACCACATCTGCTATATAAGAGCTGCATTTCATTCAGCATACAGCATGGTATGCAAAGTTAATTTTCAGAAGAATTACCAAAGTATATGCCTTTGGTATTTTGCATACCATGCCAAAGACTAGAGTTCCCAAGATGGAGGCATTGTTGGGTTCTCTGTTGTGCTTTCCAGGATCGTTTCTGATTTTTATTCAAGTATTGCACAATATAAAAGAAAAATACTGTAAAGTCTAGGAAACAAACTTTTACTTGTTTGCTCTTCTTCTGATTGTTTAAGTTATGTTTCTGCTGCAGAGCAATGAGAGAAAGGCTTTCTATACTCCTATGATTAGTGTATTATTATGGACATAGGACTAGTTCACTCATGGCCTCTAAGAAAATTCTAACCATTAGACATACACAAGAGGAGGAAATACTACAATTGCTTCATCGTATTTCAGAAAGCTATTCTTCCAAGGAAAGAAATGAGCCTGTTAGCAGTACCTCTGATGCTGTGAATGCACAGAATGAGGTTAATAGAGGTGTCTGATACCTAAGATGTTCCACTGACTATACCAGGAATTTAGCTTCAGGAGTTAAAGCACTGAAGGTAAAGTGCTCCACCCAATTTTTTGGATCTGGCCAACTAACAGTGCTCTAGATTTGGTGCTCATAAAGCGTAAATAATAGCTGTCACAGCAGCCAAGTATCACTAAAGTACAAAATGCAGTCCAAAGATAGCTATGAACCTGAAGTCTGTAGCTCCAGATTTAAACATTCATTAACTGAGAATGAAAAAAAGTATTATAAGTATGTAAGTACTGTATGTAAACTATCAACTTGCTTGACAACAAGGGTGACTGAACTTTCCCACATCTACTGGTGACTTCAGTAGTCTCTTAGTTTTGGACTTTTTAAGAATCCAATGATTTTTCAGCACTAAACTTAAAAGTCTTTTGAGCAAAGTTTTCTAGGATGCTAGACACTTTCAGTTTCTGTCAGTAATCAAGACCAATGCTAAACAATTCTGAAAATTAGACCTCAGGTGTTTCACGCTAAACATGTCAGAAATCTTTTCCAAAATGTTTCAAAACTGAGTAGCTACTCAATATTTACTTTAGTGTCATTGGACAGTAAGGGGTTTCAGGCCTTATCTACACACCTATTTCATATAGCCTTCAAACTTTTCTCTGCAGGACAGAAATATTAATTTTCCTCAAGGTTTCTTCTATCATGTTCATCAATAATATCTGTTTCAAAGCATTAATTAATCCAGCTTTATAACACTGCTGTGAAGTGGGGGTTAGTATCAGTGCTAATTTTACAGACACAGAAAAGAAATATGGGGGAATTAAGGTAAAGCACAACCAATTTTTTGAGTCTCCAATTCAAGATGAATTTAGAATTCTACAGCTTTTAAATGGGAGTTGTGGTTTAAACATCAGAAATTGAAGTAACAGAAATATTTCATAAAATTTAGCAATTTTGAGATCAGACTCCTGAGTTTCAAATTAGGCACTGATCAGTTAGGAAAACATAATCAATGCCCATGTTGAAAAATCTGGCATATGTGACATGCCAAGCAAAATTATTCTGATTGAAGGTGGTGACTTCTAGGATTTTAGCTGTTAAAACTCTGAAGTAGCAGTGGCCTTACATGTTCCAATCTTCACCTTTTACAGTATGTTTGCTAAATATGGATTCCATTTTAAGTACTTTCCTCAAAATAGATGGACACAGACATTTCAAACCCTTTCTCAATATCTACCAAAGAAGTATTTTTCCCTATTTACACCCTCAGAGAGGTCTGAAATAATTTAAAAAAAACAACCAAACAAAACCAAACAAGACTGGGAAACGTGCAAGCAACTTATTTAAGTGTCTTGTAATGATAAGCATTAGGCTGCAATGAGGAGTAGACAGTAAAATGACTAATTGAATCTTCCTACAGATCAATAGGCATGGGTTGGATCGTTGCTCTAGATTTTGTCACAAAGCTCATGCTCAGATAACATTCCTGCAGGAGTGCAGGCAGTAAGTTAAGCTATGTAATCATAGGTAGCCAGATGTGACACGAGTCACCTTTTCCACGTTATCCAAGTTAATAAATTCATACACAGTTGGGGACCTGCCTTTTTATTCTTCCATTTCTTCATTGAGAAAGAGTTGCTTACCAGCCAAGTGTTCAGAATCCAAGAGAAAAAAATATTTTTTGCAAAGAAAGCTTAAAAAAACCCCACCGAGAACAGCTACAACCTCCACACAAAATCAACCTCTCCCTGCGCCTCTAACTTTACCCATCTGAACGTAGTTATAAATCACCATGATAACAATCCCCACTAACATTAATTAAGAGCTCTATGAATGTATTTTGAACTTGTATAGCCATCAGCTTTCCCAAAGTTGTTTGGTTATTTTAAACTGAGGGATATATCAGTCTTGAGCATGTATTCTGAAGTATATCATCGAGTTAACTGTACTTGTTCCAGAAGAATTACATTGACAATGGTAAAAGAACCTGTAATATTTTGGAGAACATCTAATTTTTCCAAGAAGACTGTTTATAGTAATATATAAACGGCTCCAAATATATAAAGAAATATCCTGCTGAGAAACTTTTCAGAAAGGTTTTTTGTTAAAAATCTTAAATCACATTTTGGTAGCATTTAAAAAAAACCCAAACAACGCTTACTATTAAAATTTGTAAGCATAATGAAAATGCATTTGGACTCAAAAAATACCTAAATAAAAATAAAAATAGATTTCAAAAATAGCTCAAGCTTTTATGACGAGCTAGTATGTGCAAACATTTCTATAAATAATGCAGATGCTGCCCTGTGATACAAGTACAGAACCAACCTCCACATCTATGGCTACTTTAGATAATTCTAAGGCAAAGCTCTGCTAACTAACAGTGAGTCTGAATTATGGCTATAACTATGTTCCGAGCTCTATACAAAATGACCTAAGCAACAATAACCTGGATCAGCCTAATGTCTGTTTCGGAATTATAATTCAAATTTCAAAAATAATAATAATTCTTTGCCTCTCCCTCCAAATCATCCTTTTTAAAGGGAAAAAAACAAAGTAATAATTTAAAATGCATAAAACCTAAAATCCTAAACAATCTAATATAATAAAAATTAAAGGTCCTCAGAAACAGACCAAGTTTAAGGAAAATAATGCTATTTCTTTAAGACAGGATAAGGAGCTCTGAGTTTCCATAGCGGGGAGCCTACTTACAGACACAAACCTTGACACTGGTCAAGTGCTGCAGGCAAAAGAAAGATTAAACGAAATAAAATCTTTGGTCTGGATTTTGCATGGGAAGAGCGTGCATTATAAATATAGAATAATTGTTAGAATATTTATTTTTAAGTAAACAACAAGCATCCTTTAAACAGAAAATGCAGTTGTATTGAAAAAAGGCAGAGACTTTCAGGTTTTTCCCCTTCAGGTTATACAGGCTCAGTTTTAAATTACATTCATTGTTATTAGGAATTTCCAATTCTTTCAGAAAGAAATAATGCATAAATAATAATTCAAAATTCCATTATCCTTAGGACATTTAGGATGTGCAAAGTAAAATTTCTGATATGAGTATCAGACACTGTTTGAGGAGGAAGAAACTTATTGTTAGTTTGTTCAGTAACTGAAAGATTACAAAAATAATTTCTAAGGAACATTAGGCACAAAAAAAACAGACCGTACCATGAACATTGTCCTGAAGTTGTTTAAGTCTGTTAAAAACTCCTCCACTGAAACTTTCTTTAGATCAATGGCATAATATCCCATCACATTCTGGTACAGTTTTTCCATGTTCTCATGCATCAGTGAAAGTTTCTGAAAATCTTCTTTGGCATGAACCAGAAAGCTGTACACTACTGTTAAGGCTGCAATAATACTCAGTGAACCCAGTCAAACCTAGTTTTTACTTAACAATGATCTGCATTTCATACACATTTTTCATTTACATCAAATGAAGTATCAAAAGAATCCCTTCCATGTCATATATGCTGCTTCCTAGTATTTACTGTGTATATTAGGCCTATGAATAAATCAGGGTGCTTTCATAAAATTTTCTCAACCACTTTAAATTTAAAGATTATTCCATTAGCGTATAATTTGTTATGAAATTAAATGTATGGGACTTATTATTCAAGCACCTATGTTGTTTAGTATCACTGTCTAATTGAAACTAAAGGTTTAGGTATAAAAATTACAATTTACATGGAATTTAGGTACAGATACCAGTAACTAACCTGAATACTTTAATATATCAAGAAATAGTATAGTTCCTACTAAAACTGGAGTAAAAATAGAAATATTAATAAACCATATTAAAAGTAAAACCCATCAAAGATTTAAAATTTCATCTTAACAGCTGTTGTAGCAACAGCCATGTATTCATTTCTGTTCCTGGTGACTGCAACAGGTATTTATGCTTTTTTTAAGGTTATTTGCAATGCCAATATAACTTAATTAAATCAGAGGTGAAAACAATAGAACCACCTCTACAAGAGACAGACAATTTATAAACAGCCCCAAAATCCTGCATAACATAAATAAAATAAAAAACCCCTCATGTTTATTCAAGACTTTTGATAATACAGTTTGTCAAAGAAGCTCAAAGAAGAAATATTGTGAATAGTTATTTCCTTATGTAGGACAACTTCATAAAGTGTTTACTTTAATGGAATGGTAGTTAAACAAATATTTATGTTCCATTATTTTCCTGCTGCAGGAAAGACAACAAAAGACAAGAAATGGCAATTTTACCTTTACTCCCAATTGCCCACCCCAAATATTGCAAAAGATAATTTACTGTATTTGTATACATACACTATGGTCACTTTATTTTATGAAGCACAGGATTTTTAATCAAGTGCATTAAAATCTAGACAAATAGAATTTTTGTCCAACATGTTGTTTTAAATACACAGTAATAATTTACTGCTAGGTGACTGATTTCACTCTTCAGGTTTTTATACTGCACTCTTCTTTTAGTTTTGTTTAGAGGCTGAATCCCATTTGAAGCTCACTATTAAATGTCCTTCTGGTTTGTTAATGTTGTTTTTAAAATACCAAGTAAGCAGTTCTGGCTTTCCTTTTATGACTTAGAATCCATGTAAGAAAGTCATACAATAATGTTCTCAGACACATGCAGGAAATGAGATATAATGCACATTCACAACATTAGTAGCTTATATACATATATGTAGAAACAAGCATTTCCACATCCTCTTTATTTTTGATCCTACAATTTAGGGTACTTATTATTTGTGATTCTTAGATCATTAACAGAATTTAGGGAACACTACACTATATTTTGCAAATATGAGGCTGTTTATTTCCACAGAGGGCAAAGGGAAATTAGATAAATTTGTTTTGTTGTCACTAGGTATAAATGCCATACATCAAACATTCCAGTAACCTTCTTCAGTTTTCTATGAGAAAGAAAAAGTTAAAATTATCAACAAAATGGATACTCCTGAAAAGGAAACCTGGGGGGTGTGGGGAGGCGAGACAGACAAAATTTCTTTGATATTCTGCAAGACATTGCTAAAATTTCAACTATGTCAAGAGCCCATATAGGCTGCTTAGTTTATACTGTTAAAACTGACTCCCCTTCAGTATGTGGTGCACAGTCTTAAACTCAAAATACAGCACTCTGGAAAGATGTTTTACTATCCAGTCTTTCAGTGCCAGACACAATGAATCCTAAGATTTTTATTCTCCATCTGGTGCATTATGGGATACCCTAAGGTCTTGTCATTCTACTGAGACTGTGCTTCAATTTAGGTATTTTTAATAAGTCCTCTTCCTTTTTTCCTTAAACATGGCTTTTGTTAGCCAGCACTTGCTAAACTGGAGACAACAGGGAATACTACTGAGTATACCAATCCCAACTGTAATTATTATGAACAGGTTGATATATATGCATTATCAGCTACACAATTCATTGGCTTTGGATGAATGAAGACAGAAGTACAGCAGAGCTGCAACACAGGTGGGAGGAAAAGAAAATCAAGAAGTTAGGTGTTTGTTAACTTTTTCTGAAGTGGCTTCACTTCACGGGCTGCCTTTTTGGACTCGTGGGACTACAGATCATCATTCTGCTCATTAATGGAACAGGAAAGCAATCCAGGGCTAAGATGAGTAATATCTGTGGCAAAATTTCTAACTGCTATATGTTTGATCTTGCATATTCATGGCAGCTCTTTTCATAGAGAATTGCTTGTCTGAAGTTTATACTGATTTTAATATACTGTGGTATATACAATACTAATATGCTGCAGAGTATCAAACCAAGTAAAACCAGCCATTACCTCAGAACAGATAATGAATGATGTTAATCTGTACCAAACATTTGTTTAAAAGACTCCATATTCACAACTTGCGATTTTTTCACAACCTAACCTATATATTAAGTGAAGACATATATTAATTGAAAAAGTAGTATCATTCTGCATATGAACAAAAGATGAACAGGTGAATAGATGCTGCACATATTTTAGCAGAATCTTCAAAATGGAACTGAAACTAGCCAGCAACAGTCTCCGTAAAGACACACAACTTTTTGAAGACTGGTGCAAACAAAAAGACTTTGAGGTCACTTCAAACCAGCATTTCAACAAATGATTTTCTATTAAGGCCAAAGGATGTGAAAGTTGTAGGGCTCTACTGAAGATCTTCTACATCAAGTTCTTGGGAAAATAGTTGAAATTGTCTGAAAAATATATGTCATAGAGCCTTCCTTTTATATACATATAACAAGGTTCAACAGTAAAAATCTGTATCTGAATATAATAGTTCAAAAAAACACATAGAAATATTTAATTTTTAATTTAGTACCTTCTGAAGAGTATTTGTCAAAAATACCTTCTCCTTGCCTCATTCACTCCTACTTATCTCTGTGTTATAATACTAAAACAAATTGTCATGTATTTCTATCACACAGAGCTGCTGCATCCAGTCTGTATATCCCATATATTATGAGCAAAACCAGTGCTAGCTGTAATACACACCTGCAGTCCAGACCAAATATTAAAGACCTGTATAATGGAATTATATACTTAAATTTACATTGTTTGTCAAAGCCCTATCTCATTACTTGTCCACATAGTCAACATCTTGAGCTTCTCCCAAAGAGCAACATACAATTTTTTTTCAACAAACAAGCTCAGGTCCTGTAATCTTCCAAAGTCCTTAGGATTCAGGGACATATTACAGACTTCAGTTTGTTTACGTTGCACAGAGGGAAGTTCAAACTGAGGTCTATTAAATAACTGACAGTTTAGAGGCAACATGTAGTCTCTTTCTTGCAGTTGAAATGGGTTTTTCTATCTCACTTGAATCAGGCTCCGATTTGGATAAGTGTTGTTCCTTCTCTTTTTGTAATGTCAACAAATCAACTTAAACAACAAGAAAGATGAATAGAGAACTAATCAAAAAGAAAGGACTCTGTTCCTAGCAGCAAGCAACTCATTGTCTCTCAAGTATTAGTTCCATAAGCTTCTGTAAAAACAGCCATCAACAGCATTTTCAGGGTTAGGCTGAAGCTTGTCAAGAGGTTCTCAGATGCTGCTTAGAAAATCATGAGATCCAAGCTGGACTGATAAAGAGAATGTTGACCAAATTAGTTAACAAAGCGTTCAATATGCAATCTAAATTCTCTCCATAAACCTACTAAATTTTTATTTTGAATGTAGAAATGTATTTTCTTCACTATTTTTTACTGAACATTTCACTCAATGGATTTAATAATCTAGGTCTATATTAATACAATATCATTTGAATTTCTTAATTAAAGCAAAAGAACAGCAATAATAACTGGAATTTCTTTTCAGCTAGCATACATAAGATGACTGACAAAACTAGCACAATCTAATATATAGGAGAAATATTCATAATTATAGACTTTGTCAATAAAACAGTGCACCAACTGTGTGTATATCCGACTTCCTAAAGAAACAAGAATGCTAATCAGTTCATCAGGGGCCTTTAGGTTGCGATATTTAGCGACAGGATGCAATAGCATGCTTGTCCATGGAGCCTAATTGTACTCAGGATGAAAAATTATTTCCAACAAAGCACCATCCTTCCTTTTTCAGATTTCCTGCTGATTTCTTTTTATGAGCTGCATGCTTTTCAAGACATCAACATGATTCAGCTTTCCATGTCACAGGAATAAAAGTAAAGACAGGTCCAGGCTTCATCACGCTGTGCAGGATTATCTAACCTTTACATCAAACCTTCTTTGCTTTGTAATTTATTGAAGTTCCTGTTTTTCTAAAAGTGAGCTTCTTTAATTAGTGTGTTCACAGACATTACTAGAAAACTATGCAACTTTACTGTTTTGAAAATTACTGCCTGTCTGCTGGGAGAGCGTAGTAGGTGAGGGCAAATTATTACTCTTCATAATATTTACTGTTCAAAATATTGTACCTGAATAGTCTAATATAATGAAATATATAGTGTGGCTGGTCTTACCTGTACTGATTTATTCTGAGTAAGACTAAATATTCATCTCACCTGTTTCTGACAGCAATCAATACCCAATGATTGGGGAAAACAAGAAGGAAACTTGGCAAGTATAGCATGATAATTCAACTGATGTAGTATTTAGTTTCTAGCAGTCTGCATATTAGCGATTTTTCTGAGCTAAAGCTAGCTCTGGACTACTGTGTTTAACAGCTCCAGATGTACTATCTTTAGCTAACACTCTAAGCCTTATATGAAATTAATTTACATTTTCAGCTTCTACAACATCCTAAAAGTAGATGCTACAGTTTGTCTGTTGCGTAAGAAAACACTTCTGTTAGTATGTTTTAATCTGCTGGACAGTATTTTACATGGGATAAATCCTGGTTATTTATAAGACACAGTTAATATGTTGCTAACTTTCTTCCTGTATGGCATACAAAATGACAAGAATTTTTATTATATTTTCCTGACTTTTTTGATTTTCCACCTTCAAAGTCCTAATCTATTAAAATATCCCTTATACAGAAACTATTGCCTACTGCTGATCATTGTCACATGCCACATTAGTAGGTATGCAGTACACTTTTTTGAGATGGGATGATTGAAGAACTTGAGATAAAAAAGTATTACTGATTTTTATAGCAACTTATTTAAGTTTTTGGCTTGCTCTTAACTGCAATTGTTCTCAAATGTTCGTTGGTTTTGGTTTTTTTTCCCCCCCTCCAGATCTATTACTCTATAATCACTGAAGTTCACTTGCTCTTTTGTCAGCATATGCCAGTATTTCTCTTTTGACGTGAGATTTTTTGGGGTTTTTTTTTAGATATTAATCCAGAAAAAATAATCATTCCACTTTTGACCTAAGAAATGTTTTTCCTTGGAAGTCTTTGTTAATACACCTTGTTGAAAAGTGCATGGAAATTCAGTTATGCTCTACCAACTGTGCCACCTTTATCTGCATGCTGTAATAGAACTACAAGGGATGGTTTCTCTTTACAGAACCCACGTTGACTCTCTCCTCCCCCATCATATTATATCTCCCATATATACATGTTGGTTTTATTTTTATTTAGTCTTCATCAGTTTTCTTGGTAGAGAAGCTAGACTTGCTGATCCTCCTTGCAGCCCTTTTAAAAAACTCAGATGCTTCTTTTCAGCTTTGATTCCTCTGGTGTCTTGGACTAATTTAGTTCATGTAAGAATCTACAGTGCAACAGGTTTCTATACTGACTTCTTAATTTGAGATCATCCTCCTTCCAGTCAAAATATTGCACAGTGGGGTCAACCAAAGTTCTCCCTAGAGAAAACTGATGCAAAGAACAAATTGAGCTATATGGCTATGGCTTATCTTCTTGGCACACACTGACAATCCAGGTCTTCTCTGGGAGGATTACAGCTTTTGAAATGCTTGAAAAAGACAACATGTAGATCTTGTTTTGCACTTCCTGATATGATCACTACCCTTTTTAAGTGATCGGTAAACTGTTCTAATGCTTTTTATATATGGGGATGAAATTTCAACCCCTAGAAAAGTTATGGTGTTTATTGACAAGGTCCGCCTACTTACCCCACGTGACTTTTATTATATTTTAACTTTTCACATTATTTCTCTACAACTGTGACTTATTCTGTCTTAAATACAATTTATAACCTTATAGCACAGTATTCCATTCACTTCCTGACATCAGATTTCAGAAATGCTGAATATGTCCGTAACACAAATGGGAAATAAGGCATCCTACATAAGCTTTTTTAATTTTTAGATATTAGCATAGAAGTACGCATTTATTCCTGAACTTAACTTTTCTCATGCTATCCTTCTCAAGTAAAGATAATTTTGTCAGGGTATTCTTCACTCATTCTCAACTGAATTTTGTTAGCTTCTGTCATATCTGTTTTATAGGTATGGGTGTTTTATAACCACATCTCCAAAGGAAGATGTATATTAAATTATCTGTTACTTCAAACCTTAGACTTCAGCTTAAAAATGCAAAAGGTTATAAGGTATTTTAAGTTCCAACATCATAACTAATTTGGATTAAGAAGAGTCTGTCCTTTTTCATAGATTTGATTTCTTAATAACCGCTTCCCATTCCTAACTTACTAGACTACACATCATTTTCTTAACCAAGCACAGACTTTGTATAGTCCTAGCAAAATTTCTGACAATGTCATCCTGGATATGTTTTCTTCTAACTTCCTAAACAATAGTTTATCTCTTGCCTTCAGGACCTCTCTCCTAGTTCTCCTATTATGCTATTGGCTTCTTCAGGGACAAAACTTATGTTTCATACTACAGAGACACCATGCTGGTGGGCTGCAACATATCTCTCAAAACCACATTGAGCTGGAAAAAAAAGGCAGCAACAGCAACAACAAAAGCTAGAACAAACTCACCAACAAAATACCCAACCTTACAAAAAATTAGTAGCAACACTGAAAGGTTACTGATAACCCACAGAGTCTAGAAAAGGCCTAAAGCTAAGCTGTAAACACTTTGGTTGCAGCTAGTCTACTGAAAAGGAAACTGGCCCTAATGCAGCAAGAACCAGTATATCCACTCGGCCTCAGGGTCCCTTGCCATCTTTTATTTAATAGTATGAAATTAATCAAGAGGACTGTCTCCTCAGTACCCATACCTTTGTACATAACAAAGTAGTCTTCCAGCTAGGTAATAACCTAACCATGATTGCACAGGAAATTTCAACCTGTCTCTCTATCTGCTGATATTTCTGCCTCCAGATTAGTCTCAGTGCCAAGCATATATGACCAGCATCTGGTAGGGAGGTCTAAGTGAAAGAATGTTTTTTTCTGCTTTAATTAAGTATCTTCATGTCACAAGGTTTTCTTATGAGAGACAGGCAGTGAAGTTGGCTGCAGGATTTGGAATACATAGTGAGAAAAGGAATTCTGGCAAAAATAAGACCAGAAACCAGTTTTCAGATGCTAAGAATCTCATTTTGTGAAATAAGAGAAGTTTTTTGTTCTGTGGTTGCATGTACAAAAACATTCACAGTGGTAATGCATACACTAGAAAACAAATAAACACAGGGTGACAGACATATTTTTCTAAGATATTCTCACAGAAAATGAAGTGTTTAACATTCCTATTAGAACTACTTTCCACTAAGTTAACAAACTTATACACAGTGTAAAACCTATCAGTAAACATTTTTCTCATCATTCTATTAACTACAGATTAATCCTTTATTTGGACTGTTCATGTATTGAGTTTTGAAGGAAAAAAGTTATATTTTAAAAAATAAATGCTATAGTCTAGACAGCAGTTAGGCAAGGAAATTTAAAGTTCAAGGTAATGCAGCTAAATTATTTCTGGTTTGCTTTTTTTAAAAGGATATTGACATTTTTGCTACAAATTTATCGTGCTTATCTTCAGGAACTGGAAAAGTCTGCAAATCCTTCTCAAGCTGTTGGAATTGCCTTTCCATATGCTTCAGGCTCTTCTCCAGATTTTCTGCTGAGACTAAAATACAGAACATTCATTCTGTTAACACCTTAAACAAGAAACATTGTAATATACATGAGTTAAAACTTTACCTAAATCAGCATACTACAGTTTTAATTCTGAAATAATAGCACACTGAACAAATTGCAATACAAGATGAGGGGGTCACTCTACAATGTTCAGTTCTGCTCACTTATGCGGTTGCCTTCTTCTGATTAGATGTATGCTTTTTGAACACTGCATTTCGTTTTATTTTTATGCCTAAGGTTTTGCATTGCAATTAACAGTGTTTTAAATAACCTGAGATACACATATGCCAGTCTGTCTCTTCTGATTAACCAAAGGACAAGTTTTGAAGCTACTCCAAGAACCACAAAGCTTTCCTAAGTCTCATTCTGTTAAAACAGAAAATACGATCATTTGTATGGAAGATCATGAAGAAAATAAGACCGTCAAAACACAGAGAAAATGGGGCTATTAAACACCTACACATGAAACCTAAGACTTGATTCCCTAGTTTGAAAGAATGATGCCTGGTAAAAAAACGGAATTTGTCAGAGAGAAAGTGCTTGCCAAGCTGGAGGGAAGTGCAAGCACTTGAGAGGGTGCAGCAGAGCAAAACAGGGACTTAGGAAAAAGAGAAGAGATGAAATGTCAGGGATTTACAGAAGGATGTAGAAAAGGTGCAAATTTTCTCTATCAGAAAAAGACAAAGATAAATACAACTTTCATCCATTTCAAGAGATGCACAGATGTAAATAGTTGATTAAAATATCAAGATCATAAGAGTAACCTGAGGATAACTACTGTTAGCATGCATTCCATCTTATATTTATAACATTGCAGTCAGTTAAAACTTGTTTCTTGATTGTTTATGAAGTAAACTTAACATTTAAATTTGTTCCACAGGAACAAAACATATAGATATGAACTAAGAATTTTAGTGTAATGACTTAATTTTTTCTTTTTTCTTCATTATTTATTTAATTCATAATATACTGTACCTATAAAGGTAAAGCTACCTTAAACTTTGTCTAAAAAAAATCCCTGAAGTCCGTGGCCCTATGATGTTACTAGGATCTGTAGTGGAGCCATTTCTTCCACTGAGTTATGTGATGGAAAATATAAGATACACACCCTCAACATATCTTTCTCTCATAAAAACCTAACAGAGTCCCCAAATCACTAGAGCAAAATGTTGCATAGCAACTACAATCCCATTCATAGCAGAAACGCTAACACAACTATAAAATGATCAATGGTAACCTGTTAAAATGCTAATGTAATCTAAAAAAAAAACACACCCAACCATCCAATTTGGAGACAATCAACTTTTCTAAAAATAATAAGGAAATATAAATGTATGTTCATATTATAAATCATAACTCATAATTTGATTTATAATCACAATTTTTAAAACCTTCTGTTTACTGAAAAACATTTCTTTCCAATTGTATGTTAGACTTGGCAGATTTTCCCTCAGTGATTGGTAAGCCCAAATCATCACCAAGTAGGTCAGCTGGCTTTGGTAGTTAAGAAACTGCCTTGTTTGTGAAGCGGAGCTAAAATTAGAAGCTGACAGTGTTGACTACAAATGTGTTTCAGTCTTCACAGGTTCCAGAAACAAACCTGATTTTAATAGAAAGTCATGCTTCTGCTGTCATAAGAAGCCTTTGAGAGTAGGCACAAATATTTTAAGACACTGATTTACTTAGAAAGCTGCTAAGAAACACAGAATACAATACCTTGTGCTTAACATATCTATCAATAGGGCTATTCGCATCATAGTTTGCATAAAAACAGTTCACAGCATAAAGTGATGTACTTACAAAATGTCAGAATGATGAGACTCAGAAAGTACATAGGTTCAAAACCAAAGCAAAACAAAACCCGATCCATGAAAAAAACCTCTATATCAATTGCAGGTAGCAGCTGAGTAACAGTTACATTATTTTTCCCAGATAAAAATAAAAAAAACCCAAAACCTCAGTGCCTAGAGGTGATTAACGGGTTATATACAAGAAATTTTGGAATTCTTGCTTCCAGCTAAGCCAATTTTTTATTGGCCAATCTTCTATTACTTCAGTTCTTCTGACACTGAACACTTACATATTTGATCTAGAATCTTTACATATCTATCTTGTTCTGAAAGGTTTTTTTCCTGTGTCATGATCGTGAGTTGCTCCTGAATATAAAAATTCAGCATTCTTTTGATTTCAGCAGTGCACAACTACTAGATATATTGTCCTTTAAGACTGTATTTTTGGCGATAACTTCAAAGAGAGCTCACAATATGCTGGTATTAGTTTGGTACTACTGTTTGTGCAACTTCCGATTTAGTGGAAACAGATTAAACACCCCAAACCTGTAAATACAAGGAGCTCTTCAACAAAAAGATCCCTTGAAATACCTGCCAACCTTCCCTCATGCCCCTGTGGAAGACATGGTATAACATCTGAAGAGACACAGAAGAATGGCAGAAGAGAAAAAAAAATCCCTAACTTTGACCTCTCATCCTAGGAGGCTTCAGATACAAACCAAAGCTAAATTTGAAGTAAGTGACTCATGATAGTTTGGACACAAAGTCAAAGACTGGGGTTTTGAATGTTATGCAACAAAACCAAGTTCTTCATTGAATACAGCGCATGTGTGCCTGAACGCTCTTTCACTTATACCCTCTGAACTCTCATACACCCCTTTTTTAAAAAGGCTCTTGATGTTTTTATAATCAAAATTATATTTCCTCACCTTCTGCCTTTCATAGTTAAAACAACTTTGTTCTTAAAGTTTCTTCTCTCGATTCATGTTTTGCGATACCATGGTTATTCCAGAAGCCTCTTTACTGGTTTCTATTTTAAAACCTTTCTGCATACTATTTCAGGTGATGACTCACCAGTCCTTTTAATGTTTGCAGTATTATTTCTACAGTTCTACCAGAAAAACCTTATCTGATTATCTTACAATAAAATATCCTTTTTTTCTTGAGTAAAGCTCTTATTATAGTATAAAGATGCACGATCTTGTACTTCATCCTACTGATTTTCATTTCTTTTACTCTGCTTCCTCAGGATCATTCAGGGATGACAACCCAATCCCCCTCTCAGCTGGCAAAGCTGTCTAACCCTTTGTCAGATATGCTTATTGGTGCAATACCACCATTTTATTTTTTTTCATATTCCTTTTAGAAAGTACTTTATGTTTCTTCCACTTCTTATTCTAATGAATATTCTCCCATTTTACATACAATTAAATGCTTTCCAGAAGTCAACATAGATTTCATGGGTCAAAAAAAGAGAAATTAATAGCCAAAGCTAGCAGATTAGTCTACTATCAATAAATTAATTTTAATTTTATGCTGCTCTCATTAACTTCCATGTTTGATTATTCTTTCTTCTATAAACTTTCATACGAGTAAGGTCAGACAAAGAGATGTGTAATTACCCAAATCATTCTTTTTTCCTCAGTTTCTTAAATAACCTGTAGTCACACAACATTACTATAGCCACAGCAAAACTTGGTAAAAAATGTACTTACTAAACTTTTAGTTCCATATCTCAATTATCTCAGAACGCAGAAATAGAAACTGATATTTACAATATGAAAATATAGTATTCTGATTTTTTCTTTCAACAAATTTCAATGGAGACATTTTGCTCCCCTCTCCCACATCCCCAGATCATTATTCATGCTTAAGATTAAAGCAATATTTCATGCAGTTTTGAGACTATACCTGTTTTATCCTAAATCCTAGAAATAATTCCCCAAAGCAAAGCAATATGACTTGTGTGCTCTCTCATTTATATTGCTGTTTTTTCTGCTACTTTTTTCAACAGATATTTCAGCTGATATTTCAGAAATCCTATGTGCTGCCTACCCTGTGTGACAATTTTCTTGGATGGTCGCAATCTCCATATCAAGAGAATCTGCCTCTTGCCTACAGATATTTTGCTTCCCTTGTGCTATTCTGGCCCCTATATTCTAAGGGGAGAGAGTGACAGTGACAAGCTGAACTCTAGCCTGATGCAGAAAACTATACCATATTATTTAAAAAAAAAAAAAAAACAAAACCAACTTGAAAATATACTATTGCTTTTGCCATTTGAACTTCATACTGGCCTGATGGACAGTTTACTGAATAATTCTCTAAAACTGCCAACACATTATTGTAGCAGCATTTAAAAGGAATCTTAAATGATAAAATAAAGCCTAAAAAACCCTAAACAAAACCAACCAGAAAAACCCCTGTATTGTCAGATGGGTTTAGAGCACTAACAAAGAAATATTCCACAGGCAAAGTATTAGAAGATTTCTGTAAACACCAGCAAAGGCCTGAAATATCCATTAACAGTGGAATAAGATCTAGTTGGATATCGTCAGTGTCACAGAAGACTGAAGATACAATATTTATGCTTTATTTCTCCCAAGGTGACATTTTCTCTTGTTTTCTACAGCCATTTTATAGCTTTCTTGCTTTTGCTTTTTTTCTGTCTTTGTGTGTGTGTGTATATAACAGGTATATAAAATACTCTTGTTGAAATCCCTTTTTTCCCCGAAGCTCTGACAATGCCATCACCTCTTGAGCCCTCAGACTTTCCCTTCCGTAGCCAAAGCAGAGTCCAGTCACACACATGAAAGAAACAGCCCTCTAAGCAGGATTTAATTAATTTTCTCTTATTTTGAATTCATATATGAGCACACTAATATACGGTGATTGATGAATAATGCATAAGCATTTTTGTACCCAGTCTGCTAGTAATAATAGTTCTATCATCAGTAGGAATAGTCCTCAGATGTTATACTAACTGTGCTCTATACTACCTACACAAGAGTCCTCGTCTGCTAGACTTGTTATAAACTTCTTTTGAGAACCTCCTGGGTGAAACGCACCCTGAAGCCACACATCTCTTTTTACAGTGTACAGTTTAAGCTCAAAACTTGAAAATATGGTCAAAAGTTGAAAACAGAAACCCCCAAATAACAAAGAATTCACTGATGATCAGTTATTCATCACTGGGTTGGTACTGAAATAAAGAAGCAGCTGCTAAGGCAAGGCAAAAAAATGGCTAAGCAACAGGATATGGCACCTGCCCCATCATGGGGAAGTAATATCCCCCCCACACCGTGTTGCACAGTACACAGTGATACAGTATAGTAGTGGACCAAGAGCTGCCAAGAGATGTAATTTTCTTATAAAAGAAGAAATCAAGTTTGGATGAGGGAAGAGAAAGGAGACCCTTGCATCAGTTGCAGCTTCCCTCACTGAAGAGCTCTTGAGCCTCATCACCTCGACCCTTTTGGATCCAGACCATGAAGTGCTGTGCTGACTGCAGTGTATTGTATATTCACAGCTAATTTAGGATTTGATTGTTAATAACGAGCTGCTTTGAATAGTCAGGGATAGTGATTAATAATTATTAAGAATTAATCATTAGCATGAAATATTAACGAATCAGTCTTGTACAGTTTAAAATAAAAGTTTAAAGCCATCCAGATTTCTCAGTCTTCTAAACAAACCCATTACTGCAATCTCCAAGACAGACATACAGGTAGCAAGATACACAAGCCTACACATACATATATATATATATATATATATGCACTTGCAACACTTTCCTACTCATTAAAATTGAGCTTTCTCACCTTCAAGGATATATACATCTGCACAATGTAGTCAGCCTTTCTATTCTTCTGCCATTTGATACTATTCCTTTGTCTTTTAACAGATATCTACATTTTGCCCTATAGGGTAACAGTATTATTTTGTCTTAATCTCACTATCACTATACAGCATTGAAATCTCTCATTAATATCCAGATGTTTATACCCAATGGAATAAATATTACATTAAAAGTACTGAACAACTTTATTTGAACCCTGATATGTCTACAGATCAAACTGTCTACATGTGATATATGTCTACACTAATGATCAAAGTGCTGGTAAGCCTGCCATATGAGGAAAGGCTGAGAGAATTGGGTTTGGTCAGCCTTGAGAAGAGAAGGCTTAGGGGAGACCTCATCACCATGTTCCAGTATTTAAAGGGTAGCTACAAAGAAGATGGAGACTCCCTTTTAACAAGGAGTCACATAGAAAAGGCAAGAGGTAATGGGTACAAGTTACTCCTGGGGAGATTCCAGTTGGACACAAGAGTAACAATTTTCATAATAAAAACAAGTCATTGGAATAATCTCCCCAGGGAAGTGGTGGATTCCTCAACAGTGGACACTTTAAGATTCAGCTGGACAGGGTGCTGGGCCATCCTGTTTAGACCGTGCTTTTGCCATGAAAGGTTGGACCAACTGATCCTTGAGGTCCCTTCCAATACGGTATTCTACGATACTGTATAAATAATAGGGGGCTCAAGGACTGCACCAGAGATTGACCGTCATACTTAAATGTTGAATCACTGCAAAATGATAAAGAAAGCAAACTAGTTGTATGGACTACTGACATACTTCAATATCATATTAGAAACTGAAGCACTGTTTTGGTAAGAAACTCTTGTTTGTGCTCAAACTCTTGTTTAATATTTGATTTGCTAATTCATGCTTGTAAGAGGTGCATATATTCTGTGCCCTAAAGAAAAAGAATATTTCACTTACATTTTAGTAGTTCATTGTATAATGATATCTTAAGATTATTTGCCAGATAACAGTACCGTGCACAACTTAAAGTCACAAATGTTAAAAGAAGTAACAGATTATATACAATAAATACATAACAGTATTGCATATGTTCCATCAGGTTTTGAAGCTATAATTTTTATGTTGTAAAATGCACTCAGACAAAAAAAAAAAAAAAAAATCACAAGAAGGTGTGTTTAATTACTTATTTTCAATAATTTCAAGTTACTATAAAATGGTTCAGACAGGAATATGGCAAGTCTGTAGTGTGCTGATGTAGGACTTGTGTCCCAACAGAGAAAGATTTGTTGATCCATTACAGGTATAGACAGGGGTGCAAAAAACATCAATATACACAAAACTGTAGAAATATTTAAAGGTGTACTTAAACCTCACCACCATTAATTTCCCTTTGCAAATATTTAATGTCCCTGGTATGGTATCTTAAATGATGGAGTAGATTTTTATGTCTTAAATGGTACATTTCCAGTAAATAGATACATTTTTAGCCTAAGATTTTCAAGATGAAAAACAAGTTATGTTCAAATAATTTCAAAAACCAGTAGCCACAAAATAACAAGCTTTTTCAGCCTTGTATAAAAATCTCACACAATTTAGAGCTTGAAATAGTCTTACAAGTACTGCATTCATGGACAAATATATACTTTAAAACTTTCTCTACTGCTTAGTTCTCAATAATATTGTAAAATTAATTGCTAAAAGTGTGACATTTTCTCAGTCTTGACAACAAAAAGCAAGCAAAAGATATAGCTTTATAATTTTTTTAATTACTTTTAAACAATGGTATTTGAAAACCCTTTCTCCATATAGAATTCTTTGTCTGACACTTTGTCACACTTCAGTATTTATTTTAAGGCTAATACCATTACTTTATAGTTAACAGGAGTCTTGTTTGAAAGTCAAATCAAACCAAAACTCCTATTACTGTTTTTCAAGCCATAAAATTCAGAATTTACTATTTTTGGTGTGACATTCATATAATCATGGTTATAAGAACTCTAACCCCATCTTAAAGCCTGTAGTTCCTTTTTTTCCACCATGGAAAATACATCTTAAGAAGGCAATTTTGCAACTTTATTCTTTTTGATAGTTAGGCACATTGATCTAATTTCTAAACTAATTTGTACTGTAATTAAGTAGAATATTTTTCTCTTATTGCCTCCACACCCACACTATAGCCCTCTTCCCAATTTGTGGTATTCTAACCCTCCTCTAACGATAGCTCTTTTGTCTCATCATCTCATTTCACTGGGACATATCTACTCCTAGTTACAGTAAATCTTTACTGAAGTAGCAGTAATACTTTAGAAATCATAGTAGGTACAACTGTTCCCCAAACGAGTAAGTTCCTTTACAAAATCACATATTGTTTTGTTGTTTATACAGTTATTTCTCTAATTCTCATTTTGTCCAACTTCAATAGCAATTTTCCATGGGGATACAAATCAAATCATTTACTATGATAAAATTCCTGAAATTAGGTCCATGTTTCTTTTAAGATTTTTTTTTTTCTTGATATAAGGAATGCTTAGTCTTATTAGCTGCGTCTTCAGTAACTCTTGTAAAGCATACATTGGCTTCTTTCCATATAAACTAAGGCATAAAATAAGTTTGATACCTCCCTTGGGTCCTGTCTTTGTATGCAACCACCAGGATCACAGACCAAGAAACTAGACAGTCTCGTAGGTGCAAGTAATAGTGATTTTCACTCAGAGTATAAACACTGTGTTTTCACTGTAAGGTTGATTCCTAAAATTTTGTGACTTTTACCACTAGATTTTGGGTTACAGTCCTGTGTGTATCAGAAAGTTGAAATATAAGCCATCTGCCACACAATTCTCTGCCATTCATGGAAATCTCTGAATAGCTACTTTTACTTGTATTTCATAAACCTACATATAAAAAAACCTAACAAAACACAGATGAATTGTACGCCTTAAGTGAAGCTACCAACCAAAGAGCTGAATTAATTAAATTAACATCTGAGAATGAACAAGGATACTGTTCCTTTTTCAATACTCTGAAGAACTCTTTTTAGTCTCTTTCTGAAGATCCACCAAAAAAAATAAAATTCAGGTAACAGATACAGAATAAAAAAAGGACCTCTAAAAATGCACCTCTGGTTGGTAGCAAGTCTCCTGGTTAGTCTTCATAGCCATCATTCTTGAAAATGATCACTTAAGGCAGAGAAACATCCCATATATAAAACAAAAAAAATGGAAAATGAACTTTGCATTTAAAAAAAAAAAAAATCTAAAAAAAAAAAAAGATATAAGATAAAATTGTTACCATGTCAGTTACAAACATTTTTCAAAGCAAATCTCTGAATGGACTACTATTCCACACTGTGAGTCTGCTATAAGAATTTAGAAACTGGTGTTCTTCTGCAAGACAGTGGAACCACCTACCGATTTTGGTACTGATTGAAGTATAATACAGTATGGAGTAAGTCATGAAGTTGTAATGTTTTCTGAAAGCACAAAAAAACCCCACAGAAACGAACACAACAATCCTGACTACCTGAAAACACACTCTGTGAATTTGTGACCGAAGACAAAAGCCCAAGCAATGCATAGCAGAAAATATGATATGTAATAGTAGACAGCCACAGACTTTTAGAAGTTCTGTAACAGGAAAAAGTATTTTCCTTATGACATATAGATCGTTTATGACATATATATAAAAATATTGTTCTCTCATGCTGTCCTAATGTTTTTAAATATAGTAGGTGGGTGTGTTCTAGTTTTTAATCAACAGAGATTAAACTTCACATTTACAATTTGGTTCCTAGTTTAAAAAAAAAAAAAAAAAGTGAAATTACTTCTCTACAAAAAAACCTGAATACGTTTCAAAAATGAGAAAACTAATGTTACTTATAAAGTGACAACGAGCTAATGACTTTTAGAGGAAGGAAGATCTGCAGTTTTATATTGTTATTACAATATGAAAGGAAGACTGCATACTGTTACCTGTAAGGTCTGTGTAAATTAGAGTCAATCAAATAAAACAGTAGCTTGGATAAATGCAATATAAACCTTTAGAATAGCATAAAATAAAAATGTAGTAAAGAGTACTAAATTATCAAAATACTTCTTGTCTGGAATACTAATAGAAAAGCAGGAAAGTCATTATGTTTAAAAGAAGAGACAACTTTAATTATATGTATCTTCAGGAACTGTCATATCAGTAAGCTCATTAGCTGCAATGAAAGTTCTTCCTGCTGATCTAAGAGTACTTAAAAAACAGGATTTGTTATACTTCAAAGCAAAAAAGTATCTTTATTCATGTACTGTAACGGTGAATTAAGACCACCTCTAGTAATACAAAAGTAGAAACTAAAACTTCACCACATAATAGAAAAAGCAAATTAAATACCCTGAATTAAACTGGTACCTGGCAAACTGATGGAGCAGCTCATCCTAAATACCACCACACAACACATGAGGGACAACCAGATGATCAGGCCGTCAGCATGGGTTCATGAAAGGCAGGTCCTGCCTGACAAACCTGATCTTCTACGACAGGGTGACCTGCTTATTGGATGAGGGAAAGGCTGTGGAAATTGTTTACCTTGACTTTAGTAAGGCCTTTGACACCGCTTCCCACAGCATTCTCATTGCGAATCTGGCTGCTCGTGGCTTGGATGGGCACACGCTTTGCTGGGTAAAAAACTGTCTGGATGGCCGGGCCCAAAGAGTTGTGGTGAACGGAGTTAAATCCAGTTGGCGGCCGGTCACAAGTGGTGACCCGCAGAGGGCTCGGTCTTGGGGCCACTCCTGTTTAACATCTTTATTGATGATCTAGACGAGGGGATCGAGTGCACCCTCAGTCAGTTTGCAGATGACCCCAAGTTGGGTGGGAGTGTTGATCTGCTCGAGGGTAGGGAGGCTCTGCAGAGAGACCTGGACAGGCTGGAGCCATGGGCTGAGGCCAACTGGAGGAGTTTCCATAAGGCCAAATGCCGGGGGCTGCCCTTGGGCCACAACAACCCCCAGCAGCGCTACAGGCTTGGGGAGGAGTGGCTGGAGAGCTGCCAGTCAGAGAGGGACCTAGGGGGGTTGATTGACAGCCAGCTGAACAGGAGCCAGCAGTGTGCCCAGGTGGCCAAGAAGGCCAATGGCATCCTGGCTTGTGTCAGCAATAGCGTGGCCAGCAGGGACAGGGAAGGGATCTTACCCCTGTCCTCGGCACTGGTGAGGCCGCCCCTCGATTCCTGTGTTCAGTTTTGGGCCCCTCACTACAAAAAGGACATTGAATGACTCGAGCGTGTCCAGAGAAGGGCAACGGAGCTGGTGCAGGGTCTGGAGCACAGGTCGTACAGGGAGCGGCTGAGGGAACTGGGGGTGTTTAGTCTGGAGAAGAGGAGGCTGAGGGGAGACCTCATCGCCCTCTACAGCTGCCTGAAAGGAGGTTGCAGAGAGCTGGGGATGAGTCTCTTTAACCAAGTAACAAGTGGTAGGACAAGAGCGAATGGTCTCAAATTGCACCAGAGAAGGTTTGGAATAGAGATTAGGAAGCCTTTCTTTACAGAACAGGTTGTTAGGCATTGGAATGGGCTGTCAAGGGAGGTGGTGGAGTCCCCATCCCTGGAGGTGTTTAAGAGTGGGGGCGACATAGCGCTGAGGGTAATGGTGCAGTTGAGAAGGGTCAGTGCTAGGTTATTGTTTGGACTAGATCATCTTTAAGGTCTTTTCCAACCTAGATGATTCTGTGATTCTTTGAAACTACAATTGCATAGGTCACATGTCTCTTGCTGCTTGCCTGTCAAAATAATATTTTAAAAAATTACACTTTTTCTTTTCTATAGAATTAACATATTGTAAATGTTTTATGATTTAAAAATACTATAAAATACCTGTTAGCTTCACAACTAACAGACCTTGTCCTGCTCTTAAAGTCTTCCAAGCTATGTTAACAGCTCACGGTATGACAATTACTGGAAAATATTTAATGAAAAGAAAGGAGTAAGAATTTTTCTTCTAAAAGGGATAAAAATGAGTTGCTAAACACTGTAGTGTTTTAATGTTAACCACTCTGAATCAGATATAACTTGAGAGATAAGTTTTAAGAATGAGCAAGTACAAAATAAAAAATATAGAAAGTATGCCACAAATGGGCTGGATAATGAAAGGACAGTTATGTCAAGGAAGAATTCTAAAACAGCATCTTTTAAGTAACTTGTTTTAAGAAACTTGTAGAATATTCAACAATCACTTGATGGTGAACAAACCAAAACCAAAGAATGCATAGTATAGTTCCATTTTGATACAGTGTGTTCAATTTAGAAGTTTTCTGCTAATACTGATCAAATGGCATTTACACATCTTTCAGCCATGTTAATTTTTATTTATAATTTAAAGGACACCTGCAAATAACACCTTTACGTCACATATACGAAATTATTGTATTCAAATAAATTAATATGCAGACAGGAAATAAAAACAGCTCAGTAAAAAAAACAGGCTTGCAACAAAGATATGGGAGAAAAGAATATTCTTATCAAACTGCATTGACTTATTCTTGGGAATTACTTTTTAAAAGTCCTTCAGAGCACAAAGTTCAGTGAAACCATGAAGGGAATGGCATTCTGTCACTTCTACAAGGCCTTAATTTTTGCTAAGACAAAAAGTAGAGAAATAGATTTATAAACAAATACTGGAACAAAATACAACCTATATGGTTCACACGAAAACTGAACATTATATTAGTATAATACAAAACCAGAAAAGAATGATGTACCTCCTCGCCAAACAACTTTGACCTAAAACAGAACCTTCCTATGGGATGACAGGAAAACATCAGGCTGACTTCCTTTCTTCTGTACTACCACCAGCTTGTAACCCTTAGATGTAACTTTTGGATCCAGTGCTTTTCCACATTTACTGGAAGTCTGAACTGTCACCAATAAATACAACACAGGATGGATTATTCTTGTTAAGCACTAAGTACAGTATCTTGGAATGAAAGAGATGCTCTCAGTCCTCAATATGCAAATTCTGTTCTAACACAACCAGTAGTTATACTGGAATAAGCATATTTGACTAGATGATCATCAAGATAAAGGATTATTGATGACATCCCCTCTATCACTCTCCCTAGCAGCCATAATGATGCCTTGTAATATCTGCTGTGTTTTCCTAGCTTGCTGTAGAAGCCTCAATGCAAATCATTCCTGGTAAACTTGTTAGTCTTCATCAGCATACCAGTAAGTTAAACCAGACCAGGTGAATCCATTACAGCAGATATGGCTGATCACAACCACAGATACACAGATTTTTTTGAACTGGCATTTTATTAAGCTCAAGCAAAAATAGCCACTTCATTAAAAAATTACACTGCAAAGTTAGTGCATATTAAATCATCTTGCTTCATAAAAATATACTTCTACAAAAGTACTGAAAGGTTTAAAAAACCACCCATGAGCTGCAATCTTTGGGATCTGCTGGTTTTTCCAAAACTCCAGTGCAGGAGGAGTCATTCAAACCAAAACAGAGTTTTGTAGATAGGGAAACAAGTATAAACAAACACAGTGATACCTAATCTGTTAAAGACATTCTAAGCCTTTGTCTTTTTCATACAGTAAAACTAAAATGCAAAAAACATCTCATAATACACTGAATTCAGTATATAAACTTGAAAACAGTCATTGATGTCCATCCTACAACATACTGAGTGACAGCTCAGATCCATCTAATCAATACTAGATATCCGAAAAAACCCAGAAAGCCTGGATTAAGAGATAATTTTATTTACTCTTTGAATGGTCAGTGGTTTGTATCTCAGAAACTTTGCAGAAGACAATCAGCAGCTTCACATAAGATGACTGTCTACAGTGAAAATAATGGCTTCTAATAAGGAACATTTTAGTTTTTCTAGCTGATATAAAAAATTCAACTAGAATTCAGTCAATAACATACTAATAAGGAAAAAAAAAAAATCAGTGGCCGGTTATGACTGAAAATAATGCATGAAATACAAAATTTGTATACAACAGAATCTCCTCCTATTACCAGTAAAAAGTTAGATGAAGGGCTTGAAACATTTGACAGCTATTTAAAAATATTTGAACTTCTAAGTGGTTATAATGCACCAACTAAAATTGGAAACTTTAAGAACCACGACAGCAGAAAACAAACTCTACGTGAGTGAACACTATCTCAAGTTCTCCATCAGTAGCAGCTTTTGCAAACCTGTAGTTTGTGTCAGGAAGACTGACTGAGGCATAAGACTGATACTGTACAAAGCAATACAGATAAACACTGATATTCTCCAAACTGACATAAACTAAAAAATGATTAACTTAGACAGCCCATTCAATCTTTTTTTCCTGCAAGCAGGACAGTGTTGAGGTAGCATCAATTTCTAACTCCATGCTTAGTCAGTTTAAATTACTTAAGCTGCAATAAAATACGAAGGAGGCACTCTTAATTAAGAAATTAACTGCAAAAGACCTGCTGCTGCTTATGCTGAATTTACCATATTCTATGCTGTCCAATGAAGCAGTAAAAAGAGAAATTTATTTTTCCAGACTTCCAATGCTACTGTTGCATGAAAAACATAGACACAGTGAGGACAAAACTGTTATGATTTATGTTTAGGGAAAAAAAAAATTAAGTTATGTCATGCCAGCCATTCTGCATTTCTGAAAATTAAAAGACATTGAGTTATTGTACTACTCTTACCATATAAAAGACTGAAAGTTGGAAATAGTTTAAGATCTGTTAATAGAAAAGAACTTTTAAAAGATATCTATTTTGGACATTGATTCTAGAATGTAATGGGAAATCCTGTAGCAAATATTAGAGGATTGAGTAACAAATATCTTTAAGACCACTTGGAACAGCTCAAATTACTCATCTGTGATATAGACTATTAATGTCTATTTTAAAAATAATGTTAGTAAAAAATAAGCATCATCTCACATAAAAGACACTGCAATACACTTTTCAAAATCAAAACATTTAGTTAGTTATACAAACCTTTACTAGCTTTATCTAAATGCTGAAAATCCTCAACAAAATTCAGGACATCTTGATAGCTTTCTTCACACACTTCTACAAGAAAATGGAGCAATGTTGTTTTTTGATCTGCTGACTTTGTGTCCTTCAGCTAGAGAGAGAAAAATAAATGTTAAAACACTGAGAATAAGATTACTTCTGACTATTTTGATAATTAACATATATTACTAATTGTGAACTCAAGAAAGGTGAGAACAAACTGTTGAACTGGTACAGCTCTTTTAAAGAAAACCCTAAGTTTAATTTCCTCCCCTGCTAAAAATCCCTATAAAGAACACAATAAATATTTTTAAATTCTATGCAATATTTGAGTTCTGTACCCCAAACCAGTACAAATTTATTTTAAAAATATAATTATTTAAGCGATATAGGAATATTTGCAAAACTGTGAATAGACTCGTGAAAGTGTAAAAAAAAAAAAAATTAAAACCAGAGCTAAATCAGCAAAATCTAACAATACATGAAGCACTCATTCACTCCATGACATGATTTTCTTATGTGTGAAGCTAACTGTAGCCTAATAATATTTATGCAGTGGAAGCTACAACCTCAGCCTGTACAAGTTCTTGTTGTTATCAGTTCTCAATAGGGCAAACAAGAGTTCACAGGCTTCATTGTTTAAAAACTTCAACTTCAAAAATTCTTAAGCACAAACTTTTCTTTTTGAGCCCTTTATACATATAAAATTGCTTTAAGCCTGGCCATTTTAAAACTTGCAGCTACTTGTGTAAAAACATTAACAACTGACAGCTAGCATTCAGTGACACACTTCTGTTGTAGGCTCCCATTTGAGCGAGTCTTTTAAATCATTGGAGAAGCTTTTAGAAATAGAAAATGACATCTCATATGAAAGTGTTCGCTACTTAAAAACTATTTCTGCATAAAACAATTTAACAGAAAAGTATACATGTACATAGGCACATACAAAGTATGCACACACACTAAAGGGCTGCCACAATTGCACGCAGACTTGTACATCTGAATATTGGCGGGAAAAATCTTTAGCACGCTATTACCACTGGCACTAAAAATGTAGAAAACTCATGTTAGTTTGCTTCAACCACAAGACTGTTCTTTATTTTGGTTACCATGAAATGTATATACAAGTGATCAGCAATTATTAACCCTACAAGAGTTACTACAGCAACAACACAGAAAGGAAAAATTACTCCCTTTCCAAAGACAGTTCAAAACCAGACACAGACCTATACGGGGATTGCATCTGATAAAAAACGGAGAGCAAGATTTATCCTCATTTAAATATACATCACTTTTTTGTTAATATATATTAAAAGTTTTCCCCATGGTTGCTCATTTCTTATAAAGAGGTTTTTTCATACTTCCTGTGCTTCCCAGTATCCTCAGAGATCACTTAAAGGGCATTTTATTGATCTTATTTTAAAACCAAATTAGCGTATATTGTTTGCTTTTTCCATACTGTATGTAAATTAAACTGGAGAATTTTAGATGGTCGTAGGTTGATATTTCATACTTCACTGTAAAAAGTCAGTGATTATTTTCAAAGACCAAAATGATACTATCTTAATAAATATGATGAGAATGTATTCTTCCGGAATGTATATCTTTTCCTTCACACAAATGGATTAATAATAATGTGAGACATAATTTTAAAAATAAACAGAAAATGGAACACATATATAGCAAAAAATATTCTAGTGTCATTACTGTATGCAGTGTTATGAGTTACTTCTACTGTACTGGGAATCTCAATGAGAAATGTCTTAATAATTGCAACATCACACAAAATTTCTACAATGTGACACTGCTTCAAACACACGTAGTTAACAAAAGTTAGGGTTTTTTAAAAAAAACAGTATTATAAACATGCATCTAATTTTAATATATGGGTATTTAATAAAAGATTGAGTATACCATATATTAGCATAACAATATCATATCTCTCTTCTGAGAATATGCATGCATGTTCTCTGATGCAGAAATATTACAGTTCAATTCTACATGATGCAGGGAGAAGGCAAGATATGGAACTGTCTTCTGCGAAGTGGGTAGTCCATATAGTTCCCTATATATAGCTGAGCACCAATTAAGAGCATATGAATTGTATATTCTTCAGATATTAGAGAAACCAATAAATTTGAAGGACAGAAACTACTGCAAATTTCTTAATTTCTCAGAAGCCCTACTGAAAACTGCTGTGCAGGCAGTCTGCAATTTGCAGCCTTCTAGTTTTGGGCCTTGAAGGAATATTGGTTTGGGTGGGTTTTTTCCTGTTTCAATACTAATGTTTTTAATAGTTGTTCCAGTTCATTATTCTCAGAACAGAGAAGATTAAGCATTAACCAAGACACTACACATAGTTAAGAAAATCCTCAAAATTAGACATACACAGTTTTACCTCTGTGTTTCCAGACAGTGATCTGTCTGTGTAAGACACAATTTCATAACCACTGAAGGCTTGTCACTCACGGACTTCCTAAACGAGGCCACAATTGCATGAGGTAAATTAGGAATTGGTGACTAGTACCCTGATACACACAGGATAGTAAATGCAAACTCTGTGATTCTCTCACTGAAAATCTGTCAATCTTCAAAAGAACAAGTAGTTGACTGTAGGTTGTACTTGTCCTGGGATATCTAGTAGCAGAGATCTGAAATTTTGCAGACGATCTCTAGGGTGGCCATAGCTGCTCTGCCTCTCAACAAAATCTGTAATAGCTGGAATTTCTTTCCTAAGCATAGAATGGTTTGGCTTGGAAGGGACCTTTAAAGATCATCTAGTCCAACCCTCCTGCCATGGGCAGGGACATCAATACACTCATATTCATCAACCATTAAGGTTGCATTATCATCACCCTAGAAAAGTTTTTAAGCACTGTGGTCTGATATTTACAGACTAGCACGAAGTGATGCCACATCAAATATATATGAAAACTTTGTCATTGGAACTTCATTTTTTTTACTTACACATTTCTTATGTAAATGAAACATATTGACTACCATGATATATGTTTATGCATGAACTAATAAAGTCCTGAAAGCAGTAAACCAGTATCACCATTTTTAATCCCATAACATGATACAATGTAAAAATTACACTGTACAAAGCATTTAGGTAACAGGGAGCAAATTGCCTTTGTTGGCCCTTATATGTTTGCATCAACTTCACCTACAGACTATTGATGCTGATCAGCATTTCTCTTGAGCAAAAGGTTGGACTAGATGTCTACTGACATCCCTTCCCACGTGAATTATTCCATGACTCCAAGAAAATGCACACACTTCTCAACAAGTTAACTAAAATACTCTATTCAAAATATTACTTATTTTAGCTCTTAATTTGGCCACATGGAGACTCTCTGAGGACTATTAGTATACCTGGATTTCAAAAGCTTTCCACAGCCCTCTTCACTATCAAGTTCCCAACTACCTTTGGAGTTAGAAAGCTTTCTTAACTTTTAAGCAAACTACTTTTGTTACTAGCAAAGCCAACTATTCCATCTGCTACTTTAGCTACACAGAAAACAAATGTTCTTTGCCATAAACTAATAACAAAAGGACAGTGTTATGTCCTCCTCATGTTCCTCTCCTTTCTTTTCTAAACTAAATACACAAAAACGCTTTTTTCTGTTTAGAAAAGTTACATATGACTATCATCTGGATTCTCACCAGTTAGTCTATATATTTCCTGCAGTAATTCAGACAAGACTTCATTTAAAACTTTATCAGCACCAAGTAAGCAACAGATATTTACCACCTTTATAACACATAGAAGGTCCATTAAAAGAGACATTTTTTCTTCTCCAACAGAATGTCGTAACTTTCTGTAAAGCTAAATAACCTCTAAGCGTGCAAATCTAAGCAACTATGAGATCCTAGATTATCAAACACATTTAATGCCAGAGCACTGCAGAGTTATCCAGGACTTAAAGCCCATTTGCTAGAATTCGGCCGAGCCATTCACTCCTTACTTTCATTATCTGAACACATCAGTTCCCTTTCCTATGTGTAGTACTTCATAGTAGCCTTCAAAATTTTCATCTTCTACATCTTAAATTATTTCTCCAAGGTAACTTTTGAATGTTGATCCTGCTCTGCAAAGTGTCTATAATAATTACCTCCATATTGTTTTCATAAGTACATTTCCTTTTTTGTTGCCTTGTGCATTAAAAATACAGAGAATATAACCAGACCTAGAACAGATTCTTGTAAAATCATATCTAGGTAAATGCAGCAAATTAGAGAACCTTTAGTACCTTCCTTCTGAATATGTTTCTCAACAAATTGTACTTTTAACTCAATAATTTCATCTACACTGTATTTCTCTAGATGGCTGATGCATGCTTAAATGTTTACTTTAGACGAGGGAAGATATATAATTTATTCTCTATGAATATTTAAGTTATAGGTTTCGCATTCAACGCTCGAGAACCATAGTGAAAGAATCTTCTGAAACATGGCTAAGGGTAATTATTTTAAAGAACGTAGAAGTTAACATTTTATTTTTTCTTGTGTAAAAAGATAAAGAAGCTGAGACAAGACAAAGAATACATACAAACTTCCAAATAATTCCCTTCTCATAAGGACTACTACATATATGTACACTCTCTACATACAGATTTTTCAGTGACATCCCAGAGGGCACAGGAAAAAAATAACAACACTAAATCAGGGGAAGGCAATTACCATTAGAATCTATTATAAAGTAACACTCAGGAAAGTACATATGTCTTCTTGTATATACCTTATATAAAAGTTGAAAGAGTGAAAATGTAAGGAAAATTAGAAGAAACAGGGAACTGATGAAACTGAGCGACAACAAAAGAGAAGTCGATAAGGAGAAAATTTATGTAAATGAAAAAGCATAACTGTATTAAAACAGATTAAAATGTGACAGTCTTAGAAGTGCTTAGACATGTAAGACTACAATATTACTATGATCGCAGTGATATGGTCCCTCCATAATCATATTTATCTTGTTTGGGGGGGGGGGGTGTTATGATTCCCTCAAAATGGAATCTTCTGAAAGTTTAAATGCAAGCCAGTCTCAAGATGACTGTACATTGATTAGCTATATTGTTCAAACAATCAACTAATGCTAAGAATTATGAAATTAACAAAAAGAAAAAAAGAATTAACTGCAGGAAAAACAGCAAAATAGAATATTTAAGTAGCACAATAAAAACAAATGAAAAAGTGATTACAATACTCAACATGGACATTTCAAAACTCACTTTACATAGGGAACTGAGATTATATCCAAAGGTCTGTGCATTCCGAGAACCTGCATTCATGTAGTTTCCCATTAACAATACTAGTTCCAGCAGCTTGCTAAAGCTTTTACTCTTCTTTATCTCTTCACAGGCAGCACTGACAGCCATGATGTCAGGTTTGATGTTGTTCACCTGCTCCTCAAACTGAAGCTTAAAAAGAATAGCACTGAGCCGTGGCCGTAGTCTCTTCACGTTGCTCATCTGATTGAAAAGAAAATAGGAGATTTCCTTTAAAATTCATGGTACACTTTGGCACTGTACAAATGCATACAATCTGAAATGATTTATTGGTGTGACAGGCTTGAAGAAGCAATATATCTGCTATAACTGATAGCAAATGAACGAATGAATGAGAGACACTTGGGTAAGCAACTGAAATCCCATCTTGTGGTTAATACGAACTGCCCCCATCCTTTCCCAATAACTAGTATGTGTAAGCAATAAAAGATAAAGTGTCATCATATATCACATCTGTCAACTCATATACCAAATCCCATAAAACTAATACAAGTTTATGACCCAGTAGTTGCAAAGTAATAAAAGTCGTTCACAGATTTTGTATAACTCCGGACATACCAAAACAAGGCAAATCTGATTTTCTGGTGCAAATATTTAAAAGCTGATTTCAATAAGAGCTTACTGTAAACTTACAGGAAAATAACAGTTTTGAAAAATCTCAGCTATAAAACACTTATAGCATATGTTAATATTTACCAGTATTCATACCCCACTATACTCCTGTATACTAACCTTATACAGTTAATCATGTAAAGCAGAATGCTCCCAGGAAAACAGTAGCTTCTGTAGAACATATGCAGACTTGGCTTTTTCTACAGTTTACTGATCAGGCATTTTCAACAGAAGTTTCAATGTCCCCATACAGCTTAGGTCACTGAATTCCCAACCCAGAGATACTTTGCACGTTACTTACTATATCCGAATAAGACTCCAGATTTTATTTCTTCTTTAAATTAAGGAACATCAAATGCATTAAATAAATTAAATTCCTCCATCTCTAAAGTTTCCAATGCACTATTCACCCTTCCAACTCTGACACAGAAATCTTCAAACATACTTTAGGTTTGACATCACATACAACCCCAGAAGCTTTCTCCCTACCAGACTTTATGTTCCTTGCTTTCTCCTTCTTCCAAAGCAGAAATCATGTGTTTTTTCTCCCTGCTGTGGTTCTGTTTGCACATGAGAAACACTAGTCTCAAATTCTTCCATGAGCTTCTTCCCTCATTTTTCCCTGTCTCTGTTTTCTCACGAATTTGATGAATTCCATAAGACCTTCTTCCCCATACTTCTTTTTTTGCCTTCTCAAGGCAAGATTCAAGTCAATAATCCCTTGACAATTCCTGAAATTTTAAACTAGGTTTTGGGTTTTTTTGAATATAAAAAACACAGGTTATGGTTTCCAGCTATCAGTACTTCTCAATGCAAGAAAATCAGCAATAATAGATTGAAACCGTAAAAGTTTGCCTTTCAATTGGAAGTATCCCCCTCCAAACCACAGTGCTACTTAAGGTGTACAGAATATTTTTCAACCCCTATCTAGTCTATCAGTGTGGAACAGCTCTGACAGTGCAATGTTCACAAGTCGTCTGGTGCTGATTATCCCACAGTAGACTCAGTGAAAAGGATAATGGTGACACTCTTCATCTATTTCAGTGTAAAGTCAAAGAAGCTACCTTAAACTGATACTGAAGGCTGTCTAATGCAAAGGGTTTGATATAGAAGCAGAATAGGATGGAGTTTAGAGTCTATTTTACTGGTTTTACTGTGACAGTGGTAGAAAATGAATTCAGGTAGGCTTAACATTTTATGCTACTAAACCACTTCTGCAATGCCTGCCTAGCAGTGCAATCACCTGATGATGATCCAATGAAGTAAGCACACCATTTGCATTTTAGTTCAGATAAGAAATCTTGAATAAAATAAGCAATCCTTTCCACTAACCACACTTCGGTTTTCATTGCAGAGCATACAAACAGGATGCTTTTCAGATTAAACTAGTTTGAAAATCAACTGCACTAGCTTTAGTACACAGACTGCCTCCAGCCTAGTCCTAAAGTAAAACACTAAAATGTATATAGTTTGAATCTTAGCTCAGTATCAACTGTAGGCACATATGCAGCACTTATCATACACCAAATAGCATCCAATAGTGTGGCAAAATTCTTACTTAAGAACAGGTAAGCAAGGATAATGGGACGTGAATTTAAATATGGCATTTCACAGTGAAACAGAAACAGGACTACCTAAATTCTACCTAAAATGAACATAGTGCTCTTACAACTTCATACCTAATTTAAGAATACCTAAAAGTATATTAAGGTACTAGACAGAGGCAAATGTGACAAAGTTCTTCTCCCAGCTCCATCAGGAAGAATCAGTATTAATTCCTTTTCCTCAAACAATTAACTTACTAGATTTATATATATAATACTACTTCTCAGCATATTGAAAATAATATTCTTAGTTTTAAATTTTGTTCTCTGTTCAGCCATGAAAAATTTGAGACTAGACAAGACAAAACACAAAATTCCATTGAAATTATCCGTATTTTTAATATTTGTCCCCACTCAGGGTGCACGAGAGAAGATCATTAATATCAAACCATGAGAACTAACAGAATAAAGTGTAAACTGAATTGATTTTAAATGATACCAAACTCAAGATACTACAGAACCAGCAGATGATGCATTGTTTATTGATTCTTGGCTTCTCAGACAGGCAGATTCTTGAAACTGAAATAATCAGGTTCTTTAGATCACAAAGATGTGTTGCACAAACATGAGCAAGCACACATGCAAATGAAAGATGCAAAGTTTTCATCGGAACCAGTTGAAATGCAACAAATTAAAAAGTTTTGTACATAAGTCTTATGGCTGGATACAGAAATACGTAATTATTAAAATCAGAAACAGCAGCACATGCCAGAAACATAACAGAAATGCCACTGAGTTTTTTTTATTATTGTTTTTTAAACACTCTGAAATCCATAGTTCATGTACAATAAATGTTGCTGGTACTATTTGTTTACCTGTTTGATAAGTCAATAATTGAGAAGAGAGGAGATGGAGAGTTACCTTGGCTCCCCTATGGCTTCCTTTGTGATATGCAGTCTACAAATATATTGAAACTGTAAAATCCATACACCTTATCACAAGAGATGCTTTAAGAGATGTTTTAAGTGTTGCAATGTTGAGAGGCTTATGTCCATGCCCTATCTTTTCTATAATCAGCATATAAGTACATAAGTCGACTTATGTCCTTATAGGGGAATCCTGAAAACAGACAATCCAAATAACTAAAAAGGGAAGTTGAAGTACAAAACTAAAGAGTGAGCAGGCTACACACAACAGAGAACTCAGTGTATAGGTAATGAACTGTTCTATTTTTCAAGTAAAAGTCCACAAGAATATTCTAACTATGTGCAAGTCCAAATGGGAGCTGACAGCTGAGTTGTGCTATCCAGTAGTAGCTCTCACAGTCGTTTATCCAACAGCAATGAGGAGTTTTTCTCCCAAATACAGCATAAATCAGAAGGCACCTGCAACAGTGGGATATCTGGTAAACGTGTGCTTTCACTGTCCACTTTGCGGATGTCAAGTAAAGGAACATGTCTCAGAAGTTATACTAACGTTAAATTTTCATCACTGAAATGTGATTCATTCTTACCATAACCTCATAGAGAAAAACACTGCAAGGGTTCTAGTTTCACAATATACCTGCCTTAAAGGATCAACAGTGCTGAGGCTGTCACACCACCTGAAAGTGTTCCCATCCAAAAAGTAAAATATAGGTTACAGGCAAGCCGACTGAAAGAGTAAACTGGAAGAGTATCCCCTGTGGAAAATATATGGTTTTTCAACACTGCAGCATCAGTGAAACAGAGTGCATAGTTAAAAAGTGTGAATTCCTAACACTTATCTTTAGACTCAGACACTTGAAAAGCAGAAAAAAATTTTCAAGTAAGGAATAACTGATACTTAACGGACCTTTTATCACACTTAAAGAAGAAAAAAGAACACCCTGCTCAATTTGAAATGGGCTATCAACATGCCCAAATCTTAGTGAAGACCACCATCATTCTGGAAAGATCATTTTTTCAGTGTTGTCAGTCCGCAATAATAGTTTTTTTGTTGAGGTGTTTTTATGGCTATGTGGAAATAACACATCTTTCTTTACATTGACAAACTCTTTTTCCCAGAGAAATTATAATAAAGTCCAGAACTGCCAACTCAAAATTAAAATTACCTACAAGAAATCAGGTGATCTTTATACTTACAAAGTGGATACATGTACATGCTAACAATTGAACTGAACTGACTTTTCACCTTACTAGCACTGATAGAGGGCACACCCTGCTTCTTTACTTCTTCAGCTTGAATTATAAACATCTTGAATTTGCACCACTGAATTATAAACATCTTGAATTTGCACCACTGACTCAATTTCTTGCAGATCCAAGATTTTCCTAAAGTATATTCAGGACAGAAGAAAAGGGAGTATACTATAAGTGACACAGGGACAACACCTATCTATTACCTCCTAGCTGCAAGCTCTCTTGTCTTGTGGATGACAGTGCATTGATGTACAGTGTGGAGAATTCCTGGTACTGTTTTTTATGGCATTCTGTTCAACCAAGATGGACTAGCAAGGCCAGTCTGCAGATCTCAGAAATAGGTGCTCGCCTTGTGAATACTCCAGAAGTCACCTGTCATGAAATACATTCAAAGTGCCAGTGGGGGGCTACAACACAGCTGTCAAACTAAGCTGAGTTTACAGTTATCATGCTGAAATTCAGATAGGTATGTTCTACTATGAAAAGAAAGAGGTAATTCTTTTCTCTTATCCAAAAAATACAATTGGATTTAGTGTTATCTTGATCAGAATGGAATGAAGAGACAGCTGTTTCTCCAAACTGAGTTTAGACAAATATATTTTCCTAAAAAGGAATCATCCAAGAGTGGGAGGGTCTGAATTTCCCAAATTCTTCTATTTTTAGCAGACCTAACAGGTGTCAGAACAGCTCTGTTCATTAAAATGTACATATGGAACAGTTGCTACCAGACTGAAAAGCTTTTCTCATGGGAAACCAAGTCAAGAGTTTATTACAGGTAAAAATCCTCTGTAAAACCTCTAATTCATCCAGATAGCAAAAATAAATCAATTTACACCAGAAGTCAAGGGCAGAAGTCATTGAGGAATTTAGAACAGAATAATATAATTTCAAACCAAATGGAGAAAAGTTTCTAAAAGTAACACAGATCTAACTGTATTCCAGAAGGAAAAATCTATTCATCTTAGCTCTAAAATAAATGCCTCATCTTCTGTCTGGCTACTACCAGGAATCCACCTCCTAATGAAAAGTCAGTCTGCAATATTACTTTGAATATCCCAACATACAGGCCATAAAAGTACACACAGATGATCAAGGTCTGGATGGGAATGTCTGAAAACCACGACAGCAGGTTTAGTAGTACTTTCCATCAGGTTGAACCACCATAACAACTCCAACATAAAAGTGGAATTTGATGCTACGTAATTATTTAAGCAAAACACAGTAGTAACAGATCACAAAAGCAGGTGATTATGATGTCTTTGATGTGACAGACATGACCCATTTCAAAAAAGGTCAGATCTCTAGCACGTTCATATGTAGCACAGTCTTCTCTCCTGTTCCTCAGTTCTACAAAATGATCACAGCGAAAGTAAATCCTAAAGCACTTGGGCTTCAAAGGAACTGAATTCGGCTCTGAAGTCTGAAGCTGTAACAGGTGAAATATCTGCATAATAATTTCAAGCTCTAGGGATCTAAGAGGTACTGACTAGCCTCAAGATTCTTTCAGCACAGCCGCCCTACATTAGCCAATCATTTGGATGACTCACTCAATTTAGGTGGCTAAATTCCAAAAACTCTTAAAATTGCTGACAGTCAAAATGGCGGGATCATGTACTGACCACGGTCCTTACTCAAAACAGAAGTGTTTTTCCTAAGATGTTCAAATCACAACATGAACAGAGGACTGCTTAATTTATAGCAAAGCAAAAGCAGCAATCAGATTCAGGGCAGGCTCTTGAGACATTTAGAGGAATCTGTCTGGAAGCAAAAGATGAGGACCCTTCAGAGAAACAACATAATTGATCTGAAGCTGTAGAGATATATGTGCCAAGAAGAAAACTGAAAGAGATAGCCTATGTGTATGCTAGAAGAAACAATCAACCACTTCCAGACATCTGAATTAACATCAGACAACAACAAGAGAATTTTTTTTTTCAGCCTATTCTTTAGATTAGCTACCCAAATAGTTTTACTGGAACTGAACAGGGATAAGAGTGAGACCTGCCAGTACTGAATCTTTTACAGGAACATTCCTCTATGATTCAGCATCACAATCTTTCAGTAATACAGAAGTAACATAATCTAATCCAATCCAATGGCAACTGCAAACACTCAGATCAGTGCAGATCACAATGGCCATCTTCAGAAGATATTTCTGGAGCCTGATTCTCCACCTATCCAGGTTCAAGGTTTGAAAGACACCAACATTATAGGACTTAAGGATGTTCTCCCTCTAAACAAGATAAGTAACTTGACCGCAATTTGTCAAAAAAAAAATTTAACTGTCATAGATGTCATATAATAGAAAGTTAATCCTTGGACTAACACTCCTGGAAAGGCTGGAATTACTGATAGTGAACACTGACAAGGCAGAGCAGCAGATTCACATGACTTCTAGAAGACAACAGAAGAAGGTTTACAGACAGAAATTAACACAATCAAAATGTCTCACAGCACAGACACATCTCACCACTTCAGGATTTAAAACAAACTGAAATGTCACTAGGTATGGCTGGGCCCAAGCATCAGATATTAGGAAAGGCAGATATAGTGACAGTAAGATGTTTTCCACACAACAGTGAAAAACATTAACACGTTCTGAGTTATCCTCAGCGAGGACATACAGGTGAAACCATCAGCTGAATATGAAATTGATCGTTTTAAGTGTCTGCTGAATTATTTAAGACAAACTAGCCTTCATCAAGCCTCACTCTAATCTTCAATTTACTCTAGTGAAATCTTTTCCTTTGGTACGAACTCATTAAAAACACATCCATCAACGAACAAGCTGTGAAGCCACATGAGGATTGCTTGCCAAATTTTATTTGGGTTAGCTATCAGTGTATTTCACAGGGTCTGGGCATTAATTATTTCCGAAACAATATTTCAGAATTCCCTCAGTTTTGTCTTTGAGTAAATAAAAGCAATCAAGGAAAAATTTGTTTCTTTTATTTTTTTTCCCCTTACAGACAATATGGGAACATATTTCCAAATATCTCAAATTTTAAGGAAAGAAAGGAAGCAGGAGCTATCACACATGGCTCTTGAGACACTATTCTCAGGTGTGAGACTGCTAGTAGTTACCTACATCCAAGGTCAACTATCCACTAATAGCATCTTGACAAGTATTGGCAACTTTTTACATCAGAAGTGATTAAAAAAATGTCAAAATTATGTTTTTTAATGGAATTTTATTGATGGATTTAAAACCATATTAATAAATTAAATATGCCCAGGATATTTTTTATACCACTAAGGATTACAGGCACTAATGAGTCTACATGCTTACTATTGGATTCAGTTTTCTTCATGCAGCATAACCAAATCAGAACTACTTTTGGGAACGGTTCCTAGTGCAACAGGCAGTTAACATATGTTGGCATGGATAGGTCTGACACTTTAGTATTGCTGTGCGGGCAAGAGAGTGGGGAGAGGTGGAGGTGTGCTGCTGGGGAGTTGGTGGTGAACTACAGTTACAGAACATTTTTAGCTGGAGCAGCAAAGAAAGACTAGCCTATCATAACAACATGCAACTCTCTAAAGAATCAATTATATTTTGAGTATTCTGGTACTAATCTATACAAACTGCATCCCAGAATAACATGGGGAGGATGGGGCCAAAGATCTGGAGCCACCTGATACAGAACCAAACACTGTCATGCATTCTGTGCCTCCAAAAATGACTTGAGATGTCAGTCCCAAGAGGTGCAGGGATGCCTGCTCGACACTCAAGTTCTGAAGAGCTGGGACATGCTTATACACAGCTTCCCTATGAAAAAATGGAAGGCATACTTTGTAACCATGATAACTTGCCTTAATAAACGTATCTGCCTCTGTCTTATTCTTGAGTCCACAACTATCTGACTGGATGATAAGCTCATGAGCTCTTTTGCCATCTCCCAAATTGTCCCCAGAAATTGTTTGGGAAAGTACAGTTCTCCACAGGTCAAAAGCTTGTCTATGTCTATTCTAATACATTAGCACTATGGACAATTAAGGTTCAACGTCCAAAAGCATTCTCTAGTGCTTTTTTAGTTGATTAATACAGACACAGTCTTAAAATGTCATCTAGTGATTTATCACCCCTACAACTACTAAAAATAGTTGGATACAAGATGATTCAGAAAGTTGCTTTCAAAATATTGGATAATATTCAAAACCAATATAAAAATTGATGATAACTGAATTGGGGTGGGTTTGGTCACTATTATTCCCTGAATGATTTTAGTACCAAAAAAAGGAAAGGCCACCAAGGACATGAAGGACTGCATATGCGAAACAACGCTTATAGATCAAAAAGAATAAAGGATTTCAGACCTCATACAAGCTGTAAAAGCTATGAGCATTCTCTGAATCATCACCTGCAACAAGCTATTTTAATCAACGATTATTTTGCTTCCTCTCAAATAGAAATATATTGAAGATTAAGGGGAAAAAAAAAAAATCCATCAAACATTTGCCTCAAGTATTTTCAGCATAAAATGTCAATGCAGATGAATTCAGTAAATCTTTGTCATTCCAGAACCTGTTTTTCTGAATTTAAAATGATAACTTGTGTGCACAAAACTTGAGGTAAGCGTTAACTTGAAAAATAGAATCTCACTCTGTGTTACCAATTCCTTATCATTAATCCCCTAATAAAATCCACCATGCCAGCTTGAGATGAATTTCCACATGACTTGCTTAGTAGAGGCAGAGATCAGAAAATCATGCTATGACCTAGGATTTAACTGAGATTTGTGATTTGATATCCTAGGTGCAAAGTGTTTATTTTCATCAGAAAGGTGTTCTTAAAAATACATAATGAAGTAGTGATATCATACTAATTGCAATGTTTATATGATATAAACTATCTGAAACACTACTGTGTTTGGACATTTAGGTTAGTGTATGTATAGAATAAGCAGGGAAACATCCTTCGCTCCACTCTGCTTTCCTATGAGAGAATCAATTACTTATATCACCCAAAAAGGGTAATGGCTCAAAAAGATGTTTGATTACAACCTCCGCAGTCTCCCTAGTCAGTCAATTGAATTGTTTAGTTATCCACACTATTAGAAAAATATTCCCATTATCTAATCTGTATCTTTTTTTCTCAAAAATGTAAGCTTATTACATACTGCTATATCAACCATCAGTATTTATGATAAATTATTCCCTTCCTTTTTCCAATTTTTCTACACATTTTGAGAACAGTCTGCCTTGGTCTGAAAAACTTACAAACAGTATTTCTTCATATCACATGTTCCTATAACTATCATAATTAGTCACAGAATCATAGAATGATTTGGGCTGGAAGGGACCTTCAAGATCATCTAGTTCCAACCCCCCTGCCATAAGCAGGGACACCTTCCAAGCAGGGACACCTTCCACTAGCCCAGGTTGCTCAAAGCCCCGTCCAACCTGGCCCTGAAGACTGCCAGGGAGGGGGCAGCCACAGCTTCTCTGGGAAAACTGTTCCAGTGTCTCAGCACCCTCACAGTGAAGAACAGTCATCCTTAACATTTAATCTAAAGCTATCCTCATTCAGTTTAAATCTATTAACCCTTGTCCTATCACTACATGCCCTTGTAAAAAGTCCCTCTCTATCTTTTTTGCAGGCCCCCTTTAAGTACTGGAAGGCCACATAAGGTCTCCCCGGAGCCTTCTCTTTGCTGTGGTATTGCTCCTCTACCACACTCTCCAGGCCGAACAACTCCAACTCTCTCAGCCTCTCCTCAGAGGGGAGGTGCTCCAACCCCTTGATCATCTTCATGGCACTCCTCTGGACTCAATTCAACAGGCCCATGTCCTTCTTAGGCTGGGGACCCCAGAACTGAACACAGCACTGCAAATGTGGTCACATGAGAGCAGAGTAGAGTGATGAGAATCAGCTCCCTCAACTGCTGGCCACACTTCTCTTGATGCAGCCCAGGATACAGTTGCCAGGTCATGTTGAGCTTCTCATCAACCAACACCCCCAGGTCCTTCTCCTCAGGGCTGCTCTCAATCCATTCATTGTCCGGTCTGTGTTTGTGCTTGGGATTGCCCTGACCCAAGTGCAGGACCTTGCACTTGGCCTTGCTGAACTTCATGAGGTTTGCACAGGCCCACGTCTCCAGCCTGTCAAGGTCTCTCTGGATGGCACATCCCTCCAGCATGCCGACCGCATCACACAGCTTGGTGCCATCGGAAACCTTGCTGAGGGTGCACTCAATCCCACTGTCCACGTCACCAACAAAGACATTAAACATCACTGGTGTCAGTAGTAACCCCTAAGGAACACCACTCCAGAGTCTCCGTTTTGATCCACACATTTACAACTAATGCTCTAAACACCTCCAATCTGAATGTAATATTCTAGCTGGGAATTCAGCAGTGGTGAACAGAGGAAAATGCAGAATTTTTACAGGCTATATTCGTACTTCTACATTTCAGTTTCATGTATGTTTACTGGCTGCAAAACGAGGACACATCTGATACATGTCTGACTTCCATTCCATTACAATCCACTGTTCTTTATCAGAACTGCTCTGTTAACTAGACTTTAACTCTACATCACTACCGTTTAATGCTCGAGTCACTGATGTTCCCTAAAATATTTTTAATTCCATTAAGCAACCTACAGTTGTCAAAAAATCTTTAGTAAAAAGACGTACACAGCTATTTAAGAGTCAGTCACAACAGAGCATCATAACAAGAGCATGGTTACTGTAATCTGAAGTATGATGCTCCCAACACAGAGATAGTGTATCCAACCACTCCCTCCCAAAATAAAAGCCCTTTTTTACTCTTGCACCATCATTAGATCAACGTGATCTCTTCCTACTGTATCATTCTTTAACAGAAATATATGTTTGTAAGCAGCATAAGACACAGCAGGACAAGAGTAAACAGAATGAGCTGTATTTCTTCTCAGGACACCATTCCTAGCAGGTTACAGTAGCAAGGTGAATATGAGTCAACAGTGTGCCCTGGCAGCCAAAGGGCCAACCATGTCCTGGGGTGCAACAAGCACAGCAGAGCTAGCTGATCAAGGGAGGTGACTGTCCCACTCTACACTGCACTGGTGTGGCTCCACCTTGAGTACTGTGTGCAGTTTTGGGCACCTCAGTACAAGAAGGACATCACCATTTGAGTGTGTTCAGAGGAGCACAAGCAAGATTGTGAAAGGTCTCGAAGGCAAGAATTACCAAGAGTGGCTGAAGTCACTTGGTTTGTTCAGCTTAGAGTAGAAGAGACTGAGCAGTGACCTCATCACAGTCACCAACTCCCTGAAGGGGGGCAGTGGAGGGGGAGGTGCTGTCTCTCTCTCTGGTGACCAGTGATAAGACATAAGGAAATGAAGCTGTGTCAGAGGAAGTTCAGTCTGGACATTAGGAAAAGGTTCTTCACTGAGAGGGTGATCGGTCACTGGAACAGGCTCCCCAGAGAAGTGATCATAGCACCAAGCCAGTCAGAGTTCAGGGAGCAGCTGGACAACACTTAGTCATATGATTCAGTTTTAGGTAGTCTTGCAAGCAGCAGGGAGTTGGACTCTATGATCATTATAGGTCCCTTCCAACTCAAGATATTCCATGATTACTCCTTTTCCCATTAGCTCACATGCAAACTTTAAGCATGTATTTTAAATTATTTAAGCATGTACCTAAATTTAAATTTATATTCCAAGCAAGGGAAAGAAAACAGTGGGCAGCAATCTGGCCAAGATTTACAAGAAGCTGAAGTTAGGAGATTCTGAGATAAAGACAGCCTCATGGCAACTGATTACTTTAAATCATATAAAAGATCTGTACAAGAAACCACCACAGAGACATAATATGGTGTTGAAAGTCCCTTGTCCTCAGTGCTGCACATCAGCGATCCTGGCTAGACTACTTGGACAGGCACATGGTGGTGTGCTCAGAAGAATGTGAGTCTGACAGCAGAAGTGAATTAAATCTATAAGAGACTGAGCAGGTAAAATCAATTTACATCAGAATTTCATAAGTAAAAATCATGTTTCTTTCTCCATAAGATCTCACACTGAGAGATTTTCTTCTATGCTCATTTTCCATACAAATCTGAAACTTAAAAGCTTTAGATTACTGTAAACTTCTCTTTTGTATTTATCCTTCAACTTAGAAGAAAGTTTACTTCAAACAAGCAAGCAATAAGATGCCCTTATCAGTGCTTCCTGACCCTTACAATTTTAGTATCTCAGAGAAAAAAACTCAGACTCAGATCTAATTAATACAAATGAACAATACTAGAAGATAATCTTTATTACTTGAATATTTTACATTCAAAAAGCACTGAACAAATGTTGACTCACACATATCTATTATAGCTTTATTAAAAAACTATTATAATGAACAGTGATTAGTTTTCAACTCTCCAGCAGTGTCTCAAATAAGCACATATTATTTCTTTTCTCACACTGCATTTCTTAAAAGGCCCTAACCTTGCTCACCTAAAATTAATACCACCGCATTATTGGATCACATTCTTAATTATGCTGTATTTGAGCAAGTGATCTCTATTGTATTTTTTGTTCTCATTGTCAAAAAGTCCTACATAACTGTTAACCCAAACTCAGAATAGCATTTAACTTGGACTTCCTATTTATTTACAAGACAATCTGTCATTAAAAAAGGTTCACAGAAATTCTTGTTGTAAAACTAGTCTACAAGTCATGTTTCCCAATAACCCAGCTGATCTAGAAACTTTTAGCTTCTGCTTTCCTCAGCATACCCATATTTTTCTTTAACATTCCCAAGTTCTTTTCCTGTGAAGTTGAATTGTATCTCCATGGTGCAAATCCCTTTATTTTACCTGTTCTTTATACTTAAGATAACCCCTAGTGGTGTCCTTCTAAGTTTCTCTCAAGAGAATATCTAAATGAATATTATTTTTTCTGAAGTTATCAGCATCTTCACTTGGCAGCCAAATGGGGGCTTTAGATGGCCTAAGCAAGAAATAAGAAAAGCAGGGCTGTCGTCAGGTGAGTCAAAGTAGACTCATGCCAGAACACTGTCAGTACCTGGAATACAAATGAAAAAAATAATGCAATGGAGTAGAACTGAAGCAATGTTAGATATTAGGGTTGATTTAGTGCTTAAGGACATGGTGTAGTTGGGAACTGTCAGTGCTAGGTGAACGGTTGGACTAGATGATATTCAAGGTCCTTTCCAACCTAGATGATTCTATGATTCTGTGATTATCTTAGCTCACATAGACAGAGAAAGGCCCTGTTGCTCATGGAAAGCCATACAATAGCCCGAGAGTTATACCAACACCTAGACAAAACTATTAATGTCAAAAGCTGAAACTCAAGATGATCGAATAATAGCTATCTAGAACAGGGGACGATATAATTATGTGCAAATAAATATGAGAAACTCTTTAACTTTTGGCAGGAAATTGTCCAGTATTTCATGGAAGTATGATAGAAAACAGAGGCAGTGAAGCTGTCAGGGCTTCAGTAAATGGACACAATAGGGCTGATAAATACACTCAAGGCTAGTAGGACCTGGTCTTTGCAAGAAGCAATTGAGAATTTCATACACAGAAAGGAGTAGTTCTTGTACAACGCAGTTTTGAAAGAGACTGACCTTTAAGAATTTCACACAATCAAGATAAGGAACTTTACCTCTAGAGAGAAAAGGGTGAGAAGGAAAATGAAATACAAAAAAAATGTAGAAAATTTATTTACATGGGAAAGATGGATAAAAAACAGCAATGAGCTCATAATCAAAAGTGGAATACAAGGAAAAAATAAAGCATCAATGCTGTAACCGGGATGAAGACAAGTAAGAACACAACTAAACCCATATTTGTGTAAGAGTCATTGGATATACTGATACAGTGAATGTCTAAATGATAGGCGACATATATTGTAAAGAATACACAATGGACCAAGTTTTGAAGTAAAAATTCAGAGAGAAAGAAGTTACTGCAAGCATGAATGGAGATAATAGTATATGGTGTTTCTACTTGTCAAAAAAATTGAGGAGTGTCCTGGTTTTGGGCAGGATAGAGTTAACTTTCCTTGGGCTGAGAGGGAACACAGCTAGAGGGCCAGGCTGGATCAGTCACTGGAGTATTCCATATCATGTGGCATCATGCTTGGTATATAGAGGAGACACGTGCTCTCTCACTGCTGCTTCCAGTCGGCGCAGCGTGATCTTTGGTACAGTCAGGATCGCTGCTGGGGGCCGGCTGCTTACTGGTCAGCAGGTGGTGAGTAACTGCATTGTATATTACCCGTTTGGGCTTACTATCGTTAATGTTGTTTTGTTAATATCCCTAAACTGTTTTTTTATTCAACCTACAAATTCTCCCTTTTTTTCCCTCCCATATTTCACTGGGGAGGAGGGGTGGGGTGGGGGGAGGGAAGTAAGTGACTGGCTGCATGGTGATTAGCTACCAGCTGAGTTCAAACCAGGACAAGGAGACAAATATTTGGCAAAGACAGACAAACCAAATGCCAATGTGTTTGCATTAAGAAGAAAACAAGAGTTATAAGTTTTAAATCTGGCTGACAACAAAATCTGGGATCATCAAAAAGTAAAGATGACAAAAAGTAAAAGAAAAGCAACTTCTATATGAATCAATGGACACAAGTATTGAATATTAGATGTTTCAGAAAAAATACTGCAGATGGTTGAAGCATGAGTCTTTTCCTACAAAAAATTTCCTCCTCAATCTTTGTCATACAAAAAAAGAATTACCTTACACTGCTCTAACAGTGCAGGAAATTCTTTATACACATGCCTAATCTTTTTTACAAACCTTTTGCAAAAAGATATATAGCATAGTTCAGCACAAAAAATACAGTGAATTAAATATTAGTTTTGTAGCTAACATTCACTTGCCCAGGCCTGATTTAGAAACGTCAAACAGAAAACATGAGGTAAAAAAAGCCTTTATTTGTAACAATGCCTTCCAAAGTCCAGTTACTTATTTCAGAAATATCACAGAAAAAAGTAGGTTTGGAAAGGACCTTGAAGATGATCTACTCCAAACATTAACCTAACACCAACACTTCTCAACTACACCATATCCCTCAGCACTATGTCGCCCCCACTCTTAAACACCTCCAGGGATGGGGACACCACCACCTCCCCGGGCAGCCCATTCCAACGCCTAACAACCCCTTCTGGAAAGCAATGCTTCATAATATCTAGTCTAAACCTTCCCTGGCACAATGTGAGGCCATTCGCTCTTCTCCTATCATTTATTACTTGGTGCAAAAGATTCATCCCCAGCTCTCTGCAACCTCCTTTCAGGCAGCTGTAGAGGGCGATGAGGTCTCCCCTCAGCCTCCTCTTCTCCAGACTAAACACCCCCAGTTCCCTCAGCCGCTCCTCGTACGACCTGTGCTCCAGACCCTGCACCAGCTTCGTTGCTCTTCTCTGGACACGCTCGAGTCATTCAATGTCCTTTTTGTAGTGAGGGGCCCAAAACTGAACACAGGAATCGAGGGGCGGCCTCACCAGTGCCGAGGACAGGGGTAAGATCCCTTCCCTGTCCCTGCTGGCCACGCTATTGCTGACACAAGCCAGGATGCCATTGGCCTTCTTGGCCCCCTGGGCACACTGCTGGCTCCTGTACAGCCGGCTGTCAATCAACACCCCCAGGTCCCTCTCTGACTGGCAGCTCTCCAGCCACTCCTCCCCAAGCCTGTAGCGCTGCTGGGGGTTGTTGTGGCCCAAGGGCAGCCCCCGGCATTTGGCCTTATGGAAACTCCTCCAGTTGGCCTCAGCCCATGGCTCCAGCCTGTCCAGGTCTCTCTGCAGAGCCTCCCTACCCTCGAGCAGATCAACACTCCCACCCAACTTGGGGTCATCTGCAAACTGACTGAGGGTGCACTCGATCCCCTCGTCTAGATCATCAGTAAAGATGTTAAACAGGAGTGGCCCCAAAATCGTGACTGGCCGCCAACTGGATTTAACTCTGTTCACCACAACTCTTTGGGCCCAGCCATCCAGACAGTTTTTTACCCAGCAAAGCATGTGCCCATCCAAGCCACGAGCAGCCAGTTTCACCAGGAGAATGCTGTGGGAAATGGTGTCAAAGGCCTCACTGAAGTCAAAGTAAATTACATCCACAGCCTTTCCCTCATCCAGTAAGCAGGTCGCTCTGTCATAGAAGGAGATCAGGTTTGTCAGGCAGGACCTGCCTTTCATAGACCCATGCTGACTGGGCCTGAGCATCTGGTTGTCCCGCATGTGTTGTGTGATGGTACTCAGGATGAGCTGCGCCATCAGCTTCCTGGGCACCGATGTCAAGCTGACAGGCCTGTAATTTCCCAGATCATCCTTCCAACCCTTCTTATAGTTGGGCATCACATTGGCCAATTTCCAATCAGTCAGGACCTCCCCGGTCATCCAGGACTGCTGGTAAATGATGGAAAGCGGCTTGGCGAGCACCCCAGCCAGCTCCTTCAGCACCCTCGGGTGTATCCCATCCTGTCCCATAGACCTGTGTGTGTCTGGGTGATGCAGCAGGTCACTGACTGTCTCCTCCTGGATTGCAGGGGGGTGGTTCTCCCAGTGTCTGTCTTCTGGCTGAGGAGGCTGGATTCCCTCAGTACAACTAGTCGTTATTAAAAAGTGGTGCAAAGAAGGCATTAAGCACCTCAGCCTTCTCCTCATCACTTGTTACCATGTTTCCTCCTGCGTCTAGCAGGAGATTGAGACTCTCCCTGGTCTTTCTTTTGATACTGACCTACTTATAGAAACATTTCTTTTTGTCCTTGATTGCTGAAGCCAGATTGATTTCCAGGTGGGCTTTAGCCCTCCTGATTTCCACCCTGCATAGCCTCACAGCCTCTTTGTAATCACTGTGTGTGGCTAGCCCCTTCTTCCAAAGGCTGTAAACTCTCCTTTTCTCCCTGAGTTGCAGCCAAAGCTTGCTGTTTAGCCAGGGTGGTCTCTGTCACCAGCTTCTCTCAGAGCACCTGTGGACAGCCTGCTTCTGTGCCACTAAGACTTTCTTCTTAAAGAGCGTCCCGCCTTCCTGGACCCCTATACATTTCGGGATCTCAACTTTTATTTATTAAAGATATCTTCTTAAACTGGGATAAATCACCATTTAGTTAGTACTTTTTATTTTTCTCCTTTAAAAATTCTAAACTATTGCTTGACATCCCAAAATGTATTTCTAATTTATTATTTCTGAGATTATAACTCTTCTTTCACGAGAACACTTAAAAAACTTGTAAGATACGTGATGCAAGTTTAATTACCATATTCTTACAATATTCGAAACCTTACCGGTTGTTTCAAATTTATTCCTTGACTGAAAGGACCAAAAAAAGTAAGAATCACAAAGAAATTCAAAAAGGAATGCAACAGTTCTCTGGTGTATTGTCATCTTACTTGTGTGGTAGAAAGACATTTAATCAATATACTTCAATAACTCAATTTCTTCTGTGCCCAATACATTAGCAAAATAATTTAGTGTTTCAGCACCTTTATCATCTCTTATGTAAAAGACTCAAAGAAATAGACTATATTGTATACTTTAGGTATAATTAAATGTTCTAGGGCTAGATAAGACTATATAATAACAAAAGCCTTTGGAGAAAGATGTCTGAAATGCAAAGCGTCATTGTTGATGGCAAACACATTGGGTTTTGTTTCAGATGAAAGTCAAATCTACATCTGGTCTCAGCAGCAAAGCTTGAACAGTGGCATGGCAATAGTTCGTCAAAGAAAATTAAACATTAATCCATTAAACAGATTACTCCATTTAAAGTTATCAGTCATGATTAATAAATCTAACTAGTAAGTATTACATCAACATCACTGAAAACAAATGATCTACTCCTTAAACATTGTTTATTTGATAGAACAACACAGACTAAACCCAAAATTAGAAAAAAAATATTCTGTAAACCAGTATTTTTTTCTCCGTAGGAACGAACTACCTGCAAAACAGATCACCACTGATAAATGCTTTAAATCCTAAAGCAGTATTTATACTGCCCATTGGAGAAAGCACCAGGAAAAAGATTTTAAAACCAAAAAAAACCAACCTTCTGTCAACAGTCAGCTACCAAAATGGTCATCTAGCTGAGATCCCATTCATCTCACATGGGTCTCACATTGCAAGTGTGGTATCATGAGACTACTCATTTCTAAACACAAAGCTAATCTTCATCATTAACAAGTTTTATAGGATGTATTGCCCAATATCAGTCATAATCAATTAAACCTCAAAAAAATTAATATGAAGGTTAAATTATTTCAGGAGGAATTTTATTGCACTGAGTAAAACCAAGTACAAAACAAGAACTACAGTAAAATAAAATGCAATTTCATATTTAAATTTCAGCAAGCAGAACCATACTTCATCAAGAATTTGAGCAACAAAATACAGCATTCAAAACAACATCAACTGAAGATAATTCTATGCAGTTAAGTTAAAGCACCTAATAAGATGAACAGATTTAATATAGTTTTCATAAAATAGTTCTTGGATACACGCAAGCCAAAGGAAAAAAAAAAAAACAAACCTCCACAGTAATAGGTGATAATATCTATGTTCTGAGACATCAGCCTGGAGTAAGTGAAAGAAAGAACATACAAGAAAATAAAGTAGTCTATCTAAACAAAACCTAGTCTGGAAGAGAAGATAAGGGTAATAAAGGATTTATTTTATACTTACTGCTGAATGAACAAAAACCATAAAAGTGGGAAATAACTTAAAAATAAGAGGGTAATTGCAGAAACCACAAAAGCAACCCATAGAGTCACTACCAAAAAAAACAAACAAAAAAAATCCCGCAAGCCTCACTCGTGAAGGAAACCTGAAATGTTTATAGGGTCCTGTCCTCAATGTCTTTAAGCTGACAACAAAAGTAATTAACTTGGGTTGAACTAAAACATACAATACTGTAACAGTCACAGCATGCCAGTATCTCACTAAGTGTCTAGCTGTTTCTTTCAGAGTACCAGGTCTTGACTTTGAATTCAAAGCCAGAACGATAAAAGAAGGTTTCAATTATAGAATTTTTTATTATCACACAAGTAGTAATTATCAGTTTATTCACTACTTAGGCTCTTCATTGGGAGTCAGACAGTTTAGTCGTTCCCTTAATCACTTTAGAGCAAATTAACTTGGGATCTCTGAATTCTCTTAAATACTACAACTGCAGGACATTATTCACCTAAAAGATAAACCTGAAAGTCTTGTATTGCATGTTTAAATTTGATTCTCCTCATTTGAAAAGAACAGCAAAAAATAAGGCATAAACCAGCAATTTTAAGGGAAAAAAAAACCCACAAACCAAAAACCAGCCACACTGAGAAGACTCATATTTGTGTCAACAGAAGTCCTTAAGGAAATAAGTAGAAGTTCTCAGTCCACTCCCCAGCCAGAATAGAACAAAAGATACAAGAGAGCCTGACAGAGATTGGAGAACTTTGACGAAAAGCAGATGCGTAAGATTCCATATTCAAAGAGTAAAAAAGTGACTTATTCAAAACCTCCAAGAGGGAGGAGGCAGAATAGGTTAATGCGATGATAACTACAGTATTTTCTTCTCATTTACATGGAGAATAGAAAGAAAAACATCAGTGTAGAAAACTTCACTGAAAAAGTTAAGATTTATTAATGCAAACAAAAGTATAAGCCAAACTATTTTAGCTGTGGAAATTCAAAAATAACTCTATACCTCCCAGTGAAACTTTGTCACAGAAAATACTTTTTTTTTTTTTTTTTTTTTAAATAAACTAAATTACTTTTTTAGAGAAAGAGAATCCCAAATCATTCCAACAGCAATATTTCAACAATCGTGCTTTCCACATGCATGGATATGCCCACTAAAAGTCTGATTAAAAGGCAGCATTCCCCCAGTCTGGAACCTCTTCACACTTAGGAAGAAGCTGCTAGTATTGTTTCTGTAATATTACATTAAAAACAAGGTTTAAGGAAAGAACAAAAAAAAAGTGGTAACAAAAGAACTCACCACAACTCCAAACTGCTCCGGCTCAGATAAATTTTTATACTCGCTCTTGAACTTGGACAATGCATTCAATTGTTCTTGTTCAGGAAGATGTTTTATTAAATTCTATCAAGAAAAATAAAATCAGCTTAAAAAATCTCATATTCAATAGTGCTTCTATTATTGTGGGCAAATGGTATTACATATGAATGATTACCATACACTCCAAAGACAACACTCCTCCCTAAAGACAGTAAAATGTAAATAGGCAACACAGAAATTAATGTAACAGAGCGTAAAAAGTGATTCAATACTGCTAGCTGACTGTACAAACATTTCTGTAGTCTTTTTTAAAACTCCTTTTTAAAGGAAGAATATGCTTGATAGGCAGTATGCAAAGAGAACACTAAGCAGCAAATAGAACAAGAATTTGAAGCATAACATATCCAGCTAAAGGACAGCAAGAAGTATTAATGCTAGAGAAAAAGTATTTTGACAATTTATAATTTATTTTCCAGTATTTCAAAACAAAGTCTTAAACTCACTACACACTACTTAGCCTAAAAACTTGACAGAAGTAAGAATTCAGAGGTGGGACTCAGCTTCAGGTGAATTCAGGAGCCCATATGGGGAGATTGGACACTTACATAAGTGATTTTTTTGTGAATGCATGTAAGGGAATTTAAACATGTCAGCTTCATCTGATTATCTGAAGAATCCTCAGATTCCCTGGAGCGTCCTGAACACTTAAAACACCTACATTTATATATAGACACATTTAGGCATCTGAATCCTATTCTAATTACAATCAGCTAGGTTGACTAAAAATGGCTATTCTGAGGTTCTTGAAGTAGACAGCTTCTCAGACATTTAATTATGGCATATAATTTAAGTCAGTAGGTCAGTTCTGTCCCTTCCCAACACAACTACTATAACTACTAGGCAACAGTCAGGGTCCCTCTAGTCTGCTGTCTCAGCTTATGACTTTTGCATTCCAGGTTACACAGTGGCTAAGCTTCCATCACAGTAAGAAAACAAAAGAGAGATTGTGTTCTTTCTTGAAACACTTCTTAGTCTACTCTCAAGATCACTCTTCTGAACTGAAATAAAGATTTAATCCTTCTGCCACTGAATAAGGTCTAGCAAACACATCCTTTCCACTACCTACTACCATACTTCAAGAAAGGATCAGAAAGACAAACTCTTGCATTTCCCCATTACTCAATAGAAAAGGTAGACATTTCAGTTAAGTCAGAATCTGTTTTATTATTTTGCAGGTAAATAGCTTTGGTGACATACATTCAACAGAAAAGCATGTACGTAAGTTCGTGAACAGGATCTCCATCTGAAGCTCTTAAAAAAACCCCTGATTTTATCCACAAAAGATCCTAATTTCTTCTACAGGTAATTCAGCCAGTTAGGATATACATATTATCTCTCTGGGGCCACAGAGATAAAAAGTCATAGCTATGCTTTGCTTAACATACTTCCCTAATTTATGAAAAAATAATTCAACTCTTTAACTAGTAGTCCCAAAATCTTTCTAAACCTATAGTCAACTCAGTAACTCTATACTATCTTCAGAACCTGCATTACATAGTTAAAAGCTAACCCCAGATGTTTACTCAAGTTGCAATAGCACACTTGGATCGCAGCATAGATATTCCTCTTATTAAAGAGTGACAACACTAAATTTGCAACTAGACAACAAATGTTACCAAAGTGTTAAAGTGTTTTAAAAGCTGCTTCAATATTTTATTTAATACTACTTCTTTTAACTTTTTACAAGTAACTTCCTTAGATGTTATAACAATTGTCACATTATGGTAGCTAAGCATTTATCAAGCCTTTTTTCTAATGGATGTCTTTCTAGAGAGTCTGTCCTGGTTTCATCTGGGATAATTTTCTTCTTAGTAGCTAGAATAGTGTTCTGTTCTGGATTCAGTATGGGATTTGGTATGAGAAGCATGCTGATAATACACTAATGTTTTCAGTTGTTGCTAAGAGATCAAGGACTCTCCAGCTCCCCATGTCCAGCCTGTGAGCAGGTGTACAAGAAGCTGGGAGCGAGCAGAGCCAGAGCCCTGGAACCAAATTAGCCAATGGAATATTCCATATCATGTAACATCTTGCTCAGTATATAGAGAAGGGTCATCTGGGAAGCAGGGGGGTTATCTTAATTCCAGAATTACAGTTTCAGGATCTTGGGCTTTTTTTTGGGATGGCTAGCTGTGAACAGGCTGGGATCACTCAGCGGGTGGTAAGCAATTGCATTGTGCATTACCCATTTGTATTTCTATTACTGTTATTGTTTTATTTTTTCTCAATTATTAAACTGTTTTTACCTCAACCTATGAGTCCCCCTTTGCCCTCCCATTCCCTCTACCATTCCCTGGGAGGAGGAGGGTGAACAAGGGGCTGTGTTGTGTCTGGCTGATGAGCATGTTTAAACAACAGCACTCCTTTTTGGCACCCAGCATGGGGCTTGAAGGGTTGAGATAACAACAGATCTGGTCAGAGCATATTACAATGAATTTGTTATAATCATTCATTATATTGCTTTAGTAGTTGCTGGTCATTATGTCAGCTTATTGGCTCTAAGAGTTGTGGCACCCAGTGTGGGGCAGAGGAATGAGAGATAAGGACAGTAATTCAAAGAGGTAACAAACAAAACACAAATTGAACCCTGGTAGCAAAATAATGGCAGGAATTTCTGTCATTGTATGCGTGGTGGACAGACAAGCGGTGAATTGTGTGCACTGTGTTTAGTATTGCAATGACATTTTTATTTTGGTATGAAGAATTTTTTTTTCTTTTTGGTTTTGGTTTGATGTGGATGTGAGCTATGTTTGTGAATATTGTCTTGTGTAATTAATGTGGATTTTAATAATAGTTCTTAAATATGTGATTCACAGAGGCAAGGGGTGTAAAGTGTTGGGTTTACATGTGGCAAGGTTTTGTTGGTAGTGGGGGAAGGGGTTATAGAGGTGGCTCCTGTGAGAAGCTTCTTGAAAGCTCCCCCAGATGCAAGTCAGACCCACCTCTGGCCAAGGCTGAACAAGTTACCAATGGTGGCTGCGCCTCTGTGACAACATACTTAAGAGGCAGAACCTGGGAGCACGAGGGAGATACCTATCCAAACACCAAGGTCAATGGAAGAAAGAAGGAGGTGGGGGCATGGGGGGTGGAAAATGTGGTAAAGCAGCCTGCGGTGAGAGGGCAGGCTGTGCCCCTGCAGACCATGAAGATCAATGGTAGAGCAGATGCCCACCTGCAGCATGCGGAAGACCCCATGCCAGAGCATGTGGCTGGATCCAAAGAAGGCTGGAACTCTTAGGGAAGCCCGGACTGGGTTTATGAAAGGCAGGTCCTGCTTGACAACCCTGATCTCCTTCTACAATAGGTCAACCTGCTTGTTGGATGAAAGAAAGGCTGTGGAAGTTGTTTACCTTGACTTCAGTAAGGCCTTTAACACCGTTTCCCACAGCATTCTCCTGGCAAAACTGGCTGCTCGTGGCTTGGAGGGGCACACGCTTTGCTGGGTAAAAAACTGTCTGGATGGCCGGGCCCAGAGAGTTGTGGTGAACAGAGGTAAATCCAGCTGGCGGCCGGTCACGAGTGGTGTCCCCCAGGGCTCGGTTTTGGGGCCACTCCTGTTTAACATCTTTATTGATGATCTAGACGAGGGGATCGAGTGCACCCTCAGTCAGTTTGCAGATGACCCCAAGTTGGGTGGGAGTGTTGATCTGCTCGAGGGTAGGGAGGCTCTGCAGAGAGACCTGGACAGGCTGGAGCCATGGGCTGAGGCCAACTGGAGGAGTTTCCATAAGGCCAAATGCCGGGGGCTGCCCTTGGGCCACAACAACCCCCAGCAGCGCTACAGGCTTGGGGAGGAGTGGCTGGAGAGCTGCCAGTCACAGAGGGACCTGGGGGGGTTGATTGACAGCCCGCTGTACAGGAGCCAGCAGTGTGCCCAGGTGGCCAAGAAGGCCAATGGCATCCTGGCTTGTGTCAGCAATAGCGTGGCCAGCAGGGACAGGGAAGGGATCTTACCCCTGTCCTCGGCACTGGTGAGGCCGCACCTCGATTCCTGTGTTCAGTTTTGGGCCCCTCACTCCAAAAAGGACATTGAATGACTCGAGCGTGTCCAGAGAAGGGCAACGGAGCTGGTGCAGGGTCTGGAGCACAGGTCATACAAGGAGCGGCTGAGGGAACAGGGGGTGTTTAGTCTGGAGAAGAGGAGGCTGAGGGGAGACCTCATCGCCCTCTACAGCTCCCTGAAAGGAGGTTGTAGAGAGCTGGGGATGAGTCTCTTTAACCAAGTAATAAGTGATAGGACAAGAGGGAATGGCCTCAAGCTGTACCAGGGAAGGTTTAGACTGGATATTAGGAAGTGTTTCTTTACAGAAATTGTTACAGGGTTGTTGGGCGCTGGAATGGGCTGCCCAGGGAGGTGGTGGAGTCCCCATCCCTGAAAGTGGAGTCAGGTCGACATAGCACTGAGGGATATGGTGCAGTTGGGAACTGTCAATGTCAGGTTAATGTCTGGACTAGATGATCTTCAAGGTCTTTTCCAACCTTGATGATTCTGTGATTCTGTTGTAGTTCGGTGCTGGGAGGACAGCAACACGCAGGGGGGACCCACACTGGAGCAGTTCATTAGGAGCTGCAGCCCATAGGAAGGACTTATTTTGGTGGAAATTTGTGGAAGAGTGTCTCCTGTGAGAAGGGCCCCATGCTGGGGCAGGGAAAGAGTGTGAGGAGTCCTTCCCAAGGAAGAAGGAGTGGTGGAACTGACCACAGCCCCCCATCCCCTGTCCCCCTGCACTGCTGTGGAGGAGGAGATAGAACAAAGCTGGGTGGGGAAAGGTGTTTTCAAGATGTGGTAATGCTTCTCACTGTCCCACTCTCTCTGTTAAGTGCTGTTGTTTCTGGTGTTTGAATTAAATTGACTGTGACCATAATGGGCAAGTCAACCCTCTCTGTCCTTATCTTGATTCTGGCAGCCTTTGAGTTATTCCTGAGGAGCAAGGTATAAGTGAGCAGCTGTCTGGTGCTCAGCTTCCCTCTGGGTTCAAACCATGAGACAGTCCTTTATCACTGTTTTGTTTTAGTGTAAAAATAGTTACTATTTTAAGAAACAAAACCCTACTTTGATTCTAAGGAGTACAATAAGTAATTTGTTTTACAGTATTTTGTCATATTCAAAGTAAGGATTAAGTAGTTTATCAAGAGAGTAAAGTCAGCAAATAAGAAAAGCTAGACTTATGAGCAAAGGTCTAAATAAATCAAAGGAAGAGTAAATGATAGTTAAAGAGTATACTGCTTCAACAGAATGTTCATGCTCAAATAAGGATTTTGGTAGGACAAGAGGACTACTAAAAATGCATGAATGATGATGCTTAAAATAATAATGTAAACTTAAATGCTATGGAGCTTTATTTGGACATGGTCATACTGACTTTCAGCATCAAGAATTTGACAGTAGTCAAATATATTCTTTACCATTATTACCTTTGGGAAATATTTTGGTAAAAGAGACTACTTTTATTAATTATGGATGAAGATGTCCAGCACTAAATCAGTAACACTGAGCAAAAATGAATGGGTACGGAATGTAAAAACATACATTTTAGATTAGAAATTCATAACCCATTTATTTCTTGATATGCAACATCCATATAACCAGCTCTAAACATACTACAATTCCTTAACCTTTACTGAGATTAAAATGTTATTGTTTGATGCTAAAATAATTTTCACATGTAGAGAAACTGACCACAAAACTTTAAAAAAATAGAAATGGTCAAGCTTTGTATGAATGTTTTCAATACTGAGCATCAGGGAAAAAAAAAAAAAAAAGAAAACTGAAGGAGCAGCTGGTATGAAAGCAGCTTTATGGTGTTCAGATAAAGCTTTTGAACTGCTAGAGATGAAACACATTTTGAACATCAAATACAGAATAAGCAGGAGAATGAATTTTGACTAAGATATAAGAAACGATCCAGTAATTAGTCTATGACTGTGGATTACAACATGACTTCTGGAGTTTTTACATCTTTCAAACTAAATTTAATTTCTAACTGGAGAAAGGGGAGGTGGGGAGAGAGAGAAAGAGAGAGAAAGGGTACATTTTACTTCTCAAGCATAACAAGAGAAGTATTAAGGAGAAATTTCCAACTTCAGAAACTGTGACATTAGGATACACTGAACAATATTTAGTCAGATAAAAAGATTTGATGAAGGCACAAAATTTCTAGAAAGAAGAAGTACCATAATATCTAAGGTATCTGATATAAATAAATAAAAATAGCCATATGCTTGCAAACCTATGTATGCTTTTGCCATTCTCAGAATCAAAAATACACAAGACTACATTTTCATAGCATGGTTATAACCCATACTTATGAAGGTTTTAAAAGGTAGAAATAGGAGACACACAGCTGGATAGTTAAATTTATTTAGCAACCTAAGCATATGTGAAGGTGGATAAGAAATTTTTAAAGCAATGAGGCACATTATTCTATCACTTCCAAAGGGAAGATGGGTGTCTTAAGTGATTTTTTGAGTTTCAACTCAGATGGTCCCCTTTTCAAAGTTACAGGGTTGTTTTATCCAGAAACAAGAAACTCTGATGAAACAATTTGATACAAATGACTGCATCCAAACATGCAAAGTAAATTTGGAGCCTAAATTTTACTGATTTTTCCATTTGATTTATACCTGCAAGTGTTTAATCACTTTGCAAAAAAAATGCAGTCTATAGTCTTGAATTATTTATATGCTTAAAAAAACCCCAATATGTGGGACCTGCAATCCTTGAACAGTATGCCTTGCTATATATATATAAATATATATATATATATACTGTGTTCGTACAGGATACTGTGAACATTATCACTTTTATGCTCACAACAGCTGCTAACATCACTGTCTTATTATTCCTCACCTCATGTTTGACTCAAACTTCTCTTATCCTTTTCTTAAGTAATATTGTTCCCTCCTCTCCAAAAGAAAACACAAAAACTCAAATGCTGTCAATACTTTAGCTGCAATTTTCATGCCTAGAACTATATAGAGAGGTTATGGGATACAGTGACTTTCAATATACTCCTGTTAATACCAATTAAGAGAGCCACAAGATAATCAGCATATTGTAAAAAAAAATATCTTATTATTGTTAACCATGACTATTGCATAGAGACAAAATAGGGCTAATTTGTATTAGCTGTTTTAAATACACAGTAAAGTAGACATTATTTATCCTGAAGTATATACCATCAAAATGGCAATAATAGTCCACAGAAGAAATTAAAAAGGAAAAAAATAGCAAACAGTTCTCAAAGGTTTTTTTCTTTGCTTATTACAACTGATGGGATATTTATCACATGTTCACATAGAAGTATGCCATTAATTAACTACCCATTAATGGTTTGATTATCTTTTTCCCCAGAGCCTAGATGCAAAAAATGTTTTGCCTTTTTTAAATAAAACATGCAGAAATTATCAAGATACCAGTTTTTCATAATTTTGATATGTAGTATTTATTTAGTATACACAGGTTGCTTCATTACATTTTTGAGGCCCTAATTTCGTTAACAAGGTAAATTTTTATCACTGAAAAACCATGCTAAGTCAAATAGCATGTGAGAGTCTCAGAGCAAGCATCGACTATCTGAGTCAAAGCTGAATGTAACAGCGTACGATAATCTATCTCTCGGCTTTTCATTCTATTTTAGAGAATTTGTACTATTTTTTCAAATAAAATAAAGCTAGACATCATGCTTCTTTTGAGCGTGAAGAAAAACTTGAAAAAGAGAAGTGCAAACTAGAATAAACAAACAGCTTAGAGGTGTAAATTGCTCTGTTCATCCCAGTAACCTTAAAGTAATAGTTTCAGTGCCAATATTAACTGCATCATTGAACGAAATAAAGAGGATTATACAATGATTATATATACTGTCACTGGAGATGACGGCTCATGTTTGTTCCTTCAAATATTTAAGAGAAAAATCTCATTCTTCAAAGAAAGGAGAGTGAAGTCCAAATACCTCAAGAGAGGTTAAAGATCTTTGAAATCCAAGTAACAAGAAGTGAGGGTGAAACTGCATGTGGGAAGGAGCATGATCAACATTGTACAGCCTGTTCAGTAGGACGTTATTTTGACATTGACAATATGGTGGAAATTTATTTTGAAAGCAAAGCACACAAATATAAATTTATCTTGTTTTGGTCTTTGACTACAAATTGCTGCATGTTGCAGTACGAGTCACACATTTGAATCTCAAAGAGTCTTAAGTTACGCTATTTTTATGACGCTATTACCTGTATTTATTTCTTCACTAATCAACATTCCTGCAAAAAGCACATGTTTCTAAACAAATCTAATTTTATCTGTCTGGAATGTTTCAGTAGGGATGGTAGCTATGTTTCTAACACTTTCATGTATGCTGTAGTGATTCGCTATCTAAATCCTCTGTAATTGAAACCTATGACACATTATTAGTAGATTGATAATAATTATGTTTTGACATTTATAATAGCAGTAATTTGAAGTTCACCATGGTATGTAGGAGTCCTGTCCAAAAGAGAGACAATCTTGACCTAAAGCCATATCTTTGCAAATCTAACGGCTGCTCATGAAAACGACTGGGGAACACGGCACATGACAGGCAAGGAAAGGTTGAGAGAAGTGGGTTTACTGAACCATAAGAAAACAAGCCTCAAGGGAACTTAACGTGGTCTTCAGATACCCAACTGTGGGGTACAGAAAAGACTCAATTAGGTTCCTCCTGGAAGTGTGAAGCAGAAGGACAAGGTTGCAGGGATGAAAATCTTAGTTAGATAAACAAGAAAAGGTTTTTTACCATGAAGGTAGTTCAACACTAGAAAAGATGTACAGAAAAGCTACGGAGTCTCCAGCCCTGGAGATATTAAAAATTTAATGGGAAATGATCCTGAGCAAAGTGTTCTAGTTGATCAGGCTTTGAACAGGGGCTTGGATCAAATGACCTCCAAACACCCCTTCCAAATAATTTTTCCCATGGTTCTACAATGAAATAATGTATTTTAATTATTTTATTAAATTCTTCAACTTATAAACCCTTAAATATCAATTTAAATAGAAGAACATGAGGAACTTCCAGTTTCTTTTCTCCCCACACAGAATCATACTGATTCTGTGCTTTGAATAAAATAATACGGAAAGGGAAAACCCTATTGAAATAAACTAGGGAAAAAAGGTGGTCACTGTGGATGCCCTAAGGCAAGATCCCAGATTGTATCAGCTGTAACAGGACAGAGGAAAAGAACCAATCAACAAACTAAAGAAACAAATAAAAATAAACAAAAAGACCCCAAACCTTTTTCCATATAGTTTTTGAACAAAAGAGATTTATGCAGATAAGATCAAAGTAGAAATAAATTAAAGAAAAAATATTATTAACGAGAAAAGAAACAGAATATCAAATGCTGTTTGAATATATACCAAAGAAAAATCTCAATTTTGGTGTGGACAATATGAATGCAGAAAATAGAGAATATAACTTCAGCTGCTTTCGTAAAAAAAAAAAGTGTCACAAATATTAAAAAACCTACAGTTCACAGAGAAAACATAAACCAAAAGTTTATGTTAAGAGGCCTATTAGCTATAGGTTTCTATTTAATGAGAAGTTTACCCTGAAATAGTGGGATTTAACTGCAATTTTCCTGACCTGAATCATGGACTCCGACAGCTGTGTTTCGTCTACTTCCAATATCATCATTCTGATATCTTCATAAGGCACTCGGAAAGAGCCAAGGAAAATTGCTAAAACAAAGATTCAACACATAATGAAGAAAGCAACAATCTTCTTTCTACTTACAAAACACCAATTAAACAGGCTATAGCATCTACAGGTTAACAAACACTGCAAAGAAATATAGGTAAGAGATAACAATTTTAAATGCTTTTTTAATTACTGTTCTCCTACAATTCCAGACTTCTTCATCCATTTGTTATAGACAACATCCAGCATCACAAAAGACCTCCATAAGCAGCCAGCCACAAGTCTACTCTGCAGGGTAATCACTGCTGTTACAGTTTTTTGTGCTGAGGTGACAATGACAGTTTTTTCTTCAGTGGTCTTGTCAGAGCTTTCTCTTAAAAAGAGAAACCACGAGAAACCAAAGCCATGTCAACAATTAAAAAACACAATGCTCTTATAAACACTCTTTACTCATTCACCATAATTCAATCTTTTCCTATTTTATCTCTGCCAGCATTTAGGAACCTACTCTTCATAGCACTCCTCTCTGTCAAACTTAATCATCTTTACTTGCATACTATTGCGTATTAACAAGTGTTGCCTTCTTGCTATAATGTACATGAGAGATGGCCAGACATCTTGCAGACATTACTGTTTTTTTTACTGGGCCAAGGATGACACACAGGTAGAGGGGCAGACAGTATTCCTTAATGAATATCTTGAAAATATAGATTGTTAATTAGATACATAGCTTATGCTTGTACCTCAATACATACAGAAGAGAATAATCTCAGTCTTAAACAAGGGATAACCTTTAACTGTTTTCTGGGTCTTTTTAAACATGTTTCAGTTGTATCGACTCACGTGCTTGGGCTTAACACCAATATGCATGTAGGCCCATACTCTCAGGGACTTCAAACAAAAAGTGGTTACAAGGCACTCAGACAACAGAGAAAGACATTTTTATGGAATATTTATACATTACTTTGTCATAAAACCATCATCTACTTACACAGATTCTGTGCAATCTTTGGGTCCAAAACTTTTAATTCTTTGATTCGTTTTTTAATGGATTTCTTTTCTTCAAAATCCTCCTCCTCTTTTTTTACTGTCAGAGTAAACACAAATACACCATTAACTCTTAATATTTAGAGAAAACAATGAATTCAGAAAACATTTCCTATCATGCATAGTCAATTCACAAAGAAAAGAACACACCATAGAACATACAAAAAACCCCAGACATTTTGCATTTATTGCTTGTATTCTCAAATTTTTCCTCTTCAAATTTGTCAGCATGTTAGCCTTCTAGAACAATTTTTTTTTTTTTTTTAATCTACAGAAACTGAATAATGTTAATGATATGAATGGTCTGAGGTCACGAAAGTCATATTTAAAATACCATACAACCATACCATACATACATACCTCAGTCAGCCTGGCCATGTTAGCATTCTGAATTGCATTTTAACAATAACAAATCTTAAAGAAGATATATGAATGTCTCGACATTGAGCAATAAAGAACCAACCCAAAATTTAACTATTTTTGTGACTGCTTTTGTCTAAACATATGCACCAAAATTATCAAAGACCACTGGCTCATTAAAAAAAAATGAACACTACCTTGGAATATAAAAGAGTATATACCTATTTTCCTTATCTCCTCCACAAAGATGTATTTTTTAAATATATAATCACCATATTATAAAAAACCACACAGACAAAGTGATTGTATAAATGTGCATTAACATTGCTGGAAAGTGTGGTTTATTCTTTCTTTTCAGAAAACAATCCATACAAATAGGATCTCTCAAATGCATTATGTAAGCTGAATTTATTTCTCATTATTCAAACATTGTCACAAGAATTTCACTTAAAACAACAGCATAGGCTTGATAACACATTAGCAGGAATCATTCCAATTATGATGCAAACGAAGACCATAACCATGCAAATCTTTCTTTAAATCCAGTTTGGTTGTCCTCCTTTCCCTTTCCCTTTCCCTTCCTTCCCTTCCCTCCCCCTTCCCTTTTTCCTTTCCTTTATTCCCCCCCTCCCCACCCCCAGCATAAATCTTCACTAGCAAATGTTGAATTCAACAGATGTATTACTATTGTTTATCTAATTCTTTATACTATTTTCACAAATTTCACTGTTTCCAAGCTTTTACAGCATGATTTCAAATTAAGTTATATACGCTTCAAATATTTGAGTAGAAAATATGTTGTAATAAAAGTATGCTAATGACTTCAAAATGAGATAGATATAGGATGAGAAGTCGTGTCAAGAAGACATAGGATTAAAATTTCTAGCTCACTGATGATTCCTGACAAAACTAAATGTAACATTAATTATCAAGAGGATTTCCCTAAATTGAAATTACTTGTGCAAATTTTAAGAGAGATCTTTGAGAGTTATGTCATTCTTGAAAAATGTTTTTCTAGAGCACAAGAATTTCTGCCCAGGATTGGGATACAGACTAAATGACCTGTTGAGGTCTTTGAGGTTTGCTGTCTAGGATACTACCAAAGAGATAAGAACTTAAAGACCTCACATAGGGATTGAACGGTTCTAGTCCCTTCTGAGTTGGTGGAGACAGAAATCTGAACCATCTCCTAAATCACTTTTAATACTCTACACCTGCTAGGTGGCATGTTGCTACTCCCAGAGACACGCCACAGTGCAGAAAAGGTATTTGAAAAATGAAAGGTATTCTGAAAAATGAAATTACATAAAGCAGTCCTTGGAAGAAGGCCTAAAATCCAATGTTCCAGCAAATGGGTTACAAAGCCACAATCCTCCTCTTTTGTCTTTCTCCCCACCCTACCCACAACAACCAGTTGGCTTTGAATTTCTTTTAGCACAGATTTAACCAAAAAGTTAGCACTCTCCTGTCCCAGGAAAAACAAAAGACTGCTTACTACACATGTGAAAGCAAAAGAAGTAGGTTTTAATCACCAATGTGAGAATTCAATATCCCATGTTCAAAAGGAACAGAAACACATTTGAGCTACTGGATTAAAATGTTACCACTGAAGTTTCACTTTTTTCTGGTTGTGCTTTAAGAAAAGCCCTTCCTGAACTGAGAAGGGCATGTCAGGGGCTCCAGATCTCAGGATCATGCAACTGTTTTCTCCTCTAATCACACACCTTAACAGACCTCTTAAACTTCTTATCAGCTACATGTGGAAAACAGTCATTCTTAAAAGCATCATTTTGAGTTGCCTATCTTATCAATGCTAGAATTTCAGATTCCACTGGAAGACCTGGACATTTCTGTAGCACAGGTTCCATGCCATCTTCACACCTTACTCATCTGAATCATAATTAACTTCCTTAATAGTCACCAAAAAAAAAAAAAAAAAAAAAAAAAAGAGAGAAGGTGAAATTATCTGATTTTATTGATTTACTTAAATTTGCCCCGACAGCCTTGAACTGGATATTAATAAGGGCTGAAATAGAAAAAATACGAATATGGTTGTCTCTTCCAGCACTAGAAAGCAATATTTATACATTACAAGTCTTATAACAGAGATAATACACAGATAACCAAACATACAAAAAAAAAATCAGCAGTTAAACATGCATTACTTTAACCCCCAACTTTCAAATCAAGAAATAATGCTGCAAATGAACTGGCTAATTCCCTCTGGAACTTTCACCCAGGAGAGGATTATGCACAACATTACAGCAATACTTAAGGGATCACAACCCTAAGGAAAAATGTATAAGCACAAAATATATTTACACTAGGAACTCATGCAGGGATTGTATGCAGAGTTATACAGTTATGCAACAAAATAAACTACTGCAAACTTACATGGCATTTCAGGAGAATTCAGGTCACATCCTTAAGTAGTTGGCAGCAATAAAAAGCAGAGAATACATATTACTTGCCTTCCCTATTGAAATGTTGCAATTTCCAATGAAAACTCTGATAACCTTCTCCTGCCTCTAGAAATTTTTACCTCATTTGTTTATTAACTTATAAGGGAGCAAAGAAACAGAGACAAAACTATTATTTATTTCCAACAAGAAAAAAAGGAAAAAGCCCAGGGGGGAGGAGAGAAAAAACTTTAATAGAAGAATGAAAACAGGTGAAGTAAATATCTAGACTAACAGGAAATCTAAGAAAAAAAGCAATTAGTATACAGAAGATAGAAAACTGGTAACATCTGCTTACACTGGAAAAAGAGAAAGCAGCCCAGTGAGAGTGGAAAGCAGCTACAGAAAGGAGGTGACTATCAAAGGGAATAGATGCAAGGCATTGTCATGCTAACAAGAGAAGACTCAAACCGTGGGATCTCAAAATGCACAGACAGCTCTCACTGTTCCAGAAGCTGGACAATCATATTAAACCATTAACTTTTTCAAAATCACGTGTCTTATTTCAGGTATTATATAACAAAAGAGGAATGTTACATATCAAGAACTATACATCCTGTCAAGTTCTGTCTATATGCTACATCTACGACACTGGGGGGCATACACATGGCCCCAGCATCTGAACTCTGTAATTTTCAGTCAGTCATCTGATGTTGCAACTTCTCTGCCCTCTCAGGCTGGGAAACAAAGTGCTAGACCACTTTGAAACACACAGAATTCATCTCCCACCCTTCAGAGCATCTCTTATCTCCACAATCCCACATCCATATTAACATGACTCCAAAATTAACAGGTGTGGTTGCCAGTGTACAGATGGACAAATAACTGAAAGGAGTTTTAGCTATTAGAAAGATTGTTTTTACTGTCTCCTTCAAACATGAGTCCATGCACACATTCAGCTGTAGTCAGCTACCTCCATATGTGGCAATGACCTGACTGAAATTAGAGTCCGGAAGGGAGTGGTGACAGGACTGTTTTACAAATATAACATCACAGTTGGAAGCCTACAGAATAGCATTTCATAAAAATGTGAATTGAATCCTACATAGCTACTCCGCAGATCTCTGAAACAATTACATTCTTGGTAGGTGCTCCTCAAATAATCTACATTTGTGAACTGCTATCCACATTTCCATTTCTGCCACAGGTCTTCATATAGTCTGCTATCCCACAATCTTTGTGGGAAAAGAAAAGCAAGAAAAACCATCTGTGCATTTGTATGCTAAAGGAAAAAAAAAAATTATAAAATACATCATCCTACCGAATAAAAACAGAATACCCTCTTGAAACACACACTTAAAAAGGAACATGTAGATGTGAACATTTATTTTAAAAAGTCTGAATTCCTAGTTCAGATGGAACTTGAAAACTACATTACACAGAAATCTACAGAATGTTCAATTGAGTTATTTTGTTACTAAGTAACAGAGCGTACAAAAATTATACAAGACCTTGCACCTTTCCTACCCTCTTAGCTAAAACAACAGTCATCTTGCAGTCTGTCTTCACTGAAAAATTAAAGAACAAGTCTGGGGTCACAGGCTCAAAGAATGTACCCATATTGAGTCTCATTATGAAAATACATCATCTGTTTAGAAGACTAACTCTTAGAAGTAAATGACAACTTGTGCCTCACAGAGTTGGATATTCAGCTGAAAGACCTGCATTCTTTATCTCCAAAAAGTTATCTGGAATCAAAGGATTAGATCTTTAATAGAAGATGAGGTTGTAGCTAAATAACAAGTGCTACAGAAGTTCTTAGCTATTCAAAGTAAAAATGTGGGATAATGTGCTATAAATCACAGAACTGCTGAGGTTGGAAGGGACCTCTGGAGGCCATGTGGTCCAACCTCAGTACTCAAGCAAGGCCACCTAGAGCCAGGTGCCCAGGACTGTGTTCTGGTGGCTTTTAAATATCTCCAAGTATGGAAGGAGAGTTCACATCATCTGTGGGCAACCTGTGCCAGTGCTTGGTCACCCACACAGTAAAAAAAGTGGTTTGAGATGTTCAGAAGGAACCTCCTGTGTTTCAGTTTGTGCCCATTGCCTCTGGTCCTGTCAGTAGCCACCAGTGAAAAGTGCCAGACTCTTTCTTCTTTGTACTCTTACTTCAGATATTTATATAAATTGATAAGATCCTCCTGAGCCTTCTCTTCTCCATGATAAACAGTCCCACCTCTCTCAGCCTTTTGTCATAGGAGATACTCCAGTCCCGTCATCATTTCCACAACCCTTTATTGGACTTTCTCCAGTATGTCCATTTCTTTCTTTTACTGAGGAGCCTCAAGCTGGTAATCCAGATGTGGCCTCTCCACTACTGAAATCAAAGACTGACAAGGAGTACATGTATTTTGGCTGACTAAACACAGACTTTTGAAGATTCGGATTGTTCTAACAGCTCCACAAGTACTGTCCCACAATATGACATGCAACAAAGCAATGTTTAGTATCCAAAACAGGACACCAAAAAGCCCGTTTCCTAGACTGTGACGCTACACACACAGGTGCCACCAGCTCCATCTGCAGATTCCATACTAAGTTACAGTGTTCACTAGCAGAATTATTTGTGACACTCTGCTTCAAAAGAGAAAATTATGAAATAGATCTAAATCATTCTGCAATATTGTTAAAGATATATATTTGCTTTTTTTATAAAATCAGTGATAAAATGAGGATACCAGACACAGCCCACAGCAGTAGGAAGAATGCCTGAATGCTGAGAGGCCAGGAAGCTGGTAAACATTCTGCTTTCCAAACAGAGCAATCTAAGGTTGTATTAACACAAATGTTAGCCTCAGAGACTGTTCATCATTCCTAACAATCTAATCCAGCCTTTTTAAGAAGTACTGATATGTTTCAAGTACTATGAAAAAGCTTTCACGCTCCATCTTTTTTTACATCTACATATATTTGAAACCTGAAAAATCAGTATGAAGCTATTAACTATGGTAGGAATATAAATAATGTTTCACAGTTTTACCTGTCAGCTTTGAAACTGAAAACATTTCCATTATTTTACATCAAGTTGGATTGCAAACTTCTAGAAAGTATGGGTACTTGCTATTCTTCATATGTGGAAAATATAATGCAAAGGTGCCAACGTATTCTTAGTTCCTGTTTATTCAGGCCTCTCTCCTTTTTGACAATTTCTATTCATGGATAACTTATATCTTTGGAACAGTAGTTGCGGCAATAGTGAAAATTTCTTAAATTTTACTATTTGCCTTCCAAGTAGTTTTAAGAGATTGTCACTTCTTACCTCCCTCAAACGTGTTCAGTCGTGCACACATGCACCGTCGCTCCTATACTGACAATGCTGCTACTGAACTGGCACAATTCATGCATACATCATAACTCAGTCATGCTTCATGAGAACTTAAACTCATGCATCATGGTAACTCATTCTAACTAGAAGATTTTATCACTAAATTTCTCAAGGGTACATAAGAACTGGCATCACTGATAACAGCAAAGGTACAAATGTAATCAAGCATTTTATCTCTGACAGGCAAGGTAATTCAGGAGAATATGCCTCTATAATCAGCTATTAAATATATCTAATGAGTGATTTTATAGATACTTTCACACAAAGCTTTTCTACAAAGCCTATTTTTTAAGTATTTTAATTTACCAGAAAATATCCATCCTATTAAACTTGTATAATTATATAATATACATGAGAAAACAACTGAAGCATGTATGTATGAGAACTGGAGAGTAATTATAAGTGGAATATACTAATACTTATATCTCTTTTAAAAATCTAAAAAAAAAAATTTGGAACATCTTTTCAGATGGTTATAGCACCTAGCACCTTTTATAATACTTACTACAGTCTTTAATTCTCTGTGTGTACATCACATTACATGCAAAAAAATTACTTCAACTCAGAATCTTCACAGTTGCCAGCACATGCATCTTTCCCATTGAAATACTGTTCCATCATGGCATGAAGAGGTGAACCAAGAGAAAAAAACACCACGTAATTAAGATGGACATATAAGGTCCTTGTTCACAAGAAGACATAGCGATAACAGGCATAGGCTGAGCAATCATTTAACAGGAACTAGTACACTGGCAAACGATTAACCAAATGGACTTATGTTTGTGCTTCTACCCTTTTCCTCCTCTTTTATAACAATGAATGCAGGGACTTCAGTACTGCTTTTGGGAAATTAACCAAGTAGCTAAACTAAGTCACTAAGTTTTTTTTAAGCAGAAACACCATCTTCATTTTATTTTGAAAACCTAAGTGTTATCATACTGACTAAATAGTTTCTAAATAATGTTGGTTCATTGATAAACCAAAAGACGTTAAAGTCTAAGGTTTTTTAATAGCAGCTGATAAAATTTTCAAGAAAAAAATCAACTCTGAAATTCTATTTCTTAAGAATTAACTATCTAAAATGTCATAGAATACCAGGTTGGAAAGGACCGCAAGCATCATCTCGTCAAACCTTCCTTGGCAAATGCAGGGTATAGACAAGATGGCCCATCTTGTCTACAAATCAGAAGATTCTTCTTAGTAGCAGTCTGAAGACCTGCTTGGCTCCACACTAGAACTGAAAGTTATAACCAAGACCAATTCAACTCCTGGGAGGAGAAAGGAAAAAGGAGGTGCTGAAATGAACTTTCTGCTACAATGGAGTTTGCTGAACAGGGAAAAGCAAAACATACTGGTGTTCCAAGAAGTAAAGTTATTTAGAGCCTAGCTCCACTAGATACATAATTCTGTGGTTTTCAGATCTCTCAATTTTAAGATATATTCCTACCCTTACGATGTAGCTGCTTAGGCCTTACAAGGCTGACCTGTCACTTGACAGAAACTATCAGAAGCAGAATAAAGGACCAAAATGCAGTTGCACCCGAGGTGAGCATAGTTGATTCAAGAAGTATCATAATGTTACTTAATACCCTGTGAAATGGAAGAACAACCGTTTAACTCTACTTTTTGGAGTCCAATATCTGAAAGGAGATAGAGAACCACACAAAAGTATTGGACAAGGAGCCAGCAAAAGTCAGATCAAGTGGGTACAAAGCAACAGAATCAGCAAGATCCAGTTAAAAAAGCAGTTAGAATCGTAACTACGCTGCTGCCTCTGGAAACCTTTTCATAATAACAACTATGCCCTGTTGGATCAAAAGTCAACCTCCTCCAGAGATCAATAAGATGCAAAAAGTACAAGAGCAAGTCAAGCATACACTTCTTTGAAAGTCTCTATATATTTGCCTTTCAGAAGTTGTCCAGTTCCAGAGGAAAATATTTTCATTTAATAATCCTTGACAGATTCTTCCATGCAGTTGTCTAATTGCTTTTTACACCTAGTAAATTTTAAACGTCTTTCAGCAGAGTTCCCATTCTTAATTATGCACTGTAGAAAAAAATACTTCCTTTTATTTGTTTTGATAATCTTGATCAGTTTTGCTGCACATCTACCCTGCCTCTTATTAGCAAGAAGAAACAAAACCACACAAAGTATGAAGGATGGGGGCACAGTTTGAACTTGTACAGTGATATTTTTATTATAATGGGTTTTTTCCTAACAGTTCTCAAAATCCTATTTGCTTTCAAGCATTACTGAGACTGAGATGATTTTGCCAATATATCATTAATTTAATAAAACTGTTAACTAATCCTATCCTTTATTAAAGATTATCTACATTATGTCCACCGTGGGTACCAACTTTGCTAATCGTAGATCCTCAAACCCCAAAAACCTTTTTAAAAACCATCATCGCATTTGTCACCTTGCTTCTTTTCCCCTGATGCTGGCATAGGATCAAGTAAGAGTTTACACAGCACAGTTCATAGCTCAGCTGTTTCATCCTTCAGTTCCCTTCAAAGTCTGGGGTGAATACCAGCTGGTCTTAGCAATCTGTTACTGTCCACTTTATTGACCTATTCTAAAACTTCCTCTATTGACCATGCAGGTTGTGATTCATCCTCCAACACAGTGCTCCCCCCGAAGACCAGTTTGGAGGCAACTTCACTATTGGACAAATAGAAATAATTCTAAGCTTCAGCATTTGGAAGTAGGAAAGAAGGGTGTTAAACTTTCTTTTTTTTCTTTGGAAGATATTGGTTATGGATTTTATGTAGTGTATGTTAAATATCATTAATATGCTGCAGTATTTGTATTTTCCTAACTATGCTCTGTTGTTTACAAGTAAAGACTACTTGTTAAACATTACTTTTTTAATCTTCTAATGAACAATTCATTACTTTGCTTGATACCAAAACACTTTCAGCTTCACTAAATAGCTCCTAAACATTGGATGATGACTTGTTTCTAGACCAAAGTCCAAGGCAAAAGCTAATTTTAGATCTTCTTACTGTAATGTTAGTATTTATCATAATTTATGTACAAGAATAAGTAAAAATATCTTGTTGGCATTTATACCTTAATTCACTACTCTGTCAAAATTGTTTCATCATAATCTTTACATTCAATTTAATACATATGTTTCAAAGAGGAAAGTCTTGAACAAGCATGAAGCAATTCAAGATTTTCACCTTCAGTTTCACATACAACACACACCTTTGTTCAAGTGAGGCTTTTAATGCAAAAGCACACACTTAAACATGGCTGACTTGATGACTACAGATCCCTTTAAGCAGACCTTAGGACCTGCACTTAACGAAATAACATTCAGCATCTTATTAACATATAAGCTTATGCACTGTAGATTCTTAAAAATGCAGAAGCTGATAAAATGTAGATCATGTTTTTCAAACACCCCTATTATTACCCATTTCTATTAACACTCCAGTAGAAAACAGGCTGTATCGAGTAATTTAATGAGAGGAAAGCAAGAGTACACTTAGAGACTCATTGGACAAACTTATTTCCTAAATTACTTGCAAGTTATTCATTTACCACTGTCATTATTACTTTATCACTGCCTGATCAATAAGCTCTTTGAGATCATTTTCCCCAGTCAAACAGGATTTCGAAAACAGAGAATTACCAGGGCACTTCCTACAGCCAGGAAACATTTCCCCATACAGAAAAAGATATATAGTGCAGTATATTTTAAAGCTCTATTTCCTTCTCCTCAGTTATGCAAAAGCTTTCTCTATTCTGCTTAACTGTCTTGTTAGAGCAATTAACTTTTGCCACAGCCTCTTTTGCTTATGCCCCTCAAACTCAGTGCCAAGTTTTCCACTACAAAAATTCCACATAATACAAGAATGTAAGTGCCTAAACTCTTCAATTTTACAAGTTTTCATCTGTGGACAACACAAAACAGAACATAAAGGTCAGAAAAAACAACAAAACAAAACAAACAACAACAACAAAAACCCCACACCCTAGCAAAAAAGAAAAAAAAAAACAAAAACAGAAACAAACAAACAAACAAAAAACTCACCACACCAAAACTCAACTTTGTAGAGCACAGAGTATGGCAACTGAAGAGTTTGTGGAATTGTCCTACATTTCCTGTTTAACGCTTCCCCCCTTAAATGTGCAAGTCGTTAAAAAAAAAACCAAAAAACAAACCATGTAAAACTATATTAGTCTGCAAAATCATCACTGAAAAAACCTAATTAGTTACTAAATTGATTTCATTAGCAAGAAAAGTTGTAATTGTGCTTCACACATATACTGGGAAGTACTAAGGAAAGGCAAGTCCAAACACTTTTCAAAAATGAAAAAAAAAAAAGAAAAAAAATTAGACTGGGTTCAGATATAAATGAAGAGAACATGTAATGACCATTCCATTACCTTCAAATGACCTAACTGCTCTCATAGATTTAGAGCTTGTCTGATATATTTCTATAGGATGCTTCATGCTTACCAGTTAAGACAAAGTATGTACATTTTTATGTCCATAAATGTATCAGTCTCCTTTTTTTGTCTTGGTTTTATGCTTGGTTTATATATAGGACATAGATTAATTCATTTATTTGTACTACTGCCAGTCTTTTAAAGTCATATGCTATTCCATCTTAAAAGATAAAAAAAGTTCAGAGGATTACAGTTCTAGAGTGAGTTCCAGCAAAGTACTCCAGAAGTTCACTATATATTTACAGATTAAATACCTTTTCATAAATATAGAATACATTTATTGTTCAGATCACAGTCTTTGATAGACAAAAACTGAAAGACAGCATTTGTTTTGAGATTTAATAGCTTGCTAGCAGTGTATTCTATATAACAGAAGTGAAACACTGTGTTCAGTGTACATCAACTTAAAAGTCCTTTGATTAAAATAAACAAAATCAGGTTTTACACTGAGAAACACAGACTGTTTTCCTATCTAAGCCATGTTAAGCATATCTTGCTTTAAATACAAATACTTGGACCATCAGACATCAGAAGAAAAAAAATGGTGTCTTACCAAAAATTTCTTTGTTCTAAGTAATTTTTTGCAAATTTTCCCACTCATTTAGTTAAAAATAAGTATTTACACCAAATGTGTGCTTATATATCAGAGAAAAAGATTTCTGAGCATTAGTTTGTACTAAGAAAACTACACGGATCACCATATAAAATACTGAAGTAGCTTCACCCTTTTGTGGGACTTCAATCACCCTGACATCTGCTGGAAAACTAGCAGTGTCATGCTCAGAGGGCAACTGACCATGATGTAGCTGCTCACTCCCCTGAGAAGTAGGGAAGAAAAACACCTAGGAACTTGAGATAAGGAAAGGGAGACACAGGCAAAAAAACAGACTCCTTAAGGGAGGAGAAAAAAACCCATAAAATTTAATACTGACACTAACAACAACAACACGCAACAGACAGAGTATGACCATGACAAGCATTACCACATCTTGAAAACACCCTTCCCCCCACCCCTCCCTTCTTCTAAAGGCTCAGCTTTGTTCCCAACATCTCTACCTTCTTCCCCCACAAGCTGCACGGGGAACAGGGAATTTGGGATGCAGTCAGTCCTGCTGCTTCTTCCACCTTGGAGCAGAGGAAGGTGTGGCATTCCCCGCCCCATTCCAGCACAGTTCCCCTCTCCCAGGAGACAGTCCTCCACAAACCACCTCCCACATGAGTCACTCCCACAGGCGTGTGGGTCACCTCCATGTGTTGCAACCCTCTCAGCACCAAGCTACAACTGTGAAGCCTTCTTCCCACAGGGTCCCAGCCTTCTTTGAGCACAGTCACCTAGCTCAGCATGGGGCCCCCCCCTCAGTCCACAGATCAGCATCTGCTCCACCGTAGACCTCCATGGCTGTCAGGCGGGGGGCAGCCCTGCTGTCTCACCACAGGACACAAGGGAGTCTCTGCTCCAGTGCACCTCCCACCCTTCTTCTCTTCCACTGACCTCAGTGTTGCACAGATGTTCTTTCGACAACTTCTAACAACTCCTACAACTCCTCCCAGGTTCCTGTTCTTTAATAAGTTATCACAGAGGCGCAGCTAATTGGCCCAGCCTTGGTGCCCAGGTGGGTCCGACTTGGAGCCGGGGGAGTTTCGAGAAGCTTCTCACAGGGTGCCACTGCTATAGCCCCTTCCCCACTACCAAAATCCCCCACCACTCACTCAAACCAGGACACACAGTGAGCTGTAGACAATCCAGGAAACTCCTGGACTGCATTGAGGATAACTTCTTCATCCAGATAATAGACAAACCTACCAGAGGGGATGCAATACTGGACATGAAGGTCACCAACACATGAGCTAACTGATGACATCAAGATTGGAGGTAGCTTGGGCTGCAGTGATCATGCGCTGGTGGAGTTCGCAGTCCTAAAGGATATGGGTCAGTCAAAAAGTAAAGTGAGTACTCTGAATTTTAGGAAAGAAAGCGTCCAGCTGTTCAAGGAGTTAGTTAATAGGACGCCCTGGGAAACTGCCCTCAGGAACAGGGAAACAAAACAGAGCTGGCACATTTTTAAGGACAGTTTCCATAGAGCACAAGAGCTCCTGATTCCTGGTGTAAGAAATCAGGAAAGGAAGGCAAGAGATCACATGGCTGAGTCAAGAACTGCTGGTAAGACTAAAGGGCAAGAACAAAATGTACAGGCAGCAGAAGTAGGGACAGGGATGCTGCAAAGAGTATAGGGACGCTACCCAGTTCATTAGGGATGAGGTCAGCAAGGCCTGTAGGGATGGGGTCAGCACAGCTGGAGCTGAACTTGGCAAGGGATACAAAGAAGTGCTTCTATAGATATGTCAGCCAGAAAAGGAAGGTCAAAGAAACTGTACTCCCTGATGAACATGACTGTCAAACTGGTAAGAGAAGACTGAGGTACTCAGTAACTTTTTTTGTCTCAGTCTTCACTGGCAACCTCTCTTCCCATGTCAAGTGGATGGACTGAAAGACAGGGACTGGGGGAGCAAGGTGCCCCCCACTGTAAGAGAACGTCAGGTTCATGACCACCTGAGGAATGTGAACATTGGCTTATATAGTTGCCAAGCTACTGTCTCGTGATATGTGAAAAGTCATGGCAGTCAGCTGAAGACCCTGGTGACTGAAAAAAGGAAAACATTGCACCCATTTTTAAAAAGGGTAGAAAGGAGGACCCTGGGAACCTGTCAGCCTCACCTCTGTGCCTGGGACGATCATAGAACAGATCCTCCTACAAGTTATGCTATGGAGGACATAGCATAGCTTAGGGAGTTGATTTGACATGAGCAGCATGGCTTCACCAAGGTCAAGTCTTGCTTGACCAACCTAGTGGCCTTCTATGATGGAGTGACTATATCACTGGACAAGGGAAGAGCTACAGATATCATCTCTCTGGACTTCTGTAGGGCTTTTGAAACAGTCCGCCATAACATCCTTCTCTCTAAACTGGAAATATGTATTTGATGCGTAGGCTGTTCAGCAGATAAAGAATTGGTTGATGGTTGCATCCAGAGGACAGTGGTCAATGGCTCAATGTTCAGATGGAGATCAGTGACAAGTGGTTTCCCTCAGGGGTCCATATTGAGACCAGTACTGTTTAATATCTTCATCAATGACATAGACAGTGGGATTGAGTGCACCTCCAGCAAATTTGCAGACCCCAAGCTGAGTGGTGTGGTTGACACACCTGAGGAATGGGATGCCATCGAAAGGGACCTGGACAAGCTCAAAAGTGAGCCCATGTGAACCTCATGAGGTTCAACAAGTCCCAGTGCAAGGTCCTGCATCTGTGTTGAGACAACCCCCACTATCAATACAGGGTGGGCAATGAAGAGATTGAGAGCAGCCCTGCAAAGGACTTAGGGGTACTGGTGGATGAAAAGCTGGACATGAGCCAACAATGTGAGCTTGCAACCCAGAAGGCCAACTGTATCCTGCGCTGCTTCAAAAGAAGTGTGGACAGTAGGTCGAGGTGATTTTCCCCCTCTACTCCACTCTCACAAGACCCCAACCTGGAGTGTTGCGTCCAGCTCCGGAATCCTCAACACAGGAGAGACGTGGATGTGTTGGAGCAGGTCCAGAGGAGGGCCACAAAATGACCAGAGGGATGACACATCTCTCCTATGAAGAAAGACTGAGAGAGTTGAGGCTGCTCAGCCTGGAGAAGGCTCCAGGGAGATCTTATTGTGGCCTTTCAGTACTTTAAGAGGGCTTATAAGAAAGATGAGAACAGACTTTTTAGTGGGGCCTGTTGTGGTAAAACAAGGGGTAATGATTTTAACCTAAGAGGGTAGATTAGATTAGATTAGATTAGATATAAGGAAGACAATTTTTACAATGAGGGTGGTGAAACACTAGAATGGGTTGGGTTTCCCAGAGGGGTGGTAGATGCCCCACCTCTGGAAACATCAAGGTCAGGCTGGACAGGACTCTGAGCAACTTGATATAGTTGAAGATTTCCCTGGTCATTGCACAGGGTTGCACTAGACGACCTTTAAAGGTCCGTTTCAATCCAAACTATTCTATGATTCTGTCATTCCACAAATCACAGTATGCAGACACAGTAAAGCACTGCTGGTAAGAGATGGAAGTCCATTCCTGCCCTCACACACTCAACTTTCATCTTGGCTGCATATTCCTAAGATTTCTGGAAAAGCCAGCACAATAATCAGGCTCCTTCAAAAACTTTTTCAGCTCACTAAAATGCCAGAAAAATCATGCAGCAAAAAACCAAAACAGTGAGTAGTTTTCCACCGAAGTAACAAGTCTGAACAGCTTGTGAAGTAATCTAACATGTACCAGAGTTGGACAGACCATGTAAGCAAGAGCAGGGCAGAAGATATCAGTCAGGTCTCTTCATTTCAGCATCAATGAACTGACCCATCTGCTCAGATGCTCACAGAGCACCATCTTGTGATCCCAGTTGAGCAGAAGTTAACAGTGCATCTGAAAGAGGCTGTTCCACCCTTTTCCCCGACACTTTATACTGACCAGCATACTTTTATCCATATAGTGAACGCTAGAAGCTAACTTTCAGTTGTGGCAGTTCCCTGCCCCAGTTCACTGCACAGCCACATAAACACTCGTGTCAAACAAGGGAACTGGACCCCCCCAACTAGCAGCATCAGATTTACCTGTCAATCAAATATGGCATGAAACAAATTCACAAAATTAGCTACCTCATTAAATTGTAAACTTAAGTTACATATTTTCAATTAAGCATTTTTTTTTACTTAAGGGTTGTTTCAGAACAGTACACTGTAAGACCTTAAAAATATAAACATTTTTCATAATTGATTTTCAACTACATCTAAGTTGAAGACATATTTCTGACAGAAAAAAGATTCCATCAAAATCTTATCTTCTTCCTTTAAACTATGGTTTTAATTTCATTTCACTTTCACTAAATTCATGAAGTGTTGTATATTCTTACCAGCACTCAGCTCTCAAAAATCAGTGTTTTACTACATATCCTTACAGCTGAACAATACCTCAAGGTACAAAAAAGACAATTTATACTAGTTATCAAGTAAAAGTCATTTCATCAGGGGACATGTATTGGGCTAAACAGTATGCTTTTGTAAGTACTTTCGCTGAACACAGATTTTTCAAACTGTACTCTATGTGTTCTGATGTTATTTTTAATTCTTTTATTAACCTCTCATCTCAACTTAAAACAATTCAATATCTTTCCAGGATGGAAACACTGAATCAGGCTTTCAATCCAATTCATCAAGTGACTGAACAAAAAAACAGGACATGGCAGCAAAAGAGACAGGAGAGTGCAAGGGCAGGAATGAATGATCTGACAGAAGAGGGACGAAAAACTTACTAAGCTACTGTCACCTCACAGCACTGTCAGTGCCTCACTTCCCAAAAGATGGGGGCAGTACTAACCTGACAAAGGACTGATCATTAATTTGTGGGAAGAAAACAGCAGTATGTCGGACGACAAACCAAAAGGGCAGAGGGGAAAGAACAGCAAGCTGGGATTTCTAGGGAGGAGCTGGCGTATCCTGAATGAAGCTGAATGAGGAAGCCCCGGTCAGCAGCAGACTGCCAAATCACACAGGCAGCAGGAGACCAAAGACATCAGCGATAATAAACAGTACTTCCTCACACCAGCTTCTGAAGCACCTCAAAGCACCTGAAGTACCCTGAGGTATGCCTGGAGACCCAGATGGGTCACTTCTACCAACTTAAGACATCAGACACCAGTAAATAACCAGGCACTGCAGTATCTCTAGATCTCCAAGATGATGGTGTTATGCTGAATGGCAAGCTGAAAGTAGCAGTGGACTTGCAGGTTAAATCCTTGGGGTTGAACCTTCAGAGCAAGACTGATTAGCCATTGTTACAACCCCTGGAAGCTGGGAAACCTGGGAGGCAAGCCAAGAAATAGCTGAATCATTGGGGATTTCCCATCCTGCAAACTGCAGTCCAACCTCTCCTTTCATGCACTACCACCACACCTGCTGCTCATAAACATCTACCTTACATGGTGTATGGGGACAGGGGAGAGAAGATGAAGGAAAGCAAGTCTATCTCTTACTTCCAAAACTATAGTGTCATATAATAAATATAAAATAGGAACTCTCATGGTCCAAAGAGCAGGTCATTTGAAAGCACAGCATACATATTCTTTACAGTTCTGTTAAGTCTACCTTCAAAATACTGAGCTCTTTTTCTTAACGATGCATTCACTAGACAAGTGTGCCTAAGCCTCTCCGATCTAGCTGATTGGAACCAATCTGCAGTTTAAATTTATTCATGACTAGTTTATACCTATTTCTCTTGGTTTGAACAGTTCTTTTCCCTTCCTAATGCTCTTCTAAGAGAATAAGAAAACATCTTAGTGCTACAACATGATCTTTGCTTTTTCTTAATTAAAGATTTCAAATTCATTTAATCTCTTCACCTGATGATACCAGCAGCTTCTATGCATCTGTGATTTAATCTGTCTTGAGTCTGGGACAGTAGAACTGAAAGTCACATTACAAAGCGTGACTTGTAAACATATTAACGACAACACTTCCCTACTGGAAATACTTCTGTGAAATCCAGGATTTGTTCTGCTCTTACCTTCTTTCTTTTCCTCTCGTAAACAACTGATACATACATATACATATGTACATGTACAGAAACTCAAGCAAAAATCGCAGATTCTAGCACTAACCTAAAGTTTGTGTTCACACTGTTAAACTTCAGACATAAGTACTCCTCAGTTTAGGCTCTGATACCCTGACCACAAGGAAAGGCAAGTTCTATGCTATGCTCTCATAAATTACCAAATGCATTTAAATGGACTGGAGAAGTATTAGTTTATTTCAGACAGCTTTCCTCTCTGACGATTTATTACCAATTATTTATTATTTTTTGCTTTCTTGTGACACACCTGTACTGACACTTTATAAGTAGTGAGCCAGCTACCATAGGTCTCTATAATAAAGTATTAGCAGATGGATGCTAGCAAGGCTACACAAGAATTATTTTAATGACTGCTACAAAACTTTAACATAAAAGTTACTAGTTGTTCATCCTATACGGCTCTCTGTATTCCTGCCCCACACCCTACTTCTTCCCAACATCAAACACATACATTATGGACTAAGCAGCGTACTCTTAAATATGATTTAGGCAAATACAGTAGCATTTATCAGTGTGAACAAGGAATAGAACATATTGAAATTTCTTTGTTATGTGCCAGAAATTCTGTTTAAATGCAGACAAGTGCACTTACAGATTAAGGGTTGAACAAAAAGGTCCTATGGTTCTTACTTTGTAAATCATGCATATACTTTAAGTACCTTGAGATAGCTTGAAATGCACTTAACTAGAACAAGTTCTTCCAGAATTGATGGACTTAAAAGTAACAGAAAAAACTGCCAATCAAACTTACGTATTTGGCTTTGTTCCCAGATTTAATTTTTTGTACTACTCATCCAGCTTCTTACCTGTGATATCCTAACCTCCCTTCAACTTAAGAATGCCTCCAAACTCTGCCATCATAAAATTCAGCCTTCTCCTAATATATGCAACAAATCATTGAGACCATTTAATAAGTAATTATTCCCAAAACTGATCCTTCAGAAACTCTATTAATAGCCTCATAGTCCAATGCATCCTTTTTTGATATTCCACACCTCCTCCTGAATTTGTTTTACAAATCTGAAGCTAATCTCACTTTTCATTAACATTGGCACAATGGCAATCCTAGTGCAGTCCAAAGGTTAAATCTGTAACATTTACTTTGTTTAGAAAAATTACCATATTTTCAAAAGAAATCAAATTTTATCAACTGTCTCGTACAATTTACTTCCTATATGTTGAATCTGACACAAACAAAACCTTTTTTTTTTTTTCTAAAATCTACCTCTATCTTTGATTATAATTTTGTAAAAAAACCCTGTTCAGTACTTCTGAACATTGATATTGGACTAACAAATCTACAGCACAAAGTCCTCTGTAATTTTTGAAATTAACTTCTAGAAAAGGTACTAAGTTTTTTTTTCCCAGAAAAAAATAAAAGCCCTCAGTATTCCTTTGCTATAACTACTAAACCATGCATGATTCCCTTGCAATAATCACTAAAAATTATACACACCATTCCTAATAAAAGCAATGAAATTAATTTATATAACTGAAGGAAAAAAAAAAAAAGATCACGTTTCATAGTATAAGTTAAATTCAAGGTCCTTATGTGCACAAGCAACCCAAGTATTAGGCTGAAATAAAATATGTCTTCAGCCAACATTTCTGACTGCTAAATCAAGAGCTGTCAATCAGCATATTTGTTTGTGTGGTCTCATTAGAGTACCTTGCCTCAATCTCAACAGTCATAGTAAAGAATGCAGAGAGCATAACTGTATCTACTTAACCTTCATCAACCAGCATTCATGCACCCTCATTAATTTTTTTCATCTCACTTTCAAGCATGACATGGCTCATACCAGAACAATAACTTGCTGATAATTGTTCAAGACAACAGCTGGACAGGAACAGTGCAGAGGTGAACTTTCTTATAGATTATAGGGTGCCTCAGTGAATTACAATTAGTTTAAGTTGTCATCTGTCCTGTTCAGCAGCTTTGAAAAGAAGACATTTCATTAGCAACTAAAGAAATCCTCACATTTTAGGCTTTAATGACCCAATCGCACTGTATTTTCTAAGAAAGTAATTTCTCCAGATCACATGACAAATACTGAAATGTGTAAGCTCATAGCTCAGTAGAAGATGTAATATTTAAGAAATTCTCATACAATATAAACTGAAGCTTAGCTTGCCATTATTACCAAGAATCATTCATACAACTCCCAAATTACAAACCATCTTTACAAAACCCTCTGATGGTAACTTTAATGCACTCCTTTGAAAGAAAATCAGTGTCGTGTTTAGGAATATAACAAAATAATTCAGATCAAGTACACAATGCAAAAACAAAGCACAAAGGAAAGCAACTGTATATACAATTGTATGGTTGCATTCCATAACAAGCTAAAGGAAGATAAGAGCTCTTGGGTTTCTTAATATTGTTCTTTCTCTGGGGTAAGAAAAAAGCTATCCCCCAATCTTCTGGTCTCCTCCAAAACTCCAAATATAATTTTCTGTAATTGAAAAAAGGAAATATCAGTGGAAAATCTAATATATATCTGCCTTTCTGTGACAAAATACTGCATCCACCTAGTCCAGACTATGGTTATTATAATGTACCAATAGTAAAAAAAAAAAAAAAAAGCACCACTAAAATATTACTTTTAAAAAAAATGTTTAAAAAAAAAATCTTTCAGATGTCTGTCTCTGTTAACAGACTGTTGTGTGCTGATAATGTTCCCTGTCTCTTCTACAAGAATCACTTGAGTGCTGCATTATCTCTTGTTTTTCCTGCCCCAAAACTCAACCTTTTGAAAGTCAGAGGATACATCTACCTATCTTTTTCTAGTTTCTGAGGAAGCTGTTGAAGTGTTCCATTTCAGCAACAGAAAAATCTCCATATCTAGAGAAACATTATTTCTTAAAAATTATTCAGATAGAAGGCTGCCTTCATGATAAAAATGTGTTTTCTTTTTACTATTGTTAAAGTGACAGATCTCTAGAAATTACTGGATTTTTTTTTATTATTATTATGACAAAAAAATAAAGAAGTCTCGTAATGAAAAAGAGCTATAGAAAGGAAAGCAGATTTTCAATAGCAAGCCTGGCTTCAGATGCAGAAAAAAGCTGCAGTTGAGGGTCCATTAGAAACCTATATCCTGCTCAAATTATTCACTTCACAATAAGTTAATACATGGGACTGCAGCAACAGCTAGTGATGTGAATTTATACAGAAGTAATTATCTAAGGAAAAAAAATATGTAATTGGAATTTCCCACTGCCATAGTAAAAAGCATAAACAATGACAGTGTGGGAGACAGAGCAATGTGTCTATTCCAAACAGAATGTTGGACAAGTATCATTAAAAACAAACAACGATAAAGAGAGAGAGCACAAGACCTATTTTTCTTTTCTGCATCAATCAACCAGTAGTAAGCACCCTTAAGGAGACAGGAAAGATTTCAGGAACGGTTTAAAATGGGCTTTTTTAGCGATGTATTGCTTTCTGTAGCATCCACACCCCACAGGCAGCACCAAGTAAAAAAAAGCACATCAATACTCTGATGTCAGTATTACTTTGATTAAAGTCATTTGTTGGTAACTGAAATTATCTGAGATCTGTTATCCCAATGTATATGTGCAGTTATAGTTTCTAGCATAAAAGCACAAGCATACCATGGTTTTTTTGCCACTGTCACAATGTACACAGTAAGTTACCATGTCCGTTTCTACATGTGCTTTCCCAAAGCTGGGCATGTTGCCATATATATGCGGTGCATGATCTTTACTTTCATCCTCGCAAATTTGGAAGTAGGAAGCTTACACATGTACATGTCTCAATGAATTCCAATTACTGACAAGTAATCTCTCTCAAATAGTTGTTTATATAGGTGTTCATATGAGATGCTCTACTCATACACTCAATACACATTACCTGGAATAGCATCCTGGAGTATAAACAGAATAAATATCGCTCTTTCTAAAGCAATATAATGCTTAGAGAGATCTGCAGCAGAGTAACTGATAAAATCATAAACATGTTTGAAGCAACCAACAACAATGTTATTATCATAAAGATCTCTCCATATGGCAATCAATGCTTATTCATCCTAAATTCCACCCATTTCCCTTGTGACAATGCCTGATGCATCTACAAATGAAGCTTTCTGGGGCCTTTACAATCCAGAATTTGGCACACAATGGATGGGTTGCAAGCATGCTGTTTTGTTTTGGTTTAACCTGAGCAATATAAGGCAAGATTGGAGAGTATTTAGAAATCTCCATTTTAGTTGTTGGTGGTGTTTTTCTTATGGGTTGTTTGGTTGTGTTTTTTTTCCAAATTTGCCCTTTATAAACATTTTACTGTCTACTGAAGCATTGTTTATCTATAGTTCTCACCCTATAATGCTTATTCTGGAAAGAGTAAGGTCAAAAGGTTCTTGTACTTCCCATACTTACTCCCCAAAATGGGAATGTGACCAGCTCAATGATAACAGTGTTTTGTGTAAAAGAGAAGGTAAATGCAATTCCATCAACCCGTTATAATTATGTTCTTTGTTAGGGCTCCAGTGGACTTCAAGTGCATCCAAAGAGGTAAAGACATATATGCAATTTCGCCTGGAAAGACTCTGAGGTGGGGGGAAAATTTCACCAAGAAAGTACACCAGAAAAAAAAAATTAAATATATATATATATATATATATACACACACATCATATCTGTGCAATTTGGATAGATAAACATTTAAGTAAGAAATAAAAACTTATGCACATATAAAAACAAAACCAAGTGTCATGGCGGTATCTATATGACAACTCAGTGTTACCCAAAATCAAGTGCAAGAAGAATGGGAGAACACCACATACTCATTTAGAGAAACTTCTTGTTTCTGCCTTCAGAAATGAAGACTTCTAAACATTATGCAATCATAACTGAAGATTCTCTGTCAGTTCTTCTACTGCCTCTTTTCTGCTAACACAGAGGTATAAAATTCTGAACAGCTCCAGGAAAGAAAGTGGCCTGAACTCTGCCCACAGCCAAATACACTGATCTGCCTCCATTAGGCAGGCTGGAGATGCTAACACTTAAGACCATGAGCCTCTAAAGAAAAAGCTCTCTTTTTCATTTCCTTTTTTATAACACATTTTAGAGAACTTGGCTTATTGATGCTAAATTCAGGCTAAGAACAGAAGAAGAGATACTGTGTCATAACAAAAATATTCATCATGGCACATTTCATAATCAGGGTGGGGGGCTTTAGAAGAACCGGTTTTACTGATATCAAAACCAGGGTGATAATTCCAACTTGCATCTTTTCTATCAACTTAAATTAAGCCTTTGTTTCTCAGAAAGAAAAAAGTGAGCAGCTTCCTTTTCAGACTTATTTAGCAGTTGGATCCAACTGGGCCTTTTGCCCAGTCAACCTGAACAGAAACACAGCTCTGTTTACACTGCTCTGTAACAGGAAGGAGGGAGGCTACACAGCAGTTTCCCACTTCAAAGTAGAGACTTCAATTTTTTATTACTCTGAAACAGTTCATACTAACGTAGTGGACTACCACGACTGCACTGTATTAGACACTGAAGTAATGTAAAATTCTACTTCCAAAGCTTTCCAGTTCTTCTAGCTGTATTTCTTTCCATGAAGCTTCAAATACCTGAAATGCCACTAGATTGTAAGTCAAAAAGATATAATGTTTCAAAAATTAAGTCCCCAAACAATGGAGAGTTTGTGCCATTGCAATTTCCAAAATGAACTATATTTAGTACCATCTCAAACCAAACATTAAGAGGGGATGTTTTTCTACATTATCCACTTGCAAAAACAGGACACTGAGACTAGAAATCCATGAACTTATTCTAGCTCTATGATGTTGATCTTTTTGTTGTTGTTGATCATCAGTACTAGCATAATTCATTTGTTAGTATGTGGTTGGGACATGTACTTTACATCTAGAATTTGCCTTACTATCAATCCAGTTTTTCAGTCTAAATTAGATCTAGAATAAACTGAAACTTCACAGAACAATTCCACTTACTAAAGCTATCTCAACATAAAAATGATCCACAGCATTGCCTTCTTGCATATACTTTCTGAAAATAGATGCAAGCACATAAACTACAAATAATAACACGGCTGTTCAATGTTTAAAGTGTTCTCTTTTTTTTCCAGTTAAGTTTAAATCAACACATAGATCTAGACTGACTATACATGGCACTTACAGATATCATTTATGCTTTTGTCAATGGATATTCAAAGCTATTAGTGTAAATATAAAGAAAAAATTACAATACTTATATAGAAGCATAATTATTTCTAAACTATGACCTGTATTTTATTTGAAGGTTGGTAGAAAACAAAAAAACCTTTTCTATGCACTCAAGAAATCTACAAAATATTACCTTATCATTTTATTCTGAGAACTACCACAATAAAAGCCTTTTCTGAGAAGAACTGATACTTTGGTTTAAGATGACATTGCTTCATTAGAAGATATAAAGGTAGTATTTCTGTAATTCTCTGCAGGTATATTTCAAGCCACAAGGTAACTATAACAGAAAGTACATTTTAAAAAACTGTTATTGTTGCAGACTTAGGGAAAAAAGAATCTATACCTAAAGCTGCATAGCCATTACTTTCAACACATACTAAACATTAGATTTTTAACCAAATATTTAAAACACGTCTGAAATCACAGTTCTAAACTGCAACACAAAGAGGAAGGGGAGAAAAGATTTTTAGCTTCACAGTCTGTAAAACCACTGCATATCTCTATATATATCAAAAAAAGTAGAGGTTGCAAGTGTTACAGAGAAGCATCAGTTAGTAAGTTATTCAATATGACATTAAGATCTGTTTCTAGTGAGAATGTAAGATGAGTAAAGTTTGGAATCTTTTTTAAATATACAAAGGTCAAAGTAATATAAGACATAATACAGGCTGAAAAAAGATCCAAGAATCTGGTTGCTATGGAGAAGACAGGAGGAAGCAGAAAGTCAAAACGGCATGCATAAATAGTTTTAAAAAAGTATTTGGATACAGAACAAAAAGATGTGATGCAAGAACACAACATGAGACATGAAACTGATCTCACATGATATATGTGAAATTAAAGAATAATGCATACAAAGACAGACAAAGACAGAAATATACAGGGAAAACCTACTAAGAAATCTAAAATAGTGTAGAGCCAGAGACATTTAACTGAGCATTAGTACTTTTATTAGAAAATGACAGTGCAAACTCTAATTCCTGATCTTCATTATTTTTTTGTTAGGAGAGTAGTCTTGTTGACTACAGAAGGACTGCACATTACATTGATACGACATAATCAATAATTAGCATTTCATTTACTTGAACCCCTTAAGAACTAAGGTGACAGAAGTGTTTTACTGTTCTATTTTAGGATTTAACTTAAATGACCTCAGCCATTAAATCATCAGACAGATTTAAACGAATGCTAAAACACAGAAAATTTACCATTTTAGACTTTACATATTAGTTTCAGATCAAATACCAACAGTAATAGCAACAGTTATAAATTTGATTTACCTAGTCTTACAAGAATATATCTCCTCATAGTAAGGGATTGATGTTTAAAATAAGATAAAATTAAGAAAACAGATAACAATAGAAGTTACAATTATAATAGCTCAAATTTAGTAACTCTAAGTACTGAGATTTATTCTAGCATACAGAATGTGGTTTCACAAAGCATAAACTTTGCTTCAGGAAATTTCCTCCCTCCCAATATAAATTCAAAATAGCAATTAGAGAAAAATACAAACATGCCTAAGGCAAATTTAAAAGCAAAAAACAAGTTTGGTTTGCTCTAATAAAGAAATGTTCATTTTTTACATATCTACCTCCCTAAAAGAGAGCTACATTCACCTTAATTAAGTACACTACGTAGCACCGTGGAAGTAGATACATGCAAAGTGGAGAAAACAGACAGTTTGCAATGGGAACGCACTAAATGCATAGCTATTGTACCATGAGCAGCTTATAGATTTAGTCTTGAATGACCAAGAAAGAGGGGACTATCTTTTCTCTCTGAAACCCAGATTATATTTGCATGCATGTACAGTTTTCTGAGAAAAATCTCTGGGAAGGAACTTGACTTGGTAAATGAATCTTAATATATATGTAGCAATCATGTTACAGGTGAGCTCCCAGTTGTATGAGGGAGCATTATACCTGATAAAAAAATCTGTCAAAATAGTTTCTAAGAAAAAGTTGGAAACAGAATATTTACTTACTGAAACTAAGCATTAATATATCTTTCAAACTAGCTAGAAATCAGGAAACAACAAATTGATTTATTTTCAAGTGTAATAAACAAATCATAATGAACATCAAATCTCTAGAGTACAATGTAGTACTTGCAGGATAAACAAGTTACACAGCTCTACAACCAAAGCCAATGTTAATCACGCAAAATCCCCATGTGGATAGAGTTACCATATTTAATAAATAAATCCAGGTAGTATCAACAGCATTAACTTGTTGATAGGCCAATATAAACAATGTAGTCCATATTCTGTAGAAAAACGTTAATTAAGAATAAAGAACTGATTTGCAGAAGTCTGTACTGTAACTCCTCAATAAGCTAGATTAATAGCTTTACATATTTTGCAGTAGGAATTTATTAACAATCACAAATACTAGGCTTTAAATAATACATTGCATATCAAAAGTAACTTTCTGACTACAGCTTGAAGACTTTAGATCAAACACTAACAGTTTCTGAGATGTTCTTAAAATTGAAGGGGTCATTCATCCTATCCATTTTATTTTTATTTTTTTAATAAGATGCTTTATTTTGCTCCCAAATTTCAGTATTCCCTTTTGAAATTACATTTTGGTTCTTGTATGGTGAACCAGAGTTTCTGTTCTTTTAAAGACCATAGCAACATTACACTGACACCAAAAAACAAATCAAATTAAGAAAGAAGCATGCTACTATTGAAGAAGGGGTTCAAGCTGGTCTCAAACCACAGTATCTTGACATCAAAATAGGATCCAGCAGCAAAAATTAAAACAATTCCTATAACAATTCATACATGAAAACAAAAGCTAAAAGGGAACAATACAAAACTAATAAATGAAGAGCCTAAACTTTTACTATTTTATTTAGATGTAAAGGTCAAATACTGATCACAATGCACAAGATGTTCAGAAAAATTGAGCAAGAAAATTCTTGGTCTTAGTAGCTAATGCAAAACCTCTTCCTGATCTAGCATTTATTTATATAGTAACATTTAAGTATACTTAATAATGATTTAGCTACTTAAAACCATTTACTAAAGAAAAGTAATAATTACCACTTTAATAAATATTCAGGCAGTTACTGGGGGAGGGGTGTTGGAAGTATTACTTTGTTTTTAATTAAAGTATATTACAGCATTTATCAAAAGATGTTAAGATAGATATGCACTCCAGAAGGGCCTGTTCTTCAAAACCAAGAACAAGTCCATGATCTAACATACAGAATGAACTGTAGATTTGATGTTTCACACCCAAAAAATGTGCCATGACTTCTGGACATAGCATAATCATCAGTATTATACTCTTAACTCAGTTTTGTGAATATTTTGCCTGAGCAAAACTGTCTCAAAGACTTGAAAAGTACATCAAATCTCAGTAGAAATCGACAAGAAGGTAATGCAGTCACTCAAATCTGATCGTCAACCTTGACCTCCTCACTCTTCCTGATGTGTTAAACAATATTGCCAAAAACATTTAAATAACCAAATGTTTTTAAAATTAGATGCCAGTTCATACAAGTAATGGTGGTTTAACCTCATAAACATCAGAAATTAATCTTAAGGACTTCTGTCTTAATGTGTGCTAGAATGTCTGATAAATAATTTCAGCTTACTTCCAAAGTATGTCTTTAAATAGTATTAGAAAATTAACTAGAGAAGGAGATTAAATGTTCCAGAGGGCAAGGGAAGGCATGTTGTTTATTTGGAGGTGAGGGAGGTATTGTTTGTTTTGTTTTGTTTTCCTTGGAGGGTTGGGGGTGTTAAACCACCGAAAAAAGTAGGTATTACTATGAGTGAAGGCCAAGAGATCTGACTGATCTCATATATTCAAGCTGGAAACAACTGGAATTACCAACATATTCTAGTTTAGTTCCTACTTAACACACTACAGTTTATATCAAATTGTAAGATCACTTTAGACACATTTAAAGGTTGCCTAGTCCATTAACAGTGGTTGAAATAGGACATTAAGAATACTTAATGAGATTTTGGAAGTTTCAATGCATTGTGTGTTGAGCAAAAGATTACGCTATTATAGGGTATACTGTCTAAGCATGTGAGTAATACTGTTAAGAATCCTCGTGCTCATCATATTAAACACTAAACTCTCATAGTCTCAAGCCATAACAAGACTTCAAGTAAAGGTAAATGGAGCATATCTTCATTTAGATTATATGCTTTAATATACCCTGTAATAAGCCAATTATTCAAGGCTGTTCAGAAGAGTGCCCATTTTAGCTATTGATTTTGGACAGGTCTAATACAGAACAAAAATCTAATACAAAGTACTGAGAAAAACATACAAAATGAGTCAATGATCATTTAATTTTATGACCTTATAGAACGTCTATTCTTCTCTTGAAGAAAGCCTTGAAAGAGAAGAAAACGAACAAAGCAAAAAAGAAAGCACCATCTATTAACTGTAGCCACAAGTTACTTATCAGAAAATCATTAAACTACAAATTCTAAGAAGTAAAATTTCTGTATTCATAATATAGTCATTAAAGTGTCTACAGTATGAGGAAATTGCATCACATACCTCTAGACATCAGATATTCACGTACCAAATTGTGTTTGTTTCTTTAGGATACAAGGACTCTCATGTACAATGCTCAGTAAATAAGAGCTATAGCTTCTTACGGTGAAAGATTTATTAAATATCAGAAAACAATATTGTTCAAATAGCCGTCTATAAGGGAAACAAGCCATTAGAACTCAGGATTCATTGATATTAATATATTTATCAATTTATATCTGAAAATAACACCCCAAAAGTGGGTTTTCGGTTGATATGGTTAATAACAGAAAATGCCAACATCTCTTCTTTTGAGATTTAAAAAAAAAAAAATAGGAAAAGGGAAAAGTAACACATAGTGTTCTCAGAGCTGTTTCTGATAGTAGTGCACCTTTCCAACTTTTTGAAAGATGCAAGCAGCTTAGATCTTTTTTCTTCAATGGAATCAGTATTAAAAAGCAGTTATATACTAAAAGCAATAAAACTTGCGTGATTACTGCAAGTCTGATACACTGTAGCACCAGAACAACAATACTGGGAAAAAAAAAAAAAGCAGCATGTATTTCATTCTCAAAAGAAGATTAGACTAACATTGCTGTCATACATCCACAGGGTGATTTTTTGTGCAGTCACTGCTTCCTCCTGTCTCCTTCCAGAAATCTACATTAAAATACTGTATAATCTAAATTAAATACTATCTTGTGATTTTTCTAACTACTGCTTAACTTCACTTGTTGTATTCAGAAATACAAAACTACCTGGTAAAAATATTTCCAAGAAACTTGCTTATTTTTCATGTTTGTACTGTACTTTCCCTTTGCAATAGTGTCCCCATATTTTAGAGTATATTTTTCATGATTGTTCGTAACATCAGATAGGAGCAACAGCTAGAGCCAAGAGCAAGTTTTCTGGGAAAATTGAAAATAAGTAACTAATAACACTGAAATGCCATAGATACCTTAATGAAACACTGTCTAACTACAGGCTTTCAAACTAACAAATAAATTTACTTTCCCTATTAAAAAACAGCTAGAACACCATAAACCCCACAAAAATGCACATGCTATTTATTTGTACTCAGTGGCATAAGGTGTGCAGTAAAATAAAATGTAACAAAGGTTGTAGTTCCCAACCCTGAAATTTGAAACAAATCCTGAAATCCTAATCTGAAATAAAACCCATTTGTTTAGTTAATACACAAGTATTATTACTTTTTTAAAAAAGACAAAAAAGTATCAACTTCTATAAGCCAACGTAACAGGATGCACAATAAACGCATGTAAATCACATGAACTTTTTCCTCAGAACTGGGGAGTACAATTGGAGACTATATCAGAATCTGCAACTCAATTTTCCAAGAACATAAATGTTCTGATATTAGAAAAGTATTTCATAATTTTCACGTTAAAAGTTTTTAATCACTACCATAAAAAGACTGAAGTAAGTTTAGTAATTTAGGTACCTGATTTCTAAAACCACAAAATAATCTTTTCCATTAATTCACAGCCTAAGTACTTAGAAATATTTAAATATACTCAAAGATTTAAAATTCAGTGTACTATTCTACATAAATATGTAACAAAACACTACAATCTGTTAAAAGATTTCCCTAATATGGAAGACAAACATTAAAAAATGACACAAATGGGAAACAATGAGGAAAGTTGGTTCTGAGTTACAAGATGCCACTTGCTAATTTCACCAGCAACACAAACCTGCTGGAAATAACATTGATCTCACTTTTCCAAAAAAAGTACAAAAAAGTCTTCTAGCTGAAAGTATGCCTATGTACCTTCCAATTATAAAACCACATTTCTTCATCATTATTACAGAAGTACAACAGATGTTACCTCCAGAGTTTCTATTTCTTAGTTTTCTCTCATCTTTGACCAAATCTGTAACAAGATATTCAGTAATACAGATCATTTACTGTACTATGACACACTCTTGTGGTACATTAAGGAATGAAGTGATCAGCCAATCGTAAACAGAGAGATTCAAACTAAGGAAGCATCCATTACAAGTAAGCTTTAAGATACAGCATTTCAGAATATTATATTGAAAAGCAAGTGGGAGAGAACTGTAGCATTCATTCTCACTAAAATGCTGTTGTAGCTCATACTATTTGACAGAGACTAAACGATGGTAATGATGGAATTGCAAGTGAATTCTCATCTTTATTGGCTAGAGAACACATAAATAACACAACATACTACAAAACCAAGTGTAAAGACTGCAAATTGTCTTATGTTAAAAAAGGATATGTATTTTTGCATTAAAAATAGATAGTAGAAAATCTAACATACCTACCAAAGCTGGCATATCAGACAGATACTGTGAATGTAGTTTTAGGCTAAATATTAAAAGAATTTCTAATTAACATGCATTTAAAACCCTGTCCAGAAAACTTCTCATTCCTTCAGTAATTCAGACAAACAAAATTCATATCATTAAAACTTCTTGACTTCCTGCTCTTCAAAGCCTGTGTTGTAGTTTTGTGAGACTGAAGATGATGTAAATTCTAGATGATCAAGATGATGATTCTGAACAATCAGTCTAGTATGCAGATTCAGTAATTTTACACGTCTTCTACAAATAAAAATATAATTTATCATACAACAACAATAATAATAGTATTTCTTTACTATCTGGTCACTCATCTTTATATTAGCCTCAATTCTTTAAATGCTGGAGAAAAGTAAGAAAGGAAAAAAAGTCTGCTCTGCACCAGTTTTAGTCCTTTCTGTACTGATTACATTAACATCTCTAAATGCTGTAGAATAGGATTTTAACCCTCTCCTCCCATTATGTTTACATAATACATTACAGTTGACTATCTAGTCACTAGAACTCACTGACTTTTAAGGAATTAGATCTCGTGTGCATATATTTTTTTTATTAGTTCTACTTGTAAACAGTAACAAAGTATTAATTCTAATTGACCCAAATACACAACTAATCGGAAGCATCATTACGAATAACATGATTCTTGCAGCAGAATTATACTTTGATTACATCTTATTCTTTTACTATAACTAATCTATATACTTATTCCTCTCCCTGAATACTGAATGCAAGTATTTCCCTGAGTAAACAGAAGAAGCCAACTTGTCTTAAGAGATTGGACTCTCCTAAGTACCAAGAGCTATACTGACAGTCCAGAACAAATGCTGATAGTAGTATGAATTAAAAAATTTTTGTTATGATTTTTAAGGAAGTTCAGTGTAATATAATTTCTATTTCACCCTAAAGGTAAGCACAAGTTCTAGCAAAATGAATCACAGTATTTTCTTCACAACTCAGAGGCACAATAGCCTCTTGACATAAGAAACCCTCTGTCCTTAATTTCTCTTCCTCTTTTCATACTGACCTATTTTTGCTACTGTTGTCTCAAGAAGGCTTTTATTTAGTCGCAAATATGCTTCATACTTTGAGTTTTGGTCCATACTCCCAGGTTCTCTCAACCACAGTAATCTCAAGATCAGAACTGTTTGCTTCCACTGCATTTGGGTATTCTGTTCTGAAAAAAACTACTTTTGTTCAAGTGGTTCAGATTCTTCATATTTATTATAAAGCATGCACCTGCACAGCATCACTTAACTCACTATTTGTCCCCACTTACTCACTATTTCTCCTGTTCTTTTAAATAATAGGAAGATTCACAGGTGCATTCTGAGAGTCAACTGGTATCACCAAATGGATTCCATCTTCCTGTTTTTCAAGTCTGACCGAGTCCAATCCTTCATTTATCACTCCTGTTTCTCTTCTATAGAGCATTAAAAGAGCAACTTAGTTCATACTACCAGATTACTACTGACAATAAACTTTCTCTTGGCTTTTTGCAGTTAGGATGATCTAACCCGGTTTGTTTTTAGCTATATCTATTCAGGTTTGTTTCTTTTCACAGCAGTATTATATATCTGTTGAACTCCACATGCCAAGATTTCTCCTGCAAAATGCAACTAAGCCTTGAAACCCAGTTTCTCTTCACACATTCCAGTTATATCTACCCTCCATTTTGTCAGCTTTGATAGCAGCTTTCATTCAAACAATCCTGCTGAACATTTAGTTGCTTTTTCCATCTTCCCACTGTTTTGAATAGATGACCCAATGCTTTGAGATCTTACACTGAAATGCCAGCAAGAAAAAAACAACATTCTGCTGCACGTATATCAAGTACATTACAGCCAAATTTTAAGTGCCACAAGGCATTACACTGCACGATCAAGGAACTGCAAAGATAAGCAGTCACCCTAAGTAGGTTCCTTCTATCTTGTTACCCTTGCCAGCTATACACATGCATTTACAATTTTAGGAAAAGGCAGTTCTATATCAAAGGACAAGTCAGATTGCACAGCAGGAAAGATTCAGTCTTTACAACTGTTAAGCTGAGTAATAGATAAGGTTTCTGTTTCATTACTCAGGCGCTGTTAGAGGTGAGTAAGGTTGTGGAAGAACTATCTTGTGAGTTAAAAAGAAAAGCAGAGCCCAACTAACTTGTGAAAATAGGAAGAGTGGAAAAGCAAAGCCATAAACCAGAAATACAAAGTTGTTAAAAGCTACAGAATACATTGTCCAGTGTCTTCATTTACTTTATTACAATGAAACTGAAAGCCACAAACTGATCCAGGAGAAGCATGTATCTGAAAACACAACTACTGTTTCACTATAAATATTTAACTAATGTGCCAGACAGTAATAATAATAACAACAACAATAATGTTAAATCATGCAAACATGTCCTGTCCTACTAGGGCAGTTTTCAGAATGCTGAACTAGACTGTGACTATGTCCTATGTAAAAGAATATCTTGTTAAAATAAACTTCTATTAAAAATTCAACCTCCCCACAAAATCCTACCATTTCAGATCAACTAAGTTCCCTCCATTCTTTACATAACCTTCAGAACCTGATTGCTATTAATGGTGGGGGGAACTCCATCTACAGGACATTTACAAAATACACATCCTTTATAATGATGTTTGTTTCATAAAACACATTGAAAGAGCCCCCTTAAAAACTCTGGTAGGAAACTATCAAGGCAATATATTTACAGACTACAAGGATCTATTTAGAATGAAGAAACTGTATGAGAAATTTATCATGTGGAGATCACATAGAGAACAGCAGCCTACACTGGAAGTCTGTTTCTCAAATATTCACATGAAGTAATCAACTTACTGTTCTTTATATAGGACACCACTTTAATTAAAGAGAAGTTTAAGTCAGATCATATTTACACAGACGAATAGGAAATCTTAGTTGGTGAGGAAAGAAGAGGTCTATGACCACTTTTTGCATGTGAATAAACTAAAATATTGTTCCAGCAGAACCAGATCAAATGCAAACAGAACCAAAGACTCTGCCAAATACACTACTATGTTAATGCATACCATACTAGTGTCTACCCAAGCACTAACAGCTGCCTAATTGAAAGTCACTGCTCCATTAATATATAATCTTTTTTGTTTGTTTTAAAAATGAATTGTCCTCGAAATTAATTTTCTCTGAATCAAGCCATTCACTGAGAAAGTAAATGGTAGATTTTCTGAAGGACAAAAAGCAGTTCTCATGGAAATTTAAATGCTAATAATTTTCATCAACAGTGACTTTGAAGGTTTGCCAAATAAGGTTTGTTAAACATTTCTTTTCTTGCATTTAAATTATTTTTATCAGCTCACAATGAAAAAAGGCTACAGGAAAAGCACTGTTGTAATAATGATTTTATTGCACTCAAATATAGTGTTACCTTTAGTCAGATATAAAAACTTGTAACAATAGATTAGAAATTCATCAAAAGCACTTAGTGTATAAACATGTAACAAAACTAAAAAGGAAGTAAAACACATGAAAATAGGTTTGTAGTAAGTGGAGACAGTTTTATACCTAGTGTGTGATACAAACATGAGCAAGCTAATTCTTGCAAGATCCTTGCTGGTATAGGGACAAATATTTAAGTTGTTAAAGGAGTATTTTCCATTAAATAACCAAAATTATCAGAGGCACTGTGATGACCTCCTTTAACTTGCATTTTAAGTTCCAAACCTGTTTTTCCACTCTATTGGTATTTATGATTTAGGACTTATTATACTGAGCAGGCCTTTCTTTCTCTAGATAAAAATAATACCTACCTCCTTTAAGACTTTACTTATTCACATTGTGAAAACATTCTCCACTAGAAATCAATAAAGGAACACTGTTGTTGCTTCTAAAACATCAAGGTCTCAAAGGCTTTTCCTACCACAGTGTTGTGAGATGGGAGTGGAGTGCTTCTGTTAGCCTGAATATACCGTCATATTTTTATCAAACATGAGTTGACTGCAGACTAATATAGCATTCTGGGTAGAAATCAACAATTAAAAAAAAATCACTTGTTTGAAAGAAAAAGGTAAAGGTGAACTACAGGAACTAATCCTTCAAGGCACTTCACTGAGGAGAAAGAAAAGCACTCAATCTGTTTTGAAGCTGACAGGAAATATAAATAGTCTGTGTGTAGAAGGTAAGAACCAATCACCTAATAACAACACCTACTTCAACTCTGCCATAAAGTAAAAAAATTAAGTTAAAATAAATTAAGGTAAAATTAATACTGTGCTTAGGAAGATAGTTAAAAGTGCTGTAACAAACTCTTCAACATTACTCTTTCACTATCTGATAAAGCATTTCCTAACTCCAAATACAAATCAATGTATGTTTCAGAATAATTTTGATTTAAACAGTAGTTAGGGTGATACTGCAAGGCAGCCAAATCTAAACACATAGCAGGTTTTACTTCTACTTTTACACAGTTACATTGAAAGGTAACTCGTTACTCAGTGCTGTATCATTAGCAGAAGTTACTAGACTACATTGTTAATAGTCTTACAGATTTGTAATAAGATTCTATAAAAAGCACAGTTTGGAGCAACTTCTGTATAAGTCTTCCTCCAGAGGAGGAAAATGTGTGGGCACAGGACCCCACCTAATCCTTCATGTGGCTGACCACAAGTTCTGTTGCTTATGCTGAGTAAGCTGTGGTATGTCAAATTCAGCACTAAATTAATTTATATTGCTAATTTAACCTTCTTGATAGCATTTTCTCCTTTTTCAGGTTTAAAATGTTGGAGACTTTGCTGGCACTATAGCAGTTTAGACCTTGATGGTTTTTCTTACAGAGTACACAGGGGAGGGAAAAAAAAAAAAGAAAAAAAAAAATTAGTGAGAACTATATTGACCTTTTCAAGACAAGTGCCAACAGAGATAGCACTCCCACAGAAGTGCTTTATTTCTGAATAATCAAGTCTGGCAGGTGCTCTGGTGTGATGGGATCAGACACCGCCATCTCCAATAAGATTAGGATGAAAATCTGTCCCAGTTAATAAAAAAAATTAAAAAAAAAAAGAAAGAGATCCTGCAATCTTTCTCAAGTTTACTAGATCAGTTTCCTTTGATATCTAGAAAAGAAAGAAGCATAAATTTCTAATTTTCCATGCTATCTCCCATTAACTGCAGTTACCTGCATATTGCTAAAAATAATGAAGAATTTAGAAGTGGTTTCTTGCATGTTTGATCTGCAATTTCTAATCCTCATTTGGACTTTACCACTTTAAACATAACAGTTACATTAAAAAAAAATGTTGAAGCAAACCAATTTATTAGTAAGATATTTATAAACATAGCACACTAATTATAAAGCATGTATTTTGGAAAACTACTACCTTTCTTATATTTTGCATACATAAAACAAAGTGTCATTTTGTATTTAAATGTTTGAAAATATTTTTTTTTGGCTAGAGATTGCTTTCTTGTACACTCTATACAACCTCCTAAGTCTTGGAATTACCTTTGGCAAACCACTTCAAGCATCCAAAGGATTACTTTATGCAACATGCAGCTCTTTCTCTCTTGAGTTTTCCTGAACACATATCCCACATTAAGCCTAACTACTACAGTCTCACTACATTAATTGTACTTATTCACAGACCTCCACCAACTTACTGATTTATTTTCTTCACACCAGTACTCTTCAAAGTATATCCACAAACTAAGTACATTCCATATAGGTGTTCATTGCTATTCTTCCTTCTATAAGTGACAAGACCAATCATTTTCATATAAAAACTTACCTTATTTCAGCATTGTAAGTCTTAAACACAGTAGCTTGAAGTTACTTCAAGAAATCAGGCATTCATATACATGATTAAGAAGTTAAATGTCCTACTGTGTCTGACCAGTGAACCCTCTAGCCCAGCACTGTTTCTCCAAAAGCTGCTGTAAGAGCTGTTATTTGAAAAGACACTATTCCAGCCTTATCACTACTTATAATTAATTCTCCTCAGTTCCCAAAATAGTAAACTCCTCTTCCTACAAATACATCCTTTCCTATTTCTTTTGGACCTACTACCCCTGAATTTGTCTAATGTTCTTTGAATCTGCTGAACTTCTGAAGTTGTCACCAATGAGTCCCACCAATTCCCTACCTAACTTCATTTTGAAGAAATTAAATACACTTTTCAATAGCAGCTGAGGATCCTTTGCAAGACATTCAGAATTCTAAAAGAGTATGTGCAGCATGTCCTGTTTACATTTATCTAGCTACATTTAATGAGTTTTCCTGTTATCTTCATTTGGGCAGGTCTTCCCCATTTTTAATGCTATCCTTTTCCTTGTGATACTGTCTTTAACTTCCCTATCAAGTCACACATGTTTTTTACCCCATAGTTTAGTTGGGCTTTCTCTGAATTACAATACAAATTTTACTCAAATCTTCAAGACAGCATTTTCAGAATAGCCTCTGGATTGGTAGTAGGCATAGGTATCTTGCTTGCTTGGTCATCTGCAGCTTTCATTTAGTTCCCTGTCCTGAGGTTGAATACTTCTCTAATAGATTTACTTGGATTGTTCTCTCCTGGTACAATAAGCTGGTGATCATTCTCTCCTACTCTAACCTCCTAGGTCCTGTGGACGACTCAATCCCATTGACAGAACAGTTCCTTTTCACGCTGGTTACAGGAATATTGTAAACAGTCACTTCTTTCAGCTAAAGTTTTGATCTTCTCATAACATCCTGATGAGGAATCAATTCAACTCACATACAAGTAGTTAAGTCTCCTGCTTTATTGCCACAAAATTTGCACCTTCTCTAATCTCACTTAACATTTTGTCATCACAAACATCATCTGATCTGAGAGCTATTAATACAGCACAATGTTGTGAGTGGAAATTCCTTCCAATAATATAATATTTTGCACAGCAAGCTTCCTCCCCCACCCCCCCCAAGATTTTCATGATGCTACACTTCATGCTTTCATGCAAAGTGCCACTCCCCTGCCTGTACGTTTCATCATTCCAGCAAAGATGACAACATATTAACATCCTACACCAGTGATTATTCTCCTTTCATCAGGCTTACAACACATTTATTATCAAGTGGTTGTCATTCAATAATGAGCATTTTTGTTTGTTCATCTCATCTTTTAGGCTTAAGATAATATAGAAGCACATATAAGGTGTTTGTTTCAACTCTGCTACTCAGTATTTCACATACCAGTTAACTTTAATTCATATACTCAGTTTAATGTTTTCAAACAATTATAGTAAGAGATTCCTTTGATACCATTGTTGCCAAAAAAGGCTTTTCACATATTTTCTACATTGTTGTGCAATAATGAGTATAATCCTGGTAAATCTTAATATTTATTATTTCTTTCCCTTTCAGGTGTCTAACTACCCTTCATAACAATCCTTGTTTTTGCCTTTAAAAAGAAAAGTTATCAGAAAACCAAAAGATGATTCATGCAAATGATTCACATTCATCACCTTATTTTCAGAACTTCTCAATTACTTTTTTTTCCCCTCCCAGACAGGTAAGAGCTATACCTTACTTCCACACTAATGTCTTTAAGGCAGTGATTTCACTCCTTACATTTATTCTTTTAGCTGCTGACACAAAGCTAATGATCTGAGGGTTCCAGAGTCTTTTGTTTGTTTGTTTCTCGGGGCATCTCACAAAAAACTCTTGTGTTTTCTTGCAAATATTTTAAATGTATGTACACTTTTCAGTCACATTCACATCTTTTCTCAAATATTCAAACTGAAAATGTTCCATCCACTGACCTGTAATTCTGAACAAATATTCTCCTGCCACATTCCCTGTGCATCAGAAAATCTATGCGGGTTTAAGACAAAGGAGTTGGTTTTCCAATTATGCCCTTGCCTAATTCTTTCATATACATAAATTTATTTAAGATCTGATTTATTCTGAGACAAAAATAATTTCTGAGTCAATAAATAAATTAAACTTTGTCTTGAGTAAGTTGCTACAAGAATACCATCAGCAACTGATGCCTTGATACTTCTCATTGTTCCAGCTCAAACTTTTAGAAAACATTGCTTTCACAAAATGGTTCCATTTCTGGTAAGTGACAAAACCAGCTTTATAAAAAGTAAAAGAAAGAAAAGAAAATAAGAAAATTATTATTAAAAACACAGCATAGTGAGAGTATTTCCTCCGATAAGTTACAAAGACTCTTGTCAGCAAGACAAAGAAGTGATTTTTTTTCCCTCTGCTGTCTTTCTCTCTCCCAACTTCAAGAAAAATATATAATGCAATGAGTACAGCAGAAAATCATCAAGATGATTAGAAGCCTGAAACATAAGATGCAGACAGAAAGGCTGAGAGAGCTGTCAGTCTTAAGAAGGATAAAGGGCAAGGGAACTCTTACTGCTGTCTCAAACTACCTAACAGAAGGATACAAATAAGAGGAAAAGAGATTCTTCTCAGAGGTACACAATAAGCAAGAGCTAACAGACACAAATAGCAACAAGAGATATTTCAAAAAGATGTTATGAAAAAAAGAAAAATCACCACAAACATGGGAGCAGGTTGTCCATCCCTGCATCTCCATCTTTAGGGATATCTCAAACTCAGCTAGAAAAAGCCCCAAGCAACATGAACTAGATTGGTCATTTTACAAAGGAGATTGGACCAGATGACCTTCAGAGATTCTTTCCAAACTAAATAATTCCATGATTCAAGGACATGTCTCTGGACATGCTCAAGAAAAGTGATTTTTTTTTTCCTCCATGTACAGTCTTTGCTCACTATTTTTCCTATGCTCTGAACCTAGACCCTCTTTTACTTTCTTATTCTTACAGTAATGTTTCTTTCATACCTCCATAACATCTTCAGTTATTTCAGTTGCTTCAATACCCATTCAGAATCAACATCATTTATAACTTCTATACAAACATCTGCTAAAGCTTCAGCTCTATTCTATACTGTTCTGTATTCCTTTTTCTAGTAGAAATTCCTCAATGCATTATTAACATAGACATAAGACCTCCTCTTCTGGATCAACACTGAAATACTTTTGGCACATCAGCTGGCAAAATACACCAACTGAACATTTGAGTACTTCAATCTGATTTTGCTTAATCAGAATAAAATTCATTTAAAGCATCATTGAACATTTTGGTCCCTGCTTCCACAACTAGATACCTCTTCTAACACAATGACTTCAATGAAGAGTGCATAAGCAGACCCTCAATGGAGTGGAAACCAGCTCATTCTTTGCATGCTGTCATTTGGCTACAGAATTATTTTCAACTTCTTGTCTTTCTGGTATTAGAGACAAAGCTTTAGAAATAGTCAAGGACTGTTCTCAAATTCAGTCTAGTGAATATCTTGCTGATTCTACTTTAGAAAGCATGGTGTTAAATCTCTTCATGACTGAGAAATGAAGAAAACTGTCCATCCTCAGTTTCATTGGCAAGTTTTGTCATAATCAGTAGGTTCTGCATAAGCTACAAAAAAGCATCCCCTTTCTTCATGATCATGAGAACAAAAGCCGTTACTTTGCTGTCCTATATGTACTATAATTCTTAATAAGAGACACTGAGATGTCTGGTGCTCTCTACTTATGTGTTTAAGCGTGAATGCAAATTTAATTTTTTAAATCACTTGAACAAAGATGAAATTTAGTTCCATGTTGCCCTTTAGACACCTACTTACTGTTCTAAATTAAATCTTTAGTGTCTCCACTTCCTTTGAAAAGTTAACACAATGGCACACTTACATAACTCATGTGAGATGAGAGATATTTCAAAACTTAAAAAAGAGATTAAACAGTAAACTCCACCTGTAAAAGAAAAAATAGATTTCTCCCTGCAGGCTATAGCCTTTTAATTGCCCTCCCCCCTAACCCCATCATTTGGTATAAGAGTACACTTCACTCCTTTTTCAGCTGTAGATCTCTTCTGTTAGGTTTTGTCAGGACAATGTATTCAGCCCATTCAGTTAAACTTTGAGGGAACGTTAATCATGTTAACTCTAATGTTCTTGTTGTCTGTGGAGATTCACAATCCTCTTCTGAGCCATTAACATGTTTGGCCTGAACATCATCTTGTCTCCCAAATTTTACTGTTTAATTACACATAGGAAACAGTATTTACTCCAGCAGCTTTTAAACCTTCCAACCTATTAATTCAGGGAACATTTCTGGGAATTCTTCTAACATTATAAAGGCACCATAATTAATTTTTAGACTTATTCTGATAGATTCAAGAAAAAATGCCTATGGTCAGTGAGGTTTTCTTGACTTTTTATCTTTGCACAACTTTCTTAATATTATTAAGTATCAACAGTAATAAACTGTAATATTCAACTCCATAGTAATACTGCTAGAGCATAAAAAGCCTGCTTTGACAAAAACAAAATAAAGTTCTTGGTATAGTAAAAAAAAGAATACTAGATGATACACCAAAGCATACACAAAAAAAAAAAAAGAAAAAAGAAAAACAAAAACAAAAACACCCAAGCAAACAAAAACCCCCCCTTGAGAATGTTATGCACTATATTAAAATAAAAATATCAAAGTAAAATTTGTAAAACAAACTAAAAAAATAATGACTTCTCAATTTCAAAAGGAATTAATCACTGCACCCCTCTGGCTGCCCCAAAGTACTAAGTCTGCAATACTTATCAAGGGGGGAGGAAAAAAAAAAAGGTGTCAAGAAACAACAGTGTAAATATATGCATTTTATATATGGGCAGAATAATCTAAACTACTAGTGAGACAACTTACTTCCAGAAAGGGATAAAAAATTTAAAGCTAGGAATGCTTTCAAATACTTTGCTTTTCTACAAGGTTTTAAAAGCTGAAGAAGCTAAGCAAAATATCAAAAGAGATCTAAGTTGCTACAGGTTTATCAGAAAGTAAAAAATTTCATTAAAACTCTCCTCCCTCATGGAGCCAAAACACATCAATTATCATGTGCATTCTGAGGGTAAACACATCACCTTCTGGAATCAAGATTAGATCACAGTATTTTATTAAGGTGTTCTGACAAAATCTTATAAATATTTTTTCAAACGTGACTGAATAAAAGTCTGTATTATCCAGAGCGTTTCTCAGATTTTTTTGGTAAGGTTTTCCTTGTAAGTGACACAATTTTTGTCACCCTTTAAGTAAAATATTCCAGTATTACTGCTTTAAGTAGTATAGGATTTTCAAACTTTTTTCTTCACACATTCCACTAAAAAAACAGAACATGAATATTAGATTCTAAAATTTTTCATATATATATTTAAGCCCCAAGAATTTTAAAGATATCTCTAAAAGCTGAAAATTAAAGCAATCAATTACTTACCCCTATTTTGACAACAAAATGTAAGTTCCAATTTGCAAAGCATGTCAGCATTCTCATACTTGTCCTCTTCTGCCTTAACCCAAAAACAGGATTCTGTCATTTCCTGAGGCCTGATCTATAAGCAAGAGACAAAACAAAATTTTATTGATTAAATTGTTCTGACACTATCCAGAGACTGTGCTCTGTAGAGTCTAAAGCAAATTAAATACTTAAGATCTCTATAAGGCACATCAACTTTTGGTATATAACTCATTTTATAATTGTTAATATATTTATGACTGTAAATAATAATGCTTACAGTAAGTGCTTTTGGACAAACTGATTCTAAGAATACAACACAGCACACTGTTATCCAAGGTTTAAATGTAGCAAATTGTCTTTGGTCTAGAGTTAAAACTTGGTAAACTTTAAATAATCTCTGAACACAGCCGGTTTAACTAGATATTAAGTACTTTTTTAGACTGTAGCTTTGATTGCTTCATAAAGCTCTTAAAAAATTTTTATTAACTTATTTTGGTCTAAATAATTAGAGCTTCCAAAACTGAATAGATTAATAGTCCAGGCATACTTGATCCCATCACAGTGGAGAAGAAAAAAAAGAAACAGACTCTGCATTTTTTCAACCATTAAATTTACATAAGTACATTTACATTAAGAACAAATGGAAACACCTGCAATGCTTCTTCCCACAGTCCAGGCTAGACAGATGCAAGACACTTGCTTGGAAACTGTATAGCTATCAGTACAGTGCAGTGACTGATCTAATGTAAAGAGTTTCCTAAACAAGGCATTGTAGAACCCAGGAATCATGACGGTATCAAGGTCATATTATTCTAGACCAGAAATAACTTTTCCTGGCAATTCAGAAAGTCAACAGATACTTGCCCAAATAATTCATGATTCAGTGAAACAGTTTTCAGAAAACAATGAAACGTAAAGGCAGAAAGTAACCCATATCTTACATAATTTTAATTAATGTATCAATTCCTCTATCTAGTCTTACTCTTGACAATCTATTTACCCTAAACTGTAGGTAAGATTTTACATCGAGTATTTGACATTCATCAGTACTACCTTAGACCAGTTGAGTCTCTTCATGGTAACCTCAGGTCTGAATTCTTTTTTAGGCTTCATTCCAAATGGCAAAGTACATGAAGGTGGAGACCACTGTGCTCCAGGCAGGCCTGGTAGAGGTGGTGGTGGAGGAGCACCACCAAAACCCCTAGGAATTCCCAAGCCATTCAGAAGTGACAGAGGAGGGGGAGGAGGCGGTGGTGGTGGAATTGCTCCATTAGAAGGCAGCGGTGGAGGAGGAGGAGGCAGAAGTCGATGTGGTCCTGCAGCTTCCAGTGGAACAACAGATGCATCTCCACGTGTTGACGGTACAAAACCAGGTGGCAAAGAGCCGTACTGATGAGAAAAATACTTTTATTCAGTTTCACCCTTTTTTAATCAAAAAAATGCCATAACAATCATAGTTTATAGATTGAATTCAGCAAGCCAATCGAAAGTCAGTGCCATTTTTCTTGTATAGGACAATCAAATATGAATTATAATGAGACCAACATTCATACCAGGAGGTTCACGCCAAAAAGATAAACTGAAATGATATATCCTACTTGTCATATTACACTGATCATGATCTAAGAAGGGTCTGATAGGTGTCTTGATGAAATTTTTTCTAGACTACTACAGTTTAGCTCAAATTAAAAAAGTAACATCCTAGTCTCTCTTGTTCTTACTTATCCTTCACATTACAGGGTAATATTCCAAGGACATAACAGTAGAATCTGAAGAGATTAGTAGTTCTGTTGAAAAACAGGTATTTTCCAATATAGGAGCATTCTCATTGTACAGAATTGAAAGAACAAAGCAATGATGAAAAAAATTCCTTCCAAAAAATACCACTGCCTTACACACCAACTTCTTATTCTATACAATAAGGACATCTATACTGTATCAATAGGTTTATTAGCACTTCCGTAAGTCTAAAAAAAATATATTTATTTCTACTATTTAAAGAACTTCTATCATAGGCTTTCAAACATTAATAGGCACCTGACAAAAAAAAAAAAAAAAAAAAAAAGAATAAAGAATAAATATTTATCTACTGGTGATAGTATTGATGAACTTTTTAACTGATAATTATGAGCTGAAACAAGTCATTTTTTAAAAATGGAGGGAAATACAATAAGCAAAAGATTTAATAGTTGTAAAAAGAAATAGTTGAACAGCAATAAATACATGTACTACAGTATTATTATTTTTAATTTCTGAACATACACATTGTTTACATTGACAAGTAGCTGCTGAACAATTAGGTTCTAATAATGAAAGAAATACATGAACAAATACCGAATACAACAAAAGAGTAAAGGAACAAGACTATGAGAAGAATACTCAGAAGAGGTGGAAGTAGCCACACTTTTCAGCAACTGAAAAGACTCCTCTTAAGAGATTTAAGATTACTAAATTGCAGTAATCAATTACTTGATATTTACAAAACATTCCAAGTATCCCATTAACAGCAGGATAATTCATGGTATGATCATTAGTGAGCATAATCAGGTGTTATGCTTACTGTCTGCATGTAAAACAAGATAATAATGAATACAGTGAACAAGACAAGAAGTAAAATAGGCGAGAAAACCTATTTCACTCACAAGAAGTATGCAAGTATGTTTTCAAGATCCACACTTCTTCAATGAATGATATACAGCTCTCACTGAAGTAATATTTTTAGAATGCAACAATTTCTGTACTTGCTTTTTTTAAAGCCTGTTTGACATTAACACTTAATTCTGACCAGAAACCTGAATTAGAATGACATTTTTAAACAGACCAAAGACGAGCTAAACTAATTTTCCTCACTAAGAAAATTAAACAAGCTTAAGAGTATAAAAACCCCACTATGATCAAAACATGTATTTTATCACCTTCCTAATACGCATGTCTCCCAAATGCTGTCTCTCTTTATCCATTTTTAGACTGTGCTTGTTATTCCAAGAAATAAGACACAGGAAAAATCCCTTGGTCACACAGTCTCCTTACGCAGATTTTAGAGCTGAAGCAGTTACAAGCTAACTCAAGTATTACACTCAAAAATCAGCACTATCCCTCTCCACATTCTAAAATATCTATTTATGCCTGAAAATTGAAAAATTATCTGGAAATGTTCTTATCCAGCCACAGGTTATTTCTTTCACTGCTGGATATCCATGGTAAGGATTCAGCAAAGCAAACTGCATAATGAATAATTTCCTGTGGAGGGATAAAGATCACAGTGATGAATGCTAATCTAAAAGCATAAGACTTATTACCCAATGTGGTTAATTACTTTGGAAATATGACACTGAAAGGAAACCCAAATGAAATAGAAGAAACTAGTTTAATTAACAGAGCTCAGGCACAAAAAGGATCATCTGGGAACTCAAACTGCTAATTAATGTCACACTACAATTCTTCGTATAAAATAGAAATAAAGGAAACTAACAGTCCATAATAATCGATAACAAGGATTCTTTGGAAAAAATCCTCAACTGTGCTGTCAGAATCTACTAAAGATACAAAATTAAGTCCCTTTCAAAAAAAATACTTCATACATTTATTTAAATTGTCTTTACCTGTGATTTAAAAGCTTGTAATTCTGCTTCAAGTTCATTGATTCTTTCTTCTTTTTTTTGCAATAGGGCCTGAGTCTCCTGATGAACTACAAAATCTTTTTCAAACTAAAAAAAAGAAAAAAAAAAGGAAGAAAATTGTTGATAGTTTCTGTAGATTTCAACATTTGTGTTTGTTAAAACTCACATGTTAACAATACTAAGGACACATACAATATATCTGCTATTCTAAATTCCATGTATCTACTGTGTGGAAGTACCACCTCTATTTACCACTACAAGTCTTCACCATTTGAAATAGTATAAATTACTCAATGTATTTTAAACTAGAATTAGAGTAGCTTAAAGAACTGATGTACAGTAATACGGAGTCCATAGATACAAATCAGTCAGTTATTCTCCCACTGCTTATCTTGAAGAAACTGGTAAATATTTAAATATTCAGTTATTTGTGGGAGATTTGTACATGAAACCTTAAAATAAATAGTAGAAAAACTCTCAATTCAGGTTAACTATATTGCACCGCTTTCCTCTGTTTCCTAGTCCACAAGAAAAATCCAAATTCCCACTTAAACATAGTAAGTTGAAAACTATTTTATGTTCAGTTACACCATTCATGAAGTTATTAATTAAAGCCCTATGTCCATCTTATGATAATATAACTTAAAAATGACTTACTTTTCTGGAAAGTTCAGAAGCCCTCTCTTCACATTCTTCTAATCTTGCTTTATCTACACAAATATCTTGAAAAAATAAACAAACACACTTGCACATATACAGGGAACACAAGATTCTTAACCACATGTACAACTTTAACTTTGTTTTAGGAACACATAAAGAAGTATGATACTATAACCATTCCCAAACACAGTACTTACCTACTAAGTGACTGAAATTTATATCTAATCTTTTACGATATGTGAAATCTGGGTCTGTTCCACTTCGATGCAACACTATCTGGGACACACATTCTTCAATTAATTTGAAATACTGTGGACTAAAGACAGAGATGAGATCTTTATAGCATATTTATTTATCAACATATACTTAAAATCTTGTCTATGAACAAAGTAAGGTCAAAAGATTTGGACTGACTTATTTCCATAAAAGGATAGGTGCAAACCCCAAAAGTCTCAACAGACAAATACATCTGGCAGTTTATTACACAAGAACAGTTTATACAAAGCCTGAAAAAACAGCGGATGTAAAGATAATTCTTATAAACTCTGCATCTCTCCACACTATGGAAATACAAGGACAGAGTACCTCCTGCTTCCTCCCAGTAAAGAGGGGGCTCTTTATTCAGCTTGATCCCTTCTGGTTTTGTGACACTTGTGTACCTATAGATGCATTGCAGCCCTGCTTCCGTAAGAGGTATGAAAAACACTTTGTTCTAAAATGCCAGGGGGTATGACAGCTGGACCACTTGCCCAGAACATGCAAGCTGTGAATTCAAACCCTTTCAGGTAGAAGAGGTGTAGCACAGGTGCACCCACGTCAGGCAAGCACTCTTAACCTTTAAGGGTGCATCTGTGCTAGACCCTGCCTGAAATGCAAGGTTATGCAGAATGCTATGCAGAAAACAGACAGCTTTCCTTCCCTGTTCAGTTTGTATCTGGTTCCTCCAGCATTTCCTCAAAAACAACACAAGCAGATTTTAGAAAGTGTTTGGCAACTTCAAACTTATTAACTATTTCCCTGCAATTTATCTGATGCATTTTCCAAGAGACACTAACATGTTCACAATGACCTATAACGTATATTGAAACTACTCAATTCCCAACCAAAAGTTACTCTAAATTAAGCATATGTTTAAATTTCTGTATAAAGTGCATACTTGGATTTGTCCTTCAACCCAAATACACCACAAAATTACAATGCTACTACCATGATATATAACTCCTCGAGAAATCTGTCCTGATCACTTACACTTGCAGTCAGTAAGGTTAAGATCTCAACAAAAACAGTTTTCCATACATATATATAAAAACATATCCTAAGCAGAAGGGAAAAAACATATATATGACATTCTTATACAAAGCTGATACTTTTGAACATGAGTTCACAAATTGCAATCCAAACAGAAAAAGACAAAACTGTATTTATCATTAAATTTATGGAAGAAATATTCTATTAATGACTAAATTACAACAAAATCCATAATTAACATTTAACATACTATTAAACATACCGTATAAAATAATCATTTCTTATCATCAAAAGATGCTGGAGAATAGAAAGAAAATATCCTTCAGCACTAGTGTCCTTAACTGTGTTCCACACCATGTTGTAAACATCATTTACTTCAGTAAAAGTGTTAAGGAGAGTAATAGCAAGGAAAAAAATATTTCTCTCAAATATTGACTGATATCTTCTTTAAACAGAAATTATTCCAGAAAAATGTCCATACATTTTATTTTGTTCATGTTTCTCTTAGTGATATCAAAAGGATATTCTAGTTCAGATCTAATATCTTCTAAACGATGAGAGAATTCCATCATGTCTTCTTCCTTATGTTCATTGAACACTTTCAGCTGAATATCTAGTGCTTCATTCTTTATACATTTCAATTGCTGCAAAGAGGAAACAGTAGAAAGGCTTGGAAAATTAGTGTTTCCATATGTAAATAAACCTTATCTTTTTAATAACTTCCATAAGTCTATGTTCTTTTAAAGTTTAAAACTACAAGAACACATGAGTTAAGTTAAATATTCAAAAGGTAAACACAGCTTCAGCCTGGCTTAACAAGCATCTGCACAACAGTCTGTCACATGTTCTAAATCAAAGTCCTAAAATGCGGAGGAATCAGCATAAAGTTCAGAGGTGATACTTCACCTTTTCATTCTTATTTTAAAACTAATTCTCCTATCTAACTGCTCATACCCATACTTAATAAAATGCCCTTGAGAATAATTTATTAGAATTTGTTCTCCCATTCCCCCTCTCAAGCTCAAATAGTCCAATAATTTAAATAGTAATGCAGAGAGAGACTACAAGACGCTTACTGGCAGTATCTCTTTCAATCCACTGCGCATAAATTCATTTCTGATGTGAAGCCTAAAATCCAAGTCATCAGGAGACGTAACGAGAGCATTGATGAGCTGCATGCAAGCTACCTGTAACAGAGAAAATATTAAACTATTTTATTTCTTAGGTTTCAATATACATCATAGTCAAAAAGACATAACAAACTACTAATTAGACATTACACCATGTCTGATTATCAATCTACTGTAACCTTATAATTAAGATAATTAAATTTCTTATCAGCTACATGAATACCAAACACTAGCTCACAAATTTCCATAAAAATGAAGTATTTTCTCACTCCATTGAATTATGCCATTAAATAAATAGCAAGTTGCTTTAGTAAATGAACTTCACCAGGTAGTAAATACCTTGATAGGCATAACTCTCAACACATAAAAAACAATGTAAATACACATTTATCTATAAATATATATAAAAACTGACATATTAGAAATGGTGATGACTAAAGTCTGTGTGAACAGTAGAAAACATATTTGAAGACAGAATGCTTATTAAACTAAACTGAGCCTGAAGAACAGAACACGCTTTTCCCCCTTCTTTTCAAAAATCTTCCCTCTTTAAACATACTGAGTGTCAGAATACTTCATGGGAACCAGTAATTCAGCTCAAAAGCAAGCATCAAGTCAACTAGTGAGTAGTCTCTCTTCTGAAGCATCAAGAGATTCATCTTGAAAACCCATAGCAAGGAGCAGCAGGAATGCACTGTCCAGATTCACAAGCCTTTAGAACAATCACAGCTTATTATTAATCATAAATAAGGATGACAGCAGCCATTATTTCCTTTTTTCACCCAGTTTATTGTTTTCACATCTTGCTTCAATGCACAGGAAATATGTTATTCATGTATTTCCAGCATTTTAAGGTGTTTCTAAAAGCACAAGTCAATTAGGGTTGTCTTTTGGCCTAATATACTATGTAAACAAATAAAGCAGTCTGGCTCACTTTGTTGTAAAGCCTTTTATAATCCGGAAAACGATGATGTATTATGCTGTGGTCAGGCAAAAGGTAATATTGGGAAGATACAGTATTGGCCATCTTCAAAGTACAAATAATTCATAGCACTGAATTTACATATAGTCACCAGAACTAGATGGACTAGCAGCTTTGATATAGACTGTAAGAAACAGCAGCACTCATTAGGTTTCCAAGAGAAACTTGCTAAGATTAAATGGTAATACAACCATGATCCTACATTTATCCTACTGAAAGGATTGCAAGTATGTGTGGTGGGTTTGTGTGTGGTGGAATTTTGGTAGCAGAGCAGGGGGCTACAGAAATGGCTCCTCTGAGAAGCTTCTTGAAGCTCCCCCTGCTCCCAGTCAGACCCGCCTCTGGCCAAGGCTGAGCCAATTAGTGATGGTGGCTATGCCTCTCTGATAAAATATTTAAGAAGGAGAACCTGAGAGGAAGAAGAGAAGTTGTGAGGGAAATACCTATGCAAACATTGAGGTCAATCCCGTAAATGATGGTATTTGGAGTCACTTGGAGAGAGAACTACAAGGGCCCCACAGCTCTGCGTCAGGAGTTGGGACCATCTCTGCAACTTCCAGAGATGCTCAAGAGGACAAGGATGCTCAAGGAAGACACATGGCATGATGTGGTTGGAACCACTATACAAACCCATCCAACACCTCTCCTGGAGAAAAGCTGCCACAACAGAATCTATTCTTATATTGTTTCATCATACAACATCCTGTTTTAAAGTTATTGATGATGCAAGGTAATAGGAGGACAGAACAAGCTTTGTTTCTTCCTCTTACTTGACTGAAGAGCTGAAATTAAGGTCTAGTACCTCAGAACTTCTACGAAACTCAGTACATGCACATACCTAAATTTGTATAATAATAAAGAAAACTTGCTTTTATTTTATTGACATCAATAGGACAAAGCACACTAAATTATTTAAATCAACTGCATAAAAATGTTGATAGACTTCTGTAACTTACTCCAGTCTTAGACAATAATTATTTGTTATCACATCTAAAGAAAATAAAACACAGCTGGGGATAAAATAAAAATTAAAGCTTCAGCTGATTGAACATGAAGCTTTTTTAAAACAGATCAAAAGAAAAAAAAATAGTTGGGGGAACAACTTGCAAAAAGCATCTATGATTAATACATCTTTTTCCTTGAAGATAACAAAAGGAGGAAAACAACATCGGTAAAAGATCACAGTGAAAGGAGTACCCAAAGAAAACAAAGGCCACAGCAACATTTCATCAAATGTTCTACTGGTGTGTGAAAGGAGGTCCCAATGTAGAAGAGAGACACAGGCAGGTTCAAAAGTTGTCAGAAGAACTTAAAGAACAATGCCAACATTCATAGTTTTGAAGAAAATTGAGGAAAAAGCAGTAGTACATGCTATTTCATTAAAGTTCTTACTGAAAAGCACATTGACACCCAAGAAAAGGAAGACGGAAGAAATTAGATCGGTATTTATAAGGACATTTTCAGGAAGATCTGGACAACTACAAACTGGTAAGACTGACTTTTCTACTAAAAGAGAACAAAATTAATGAGTTACATGAAAAAAAATGCAGCACAAATAAATAGACGGTATGAATAAATGCAACATGGCTTTGTAAAGCAAAGTCCTGTTCCATAAAGCCATAAAACTTGTTTGAAGGGCTGAAGGAGCTGGCAAGAAAGCTCTGACTGGCCTAAGTCAGGACTTCAAAAAATAAAAAAGTTTGTAAAATATCAAAACCATTCAGAAAAATTTAGAAAACAGTATGTTAAGTAGCCAAATAGCAAAATATTACAAAATAGCATTAAATTTGATGTTTAAAAGTTTCTTACTTAAAAAAAGCTTTTAGGGTTCAAAAATTATTTGACTGTTTTAAGTTCTGGTGAAGTAATGTTTGCTTGCTACTTCTTTTTTTTCTCCTTGCTTTAAGTCCATCTTTTTATTTTATGCTAGCAAAGTGTGTGACATTAAAAAAAAAAATCAATAAAAATATTAATTAAATAAAAAATAAATCACTTAAAATGCTAGAAACTGCAAGGCAATGAAAGCCTGTTCCTGTCCTTTCTCCATATTTTTTCACAGAATCAAAGAATCACCCCATCACAGAATTGTCTAGGTTGGAAAAGACATTGAAGATCATCCAGTTCAACCATAAACCTACTAACTAAGACAGTTCCCAACTACACCAGATCCCTCAGCGCTATGTCGCCCCCACTCTTAAACACCTCCAGGGATAGGGACTCCAACACTGCCCTGGGCAGCCCATTCCAACACTTAACAACTCGGTCTGTAAAGAAATACTTCTTGATATCCAGTCTAAACCTTCCCTGGCGCAACTTGAGGCCATTCCCTCTTGTCCTATCACTTGCCACTTGATTAAAGAAACTCATCCTCAACTCTCTGCAACCTCCTTTCAGGGAGCTGTAGAGGGCGATGAGGTCTCCCCTCAGCCTCCTCTTCTCCAGACTAAACACCCCCAGTTCCCTCAGCCGCTCCTCGTACGACCTGTGCTCCAGACCCTGCACCAGCTCCGTTGCCCTTCTCTGGACACGCTCGAGTCATTCAATGTCCTTTTTGTAGTGAGGGGCCCAAAACTGAACACAGGAATCGAAGGGCGGCCTCACCAGTGCCGAGGACAGGGGTAAGATCCCTTCCCTGTCCCTGCTGGCCAAGCTGTTTCAGTGAGAGCAATTAGACTTTCACCTAAAAAGTTAACAATAAAAATCCTACACATATTCAAGAGAATATACGTATGGTATGTTTTCTTTCAGAAAGGTATTTGCACTCAGGACTAACAGTCAGTGTTAAAAGAACTCAGTTAAATAGGAGTACAGGTAACAGGACCACAACCTTGACCATTCTGTCTTAAATAAAATACATTCCCTTGAGAAAAATCTTTCAGATTTGGGGTTTCTTTAAAGTTATAAATAAGAAAAAAATACTCAAGTTATTCTCTGAACAACCCACTTGGAAATCTGCTGAACTGATAACAATTTGGGGCTTTAACTGCCATGGTGGATTCTTCATCTTTGTAGTGCTTGTCAGAATAATTCTTATTGACACTTTTCCCTGAAATCTGTTATTTCCCTAATTTTATGCATTTTGATTCTGTATGTATGCCTACAGTATTTTAGAAACCTAGAAGACAATACGATTTACATAACGCATAATTCGTTTACTTCAAACAAATCCAAATAAAACCTTTGTATTACTCCTGAAGCCTGTTTCTGTGCATGTAGTTTCTAAGAGTTAATCTAATATTTGTTTGTTACTACTGAAGCATTACTCTATACTAGGCAACACAGTGGTGCTAACCTCAAAAAAGGAAACTACGAATACCAAAAGGTAAATAAAAAGACGACCCTTAGACTTACTTACAGCCAAACCCCACACAGCAAAAATTTTAAAACCATCTAAGGTGCCTAGTCAACTTTTCACAAGCGGACTGAATAAAACCTTCCAATAACTATTTTAACAGCACCCAATAGAGAAATTAAGGCTCTCCTGATGCACAAAGTATTTTGGGGCACTGAAAAAGCTCCTCATATTCAGTATTTAGCTGTCATGTCCTTTACGATCTTGTTCAGAACATATGGCCTTGGAACCCAGTTATTTTTGCTAGTAACAGGCTACAGGCTTTATATTAAGCTAACAGCATATGGTTCCAGACTTAGGCTTTATAGAGACCTGGCTTGCCTACCTGGAGCTCTGTTTTGGTTTATTTAGCTACAACAGGATTTGTCTAGTAACAGAATTACCCCACTAGTTTTAGGTTTTGCTTAGCCTTGTATAAGTTTGTGACACAAAGTTTACCATTACATACATTTCTATAACCAGCAGATAGAAATATAAACCTAAATAAAATGCAGCATAGAACAAGTAGAGGCATGGGATGCAAGCAGACACAACTGTTAGCACTACTGAGAGCAATTCAGTTAGACCATTAAGACTACATTTAGACTAAGAATAAATTACTGGCTTCCAACATAAGGTGTATTCTATAGGCCCACAAACTGCACAAGCTGCAGTGTCACAATGTGGTGGAGACTCTGATCAGCCACATCTGTAATTTGTATGCAACAAACACTAGAAAACGCTGGCAACCAAAACAGTTAAAATTTAGAACAACAATACCTTACAGAATATATTCTCTTATTATCTAAGTACGGGCTGTATTCTTCATTCTTAAACTTTTTTGTATTTGTTTTGGTATGGGTCCACTTTACCAAACCATTCACTTTATCAGTATTTGTATTCTTCTTCAGCAACTGTGACGAAAATTTTTACTTCCCCTAATTTTGAGTTTATTTAATTGAAACCTGTTATACCATCACCAACTTCTCTCTGGAGTATTGAGTATTTCACTCAATTGCATTTTCTTGATTCAGTTAGCTCTACCATTCAAAAACCAGTAATTCAGTACATTGACAGATGCCAACAACACCTTTACTCCTGTTAACATCAGTGAGGCACTTCAATGACTGTAGACTTCATTGGACAACACTATCATACAGTCAGTAATAAAGTACAGTATGCAAAGGTTACATTTATGTTTCATATAAAGTCAATGTTACTTGATTACATCAGAATTGGAACCTTTGTCCTTGTTATCAGCAGTTTAAAACAGTATATTTTAATGCAAAACTTTATGTGAATGGGATTGCTAAGCAAGGAATAAGCATTTACCACACTTGATTTAAACTATCAATGAAGAGGCAGAGACTGTACAAAGTATGCTACTGTGAAAATCCTAATCAAGAGAAAACTACATTTTTTTGTTTGAGATAGCAATGCAATTTAGATGAAAGAATGTCTACAGGTGTAACTGCTGTTAAAAATAAAGGTATTTACTTTTAATTTGCCAAATCAGGAAGATCATGTGCACATGTGCTATTCAAATAGAACAGAGACAAGATATGACAATGAAAAGCAGGAAACACATCAGTAAAAGATACTGTTATTCTAGTACTTTAGTCAAATTTGATCGACTGGGAATGTGATTGCAGTTCAGAACCAGAACATACTTTAGCTTTCCTGGAATAAACAAGACAGATATCTAACGGATTATGTTAGCAAACTATTTCTATAGGAATACAAACTAATAGTGAAAGTTCCAAAGAGAAGTCTCCAAAATGCAGAATGAGAAGAGGTTATACAAGAGGAAGCAGACAGAAGTTTAAGCAAGGCATTGCTTAGACATCTACCTTTGAGTAATTTGCTTCATGAAAACTTTAAAAGAAATTTAAAAGCTAAAAAGGACTAATGATAGACAACAGCAAGAACCTATTATTACATCACAAACATTTAAAACATGCTCCAAATGAAACTATAATTCAGTATTTAGCAGTTACCATATAATACTTAAATGACACATGATGACAATTAGTTCATTCACTTAGAAGTAGATTGCAGCAAGATAGATCTGTTTAGTGAACCTAAAACCCATAAGGAAAAATGTGTTAAATTCTATCAAGATGAGGAAACAAGCTTTTGAATGTTTATTAACAGTGCAGTCTAGAAAGTTAGATTTTGGAGGAACATGCCAAAACCAGGAGAAAGAGAAAAATAACCCTCTTGAACTTGATGAACAGCAACTAAGCAGCTTATTAAAAGGCAGTTTTAACCAGTAACCCAGGGAATATTTATTCAAGAGCAAGGAAACTTTTTGCTATCTTAAAACTTTGCAGTTGGAAAAACAGTATATTAATATTACCCAATGTTTGACAGTAAGTCAATTTAAAAAGGTAGCAAGCTTAGTTCAGTTAGTGTCTGCATACGGCACAGGAATAAACTCAAACAGAATTCTTGACAGGTTTCCAAGACAACACAGTTCAAGCTTTGATTACCTCCATTTAAATGCCTATATGTAGACAGATATCTATAGGTAGCTATATGAGTAGCTAAATCCCCATTCTTGTTTATCAGTAGTCTACTACGTTCCTCTTTAAAGCTCTTCTTTAAGATTCTAGAGTCTAAAAGATCTTCTTTATAACACACACAGAGTGTTCAGGGCACTCTAGGATTCATTGTCTTTAATGACTAGGGACCCAATTCATCAGCTTAAACATTAACACATAGTATACAGACTACCATTATAGCTGCTGCACTGTGTCCCATCCGGCTTATAAGTGCCAATCCAGAAGTGTGGGAATCTCCTAAAGGAACCACCTCATATGTACAAAGCCATCTGAAATGATATTTGAAGTTCAATTGTGGACAATTAAGTTTAGCCTTGGATTTCCATTGGTTACATGAGAGTTTAGACATCTAGCTCAAACGCTTGATGGGCTGTCTTACTTGCAGACTAAATCCTATTTGGTGTCTTACATTACTAAAGAGAAAGATCTGCCATTTACTTAGAAGGCTCATTTGTTCCCAATCTACAAAGTTTTATCTAAATGTCTGATATTTTACCTCCGTGTCTATTTGTTTAGGAAGAAAGTCTCAACCACAAAAATGCCTCAGAAAAACAAAAAGTCAGGTCTGTCTTTTTTCTTGTTTTTTTTAAATTACAAAGATAATCTGGTATTTCTAAACCTGTACGACTTTCTCATCTTAAAATAGCACTAAATTGTAGCAACATCCTTAAATCCTGAACATTCAAATACAGATTGGTATTTAGAATTATTAAACTACCAGAAAGCACTGTTGACTTCAGATCTAACAGTAGTCAAACAATTAATGTTTCCTGCTTCTGCAATGTGGTTACTAATCAAAGAAATGAAGTAGAAACAGATGTGGTAATTTCTTCCACAAAGTGTCCATCCAGCCTCTAATGCTGCTAATAAAGGGTCAGACCAAAGAGAAAACAGAGTCCAGAGAGTTGAAAGAACTTCTTAAGGATGAAAGGAAGCTACAGTTAAGTAACTCATTCCTTCAAGTGTTTGTATCTACATACATTCATACTACACATGATCCCAAGGAGTATCCACTCATAATTGTCTTCAGTTTTCTTAATAAAGAAAAAATTGAATAACAATTATCCCAAAATTAAACATATTCCTTGACAATTCTCAAAGTATGTAACACTTAAGGAAAATGCCTGTGACATTCCAGTTGACAGCTCTACAAGTGTCAACTCTTGGGACACAGAACAATCAGTCAGTAACTCCTTGCACTCCAGGTCAGTGGGTCCTAACTGCATTTTCTTACACTCAATCACCTTGGATAAGATTCTGTAAACAGACTGACAGCCTTGTCATTTTTCAGCCATGGACACAAGGTGGGAAAGCTGTGTCCACACTAAAAAAGATGTCTCCTCTTCCATAAATTAAGAAGTACTCCTGCTGAGGTAGTATGAGTTTTAGTGAAGACAGATAAATTAGCTTCCTAGGAAGGCAGAACTCACTCTGAGCAAAACATTCTGGGCAAATGTTATATATGTAAAACCAACTCATGAAGAGCTGTAGATTCTGTAGGTGGAGGCATTTGTCAGTCTGCCCTTGAGAAGATGCCTGAAGAAGTGAAATTATTTTAAGCTCTAACATTGAAAGGCATATGGTAATACACAGCTCTCTGGTGTACCTTCCAAAATTCTGTTGTAGAAATTGCAGTCTTCAGCACTAAGTTCTCTTTCCTGAGGGGCACCTCTAACCCAGACAGTAATTACATCTTTAGAGTATCCTGCTGTTTACAACAAGCAGGCAGTGAATACATGTAGAGGCACTTTCCTTTCTTCAGGGAAAAGCCAAGAGCAAATCTTTCACTTCATGTGGCAGTCTAGTTAGATGCATCCTTTTTCAACTTTGCACAGATCATAACACAGTTCACATGGGAAGTCAAAATTTTGAACGCTTTCCTCCATGAGAAACTAGACCAATGAGATCAGATATACTCTCTCTCAAAATTTAATCCTCTGTGATTCTAACTGGTGATGACTATTAAGTTAGAGGATGCATTGTTTGAGGATTCCACAGCCTGTATTTTAAACTTGCATTTTTCCCCTGCTGAAGACACGACAGAACATACTTAGTCCTTTTCTGGAGGAAACTGTCAGGTTTCAGTAGCTCAGTGCAGCTTTTTTCTTGCACAGACAAAAAAATCTATACTAACTATATGGTATCATCTTATGTCATATCTTATTCATCTAAATAAGAGGAACTACAGTAAGATTGTCTACTTCACTTTTTTTACTCTTACTGCAAGTATGCCCTTGTAGAAGGCTGTAAAGATGATACATATTTAGTTAAATTCTGCTTGCCAGTATTGCACTGACTTTGTAAATTTGGCTTTGGCAGAGACACTATATTGACATTCATCAATTGCTAATGACAAAAAATTCTTAGTAACGACTTGGGAGATGTACCATCCACATGCACATACATTTACATAGATCTTAAATACTTATCGTCAGTCTCTACATTTAGATAAAGTGAGGTTTGCTCTTATTCATCCTATTACGCAGTTATGGAAAAGATCTCATTAGCACTTAACAACTAAGAATCATCAACTCATTAGCACAGAACAATCATGAATCATCAATCTAACCAAAATATCACAGACCATATCCTCTCACATTCTCATATTAGATGAAAAAGAAAGATGAAATGGCTGTCCCTGACAACTAAAAATACTGAGGGTAATGCTAACGATGAATAGATAAGGCAGTTTACTTTGCCACAAAAACACTTCTCCTAGGACAGGCATGAAACACCTGCAAGTTTCCATAGGGATGATCAGTGCTCATTTTTCAGGAACTTGCTTTAACATTATATCTCTTCTCAGTTCTAAACTGGAAATTAGAAGAATTAGAATCTGCAACTAGAATTGTACAGAAGAACAGCATTCTTCCATTAGTTAAACTGCCTGCTTGAGGAATAGTGATAAAAGATGATGATAAGAAAGAAGACGTATTCTTCATTTGATTACATAAGAAGAATGAAAAGAACTGGGCAACAAACAATTTTTTTGTTTTTAAAAATGTCTTAAATATATCAAAATGGGTTGTGTCAGAAGAGCTGTATTACCTGACACCATGGCTTGAACAACCAAACTATTAGATTTTTTCCAGTTGTCATCATAAGTACATACAAGGTACCAGATTTCTTTGTATGCATTTTCTTGAGCAGAGGCTTACGACGTTAAACTACATTTAACAAACCCAGAAATTCAGTATTACTTCTAGCTGTAGTTATACTAAGACCTTGTCATAAGCCAAAAACATTTAAGTATGTTTTCCATAATTTGGGATTTTATGAAAGATAAAAGGGAGAATATCCTTTGCTGAAACAAATGCAAGTAGATACACAGTTTTCACTAAAAATACAGAAATCATCATACTGAGGCCCTTTATATATTCAGCCTTCAGGCAACAGAAATGTTAGTCAATTTGAAATTGAAAAGGTCAGTTGTTAGTGTCAAATTGAGCTGCCACAAAGCAAGCCTACATATATCAAGCAGATGATCAGGGCAACTATGCCAACTAACTGACAACAGTAAACTTTTGTCTCATTAAAACACTGTCGAATTAACCAACAGGTCAATGTCATTGTTATAAAAGTTTACAGCTGATTCACATGAGAAACCTTGATTTTTCTGGTCTTAAGAAATCTAGCAACCATTTGTGAATGCTGAAAAAGAAAAAAAAGGTCTTTTAGTGGAAAGAATGTGCTCAAATGGAAGTTTAATTAAAAAAAAAAAAAAAAAGAAAAAGAACAAACTTTCATTAAGTTTCCATGTCTACATAAGATACAGCAAATGAAACAGCAGAATGTTACCTACTTTCTGAAACTTTGAGGTAACCCTCTTAGTAAAGCCAAATTAATATATTTAGCTTAAGTATATAAGAGGCCCTTATAAATGTATTTAATTATTAAAAAGAGGAAATGAGCAAAATGCACATGTGTGTACCCATCATGGGTAAAGGGAGAAGTACATAGGATTAATTTAATTTACCTGCTGCTTCAAATAAAGTAAGGGGCTGCTTTTAAGGCAGATTTCATGTGCTTTCTGAACTGTATAGAAAAGGCAGTTATACAAAGTTTTTTTCCCCCTTATTAAATCTACACTCATGCAGATATATGCAACTTCTGAAAATTCAGGATCACATTTGGAAGCCTAATGCTCAACACAAAATGCTGTTAATTTCAGGACTCTGAATATCTACAGACTAGTAAAGAATAGTCAGAGAAGTACTGCTCTTCATGCTATTAAAGTTTAGGCATCTAAGTGCTGTGATGAACCTTGAAATTCTCAAACTCTTATATGCTCTGTAGCAAATACAGGCTCTTAAAATCTCATAAGTTAGATACAATATCCTGAAATCGAGAAATATGGTTTCCATAATCTAAAGCACTTCTCCCTACAAATTCAAAATAGTTTTATTAATATCTATATTCATGCCAAAGATAGAAGGCGGCTGCTATATACAGAGACACTGAGCTACCATTATTTAAAACCAATTTCTGCATTTGGATTTGCTTTAATTCTTTGATTATATTTATGAATAAAGTTTTCTTTATTTTTTTTAACTTATTGATGATACTAAAACAATAAAAATAAGCATAACAGAAAATCAAACTTTTCATATTTTTGTTTTTCAGGTTCTTGAAATAAGAACAACATATTTTTACTTATATTATGACCCAAAATCAAAGTAAACCAAGCAAGTAAAATAACCAAGGAGGACTAAAAAAACATGCAAACAAAAAAAGCCCTATATGCAGTGAGCCAAATGTTATATTATCCTGAATGTCTGACATGCCCAAGCTTTCACGTCTGGCCCAAATTCATACTGCCTACTACTACCTCAAGGATGCTAAAATATGAAGTATAAGTTATACTGAATAGGAACTTGTTAAATGAACATTATTCATCTTGAAATCTAAATGAAACCGAGACCCCAGAGGAGAACAGAAATGTATGAGATCATACTTTCAAATTTGATACTGAAGAACTGCAATGATTCTTGAAAAAAACTAAGGTAAGGATGTTCTGCTACAAGAAATTTACAACCAATCTGGAAAATGCAGACTCAAGAGCCTTGGAAAACAGGAAAATTGTTCTTACAGTCCACACTTCTGTTCTGCAGTCCCCTTCCAGTGCCACCAGAACTGGAGCTCAAAGCTTTTTCTCTCTCTTCTTGCTAATCTTAACTGTAGGCTGAGTCTTACACAAAGCCCCCCAGCCACTGTTCAAATTAAAAAAACCTTATTATTCTACAGTTCTCCCTACAGTCCCTTTCCAGCCCCGCACCGGCCTTGCCTACAAAAGGTCTCCTTTTTGACCCTTAAAGGTAGTTACTGTGGTTTTCAATACATGAGCAAAATGTACAAATCTGGGAGGGAAAAAAAAAGAAAAAATAAGGAAGAAAAGACAAATCTTTCTGCACTAAGCTGGAATTCACATCTTCTGTGTGAAGCCAATACCAACCTGATACACTTTTGAAAACAAACAAATGAAATATAAGAACAAACAAAATATGCTTAATTTCCAACCAATAAAAATTATTGCAGGGGGAGAGCCTACTTCTATTTGACTCTGAAGTTGACTGTCTAAGGTTCCTAAGCAACTTTGACTATCATCATGAGTAATGAAATGCAATATGCATTACAGGCATTTAGCAATCTTCAAGGTTGAAGCAAAGGAAAGAACTAGAGAATCCATAAATTCTTAAACTTGGTTTTAATTCAAAACTTTTTAACTCAGTGTAATAAATCCATGCTGAAATTAAAAAAAAAATTACAAAATTTTACAAAATTAAAAAAAAAAAAAAAAAAGGATCATCCTTCCCTCAATTATCACTTCACTTGGCAAATTACACCATGACTACTGCCAGAAAACTGAGCAGCAACTCAAAGCTGAATTTGTTCTATCACAGTAACCAATTCCTACCATGGTTATGACAGCAAGATTTAAAGAAAAGAAATAACAATCTTGCTATTGGATCTCTTGCTCAGGACAGAGAACATGGAAATACCTATGTACACTACAACAAAAAAACAAACAAAACAAACAGGAATCAACCTTCTTTGTCAAACTGGAGTAACTGAGTTTAACTGACTTTATGCTGGACAGTAATTTTCTTTCTCCATCTTTTGTATGATATTCTTTTTACCTCAGTTTAGCACTCCTAGAATGTGTATACTAGAATACACATCAGAAAACAAAGGATTTTAGTGGTGATTTTCACAACACTGAGTAAAAAAAATGTCTGTTTATTCAACAAGCTATACTATGAATTAATATCTAGACTACTAAAAAGGGTTAGAAAGCAACTTATTCAGTCTACAAAAAAAAAAAAAAAAAAAAAAAAAAGGCAAATAAGTAATTGTAACTGTAAAAAGCTCTATTCTAGAATGAAGAGGAATGAAATCACACAATAGGAAGCTGAAGATGGGAGCATCAAGAGATGTCACTCCGAGGGACCTTGACAAGCTGGAGAGCTGGGCCCACGTGAACGTCATGAAGTTCAACAAGGCCAAGTGCAACATCCTGCATCTGGGTTGGGGCAATCACCAGTAACAGTGCAGTCTGAGTAACAAAGAGACTGAGAGCAGCCCTTCTGAGAAAGACCTTGGGATAGTCACAGATGAAAAATTAGATATGAGCCAACAATGTGTGCTTGCAGACAAGAGAGCCAATCACATCCTGAGAAGCTGTGCCTGCACCCTCCCTGGCAGTGTTCAAGGCCAGGTTGGACGGGGCTTTGAACAACCTGGTCTAGTGGAAGGTGTCCCTGCCCATGGCAGGGGGGTTGGAACTGGGTGATCTTTAAAGGTCCCTTCCAACCCAAACCATTCTATGATTATAAGGTATAAAAAGTAAGAAATAAGTATGATTTTTCAAGAGAGAATCCCATCATTACCTGCATAATTCAACAACAAATGACTCTCCAGCTTCAAATATTTCTTTATGGCTAGCTTTTCTGTGAGACAGATGAAACCAACAGCAATCTTTACTATCAGACATGGACTATTTAATACAAAAGGTGACAGTGGAGTAATACAATAATTTCTTTCAAACTTGAGATTCATCTATTTTTATAATATTCACAAAGAATGACAATTATGACCAGCATTCAGTTCAACTGAGTTACATAAAAATCAATATGAGTTAATATTTACACTCTTGGACCAATGATTTCTAATGATCATTCAAATGCACTATAATACTTTGTGTCTTTCTCTATATCCAACTGAAGCAAAATTGAAAATTGAAATTAAGATGAAATATTTCTTTCCTCACTCTCTGGGTACAATTTTGTGAAATCATAGAACAGACACAAGGGACAGATTTCCTGCTGATTTAAACATTAATTATAAAAAGCAGTTGCCTAAAACTTTATTAATTTTTAGGTTTCAGCAAATATCACCAGAAATTAGATACTATTTTTGCACCTGAATATATGACTCATGCTTTATTTTAAAAGGCAATATAAATTTAACTCCAAAGTCTGTAAGATTTGAGTGAATAGAAATCAACAAATTAACCTGCAACACTCCTGTTTTTCTGAACCTGAATCTTCCCACAATGCATTTTAAAAGATAGCACTTTAAACACCATTCCAAAATTTGACCCTTCTTCGAAAGGGTATCCCTTCTCCTTTTTATTGTAATTCTGTAATGTTCAATATAGAAAAATGAATAATTTTATTTTTACTCATTGCAGAGGTTTGTGAAAAAAATTTGCTTACTTGCAGCTGAACTGAATTATCCTGAAGACCTTCTACAATAGGAGAGAATCTATCAACATTTCTTTCCTCTGCTGCTGCTGTTATAGCTTCCAAAATTTTTTCAAGGCTGTAAGGAAAGTAAACCATTTCACACAGGAAAGATATTTAACCTTGCTCTTCATTTGTTTTCTGAAGAGACATGTTACCAAAGTATTCACCTGCCTCAATTTCATGCATACAAATTTAGGAGGTTTAAGCATTACTTGTTTTCTCTGAAGACTTTTGTAGCCAAAGAATGACTTATTGGATTACAATGGTTAAGATACCTTAAGAGCAATGCTAAAAAGTTTTAAGCAAAACAATGACTGCATAACTAACATCTGACCATACCTCCACATGTCAAAAAGAAAACTCTTGGTGATATGACCACAATAAAAATCACAGACAAAGGTATTCTGAAAACTGAATATAGTACAGATACGATTTTCAAACCCAAGTTGAAAATTTTAGCATTTCATTCAGGTATAACTACAATTTTGGATATTGTAAAATTATCTCACTATTTCTGACTAAATACAGTACTTACATGTTTTCTTCTCCAACGATGCACATTGCAGAAAGGAGTTTAACTATATCCGTCATCATGTTAGTTTTCTTGGGATCAATTGCTTTTATCAGCAACAAAAGGCTCCTCTCTTCTCCCAAAATTCTTTCCAGTCCATACTAAACAATAGAATAACAGTTGTAAGGAGAGTTGGGGGGAATCCAAATTACTGTATCAACTATCTAGTAAAGGACAATGACAGTTCCCTCAAGTAAATATTTCAAATGTCATTTAAGTCTGTTAAATAATTAATTTTAAAAATTACATAAAAGTCCAAAACGGATCACTTATTCTATAAGGGCATACATGAGCATCAAAAGTTTACACTATTCTCTGAGTATATTTCCACAGAGAGGAAGTGGCAGCAGAACGAACTTCAAACCACAGCTGACCAACTCCAGATTGCACAGGTTCATACCTACTGATCATGTACATTATCTGACTGAATTGTAGTAATTTCCAGATTAAACAAAATCCCATACCTTATTATTCATGAAGGCTCTCAAACACTGTATAACCTTATGCTGACTCCTTTTCACAACTTTGTCCTGGCTGAATAAATCAAAAAATTAGTGTAATTAAGTACTGTTTACATATTAAGGAAAGCTGGCAATTTTATATGAAATCATCCTTACTTTTTTGTCTCAACCAATCTTTCTAAAACATCCAACAGCAGCCCCAAACCTTCTTGGCCAAAGTTTTCAACCCAGCTAGGGAGAAAGAAAAAAGACATTAAAAATTTTGACATTTCAAACACTAATTACAATGAATGAAAATTGTCAGCATAAATAAAAGCAGTATAACTGGACCATTTTAAAACTCAAAATCGACTCTTTACTCAATAGATGATCAAGAGGAATTCCATTCATTTGCTGATACAATTAGGTAACCTTAAACTAAAAAAAAGATTTTAAAATTAAGTATTCATTAAATTTAGTAATTTTATTTTTTAAATTAACAATTATATGTTCGTTGGCACAGAGCTGTCATTTGAAAAACCTTGCAAAGGAAGGGAAGAAAACCAACAAATTTCTACTACACACAGTTCTAGAGTTTCTTGGAAGAGTCATAATTTAACCATAAATGGCAGTGAAAGAAGGAAAAGCCTCAAGGAATTGCAGAAGTGGCTGCCTGGGATATTTATGCATAGGAATATCTCCAAGTGAACACAACAAAAATTTTAAATTTCTGCGACTGCCAAAGCTATCTTTTGCTGAGGTTAAACCTGGGCATGTTGCTTCTACACGAGACAGTGGCTTCATGGTCCTGTTTACTATTGCCCAAAACCCCTTGATATCAAATACAAGTAACTCCATCACTGACAGCAGTACTGCAGCCATCCCTTTGATAGTAGCTGTTGGTCTTGTTGAAACTATGATGTCTAATCAGTTACCTAACCCTAAAGTTCATGGGCAACACTGCCATTCATAGTCATAACAGAAGGAATAATTTGCTCTTTAGACTTCATTGTCTGTGTAAGGCACAGGTATTTTGAGCTTCAAACTTCTAACAAAATTCTACTGGAGGAAGAAGTTGGCTGCAGAAGCAACAAAAATACATATACAGCAGAAAAACTGTAGAGATTATTTGCTCAGGAAATTCCTTTTATAAAGGGTGAAGTTATAATATTCAATTATGGAATGAATTCATAAGTACTTGAATACTTTTCTCTTTCTACAAGAGGCAAGAATATTTCCTGACAGCTTTAGTCAACTTTCCGTACTACTCCCATGAGACAAGTCCTTGGATCTCTTTTTACTGTCTTTGGCCAACAAGACAGAAAATTATTTCATAATGGGTATCTCTTCCATACATTTTCACTTTCCAATTACTGCATTACTTTTATCTATTAACTGATTACAAATCAGTTGATTTGATGAAAGCATCTCTATTTAGAACTGATATGGTTAGCATGATGAAGATGTAATACTTTTCACCATCTTTTGATGAGGGTGTAGTAACAATAGTTTCTGTGCATTCTTTAAATTATTACTTTAAAAAAGCTTAAACTGAGGAAATCTCTTGTTGTGTATTAACAAAATCAAGTGTTTTATGTAAAAAAGAAGAATCCATTCTGCAACATCGGAAGTTCAAAATCAAGACATTGATCAGAACTAGCAAAAAACGTACAACGTTCACTTTACTGGTATTATAGACTCTCCATTGCTTTCTCTGTTTACATGCCATTGTACATATTGGGTAAAATTTATTTATCACTACTTTTGATTAGTAACCAGAATATTTAGATACATCTGTAATGATGGGACCTTACTAGTGATAAATAATGAATTGTTCTGTTGGAAACAACACAAGGGAGATGCAATAGCTCTTTTTAACTATGCAGTACTTCCAAACCCATCGTAGGATGGGATTAAACAGTTCTTTGCAGATATCTGCCAGATACAGAACTGTAATGGACTTAAAATTAAAGGAAGAGAGAATCAGATCAGACGCTTTTATATGTTTTTCCCATAAAAGTAAACATATATATGAAAATAGAATTTCTTCCTCCTGGATGGGTATTCCATTCTAAAACAGATTAGGCAAGTAACTGTCAATTGGTTTTGGTATAACTGGCCATATCTGACCTGAAGATGATCATATTAGACATTTCTTAGCACATTTTGTATTAGACAGAATAACGCACAGCCACTTTGTCATACATCCACCAGCCGAGGACTCTGAGAATGATCAAATGCTTAAAATATTGTTGCATTATTACTGCCCTTTCCTCTGCTTCCACAAAAGAACAAAGATTACTTACCCTATCTAGAGCAAACACCTAGTTTTCTGTCAGTCCAGCAAAACACCAAGCTATCAGTGCCCCTATTTTCAATTTATTAAAATTGTCTTCTTAATGACAAGAGCCAAATCTGTTGCAACGGTTATACAAAAGGAGAAGAAATAGTTGTAGATAACTAGTTATCCGTAATACTATGTACAGGTAGATCACTAAACCATTTTTGATTAATTGTGTTGGCAACTGTGAGGTAAAAACATCCCATTTATTTAATTGAAGAATAGTGACCAAGATCAGTGGATATATTTTCATTTTGCTGCTTACTCTTTATACTGATAGAAAATGAATATTACTGTTTGCAGCAACCCATAGTTTTCAATACATTTTTCTAAGTACCAGGATCAAACTACTCTATCACTTGATTCATATTTCTGTGTGAAATAAAAATATTTTTACATAAAAAACTAATTTAAAACAATGCTGTAGAACATTTTCTTGCATTAGAAACTGAAATGTCAACAAGATTAAAAAGTCGATACACCTTTTTACACTGATTTTCTTTTTTTAGAAAGAAAAAAACCCTGAATTATATATTGTCAAAAAGATCACAGCCCACAAATGTTAAGATTGTCAGGCTAGATCCAACCTAAATTTAATTCTCGTCCTGTTAAAAAAGCATAGATTTTTTTCTTGGGTATTATACATGTACAAAATAAAATCCCAACATTTCATCGGTTATTTCTCATTGCTCATATCATATGAAGCTGAAATTAATCATGGATTTACAGCAGCTGGAGTGGAGTTCAGTAGTTAGGTGTCAAAACAAGTTCCTACTCAAAGATTTGGCCACTGATAGGAAAATCAGTCACAAACATCTGCATCCAATGAACATCAGCTGTTGTTACTCATTAGAAAAAAGGGGGCGTGATTTTAAAATGTTCACAAATTTTTAGTATGAAGAACAGTGTGCCACTGGTAGATTTTTTTCTGGTTTTGTATGTAAGTCCTATAGAAGAACTTAGATTTTTACTAAGGCTATTTTAAAATGCTTTGGTTGAGCCTAGTGAGGTCTATCTTAACAGTTTTTCACCACCACTCAATACACCAGAAGACTGTTTCAGAACCCATATGTTCCAGTGGTTGTGATTCTTCCTTTGATTTGTAGACTAAAATGCATTCATGGACAAGTAACATTTTATGAAACTGCTGCTTGTTTAAATACGTCTCCTCTGGTGTTTTTGCAAACCACAGTCTCTCCTTCCAATTCAAACTTCTCAAATTCAGACCTATTCTTAGGCCATACATCCATTAACTTAATAATGAGTTTCACTCCAATCTAACCATTATAGTTCTTTACGTTGTCTCTTACATTCTGCTTAATGTTTCAAATTAAAGTTAAATTTTAATAAATTATAGTCGAGTTAGGACTTAGATTCTGTCAAACTTTCTACCTATTACAGTTTATATTTGATTGAACAAAGTTAAAGCCACTGCTACAATCTAGAACTTTTTTTACCAATAAGTTAAAGAAACTAATTTTTCAAAGTATCAATGCTTCTTTATCAACAATGCATCATACCCTTCTAGTATGCTTTGAAGCACTGACATAAAATACGCTAAGCTTATGAAAATTAAAACATTCATTTTTCCATTTCTCCATGCACAAAAGCACTTTTCCCTCTACTCATAACATATATCTACAGACTTCTAATCCTTTCCTTACTCAAACGTGAAATGTTTATGTAAAACCTACTTAGTCCGATTTTTCATAATATTTAGTTGCTGTAAAAGTTTCTGTACTTTGTTCTTTCAGAATATACTGATCACCAGACTTCTGGTATTGATCAGATGCTCTGTTATAACATCAGTCTAATTCATCTTGCATTCTCTATCAAATGTCTCAAGTACAGACAAACACCGTTTTCTCGTAGCCGGCCTCCGTGCTTCTTATTCTGATACCATTTCTCCATCTTCCTCACCCCTACACGTCCTATCACATTGTACCATGCTGTCAGGCAGAACTAGCACTTCACCAAGATTGTGTGTTTTGTTTTGTCTCTTTGAGGGAGGGAGATTAACTTTTCTCTCGGTGTGTGAGAAAGGGGTAAAGGGGATCACACACAAAAAGAAACTACTCGGTCATATCAAGAACAGAGAGAAGAGGCTGCTCTAAACTTAAGTCATCACACACTTCATACATTTTGTGTTTCTATTTCCAGATGCATACTAACAGAGTTTTCTTTGTTAAATCAATGTAAGTGTAAATCAAAAAAATCTCTAGGGTTGTTGAGTCATTGGGGTTTTTTTAAATAAAGAAGCAGCAGCCTACTATATCAAAAATTAGCTTCACATTCATGAAGGAAGTATATTTTCAGTAAAACCCTCTGTCAGAAGAATCCAGGTTCATGTAAAGCATGTTTCTTCCAGTGTGAACCATTAAATACTATAAATAAGACAATCCATCGCAAAAATGAAAAGAAGGGAAGAAGAAAGCACCCATACAGAAGACCCACATCAACAGCTCTGCCATGCCAGATGCAGGAAGTTGTCTAAACCTCTTTTAATCACTTCACACCATAAGCATTCCAAATATTTCATTTGCATTATTTTGAAATAAACCCAAAACAGCTTCCCAAAATCAACCATTGGCTTACATAGGGTCTCTAAAACAAAAGGTTGTAAATAGAACAGAATAGAAAAAAAATATGATTTAATAAAATAAAGCCAGCATCCACAATTCAAGCTTCATGGATAAATCAAAATTAAACGTAAAGATTTATATCAGTGTTATGAGTTATGACTACTGAAGAGTTAGCCTTTTTAAAAAAAAAATCACAGGTAAACTAATGTTGTACTCTCCACTGTGTAGATAAACCCCAAAGATACAGACAAAAATTACCAGAAGGCAGCAAGCCTAAAGCACACTGGACTGAATGAGGAGCACACAACTAAAAGTATCTATGTTTTTTGGCTAACAAACTTACACTGAAGTGCTATCTCCCAGCATTGATCAACCTGACAAAGTCAAAAGACTAAAGAGTTAATAGAATATTTCAAAAATAAAAATGAAAAAAATTTTTACTATTTAGCACCAGAAAACGAAGTGAACAGCTCATCACTACACTTATTTTACATTCTCTTAGCATTACCTTGTACAGATCAGTGACCTCTATTGAAAAATAGATCTACAGAAGATACGTAATCAATGAAAAAAACCCAAAAAAGGTACAATCATTCACTAAAGCACACACATTCATTATAGGAAAAATCTTGAAACATGCACATCTACAGATCCATTAATTTTAATCCATTAAGAAATAAGAATACGATTAATCTTTGCAATATGTGTTAATGATGTTACCTGACAGGATTACTGGTCAAGGACACACGGAGAGATTCTAAGCAAGTGACTAGTCTTTCATCTATTGACCCAGATTTTAATTCCTGAATAAACTCTTGGGGTGAAATCTTCCGACTGTTCTTGAGACTTCCCTGAAATACAGAAAATGCATTCTTTTTTTTATTTGGCAAATATAGAGCTTGAAAAGATTATTAATGGCTAACCTTCATTTCTGTTCCTTGAAATAAAAGATAAGTCCTAAACCTATAACTGTTTGTTGTCCATCTACTGTATATGATAAATGCTGACTAAACTTCTGTCAATTTACGAACACAGTTATAATCAGTACTCAAAAGCAGGAGGCATCAAATGCAGAAAGGTATCACGTACACTTGGTGAAATACAATTTTTGTAATTAATTGATTCTGTTTAGACATTACAAACATCTTAATTTTCAATACTCAACACAAGAAAAACAATTCTGAAGTGCTCTGAAGAGATCAGAGGTCACGTACCCAGAAGGTGACTGCAGTCATACAAGAATAACAGCACAAGAACCAGCACATCAGAAGAGTACTCAGGATGGTACTGCAGTAACTTGAGTTCTTGCAGATAATGCTGTGAAACGCTTTTCAGTTAAAGATCCTTCAGATGAGGAGTTTATGATACTGGGACTATAAAACAGGCTAGCTTTGGCTCTAAAAGCTAAAGCAAAAAAACTGAAAAAAAGATCTCTTCAGAACCACTGATGTTCTAAAGATAAATCACAGCTCCTCATCTGTTGTATTTGCCATCTGTAAGAATGCAGTGCAACACAAATATGACTACTGATGCAGTAACATAAGGACACAACCTTCAGGTTTGGAATTTGCTTTGCTTTTTGGGTTTTGCTCTTTTTGGCAGGTAGGGAGGCAAATGGGGACACAGAGAACAAGGAGATAGAAAGGAAGATGAAATGGCAAGTTAATGAAGCACCACAAAAGTTGTTTTGAGTAAATAAACTGTTTTTTGTTCCAAGCAATATAGGTTGAAAGACACTGGCTTTAACTCATCATTGTATATATGTGGTGTCAAATGTTGCTTAAAATAAATTCAAGATATTAATGACTCTTCTGAATGATATATAGTATCCATTGTTTTAAACAAAGCAATGTTTCTAGTGAACTAATTAAGATAAAATGGCAAAGCTAAAAGGCATCACCCTATTCTTAAGTATTCTCTTCCCCTTTTCTTTTTTAAGGAGTGACAAAACCAAAATTTGTACACAGCGGAAAATAACAAGTCTACTCCACCCAATATCCATTTATGACATGAAGGATAGATACATTTTCTACAGAACATATTTAAATTTAAAAAAAGAGGCATATAATGGGGTGCCAAGTGGGAAGTACAAGTATTCTGTCATATAGCACTGTCCTGGTTTTGGCCAGGATAGAGTTAACTTTCCTTGGGCTGAGAGGGAGCACAGCTGGAGGGCCAAGTCCCGATTGATCATGGGAGTATTCCATATCATGTGATGTCATGCTCAGTGTCTATAGGCAGATGCGGGCTCTCTCTGGCACACGCTGTTTTTGGTTTCCATGTCAGTGTGGCGGGATTTTCTGGTGTGTTCAGATCATGGCTGGGAGCCGGAGGGGGTTTGGGGGGATTGCACACCTGTCACCATGCTCGGTAAGCTACTGCTGCATTTTATCTGTTTTGGACTTACACTTTGACACTGTTGTTTCTTGTTACTATTAGTAAACTATTTTTTTTATTCAATCTACAAATTTTCTTCTCTTTGTCCCTCTCCTATTTCACTAGGGATGGGGGAGGTGAACAGCTGGCAATGTGGTGATTGGCTGCCGGCTGAGTTCAAAACACAACAAGCACTAAAGAGAGTTACTAAATAACAGTTGATTATCTAGTGGCTTAAGTCAGGAGTTGAAGAGAATTAGACTTGCAGTGCAACAACTTGAAACTATGCACTGTAAATGGTGAGGCATTCTCATATTATACAGAGCTTCATACAGATGTTTTCTCACTTTGGTAGATCTTTAAGAAGTGTGGAAAAATAAAAGTTTTCTCCTCCTGAAGTGGATGATGATGAAGTAGTTTCTAGCAGAGAGGTGAAGTTAAAAACTGGAAAGAGTGGTTGACAGACTATACCGTTGTGCTGTCATTCAGAGGGACCTCAACTGATAGGAGAAATGGGCAGAGGAATTCCAGAGAGTTCCACAAGAGGAAATGCTGAATCCTGAACCTGAGGAAGGAATAATCCCATGCATCAACACAAGTTTGGAGCAACCAGCTGGAAAGTAAGTTTGTAGGGAAAAAATGGAAGTCCTGGTAGATGACAAGCTGACCATAGGGAAGTGCATCACCAGCTGGTCAAGAGAGACAAATGATCCCTCCCCTCAACGCAGCAGTGGTGAGACATTTGTAGTATTGTGTCCAGTTCTGGGCTCCCCAGTGTGAGACAGACATGGTCATATTGGGATGAGTCCAAAAAGGGCTGTGGACACAACTGAAGGAGCATCTGTTGTACAAGGAGAGGCTGATAGAGCCAGGATTGTTTAGTTCCAAGAGGAGAAGGCTCAGGGGAACCCTATCAGTGAAAGGACAAGAGGCACAAGATGAAATACAGCAAATTGGTTAAACGTAAGACAAACACAAACTTCTCTCCTCTCTCCTTGTGGTTTTTTTTAACCATAATGCTGGTCAAGCACTGGAACAGGTTGCCCAGGGAGACTGTACAGTCTCCTCTATCAGAGATATTAAAAAATGGACTAGATAAGGGGTTGGACAAGACAATCTCCAGAGGTTTAACAGCCTTCATCATTCTAGTCTATGACTCTGTGATAAGCGAACTTCGGAGGGCTACTGGTGGCTATACTACCTCTGCTCCACCTATATTTCCTCATACTTGAGAAACAGATGTTCCAGATGCCAGAAAACAGACTACTGCCAGAAACCACCCTGAAAATATAGCATCCCATGCTATATTTTGGTACACTGCATGTAATACATGGAATGTCATTCCAAACATGCCTCATACCTCTGAATTGATGGAGATCTCTATTTGCTTAAATATGTGAGTCACTTACAATAACTACGGTCCATGGAAAAAAAGTAGATTAAATGGTCAAGAAGGGATGAGGGTTTGAGGAGAGCCTCAGAATTAGAGATCAAGGAAACTCAGAGAAAAAAAAAAAATAAATCTATAACAATATGTGTTTCCACAGACAAAAAAAACCCTGTGTTTACAGTTTTATTTAGTGTTCTGTGTTTAGTTCATAGGCACATAATACTCAAGTGAGAAAGGCCTTAGAGCACAGCAACTTACTTAAATCTCCTCAGATATTCTCTGGGTCCAAGAGTTAATAGTATACATTGGCAAATCAGGAACAGAACACCACCTCCTCAAAAAACATCTAGCTGGCAAACCTATTACACAAACAATTTACTCTCCTCACCAAGATGGTATAATTGCTTGCATTTCCATAAGGAAAGAAAGCTCAGTTCCCCTACAGCTTTGACATAGGTCTATCAAAAGGTAGAAAGAGAAACAAAAAAACAACTGGAGAGAATCTCCAAGCCAAACGTAGAAGATACTAAACCAAACAAAAAAGTATTCATAGTATTAAGAACTAAATATCAGACTTGATAAAACATGAAAAGTAAAAGATACTATACTGTAAATTGGTCAAAACACTACAAATTCACTGGCTAAGAGGAACTGGCAACAAGGGTTTCTGTCTGGTTATTTAAGAGCTTATATATGAGCACATCCATCCTGTTACAATAATCCCCAGATATTTTAAGACTAGACAATATAAACTCTGAGGAACAATGAGGGGAATTTGAGTTATGGCTATGATATAAGGAAGAAATTGTTCCAACTGTGGCATACCAGGATCAGGGCCATGCCTGTATGCATACACAGCATATACAGATAGATCCCCGTGAGATCCTTGATTTTCACAGATAGTCTCTGCACAGATGACATAGTGGACTGACTAGAGACAAGATGACCAAACAAGCTCCTGGCAGCCTTCATGACAAAGTATTTAACTAAATGTTACAGCTCTCCAGTTGGAAATTTCTAAAAGTCCCAGAAATTCTCCTGGCAGCTCCTGCTGTGCACAGACTAGTTGATAAGCACTACTTGTATGCCTAAGCATATGGATTAATATCCTGGGTGGAGAACCTGTCATTTCCAGTGACTTCCCCCAGCAGACCCTGATGTAAAATTGACCAAGCTGGAAATAACAAAGATTCTTACAAGTAGTCAGTAAAATGGCTTTCTTTTAATGCAGAAACGGTCATATAGGACAGTTGTATCGACAGGATGGAGTTAAGATAGAAGATATTTTGGAAGTAATTTAATATAATCAATAGCAATGTGTGCAGTGGAAAGGTCACATGGAACAAGAGCCCAGCCAGACTATAAGAATTCACTAGAATGACATTTCAGAGTCTCTTCTGACCCATCTGAAGACAGTACCACAAGCAATGGAGACTCACATCAACATCCAGAGAGTAACCAGCCATCCCATTTCAGACTCAGTTCCCCACCTCAACAGTACTCTATGCAAAAGATGTCAATAAACTGTGAGTATCTGTACATCCTACCCATAGTACCAAGTACCACTTATTCATAGTTATGCCAAGGTTCTGCAACATAATAAGAATATGATACATCTGCCAGTGCTTAAATAAAATGAGAGCTGCATTTGGTACCAATTGTGGAACTGATTATATTAGCTGTATTTCAGCATGGGAAAAGCTGCTTAAGTTCAAAATGCTTGAGTTAACTGAGAAACAGGAAATATCTTGAGGCATCAGTGCCTCTAGAAATTTAATTACTCAACTGAAGAACAACTGGTCTGTAAGCAGATGCAGTATGAAGTCAGCATTAATTAATTCAGTTAAAACATTACAGGGAGTAAGCTGCACAACAAAACAAAATCTTGTGAAGAAAACTCACTTTAAAAGCCCGGTCTGTGTGTGCTCAACATACAGAATAGCAAAACTTATGGTAGAGTAACATTACAGCAATACTGCTTTTTATTTCCACTTGAGTATTAACTCCATAACATGAAAATTGATTTTTAAAACTTTTCTGGGCTGGAACATATTTGTGTTCATATAGCACTTAAAATGGGACATTCTTTCTAACCTCAAAGAATCGTAATACCTACAAACTGCTACAAAAACACAGAAAATACACTGGACATAACAATCTCTAACAAACAGAACCACACCACTTCTGATAGATGAGAATTCATACTCATATAATAGCCTTTTAACACAACTGTTATTTATCAGGAAACAGCTGGAGAAGGGAACAAGACATGATACCACAGCAGACAGAAATTTCATTCCATATTTCCAAGCCATGATGGTTTAAAAAATGTGTGATACACATCTCTAAGATAACATTTTCAAGGAAAGAAATAAGGTTTCATCTAAACACTATACTACCAGAATACCACTGTACTACCAGAATATTGAAGTACTTGAGCAGAATTCTTCCAAGGATACAGTTTTTTTCTATGACTCAAATTTTCAGCAAGTACTACTAGTACTCAAACTCCAAGACTGTTTATTCTTAGCAATTCTTCTACAGGGAGCCCCTGAACATGTTATAAAGACTGATGGTATCAGCGTACTTACAAACAACCACATATATGTATACAGAAGCATGCTTTCAGCCACCTGTTCAAGAAGTCTCTACATGAAGTGGAGTGAAATAAATGAGTATTGGACAACGCACATCAGTAGAACTCTAGCTACTTTTAAGTAACTTTGAGTCCTTAAGTGAGGGATTCATTTCAAACATCTCTCACATACAGAGAGTCAGGTCACAGTATTCTATACATAAATAAGCACCTGAGCACAGCTCCACCAAACTCAACATAAATTCTAGATGCATCAGTAACAATGATGTGCTTTGTGAATACTGGAAAGGAGCTCTGCATTTCTAAGAAACAGAAATCCTAATACTGAGGTCAGTGATGAAGCTTTGACTATTGTGAAGTTCACTTTGATCACCAGAGGCTGCTTCACTTTCAGTGATCCATTAGAGGTGCAGCTGCTGTTCTTTTTAAGTTTTTATGATAACTGTTGTAAATGAAACCTTCTGAGTACTCTGCATAGCAGTTGCAAATTATTATATTTGTCCCAACACAATATAGCTTAGTACCGGTCTCCTTAAAGTTTGAGAAATATGAACTATCAGAAGATGCTACTGCAGTATCACCCACAACAAAACCTAGAGACCTAGAAAACCATAGAAACCTGAGATGGGATTAGTTGTATGTAATAGTCAGGAGCTATATGGCACTTCAGCTCTTCTGAAAAAGCATTCTTTCGTCAAGGTACACCAACCAGTAATTATTCCTAGAACTAAAAAAAGGACACTAATTGGATTCGTGTACAACACTTTTGTTATCAACTATTACATAGCAACAAAACATGAATTATGTACTGAATTCAAGTACGAAAAAGGCTAATCAGTTAAGGAATTCTTCTCAAACAGCACTAGAAAAAAGGTTCACATCAAACTTTTCAAAGAAGTTTTCTGCAGAATCTTTCCATCTCCACTAATAGCCATACCTTCACCAAAAAGAAATGCTGTTCTGTGTACAGAAGACACACCTCAAGTACAAGTGAGTATCTTTCATTGCAACTTGTAAACTAATGAGAAAGTGCCCTTTAAAAATGTTTGTGTCCATGAGAAACAAATGTTAGTCAAAAAAATGTAACCTGCATGCATCCCTTTTTCTCTCCAGTAGGAAATAATGTAAACATCAAGTGATTTTTGGTGTATTTCAAAGAAATTTACTTACAGACTTCGAAGCAGTGCTAATATATTGCATCACCATTTCTTTTTTGGTATTAAAATCCTTTTCTCTCAGTGGCATCTTCTTGTCTTCATTTAAATTCATATCTTCCTAGAATGGGAGGGGAAAAAAAAAACCAAAGTTTTAAATGTCATCCAGCAACACAGTTGTTTAAGAGACTGATTTAAAAAATAAAGACACGACAATATGAACTTTATTACACAAAACAACTTTTCATAAGTTAGATGTTACTCAAAACCATAAAAATCTTTACGCAGCTTCTCTAGCAACCAGTCAATTATGCCAGGATAAAGCAGTGCATCCCACCCATCACTAGCATAATCTCATCTTAGAAATCACCTACAGCTTCACACACACACACTAAAATACAGAAAAGCATTGTTTAACACTTCCTAAAACATTTATGAATGTACTCAAAGTGGTCTCTTAGAAAGGTCTTTTTAATGATATATCTATGTGTTCCACAATTCTGTTCCTTGGTTCCCAAATACTTAATCCTGGGTACAGAATCTGCTTTGCACTGAGAGTAGTTCAATAATATACACCTTTGCAACAGGTAAGAACCAAATTCTTGACAATGTGATCATTAAACCAATGTCTTCAATTGTCATCAAAACCCCACCACAGTTCATTCATTCCAGCATAAACTCAAGAGGTCAAACAGAACAGATGCAGAACTACATTCAAAGCCATACAGCAGCTATTCATTGACATTTCTGACACATGGACTTTAACTGTTCCAGCCTAGAAAATGCTCTGATCCTTGTAATCAGTTCCACATCTATGAGAAATTACATTTCCTATCACACTGGAGGTAAAAAGGGAAAAAAAAAAAAAAAAAAAAAAGGGCTTTAAGATTTAAGAAATGATTTAGGCACACACACGTATGAGCCCATACAGCATTACTATGGTCATCCAAGCTTAGCAAGAATTACTGCAGTTATTTTCAGCTGAGACTCACAAGGTGAATCCTCACCAGCTTCGGCAGGAGCAATGCTACAAAATCAGCGGGTAACCATCCTGATATCAAACCTATTTCACCTAGTCAGAAATCAAAGACAAACAGCAAGCAAACTCATAACCTTAGAATTCTAAGAAAAAAAACCCCTAAAGATCAAAATTTTATACTACACTGAAACTTAAGTTTCCTTGTCTTTTGCTAGTTTTCATATAGAATAGGATAGATTCAAGCACCTTTTGCAGAAACATTTAGAGTTCTGCATATATCTGAGCTGTGAGAAGACACTGCAGAAAATGCTTGACCCCATAAACTGATCTTCCTCAAAGTACAATCAGGGCAACTTTGTGTAAGTTATGGATTTTTTCCCCCACGAATGCTAAGTTTCCTTCCTTTAAGGACTAGAAAAGGTTCCTCACTTCAACCTAGTATGCATTTAAATTATTACTTATTAAATTATTATTAAAATGGTATTTAAATTATGTAATACTGTATAGTATATTTATAGTAACAGATTTGTTTATTATACCATATATACACTATATTATTACTTCATATTTTTAGTATTAAAAAAACCAGTGTGCATGTTGTAAAAAGTTCTTTCATTCAAGCAATGAGAATAGTCTTTGCCTCCTTGGCAGACACCTTGCATACTGGTGTTACTTCCTACATCTGAAAGTAAATGCAAAACAAGTTTATCTAAATAAGCTGGAAGAAAGGAGGCCACACATTCTTCAATCTTTCCTCATAGTTCTGTTCTTCAAAATACTGAATTCTTTTGATCAAAAAACTCAAAGAATCTATCTGCTTATACCCAAACCAGAATTCTAGCAGTGCATAAGGACACACATGTTCCTGAATAATTTTCAAGTTGCCACATACTAAATCAAATGTTGGGGATATTATCTTGAAAGGGCATGTGGCATTTTCTAGCTTTTCTTGGATGAAAGTAAAACAAGAAACTATTATGATTTACTTAATGATAGGAAATCTCATGTGATCCAAAAACACTGCACAGACTCAAATATCCATGATAAAATTAAAAAAAAAAAAAAAAAAGACTTAAATACACATACATTAAAACACTGTTGGGATCAAATACTATATGGAAAGAGATAATTTCCTTTAAAAAACATTAAAAAGTGGAAATTTTTGTGTGTGTGCACACACCATTTGGAAAAAAAGTTAAAGATATTTAAAGTTACCTGTCTTTATCAAGGCTTACAAAAGCCGCTGCACTGTTTTTAAGATGAAAAAGAACACACCACAGAAAGTAGTGTCTTTAGTATTTCAAAAATCAAAAACCTAAAGTAATCTGCTAAAAGGAAGGGTACATGGAGACTGCTAAGTGAAATGACAGTGAAATGGTCAGGTGAAAACCTAAAAATATAAACCGGCTACACAACAAATCAATCTGAATATTTTAATTTACTGTCAAGCATTTAGTAGTTAACTACTAGCCAGGACTTTTACAACTCATCAATGAATTCTGACACTGATATATGAGTTTGGACATAAAGATTTGGGGACTGCTAAAAGGCATTTAAAATAAGAACAGATAAGGAAGTTCTTTTGAATTTACTCCTTTAAATATTTTTTCAATAAGAAATTCTTTCAAATCCAGAAATACTACAACCTGAAATTCTCAACAACTGCCCAAAAGTCTTTATGCCTTATCTAAAACATCTCAGCTTAAAAATGGAGGGGGGGGGGGTGTATAAGAATTGAAATCAAGCCAAATTGCCAAAAATACTACACTCTTAGTATTCCTTATAGCTTTCCATTTATTATCTTGTCTTGTTACAGATATGTAATATTTCAGTTTCATTAATTACCTTCTATTAAATGCACAACAACATATTTATGACTAATCTTATTGCCAGGCAACAATGCCTGGCATATGCCATATGCGCGTCTCTGTTGATATGGCATATGGCAACCCATACTATAAATTACTAAATTCAAGTCCAGCTTGACATGATCTGATAAATTTGTTTTTTACTGCAAATTCCAATAAATGCCTTTGGAACGCTGTGCCTCAGGATTCCTTCCCACAGGGATACAACTGTATAGCAATACTGGCTTCAAATGAAAATATACTTTACATGTATATTTAATAAGGGTAGCTGTGTTTTATTTAATAGTTAAACTGTATTTTTAAAGTCTACATAAACAGAAATGTGAGAACACTGAAACCAAAGTATTCCATTTTAAGTTTCACAAAAATATATGACTAAATCTTGATGTTTTCTAAGAGTTAGCGTATCTTCAGTACCTTCCCTGCAATAACAACTGTGCAATTCATGTATATCCTACCTAAGGGGGAAGAAAAACCCCAATAATGCTTTTCACATTAGCCAGTAGCTACTGCAAAGTTATTTTTTCTGTTTAAAGCAGCTCTGCACTTTCTTCAGACTTGCTCTTTCAAGTTTTCTGAAAAATAACTTCTGAATTTAACAAAGGGCTTGTCTTTCCTAAAAAAAAAAAAAAGTAACTTCTAATCACACTTAAAAAAAAAAAAAGAACCAAAGAGGGAAGTAAGAAACTATTTTCCATAATCCTAGATGTAAAGGCAGGTTTGGTTTATTTATAGGAAATATTCTGTGTCTGTGTGTAAAAAAGTAATTTCTATGTTGTTGTTTTTATACAGATTAGAAATATTCAGTAATACCTGGGGAAGGTCAGATGTGCTTAGTTTATAACATACTACAAATCCTTTCTTTTATTTCTTCTTAAATCATTGGAAGTTATTCTACAGGTGAGCAATACCTCTTTGGAAAATAAGAATAAGTCATTTCACAAGGATTTTTTCCTAATAGCACTAGCAGAAATGAAAGGAGCTAAATGACAGTTAATTATCAGCTTTAACTGCCTGGTTTTAAGAGCTCTTTCAAATTTTTTACCATCAAAGCCATATGGGACACCACGGCATAAAAGATGGGGAGAAGGAAACACTATGCACCCAGGAAAACCAAAAGTATAATGGAATGCATTCAGTGAAACTTTGAAATTTGGAAACTGCTCCCTTCAGTACTAACCAATTGACTTTCTATTTTGTGAAAAATTAGCTCTAAAAGCCTGGTGACAACATTCAAATTGTTCACCACCCCCACAAACCACTTAATTTGATCAGAACAGCAAACTAGAGGCTACAATATATAATTAGCTATGTAATCTACTGTGACTAAACTAGCTTTATTCCAGTCCATTCAAGTGCAGATAATCTGAGGAATCCTTTCTGCATTACATGTCATAGCTAAAATAACACTGATGAAGTAGTTTATCAAAAAGAGTTTAAGTGCTTTGTTATTCAACGAAACTAGGAAAGCATTTGAATTATCTAGTATGACACTATTACATTAACATAATTTTGAAGGTAGTTATAGAATTAGAATTAATTGCTTCAGGATCCATGGATATAAATTTACATAGATGCACAGTAGTAGCTTTCTGAGGATTTATGGAAAGTTTACATTTTTTATGGCATAGTCTCAACATCTCACACTATCTTATACCAGAATCTCCATGGGATGGTAGAGAAATACACGCCCTGCTACATCAGTGTAGGCTGTATGCAGGGAGGCATACCTTCAAATTTTATAAAAAAATTCTCACATTTCCTAACATCTTAACAACTACCATCCACAGAGAAATTTCTTAACAGAAGCAAAATATCCTAGACACCAGGGTATACTGAGAAAAATAGACTATGTGAGAACAACAAATACAAATACAAAAGTTGATGACACAGTAAATTAGTCCTCCCTTTCATCAGCTTCATCATGAAAATCCTGAATCCTGTCTCTTAAATTATATCTCTCAACAGGTCTACAAATGCATATTCGAAACTAAACTAGTATTATTGAGTACTAGGAATTAGATTCCATAAAGGTACTTCTCTCACAGCACATTTAATTTCCTCCACATCTCAGCCTCTGGTGGTCCCTTTTTGTTTCAAGTGTTACTTGTTACTACTTGCTGTGAGGAAGATAAAGAAATAATAACCTAGGCATCACTCTCCTTGTTTATGTCCTTTTGTACTCTTCAGATTGCAGTGACTATCTTCTCCCATGGCCATTCCATGTTTAGTTTTCAATTGCCCAAAATGTCATCATCGTCATGACAAAAATCCTAACCTATTGAGGTGGTACCAATGCCACATGATCTTTCCAGCAAGCGACCGCTCTTTTTGCGGCACAGTAACCATCACAGCTAAGGAAGGAAGGAAATTTGAGACTACATGTGCAGACAAATGCTGCTTTGGAGGCAAGAGCCTTAAGTCTTTTCTGTGCAAGAGTGACATGGAATACAAATTGAGAAAAAAAAACCCTGCTGTGACATTCAAAGGCAAAAAATCCCTTCACAAAAGTTTCAGGTCACCTTGAAAGCAAGCAGGATTCCCCATTTCTTGTTCCTCCTTAAAACCGTTGCATAATTTTATTTCTAATAACCAGAAACCTTTAGTTTCCATTTTAAATATATTTGGAGCAAAATCTTCTCAAAATGATTCAAAGACTTCATCCCCTAAGAAACATCCCAAAACTAACATAATTACAACTCACAACAACAATATTAAAAATTCAGGTAAAGATCAGAACACATGTTCAAAAGAAGGCCCCATCTGTCGGTTAGCCATATTATCATTCTTTTAAGTAAAAGAAATCAGTGTAAGATTCTTACCATCATTTTTTCAAACAATGTTATGACTTCTCTTTCCGACAAGGGTTTTGGAGCAAAATCCTCCGCATCCATAGGTGTGGATGACCAGTCTGTAGAATGTGACTGCTTCATATGTGTCAGAGGAGGTCTTTCCTTTTTGCTTCCTGGAATCCTTATACTGGCAAATCGATCCAACTGAAAACAGAAAAGGTATAACGTATCACATACTGTTTCCATTCTATCAAACCTTAATTAAGGATGGTGCTCTTGGAAGCTAAGCATCCTTATTTTTCTGTGGTAACTTGCCTGTTATTTAACCATCCCATTTTAAAGAGTTTTCCTACAGATACATACAACGGTCAGTTGCCTTAGCACTGGAGTTAACAGACCAGAATCCCATTACATTATGGAGAAATCATGCAGAACATGAGAATTTTACGGGAAGTTTGGAGGAAAAGATATCTACAAAACCAATTTATGAAGGGTTCTTCCCAACCATTACATGCAGAATATCAAAAAGGAGGCTTATATACCAAAAGCATAGTTTTAAAGTGTTTGTTACTCTGAAGCAGCTGTACTCCTGTCATTGAAACGGAATATACAAATATGCATTGAAATAGAATATACAAAGAAACTACTTTTTATTAAAATACAAGTTAGCATAACTAAAACACTGTTCTATTTATTTTTATTTGCACTATGTTATCCAAAACTTAGTGCTTTTCTGTGCTCCAATTACTTAGAAGTTTAGGAGAAGCATAAAAACCATCAGCTCCTTTATTAAGTAGGATACACTCATGGTTTCATGAATAATCCTTAGGATTTAACATGAACACAAGACAACCACTCCAACTTTATCAAGAACCACAAAAACTTCTTTAGAAAAGTGGTTTGGGTTGTGGGGGTTTTTTACTGGTTAGATATTTATCAATTTTTCCATAAAGATCTACTAAGTGAAATTTTAAACATTTTTATTGTTATAACTTGTGTGTTTCAACCTATATGGGCAAGGACCAACAGAACACAAAAGCAGGTAACATATTCAATGAGATGATGAAATCTAAGTCATATTTGTAGCAGCCTTTTTAACATGTGAACAGCAATATTACACTTGTCAACACAGAAGAGTTATGGTAGCATTTGATGCATAAGAGATTTTGGACAAGATTTCAACCGTATCAATAGACTTATGTCTTCGAAATGATATGCAAAAATATTCTGAGGCTTCAATATATCCTGAAGATCAGTATCTTGAGATATCTCTTAATAAGTACATCAAAGTTACCAAACTAAATGACAAGTTATTACAGCATCTGTGGAATTAAGATCAGAGAGAGCAAAGAAAATTAGTAGCAAAAATTGGGTACAAGTGTTCCACTCTAGTCAGAGCAAGAACTGACTATTAGACATCCATGAAGAGCTTTAGAGGAAAAAAAAAGACTTTAATTCTTCCTGCTCAAAACTGAAAAGGAACAGTTTTTGGAATGTAGAAATAGATTGTAAGCCACTCACATACAGATGTTTATAGAACATGCAAAAGCAGGAAATTAATATAGCATAAACATAAAAGAGCTCAGCATGGATGATGGGGCCCTTCAGTGTCACATCAAACCAGCAGGCAATGAGGAAAGCACACTCCACAGGAATAAGTACATAGGCAAGACCCAGGAAGAAAGAGAATTCAACAAATGCAAAAGGGAGGGTAACATCATTGGAAGTGAAGTATAGTCATCAGTGGCAAAAAACATCTTACATCTTGACCAGACAGCAATTTCCCTTCCTGTCTATAAAATCAGAAGTCTATGGTATGCATGGGAAGATGAAGCCAGATTGCAAACTACAGTGACTAGAGTGGAATATTAAAAAAAAACCAATCATATGAGATTTTTCTTCTCAAACAATGGCTTTCACAGAGCACTGATGAAAGGCAGCACACCTGCTGCAAAGTATGAGTTCACCAGTAGTTTCTCCACTGTTCACTATCAAGTGCATAAACTAGGAAACAAACCATTGTATTTGAAGGTTCTTCACATGCAGACTTGAAGCAGGGGTAGAGGGAAGAGAATAGCAGATTTCAACCCATGGTTCAGTCAGAAGAGAATTGACTAAATTAGGTTTAAGAGCCATGCCCTACACTTCTTATCTCTCCTGAAAAATCTCAACCCCTTCCTTACAGTCCATGTTCCCCAAGCATCCCCCTCTTCCTTTCCCTGCTCCACACAGCAACAGCAATAGAAGTTCTGGCCAGGCACAACCACCCTAGTCTCCTCCATGAAATACCCCATGCCATCTCAGAGGTACTCTTGCTCCAGTAGAAACAGGCAGCACTAATTCAGGGATGAAGCCCATTCATCCTTGAAAAGGTATCCTTTACTTCCTTTCACCTGTCCACATTTTTAGTTTATGATTTGTTTTTAAGCTCCTCTTCAATGTTAGACTCTATGGTAGACGTTTTGCAATGTTGCAGATTAGGCCATCACATTCATATTCCCCATATTCACCAAATCCTATACCACTTGTCCTACAGGAGGGAAACAGAGTCTTGGAATATATTTGATCATGCAGAGCATGTAAACAAAGTGAGATACCAGGATTATAAGCACATTTAAATATGTATCAAACAAATTACGTTAAACAATTTAAAACAATGCAGTCTAGAAATAAAATTTCCATACATTTAAAAAAGGAAATTCACAACAAGACCTGCATGGCAGTACAGTGTGGGTATTCTACATACACTTCTCTTTTGAATTATACATTGATAGTGCTTCAGAAAAGTTAATACCTCTCAATATTCCATACAGGCGAATAATTTCATGGTCCACAGAAAGCACTATACAGAAAGAATAGAAATTTCATTGCTTGGTTGTAATGAAATCTACCACTGATGCTGGTGGTAGATCCAAGTGCATAGAGGAGGAAACGGCAAAAATATAGTTCAATAATCTTCCATGTTACATCAAAAACATTGTAAATCAGGCAAACCGATGGGGAATAGCTGAAGTTAGCTTTGATACAAAGTATCACTACAGCTTAAAGTAGGTTTGACCTTCTATCTCTTCTAAAGATGTCTCCTTTTTTTTTTTAATTTATTTATTTAACCAATAAATACATATAGACCCATACAGGAACAGTTGCTTCAGGACAATTATTTTCTGAAAGGGACAAATTTTTCCCTTAAGGTCTTTGTAGGGCCAACATTCAAATTAACCAAAGAATAAAGTGGTTCATATGGTCTTGATACACAGTATTTCCACAGTAAAGTCTCTTCAAAATTCTCCAAATTAATACCTGCTTTGATGCACTGATGGAACTCAGAGTAGATTATCGGAGTTAAGAGTTCAAAGGCAATAAAGAGAGAAAAAAAAAAAAAAGAGTGCAATTAAGTACTTCTGGGCACTCAAAGGAGAAAGCTAAAATTTTTTAATACAATATACAAAAACATAACAGGGAATCTCTAACCAGCTCATTAATTCAAACAGCAATCTATTCCTACCATAGCACAGTGTTACCAAAGATGAGGAAAACTGTATTTCAGATACATAATCTAAAAAGAAATAATAGTAAAATAATTAAATACAGAGTACAAAAATATTGCATACATATTCATTAGAAACTCTTCTCTGCTAAATTATAAAAAAATTGAACTGCCCATGTAACCACAATATAGGCTGCACAGTGATCTTAAGTTTAAAAATTATGTGATATTGAAAGGAGAAGTGAAAGTAACTAAAAAGAAGTTAATTCTGGAAAGGGAAAAACATTGAAGGTAAGAGGAGTTTCCTACCCAAAGGCAAGCGTAATTCTAGAAATAACACAGATACACCACTATTTTGTTACCAAAACTAACTGAGACAGTTTTAAGTCTTTTTTGGACAAAAGGCAGGGGTTTTGGTCTGGTTAGCTTCTTTTATTTTTAAGGTGAGAGAAAAGAGATTAAGACAGCAGAGAAGCTGTTAAAGATATAATTTGCACAGTTCTCATTCCTAAAACTAGATCTCCCAACATGAAAGGCATGAGGAATCTTTTATCATAAACTTAAGGCAATGAGTTCTTCACATATATTTTGGCTTTTATGTCTTTTATGCCTCCTACCACCAGAGACTGGAACATCTACAAACTCCTGTACTTTATTCTGCCAGTTTGCATCCTCCAAGAGACAAAAGGGCAAGGTAAATGACACAAAAGGTCAGACTGAAACACAGTGAAAAGTAAACCATGGTCAACACATGAATGTGAGTTACCATGAGATATCTTTTCAGTAGCATTTTACATTTACCAGCCTGGAGATTCTCAAGAAGCCTTGGCAGAAACTATTATTATGGCAACCTTATACTGTAAGAGTTTAAAACTGTCTTTTGGTAGCGTTCCTTTCACCTCTCTGCTCTATCACAAAGCTCTGTGAAACTACAGCTTCAGAAGTACAGCAGCCAAAACCTACTCTAGAAATGCTCTAGCAGTGTATGAGGTGCAAAGCAAGTTACTGTATGTACACAGTAACAGTGCTGACAGCACCTGCACAGGGAAAAGTTGTCTCAATAAGCACTTGGCAGACAAGATAGGTGAGTGAATGATGAACTTCTCACATGACTTTAAATATTAAAACTTGTGCACACAGTGCCAAAAAGATCTAAGCTGTACTGAAGAGTAGTAGTACATGAAAATATGATGGCTTACTTCAAAGGGGGTATCGTCAGAGCAATATTCAACTCCCATAGAGATTTAATTTCTAATGAATATTTTTAAACACAGCCACATTAAAGAAATTACTTGAAAGAAAGCAAGTGACACAGGTAGGATATATCAAAAGGAAAGGAAATGCATGCAGTGGGATTAAGACTAAAGGAAAGGAATATCTCTTAAGGCTATGTACTAAAATGTCCATCTGCATGCAAAGAGAAGAGCACAGAAAGACAATGGTGGGTGGCAGAACCCAAATATTTTGTCCTGTATCTTCCCAAACTCATCACAGGAACCATTAGCCCATCAATGGCTTATCTCCACAAGCCCAGTTGAACACAGAAGCAGGTGGAAGGAACGCAAATTATTGATTCAGAGGAAGTAACAAGCTGTCCAGGCTCCTCCTAGGGCTATCCCAGCAAAGCCTCTGCCCTATGGTCCAGGTCTAACACCCACTCCAAGAGTCAACATGATCAGCTCTCCAGAGTGCCCTTCTGACTGAGTGGTGTTACTACTTAAGGGGATAAAGACACATTATGGGATGAAGAGGAAAAACATTTTGGGATTGTGCAAGGCTTATTTTGCAACGTTTAAGGGAAGAACCAAAGGCAGGGAAAAGAATGGATCTCAGTGATTTGGAGAGGAACAAGCATGGGGAAACGACAGGATAAGGGGATAAATAGGGCCTGTTGTGAGTAAACAGTTTGCTAGTTGGCATGCTTGTCTGGCCATGCCCTGTACCCAACCAGCACAGTGTGTCCTACCTTATTAAGGTGAGAAGGTAAAGTGCCTGGAGAAGGAGAATGTGTATCTATAAAGGCAAGATGACAGGAGGAGTTGGCTAGAGGAGGGATAAGGGAAGTTCTGGACAGCTGCTGCAGACCATAAGCTCTGGGGTCAGAGGAGCCAGGGGTGCCAATTGGGAAATGCACCTGTGTCTGTGCACCAGGGTCTGTAAGGGGCAGACACTGGGGTGTTTGATCCTACAGGGGTGAGGGGAATCCTGGCCAACTGATGGAGATTTTTTTTGTGTGTGCACTGTGTTTTTAAAGACAAGGCCATAAGGGAAGCTGCCTATCAGAGGAACTGGGGGAGTCCCACCAGCTGCCAAAAAGGTCTGTGTGCATATGTGCAAATACACATGTGTGTGTCTCCATGACTGAAACGGTCTTTATCAGCAACTGGAGTGAGTCTACAGCCTCAGGGTCTCATGTGATGCAGGTGCCAGCCACAGGGAAGTCTGGGATCTGGGGGCCAGCAATCAGCTAGTGAGAATATAAGCTCACCTACAGGAGGGACTAACAGTGTGTTTTCCACAAATGGATCTTCATCCTCATCAGCCAGAGACAGTAACAGGATGACACCCATTATGCTGCTTGTGTTGATCTGCCGTGTATGTTCATGCATGTATGTGTGCAGGTGCATACTGGGAATACACACACAGCCCAGCTACTGGTCAGACCTGCAGGGCACGGAACTACAGCAGCCTCACCTCTGCTGGGTGACAAGATTCATTGTCCTCCTGACATTTTCCTTCTCTCACAAAACAAAGGATTTTGTTTACCCAACAGGTCTCACATATTCATAGCCACTTTGCCAGGAAGATCAGATACTTTTAGCACAGGAACAATTTTTGCTACTTAAAGAGAGACCCCCTCTATGAGTAGCAAAGACCCTTTTGCTACTCATAGAGAGACCCTTAAGATCAAGTCTGAATGGGCTTAAAGCCCACAAACCTGCTATCAAGCATTATATGATGTTCTCCTTCACTGTTGGAAACTATTAACAGTATTACAGACAATTTCAAAATATAGAGAAAGACACAATACATAGTACTAAGTAAAGAGATAAAATGACAAGGCTAGCTGAGCAGCATTCAGCCCCTCACAGTTCATTTCAGACTGATAGTAAGAATAATAGCTGTAAAAGTCAAATGAAGCAGCCATCACAGGATGAATGGTGCTTGAGCAGGTCCAGAGAAGGGCCACAAACATGGTCAGGGGGCTGGAGCACCTCTCCTGTGAGGACAGGCTGAGAGAGCTGGGATTGTTCAGCCTGGAGAAGAGAAGGCTCCAGGGACACCTTACAGCAGCCTTCCAGTACTTAAAAGGGGAGTACAGGAAGGATGAGGATCGACTCCTTATGAGGGAGTGTAGTGATAGGATGAGGGGTAACAGTTTTAAACTGAGAGTAGATATAGATTAGATAGAAGGAAGAAGTTCTTTACTGTTCAGGTGGTGAGACACTGGCACAGGTTGCCCAGAGAAGCTGTGGCTGCCCCCTCCCTGGCAGTGTTCAAGGCCAGGCTGGATGGGCCTTCAAGAAACCTGGTGTAGTGGAAGGTGTCTCTGCCCGTGGCAGGTGGGTTGGAACTACATGATCTCTAAGGTCCCTTCCAATCCAAACCATTCTATGATTCTAATCTATTCTATAATTTCACAGGCTCTCTATTATTCCACTACGAGCCTATGAAATAAGTGATTTTTATGCACATACCATGGACCTGAAAATCAACACTACAAAGAAATCCACAATACAAACCTCACACTTTCTTATCAGGTCCCTAGGAAGTACATCTATTTGTGCTTTCATTTTGATTTTAATGAGGATTTATATTACGTAAGACAATAGTTTCTACTGAACTTACTGACTTGATAATGCAGGAATCAATGGATTAGTTATTGGTAGACTAATTGCTGGCTCAACAGCTTAAGACATCACCTCTCCACAGAGCTGCTATGCATGTAGTAATGAAAGGTATTACTTCCCTGCCATCCTGCCTTCCTCATCTCCAACCCCTCCTTAATTCACACATCAGATCATCTATTGCTGTATTAAGAAATTCCTCAAAAATAAAATCCAACATGTGCTTGTGTAATGACTTTCATGACCACTGAAAGAATTCCCTAGTTCTGCCAGTGCTTCGCTCCAGCCTTCATTCAATGCCTTTCTCAGTAACAGAGGACAGCCAGTCAGATGAGAACAGGACATCCATGGAAAAACGGGACTTGCTAAGGGAATTCTCATAGGACTATCCATCTTTGAGGCTGTTAACTGGAGGTCATGTTTAACACAAAACTCACATATGTAGGATGCTTTGTCAGCCAATAAATTAGTATCGTTTTTATAAACTCAGATGCTCTATTTAAAAGCAGAGGTTTAATTGCTTTATAGTGTTGTACTTGGTTTTTACATTTAGTTCAAATTCAACAATAGATTCTCAATCATATTTTACTTCAAGTTACTGTTGTAACTCTCAAAACTGTGGTACTTACACTCAGATTCCAATTAACTGAACAATTTAGGTTGAAAGTGATTAACCATTTGCAGACAATAGAATAATCCAAACAGGAGAAAGCAGTTATTTTTGGAGGAATGTTACTAACACATATGCTTTGTGAATGTTCTAGGAACCAACAAATGAACCTGAATTGCAGTCTTATTTACAATCACAGAGGAAGTGGGTAGGGAATAAAGGAAATGATTTAGCAGCAGAGATTACCTACATCAAGGATGAACATTACATCATCTGGGTCTTACCTTTATTCTCCATATCCAGTGGGAAGCCCTCAGATCCAAACAGGCAATGAAACAGTTAGCACAATGCCAGAAAAAAAAGAATAAATACTAGAAGGTTTTTGTAGAACAACTTCCAACAGTGTTTAATGAGACTTTTAGTGAGATAATCTGGACTATGAATGTTGGTATCAATGCAACTTGACTAACAACAGCTGGTTTTTGTATACAGATTAGATTCTTAAAATGAGACTAAAAATTTATTTTTGACTTTGCATACAAAGTGTGTTTCCTATCGCCCATATCTGGAGCAAAAGCTTGCGTACATCTTCTAGGCCTCCAAAGTTAAGTTACCATGTACACCCGCCGCATATCTAGCCAGGAAGATTGTATCTAAAAAGGGATGCTAACCATACTTAAAGTGGTGTACCTAACCAAATATCTCATCACTGACCAAGTAACATAAATTTTATTAAGTACACAAACACTATAAACATAAGCAATATTTCCTTATAAACACTGTTGAGACTGTATTTACTGCAGTGATTGGACCCCACCATTTAGAAAAAAATAGTAGCTGTACCAAATTAGCAGGTATCAAATGGAAGAATTAGCTATGTTTATGCAGAATATCAAAGTTATGAAAGTGGGTCTGTCATAATCAACAGCAAAAGGAGTTTACAGCTGAAACATTATCTGAAGTTCTAAAACAAACAAACAAACAAATGCCTTAGAAGAATTCACCAAAAAAAGCTATCCTTTTTCAAGGTACACAGTAGCACAGTACAGTGGCTTTGCCATGGAAGATACATTTCATGATAGACTGAAAAAGGAACAGATGACTAAAGTTCCTTTGTCCACCACAGCCTTTGTTTCCTTGGCTTTTCCTTTCTTTTTCATTCTTGGAGACAAGGCTTACCAGATTAGACATGAAGTGCATTAGTCTAGATGCAAGCTAACGTATTAACTCAAACACCTGCACCATATGATGTGGCTTTGACATTTCTGGCACTAGCCTTGTGATTCCTGTACTTTGGTTTAACACAAAGAACACTGATGCCTGGAACACGTGAAGCATATAAATCAAGTCACGCAAAACCCTCTCACATTAAGGTTGAGGCCAACAGATTTGATGTCCTTGAAACAAGAATAAGAACCATTACTGCATCTTTCCACATTCCATTTCTCCAGCTATACAAAGCACATCAATCTACAGCAATTTCATAAGACAGAAATAGTAAAATATTATGCTTGATTGCTACCCTAAATCTCTGTGCAAAGTGCTGGGATGTTCCTAGAGCAGAAAATTAACTTAAATGCTCCAGATCAAAACACTACAAAGTAACAATTGGCTTGGAACTTTGTTTTCTTCACCAGATGAACAGCAAAACTTCCACATAAGGTAAGTTTATGGAGTATATATTACTAGAAGATGTCACTACACTACAGGAAAATCTCTACTCTAAAAAAAGAGTAGGCAACCCAGTATGAGAGAGAAGTTCTGAATACATGAAATGTGTTGTTTACCACAAATGAGGTATCATGACTTCTGATACCTCATTATGAAAAGACAGCATTACAGAACTGTTACAGTTTAGCCTCAACTGCATTACTAAAAGTACTGAACAGTCTTTTTTCTTCCCCTCCTCACTACCATTCTCATGAAAAACACCCATGGACCATCAAGACACTAATGACAATTACTAAGCACAACTTATTATGAGAGTTCTGATATGAAATATACAGGTACAAAAGCTTAATTTCCTGGATGAAAACATAAAGACAAGAGTCTTGCTTATAGCTTTGCTCTTTTGTAAGTGTTCTTCTCAGTCAGCCTTATTAGATCTCTAGGACAAAAAACACATCAATTTTTAAGTTCACATGTTTCTGAGTACCCACTATTTATAGATTCAGTAAACACAATTTCACATCAGGAAAATATGCTCAAGTACTAGAGCACAGCTCAATCTCCCAGACATCTTACCAGTTATTTTAGTCACAGAAGGCAACAGCCCAGTCATGAGAGTCTGCTGTTAACACCCTGATGTTGATACATGATAAAGAATACGACCTTGACAGGCTTGAGAGGTGGGCCTGTGCAAACCTCATGAAGTTCAACAAGGCCAAGTGCAAGGTCCTGCACATGGGTTGGAGAAATCCCAAGCACAAATACAGGCTGGGCAATGAATGGATTGAGAGCAGCCCTGCAGAGAAGGACTTAGGCGTACTGATGGATGGGTGGAAAATTGACTATGAGCCAGCAATGTGTGCTCTCAGCCCAGAAAGCCAAACATATCCTGGGCTGCATCAAGAGAAGTGTGGCCAGCAGGTCGAGGATTCTGCCCCTCTACTCCACTCTCATGAGACCCCATCTGGAGCACTGTGTCCAGCTCTGGGGCCCCCCAACATAAGAAGGACATGGACCTGTTGCAGCAAGTCCAGAGGAGGGCCATGAAGATGATAGGAGGCTGGAGTGCCTCCCCTAGGAGGACAGGCTGAGTTGGGGTTGTTCAGCCTGCAGAAGGCTCCAGAGAGACCTTACAGCAGCCTTCCAGTACTTGAAGGGGGCCTACAGGAAAGATGGGGAAGAGCTCTTTAACAGGGAATGTAGTGATAGGATGAGGGGTAACAGTTTTAAACTCAAAGAGAGTAGATTTAGATTAGATAGAAGGAAAAAATTCTTCACTGTGAGGGTGGTGAGACCCGGGAATAAGTTGCCCAGAGAAGCTGTGGCTGCCCCCTCTCTGGAAGTGTTCGAGGCCAGGTTGGATGATGAAGTTTGAGCAACCTGATCTAGTGGAAAGTGTCCCAGCCCACAGCAGAGTTGGAACTAGATGATCTTGAAGGTCCCTTCCAACACAAACTGTTCTTTGAATTAGTAAAACATTGAAAACATAGGAAGGAGAATATGAAGTTGAACAATTCCTATGTCTTCATTTGAAATAATTATTATTCTTAGTGTAGGGGAACACACAGGAGAATATGGGTTGCAACAATTTATTTCAGTATATTTGAAACTAAAAGCAAACCACTATTTTCCCTTACCAGAAAAAATACTTCACATAAGATCAAAGAAGTTACTTCCAATGATTCTGAGTCAAAGACCTCTTAACATCTTTTTCCTCCTCGAAGCTCCAGAAGATTAAAAAACTATATTCTTTCTTTGACAGCCAAATTGCTCTACAAGATTAACTTCTTACTATATAAGGAAATTCCACTGGTAGCAGTAGAGCTTTTAGTAAGAGAAAGACTTGCATAAACCAAGATACACAGAAGAACCCCTTTCATTAGATGACTTCCTATTCCTAATATGTTCAATCTCCCAGGGATGATTTTACCCTCCTTGAGAGCAAATCATTTAACTAATGGTAGAAGATTAAAAGTCACTGAGTTTAGTCCTGTGCACAGTCACATCCTGAACATGTAGAAAATGCTTGACTCTGAATCTCATTTCTCTACATACCAGAAATTATCCGGCCTTTCTTCTCTTTACAGCAGTTGCTGTGAAAGCAGTCAACATAAAGTTATGTTATAAGGAATTTTAATATACATTTCATATTTGTTTATCTATCTTTTTCATAAAATACTGTTACTATGCAGGTTTTTTCACCTTTATGAGCCTTACAAACCATTTGTTGGAACATGGAGCACTTCAGATAGAAAACAGGCTTGCTTCCATGGTGATTTTGCAGGTACATAAATTTCTCAGCTACCTCTTCCACAGAGGAGTGGCAAATAAGAATAAAATTCCTGTCTTCATAGATTGCAAACAAACAAGCTAAAAGAAGCAAGTGTTGATTGTGTAAATAAAAAGCAAGGTGTTTCTGAATTTAATGAGGATTTGTCACTAGAAGTAGACAATTCATCAGTATCTCAGGAATAACCCAATACAATTCAAATATTGAAAAGCAGTCTCCATTTTAGACTCTCAAAATGTTGCTAACTTACCTATATTTACAAAAAAGTTCCTGATCACCATTATACAACACTGTATTTGTAAGAAACAGACCGGGAGTAATAAAATATAAATATTTTATAAAGCATAATGCAGCAGAGAGGAAGTTAACATGCAAACAATTGCCCATGAGAAAAAAGGAAATATATTATTTCATTGAAAGCTACAAAATCAAGTTATTTTAAACCTTCCATTTCTTAATATTCTCGTACTACAATCTTCCCCTTTGCCACAAAAGGAATTTGGAAAAAGTACCTTTACCAGTTTTTGTGCTTAGTATGAAATGTCAAAACCACTCTGCTCTGAGCCACGTTTAAGTTGCCTAGGACTGAGACACTTAGTATTATTAACTGCTTCCTAGAATCAGACACAGAGAGACTAAACCAACAGAAAACTCAGAGAGACAAAAAGCATCAGTTGGAAAGTATACCCTTGTTCCAAGATGAAGTTGCAAGTGAACAAAATACCCACTTTTAAAAGCATACACTGCTGCAACATTTTACTGTTAGCCTTTTACTAAGGAGCTGTCATGTCCCTTTCGAAAAAAAAAAAAAAAAACAACAAAACTATATATATACGCACACATAGACAATTTGGTACTATTTTGCAGGTGATGTTTCCTTAGTCTGTGAACCAGCCTTCGGTATGTCCTGAAAATTTAAGGAGTTGGGGAGAAGATTGCTTACTACAGAGCTATGAGGCTCTTTGTCCTTATTCCAACACACACAATAAACCTGCTGACTTATGGTGGCTACCATTACAAATTAGACAGGTCCAATAGGCTAAGGAAAGAACAAGGTCAATAAGGCAGTGAGCTAACCTCTTTAACAGAAAAAAAAACCAACATACCACAAAAACAAACAAACCACATGATCTTGTGCATCCAGACTATAACCCTTACATGACACTACCAAAATTAAGTTCTGGTTACCAAAAAACACTTTAGTTTTGAGAGAACTGTGAATATTTCCTCAGCTCTCCGAGATAAAGCACAAGTTTGTAGAATCATAGAATGGTCTGGGTCAGAAGTTTATAGAATTAAAGTTGTATTATAAACCCAGCAGACTCAAATTCCTTGATAACCCCTTCCAGTCCATGAAACTCTGCTAAAGAAATAGCAACAGGTGATTTAAGTCAATTTAGAAATGGTAGGTGGAGGAGGCAGTATGCTCAACACTACTAACTTAGCACACTAATCAACACTAACCACACCACTGGTTCCTGAGCTAGGAAACAGCAGTGTTTCTCAGCACAAGTGTGTTGCACATTGTCTAGGATAAAAATCTCTACACTTAAGCTCTCAGGTATGCACAGAAGTACTTCAAGAACTCTGTACAGCACTGATGTCATAACAGCTGATCTTTAGATGCCTACAGAACATTACTTCCTAGGTAAATTCAAAGGCTTTGTAAAATGATCCACTTAAGAAAAACTATTCTTACCTATAAAGGAATAGTACTGACAATGAAATATGTAACTTCAATAGCAAGAAAAAGAATCTGCTTTGTGATACAGAACCTCATCTTCTGCTCAAGAGGCAGATGAAGTTTGAGAAACATGGTGTTAGCATGACAATGAATATACATAACATTGTTTGAAATTAGTTTTACAAGCAACAGTTAGTTTGTTAAACATGGTGTTTTAAGCTAGCCATGCAGCCTAAGTAACTTAAATATTAAACATGCAATCACAGATATCTTAACTATACTGCATGTAAATTGGCACAATCACCTGTGTCAAACTCATTTAGCCATGATTAAGGCATACTTCAAAGCCATCCATAGATTTTTGCTACTCCCACTGAGTGTTACAGATAATTAACAGTTTAGTGAGGCTTTGCCAATTAACTAAATTAACTTCAAAATTAAGACAGTTTTTTGTATTAATAAGGTTATTTCTATTGCATTAGTAGTAAGGTTATTAGCTTAGCAAAGCCAAAGCAAAATTTAAGTTGTCTTACCACATCATCTGTCAGTGTCTTGATATTTAAGTGCTGTAAATCAAACAGGAAACCAGTCATATCACAATTGTGCAATAAACAACAACAAAAAAAACCTCAAACAAAAACCAAGTCTCAGTTACAGTTATTCAAAATAAGGTGCAATTTAAACAGTACTGAATCATGGCACTTGAGGTCATAATTTCTTGGCAAGTTGTACTTCATTGGCTTACAGTGCACAGCAAGTTATACAGGGAATATACCGTGTAACTTCAAAAAAATCTGTATTCTGCTCCTTAGAATAATACCAGAAGAGTATAAACCAAGCACAGCTTGAAATAAGTTGTAGTTTATTAAATTTTATAGCTAAATATACTAGAACAGAAGACCTTCTCATAATTCAGCTACTAGAACTGTGTCTTCTGAAAATGGCTGAGGACACCACCAAATAATCAGTCCAGAGATTTTAAACTCAACAGAGCAGAGATCCTCAACAGTTCAAAACTACCTGCCAAGCTGCAATACTGAAACAACTCAGGTCAGTGACTACTCTCAAGAAATGCCTATGTGGAAGCAGAGCAGTGTTATGAGTAAATGGGACATAAACACTTATTAGTAGTAACATCCAAATATCTATAGAATAACACCGATGCTGCGTGAAACAACAATTCCTGAACCAACGCTGGTTCTCCACTGCATGTTTACAAATACAGCAAGTGCTAGGATACACAGCTCTTGCACAAAATCAAAGAGCAACACTGAAGAACATTGGTGACTGATGAGTCAGTGCTGCAGGGATCCCATTTATAGTTTTTATAAAGAGGCTGAGAACAGACTTGGCAAGGAAATGGGAAAAACATGAAGTCACATACTTAGCGAGATAGACTCACCATATTCTTAGACTGACCTCACTGCCTAGTGTACAAAGCTTGGCAGCAGCTACAGCAGTTGTCAATGGCTATATCTAAATTAAACAGATTTGGAAACTCTTACATTGTCTTCACCAAATCAACAATATCTAGGCATCATTACTTATGACATCTTCTCTGTCTTCCCTCAGAATTGAAGACAAATTTGTGTTGTCAAATATTATCCTATGATAGCTCTATTCTGAATATAGTCAAGAAACTGAGGAAGAAGCATCTAGTGAATGGCTATGAAGTTAAAAAATAAAAAGTGTGAGGAATCACTCAGTACTCAGTGATATAGCGTAAATTTTACCATCAAAAATAATTTTTAAAATAGAGCTAAGTCAGTACTGAACTTTTGTAACAATCCCATTTCATGTTCAAATATATGAGGATTTCTGATAAATGAAAACAGCAACAAAGTGAAAATATTTCCAATCAGGAGACTGAAGATCCCAATCCTCCACTTGATGTTCTCCTGCAAGGGCAGATCAGAATTCTGACCCACACACTGCCATGGAGCTGGGTTTTACAACTTGTTCTTCCTATTCTGCTAAACAGCTACAAAACATGAGCATTGATTTCTGTCATTTCCAAGAACTCACAGCTCCACATTTAGCAAGTTGTTGTTTTAATACCTCTATCCTTAAGTGATCAAAACTGCAGGAGAAAACAATAACATGGGGTGCTACACTGCAACTTAGTAGCAAAGAACATAAAAATTTATTCATTTTTCATACACATGACTGCTGGAAGTGTGGGAAAAGCAAAACAAAAACAAAAAAATCACACAAATTATCCTTTTCCTTAACACATGGTATCCAGAACAAACACAGGACAGGATAAAGATCTGGTGATTTGTGTTGCTGTGGCACCAAGGAGGAATGCAAAACGAGGTGGAGGCTACATGGTCCCATTCTTCCACTTTTATCAAGGAATATTTGATACAACTATACAGATTTATCTCCTGTTCTGCTTCTCTCAAGGACTGTTTTTCACAACTCTGCAGACCTTATCACTCATTCTTCCTCTTTCCACACAAAACCAGCCACACCTTGTACCAAGGAATGTGCTGTGTCATTACTCAAGAAACAATGGCTTGACCACAGTCCCACCCACTCATACATACATACTAGATAAATACTACCCTGAGTTCCCATCTAACTCGGAGGGACAATAATCTGGTACCAAATCGACAGATAGATGGGTTTGTGCTCCTGTGCCCCTCACTGCCCCCTCCCCAACTCTGAGAAGGGATGCCTTTTGGCAAGATTTGGGCCCTCGGCTACATCAAGTGATTACCCAAGAGTTAAGTGTGTGTGATTGCCATCGGGGCTTTTTGTTGCGTGTAGTGCTATATGGCCAACCTACAGTTTGTGCATTTATCGTAGGCAATCTCAAAGAATCTGCAGACGTTGCATAAGAATAAACCGTACTATTCGTGAACCTGACTGTTTCTCCTGAATGCAACTGGGCCTACAGCACATGGGCTGTTCGTGCATCTGGTGTCAGGCCTATAGTTACAGCCCTCACTGACACACCTGTTAAGAGATAAATCCAGCCACCCCCAGCCCCTCTAATCTCTGAAAACCGGCTAGAATGCAAGGGGATTCATCTCTTACCAAATTAATTTGTCACCTTAAATGCAATAATGACTTAAATCACTAAGCCTTAAGCAATGCACAAATACCACTGTGAAGCTCCAACATGGTAGGAGACCGACTAATCTGCTTAGAATGAAAATCTTCTGCATTATATGCTTTGAGGTAGAAGTTCAAGATTCATGTCAAACTCATAAACATTCCACTAAAGAGACACAGGAAGCACAACATCAGGTTCACTTCCACTTAGGAACAGATGTTGGATATTCTGCAGCTGCTCTGTACAAGACATCATCATCATCCATGGAATCAAGGCAATATTTGTCAGATTTAGGTTTTGTTCTTTGAAAAAAAAAAGTTACTGGGGTACACTTCAAGCCAGTAAGCCTTTCAGGTAAGCTGTGAAATTCAGCAATGGAATTGGTGGTAAAGGGTGAAAAGTTTCCCATTTTGTTTATCAGAACACCTCACTGACCCAGGTCATCTGACTAATCAGTGAAAAATTTAAAAAAAAAAAAAAAAATCACCCCTACCATGCAACCAATTCAGGACACCATAACGTTATAAGAAACTCAATATACACGTAAGTCTCCTAAATATTCACCTTTCTGGGTATCTACAGTACAGGAGTCTAAAAATACCAGCATAAGACCTCTTTCAGACAATATTGTGGGGTCTGGTTTGAAAGCAACTGCTACAGAGAAGTGAACCTACCTAAGCATCACTCGTATATCAACAGTGGTGACACTTCTTTATAAAGGAGGAGAAACTTCATGCAAACTACAACCGAATGTTCAGCTCATTTAGCACTCTATTATTAAAGGGATGAATGACTTGCGGTAAGACATCTCAGAAGAATTATTCTTGAATTCTATGTTATAACACTTCTCAGTCAGAGAAGCTGGTTAAAACATGAGAACCAGGGTGATCTCTTTCTCCTCACCCTCACCAAGCCATTCTCTTCAGGCAAGGCTGTACAAAGTAAAACCAGTTGCCAACTTTCCTGGTCTTCTGTAGCATTCAAATATACAGAGATAGGGAACATTACATGTGGTCTTAAAAAAAAAGACACAAACAAACTAACAAACCCCACCATCTTACCACACTGGATCTTTTAATGGCATTAGAGTGCTGTGACTCAAGAACAGGAGTATTTTTTTATTCTCACCCAGACAAACAACACAAACACATTTCTAATAAGGGGAAAAAATAACTAGACCACAGCTGGGTAGACACTGAAGTGCTTTACTACCCCAGGAACGTATTTTTATTTTCAGGCCCAGATATATCAATTCACAGAAGACATATTCTGCTCAAGTGAACAGGTTGCCTTAAACACAGGCCTGCAAGTAAATAAATCTGGTTCAGGTAGAATTCCTATAATATTCAGTTACTGCTAAAAGCATGATATAAACTTATAGAATACTGCTTTGCAATGGATGAAAATACTAATACACTTTTCTGTGCTTTCCATAAACTACTCCAGGATATTACTTGTAGCTATGTACAAGCATTCCTCTGGTCTGTTTACCATGTAGAAAGTAGATATGTAAAATTGAAAACCAAATTAATGATATTTTAAGTCCTGTTTTCTAGTCAAAGAGATACAAAACCATAAAGAGATTAAGGAGTTAATTATGATACTTCAGAAGTCCAGATGTATCTCTTATCATCTATAGCTGGAAAAGCAGAAGTATCTCCATTGCTTAGTCTTCAGCTATACAAACACATTCATAAACAACTAATTCTGAAATTACATTTTCCAGGACATGGAAGGAAGCCTGGGACGTGGAGGAAGAGGTTATTTTGTTTTGCAATTGAGTAGAAGCAGTTTAGTTAAAGCTCAGTCATAATTAAAAAGAAGCATACACATGTATCAAGCAAGAAATCTGACACAGAATTACCCCTTATTGAAGATTATGTCCCTCTGGCACACTGGTAAATAACTGATTTTACTGGATACAGGATATACACATACATCCAGTGTATAGTACAGCGTTCTTGATAAGTTCATCTCAAAAACTTCAAAGATAGTCAGAGCCTTAGACAGAAACTGAAAGGTACACAGCTGAACTTCACAACACATGCACAGTAACAAAACTACTCAAAGAACAGAAAGAGCATTGTGTCTCTTGAAAAGGTCATATATGACGAAGCCATATGTGATGCAACTTCTGCACCGCCCAGCTAGGGAAAGTAAGACAAATAGTATGTGACTTAATGTGTATATTCACAGTAAAGAATCTTATTGTCATACAGAAGAGGATGATCTTATGTTGCATATCCAAACAGTAGCACATACTGAAAGCTAAGCTGCAACACACAGTTTAACGAGTCATTGTCTGGGTAATTACCCAGTCAACTCTGGGTAGACACAGCAAAGTGAAGCAAAAAAATGAGAAATGCCACTTAATTGGATCAACAGTATCAGTTTGACCTTTTGTGTCATTACATCTATTTCTCTATCTTTGCATATGCATATTTACAAACAAAATTCTATCTAAATGCAGCACAAGCAGTCCAGAAACAGGATCAGAATTCAGGAGAATGCCGTCTTCTCACAGGGGACTCCAGTCTCATGTCTTTGGTATTTTTTCCACCAGCATTACAGCTCAGTGTGGCCTAGAAACAATGAAGAATACCCTGGTACAATATAAGGTATAGTCTGTATCATCTAAAAGTTTTGGCACTCTAGTAAAATGGTCAGCAACTTCATTCTCTGCAAGTGCTCTTCTCACCATCACATAAGCACTGAGTGACATTGCTCATCTGACTTTCTGAATGAAAACAGCATCTTTTAAAACAGTATGTTTGGTACCTGAACTCAGATCATTCCTGGCAGGATGGACATTGTTAATAGGCCAGAGAGACAAAGTCTGATTTGTGGATCCTAAGTGGAACTAGAAGACAGACAAGCACCCACCCATTACAGCCCTGCTGCTACACTTGGTTTTAGGCAAAGTAACAAGATCTCAGGCAGCTAAACAAGAATTTTCAACATGCATGCCCTCCACCACACTGAAGTACTTCAATTTACAAAAATTAAAAAAAAACACAGCCTGGTATCTAAATCCTTTTGGGATATTCATTTTTGCCTTCCTGCAGAAGAAAGAAACCCACATATACCACCCCATCCAAACCACCTCACACATGTACAGCTTCTCTGATACATTAAGAAAAGCTTAAAGCCTACATGTAGCTACCACAAAGAACAACAAAAAAAAAAAAAAAAAAAAAGAGTTTAAGCAAGATGCAGTGAGTTTTAGAACTGGCCAATTTAAGCTTGAATGCTGAAACTAGATAAATGAAGACTAAGGATGTACAGATAATCACATAATCCCCTCTGTACCTTTTTAAATTAGAAAGTGAGAAAGAACTCATCACATACTGCCATTAATTCTATCCACAAAAAGATTCAACACTAGCTCTTTTTTTCCCCCCAAAGTCTGTTCTCCAGCAGAAACACAACCAGAAGACCAAAGCAGGGATTGCAAGGAAGCCTGTAGACTCAGAGATGTAAATTGGATGATTACAGAGAATGCTATTACTTTAGGATCTCCTTTGTCACAATACTCCCTCAGTAATTTTGCTACCTCAGTCTGTAAGCGCAATTTAGAAACTGCTGTATAACCCCACAGCATTTCCTACTTTTAATTTCCAATATACTACTTCAGCATTTATTTAATGGCTTTATCACATACTCTCTGTTGCTTTAAAGCAGTCTGAAAAGCAATCAAGGGCAAAATTATCTTAACATGACAGTTTCTACATAGGGATATTCTCTAGACATAGATGAGTTAAACTCAAAATTGGTGCTTACAGGTAAGACTATATAACTAAGTGCTAGAACACAGCACTAAAATTTAATATCATAACCCACAGTGTTAATTCATACCAACAAAAGTAACAGCATGAGAAATTTACAGTTTTACAAAGCTGCAATAAAGTGTTTTAGGTAACATCTGCTCAGCAATCATTTCTTTAAAAGATTAATTTAGATTCAAGGTCTTACACTGCAGCCTAACTGCAGCAATAATTCAGACACTTTGTAATTAAAAATATTGACACAGATAGGTCTTACACCTTTTTACTCTTTGCCACAGAAATGGAAGTATTCTCACACTTACCTACATCTTTCCTTGATTTACAGACACTGTTAATGCAAGTGTTAATTTGTCTATTTTTAACAGATTGGTGCAAACAAGAATGCTTTCTTGACTCATATAAATTCATATTAATGAAAATCATAACCTGGAAATCACTCAAGACACGTCAACAGTACACTGAAATTAACAGAAACACCTCTAACGAGCTAGAAAGTGATCTTTTGAGGACTAGTGTCTACAAGATGTCATCCCAGTAAAGTGCAATTGTAAGTCACATAGTGCAGCACTCATGATTTCCAAACATTTCTAAGGAACAGAAAAAAAATCCAGGAGAGGAAGTGTCAAGCAATGGCCCACCCTACGCCCCCCAGCAGATTTCAAAAGTTTCCTGCTCAGTCAATGTATACATAGAAAACAGGTATAATCTCTGGCATCCTTCAACTCATCTCCTCTTTTTACTAAACCCTAAACCTCAAGGGTGAATGTAAGGACTTTCAGTAAACTGAAGTACCACAGAGAATCTTTTACCCTTTTAAGAGTCTCACTCTTCCAAAATCTTGGACCTGCTGAACAAAGCCAAGCTGGTATGTGCTTCAAACTTAAACATCACTCCCTAAAGAAAAAAATTTTAAACGATTCTGTAAAAGAATAGAGATAACTGAGGCTTACAACTCCTTCACTTCTTCCAAGAAGCTAGTTTATTCAGAAAGGCAGTACTTCAAGACAACATTTGATTGGAATCAACTACTCAGTTTAGCCCAGAGACTCTTTCTCACCTCTCAAATGAAGTGGGTTTTAAAAAGAGTTCTTCCTCCTGCTAAACAAAAATTTTCTCAGGGGAAAAAACAAAAAAAAAAAGCAGATACATGTTAATAACTTTGTTAACCAACAAACCAATTTCACCTCGAGGTGTGTCAGAGAATCAAATTATTTTTCAGATTAGTATATCTTTTGTGACAGATCAATATGTTGCATTGATTGGAAGGGTCCAACCTGGAACTTATTTTCAAGCTTTTTGCACTGTGGAAGATTAAACTAACACAGTCTGGATGATTTGAGTTCACTGAATATAACAGCCAATTCCATCCACATTTGACAAACATACAAGAGATCAGAAACATAATTCAGGTGACATGAAATTTGGGATACTTACAGTGCCATACAGAGAAAAGGCTACATCCTATATCTAACACTGGATTACACAGAATTCAAAGGGGTAAGGGAAGTTTTATCTATTCTGACACAAAAATAATTTAATAAAAGTGTATTGAAGCTGTATTACAGGAAGAGTTAGATATAACAAGACAACACAGATAGAATAGAATAGGTTGGAAAAGATCTTTAAGATCAAGTCTAACCATTAACCTAACACTGCCCAGTGCACCACTAAACCTTGTCTCTAAGCTCCACATCTACACGTCTTTTAAATTCCTCCAGGGATGGTGACTCCACCACTTCCCTGGACATCCTCTTCCAATGCTTGACAACCATTTCAGTGAAGAGATTTTTCCTAATATCCAAACTAAACCTCCCCCAGCACAACTTGAGACCATTTCCTCTTGTCCTATCGCTTGTTACTTAGGAAAAGAGACCAACACCCACCTCACTATAACCTCCTTTCAGGGAGCTGTACGGAGCAACAAAGTCTCCCCTGAGCCTCCTTTTCTCCAGACTAAACACCCCCAGTTTCCTCAGCTGCTCCTCATGAGACCTGTGCTCTAGACCCTTCACCAGCTTCATTGCCCTTTGGACACGCTCCAGCACTTCAATGCCTTTCTTGTGAAGGGGCCCAAAACTGAACACAGGAATCGAGGGGCGGCCTCACCAGTGCCGAGGACAGGGGTAAGATCCCTTCCCTGTCCCTGCTGGCCACGCTATTGCTGACACAAGCCAGGATGCCATTGGCCTTCTTGGCCACCTTGCCACACTGCTAGCTCATGTTCAGCTGGCTGTCTATCAACAGCCTCGGGTCCTTTATCACCAGGCAGCTCTCCAGCCACTCCACCCCAAGCCTGTAGCACTGCATGGGGTTGTTGTGACCCAGCACTGAGCCTTGTTGAACATCATACAGTTGGCCTCAGCCCATCAATCCAGCCTGTTCAGATCCCTCTGTAAAACCTTTCTGCTGCCCTCAAGCAGATCAACACTCCCACCCAACTTGGTGTTGTCTGCAAACTTACTGAGGGTGCACTCAATCCACTCTCCCTCCTTTCCCCCCCTCTTTTTTTTTTTTTTTTTTTTGGGGGGGGGGGGGGAGCAGAGGGGGGGGAGGGAAGAGATATACCATCTCCCCCTCAGAAAAAACAAACCAGTCTTGTTAGACAACAGGAGGTAAATCGGAAGGAGAGTTTACCATTTTTAGATTTAATAGCTGAGTTAAAAATAATCTGTAATGCAGTAATTTAGGACAGAAATTTATGAGCGATAGAAAAACATATCTCATAGTACCCTTCAACTGAACTTCCCCAATCAGAGAAGCTGGTTGATGCCTACCACTATTAAAGTCATTCTACCTGTACCACTGCATATGTTTCTTCACCAGAAATTATTAGCCAGGACAAGCCATGGATTAGAGACTATATTTCAAAGGTTATGGTAAATGCAGCAGCTGCTTAGGTTTTGGGTCATGGAGCAGCCTGCTGCTCTTGAGTAGCCGCTTAATTCCACAGATCACATTTTATAAACTCTGTCTCTCAGTTTTATGTAAACAACAGTTTACACAAAGATAAACTCCTAAAGTCTATTCAAGAAATATTTACCTCTGACTCTTCTTAAAGTCACCCAGTGAGCTAATGGCATACCTAGAACACAATCCAGATTTGGAGAACTATCATTCTTCAGTCCTCTGTCAACATGCCAGGGCAAAATCTTTAAGAGATTACTTAATGATGAGAAACAGGACTACTGTCTAAGGTCAAATACATGCAAAAGTTGCAGTTTACAAGGCATTCTCATTAACTAAGGATATTCTCAGTCACTCCTGTTTGAAGGGTTTCAGAAGCTTCATGGGGAACAGTGACAGAACAAAATAAATCTAAAAAAAAATAAAAAAACAACCACACCCACCCCTGTGATGATCATATGCACTACAAAGCTAAGTCAGATACGAAAATTCAACTTTCTTTCTTTTCTGTCAAAAATCATCACTGGGACCTCAAAAAAACAGTCAGCTGATACCTACATCTGCACATGCTAAAAACTACACTTGCCTAGCCTGGTAAGACTAGACATAAATCAAACAAGCTGATATTCACCAAAGAGGAGGCCTTCTTTCACTGAAAACCCCATCAGACTGCATCTAAGAAAAAAATCTCAACACATATCTGGCAGGGTTATACTCCTTATAAATTACTGCATTTCTATTTTAACACAATTAGGAAAAAAACTGAACACAATGGCAACATGCTATTTCTGTTTCAACATATAGTTAGGGAAAAGAAGTGAAAATAATTTCAGTATCCTATTTGCATAAGAATTTAGCAGTTAAAGTATCAGTAATACGTAAAACCTCTTGACTCGGTGTTCTTGTGTCTCAAATGCACACAACTCTGTGTCTCCCACTCACCACAGGAATAAACCAACCATCAAGTCATACGAGTAACACCAGACTGGGTAGACCATATAGGTTTTTACTCAGGGATCCTATACTAAAGCATGTACAAGCATGTCACCTGCATGACTAAAATGCACACACCCCCAGTAGATACATAGCCGTTTATGAAGACGAGCAAAGAGCTCTTGGTCACAGTTTGATATATGCCCATTCTAACATGCAAAAGTAGACACAAGCACTTGGTTCAGACAGCAATCTACGCAGCCACAATAGATAGGAAAAGGATTCCAGGAAACAGAAACGCCAAGAGCAAGCTGTGACCTTCCAAAACAGGTTTGACCAGCTTACAGTTTGATATCGCTTACTGGCTAACATTTTTCAACCTGTGCTCAAGTACCAGACACTCAAATACTGAATAACACTCAAAACCGCCTTAGAATCAAGAATCTACTGTATGGTATGTATTATAATATGAATTTTGTAAGCACATAATACAGCTTAGAGCAAGGGGGCTCAAAGCCGGCAGAACAAAGACTAACGTGCATCACCTAAATATGAGCATGGGATGCATCTGCTCTGCATGCGGTGGGATACAAGACCTGTAGACTGTATGTTTGTCCTAGTTTTAATAATTGGAAATTTTATTATGTCCAAAATGTGGCTATTAGTGGGTGCTTTTTATTTAGAGCACACCTTACGGACATACTATGTTGCGGACAATTATTAGCCATTTCAAGTTTCCTAGTTTCTTGATGTGCTAGCCAAAAGCTTGTAAAAGCAGGGCTAGGGAGGAGAACTACTATGTCCCTTAAATTCAAAGTCTCGGTTTTTAGCTATACAGTTTACATCACCAAAATAAAAAGCAAAAATCCAGTTCTAGTAAAAATAACAGCTTTAAAAGCTGGAAGTGTGTTCTGTTGCCCTAACACCTATAGCTGTCAAACAGCGAGTAAGACAATAAAGCTTTAATGGTGAGAAGAGACCTGAAAACTTGCTGCAAAATAAAGCCCGGTCCTTTCAGCAGGCAGGCAGGCAGGCAAGCCAGAATCACATTTTGAAGCCCAGCTGATCGACTGCGCGGTTCCGCAGCCCGTGGATTCCTACCCACCTCCCCCCGGCTCTCTCAGGGGGCTCCATGTCAGTGACCAGCCCCGGGGGGTGGAGGGGGGGAAGCCAGGCCCGCCACACGGCCGGGCCCCATCGGCACACGCCCGGCAGGGAGGCGCCCACGGGGCCGGGCCGCCGACAGGCCCACTCCCCGGGCAGCCCCGCAGCGGCCGCCCCAGCGGGAATGGCTCGGGGGCGACTTGCGATCGACTCGTACTTACGAATTTGGGCTTCCTGCCGTCCGCCGCCTCCTCGGGGCCGCCAGCGCTGCCAGCCCCCGGCGGGGCCTTCCGACGGAGCCCCTTGTTCTCCCGCCCGCCGCGACCCGGCGGCGAGGAGGGGGCGCAGTAACGCGGCCGCGGCCGCCGCGGCTCCATGGCCGCGCCCGGGAGAGAAGGAGGAGAGGGGAGATGAGGGGAGACCGCTGCCCGCGATCGGGCCCAGGCCCGGCGGCCCTGGCCGAGCTGGGCGCCTGCGATTAGCGCGGCTTAGCTGGGCCCGGCCGGGCAGGGCACGGCGGGGGAAGGAGGGGGGCTCAGGGCTAAAGCCGCCACCGCCGCCTCAGCGAGACAAAGGATTTAGCGAGAAGCCTCTAATCCCGGCGGCGGGGCGCGGGGCGGAGAAGGGGGGAAGGGGCGCGCGCTCCTAACGGCCGCGCCCCGGCACCCGTCAGAGCCCAGCAACGTCCCGCCGTCCGAATCGTCCCGCCACCGCCGGTCCCGCCCCCGGCCCCCGGCACTAGCCAATCCACGGCGGTAGGACGGAAATGTCGATATCCGGTTGGCTGGCCTCCTGCCAATCTGCGGTGAATCAGCTTGTTCTCAGCGGAGCGCCGGCGGCGGGCCCCGGTGGCCGTCCCTGCCGGCTCGCGCCGCCCCATCCCTCCGGACTGCGGGTCCCAGGGAGCAGCGCGGCCCGCGCGCGCCGAGGGCGGCCGGGCCAGACGGGACCCAGCGGGGCGCCCCGGTGCAGCCCTGAGCTGAGGGGGGGCGCCTGGGGTCAGTGCGGGAGCCGGCCCGGCCCGGCCCGTTTGTGGGCTTTCTTCAGGGTCTTGGGGCGTCTTGTTGGGCTTTGGCCCCCGGGAAGTTTCATGTCGCCACGTAAGCGCTGCGGCCATGGCCCGCCCTGAGAGGGCGCTGCTGCTGTCAGGGGACAGCGGGTGCGCAGCCGAGTTAACGTCCCTTCGGTGGCAGCGACAGCGGGGTGTGCCCCCCCGCCCCCTCAGCTCTGTGAAAATACCAGCAGAAGATGGGTGAATGCCCGTGTTTTGAGGTACGACCGCCTTCATCGAAGGGGTTAAGATACACGTTCACCCCCCCAGGACGGTTTTATTTCCTTGCCTCCCCAGTTCTGCCTTTTCTTCTAAAGGATGTGATCACCCGCAGCCGAAGGACCGGAGGGGTCTGTCACCAGTCTGGCCTAGGACAAAGATTTCCAAAGCCTGGTTTTGTTAAAAATGACGGTTTCATATGTAGAGCCCCAGTTTGACAGGTGAAAACTGGTTCATAACTTTTTTAACATTTTTAATGTGTAAAGGCAAATTTATATATATTTCATAGGTATTTAATGTTTTTTATAATTCCATTTTATACCATTTTGCTAGGTTAAGAAACCAGAATAACCCGGGGAAGACATAGGCCCTATTAAAAGCAATGGCAGTATTTCCATATTTCCTTCAGGCCAGGTTTTTGTTTTGTGACCAGCAGTCTTTGTGGAGGAGCTGTTAACTGTACTAACAAGGCCAAAAGAACAGGCATACCTACATTCTATATTGGTTTAATGCAAACTGATGTTTTCTGTCACAAAAGGACCTCCAAGACTCTCTGGTTTATGGAGAAATACACAAATAAATAGAGATTTGATTACGCTACAGACTCTCAAATTGTATATGCTTTAGAAAGTTGAATTCTCATTACTACAATCAATACTTTGTATTTATCTTAAATGAACAGTAGTTAGAATAATGATGTAAACTGGAGACTGATACAGGGGGAAATCTATTCCCAAATCTCGATGTTAGGTATCGTTAAGTAAAAGAAGGCTAACACTCCGCATTCATAACTCTAAAGTATTTTCTACAACAGAACAACTTTGCTTTTTCTTCTGTCATTCAGTAAGAAAGATGCCCAGGTTTCCATGTTGTTTTTATCATTTTGTGTTGTCTTGAATGCAGTGAAAATTAAATGCTCCCTACAGCAAATGCATTCACTTTTTCCACAGAATTTGAGGGTCTTTCATTCCAATGCAAATAAAGATCTCAATCCTTCAGTGTGACTTGCACAGGCAGTGACCCACAGGATGTGATGACTACTTCTACATGGAGCTCTGGTGAAATGTAGCACAACTCAGCCCCGAACTGGACCTTTATAGGGCTGGGATTTAACACTAGGGAGCTGTGGGGCTATGTAGGGTGGCTGCTAGAATTATTTGTATACATTAAGCTGTTTGTCCTGTGGCACATTTCTATAGATGTTTCATAAATTTATGTTGGAATTCTTTGTGGAGGGTATAATTAGCACAACACTGTTTAATGTCATGGTTAATGATTTTCTGGAACAGTTGATTAGAAAATTAATCAGCCTATGTGTGCATATGATAAAGCTGTTTAAATGGACCTCCTAATTGCACTGTGGTAGAACACAATGGCTTGTGCCAATATATCACTTTCAAGGTACTGCATTACAATAATAGAGAAACACTAAAGGGAATAATTTATCAGACAGTTTTACTAAGCCAAAAGTAAATGTTAGTACTTTTGATCAATTATTATTATTTTATACTACCCCTCTTGTGCTTGTTAGATGCTTCATAGAACAAATACACTTTTCCAACAGCTGAGCTGGACAAGATTCATGACTGAGGAATAAATTGTGAAAAAGAAATGAATCAGTAATACTATAATTGTGCAGAGATTATACTTAGTCATAGCATACATATTGTCTGGGGCATGCATATAGCGTGACAATTTTGCATTATTTTTGTTCTGGAATGAGAATTTTTCAATTATAGAAGTCTGAGACAAAGTAAGAGTGTAAAGTTAAGCATACGGATATTTGCAAAACTGGTCCTTTAGATTGATGGGTTTAATTAGGCTCTTCCCAGTCTGTTCCATCTCTTCTTTTTTTTTTTTTTTTTAATATGTGCTATGATTCAGGTCTTAAACCAAAACAAAAAAAATGAATACCCTCCTAATATTCATTGTTCCAGGGAGACAGTTTTTCAAATAAATCCCTATGCAGTGTTTGTAAGCTGGCTTTTGACTGCGTTCAGGCAGTTCTTCATATTTTATTTGGAGACACCTAGTTCTTTCCTATAAGAAGACGATAAAACAGTTAATTAACTGTTCTTTAATTAGGTTCATCCTCTTAAACTGTCACATAAAAGTTATGAAGGATTTTGTGAGCAATGTTGTTTATTTTATACAGCAAGCGTACAAGTTTAACTGTCTTTATTACTAAGTATTCTAACAAGCAAAACCTTCTAGAGCCACAGTTCCTGTGGCTTATCAGAAGCAAGGCAAATGGCAGATAGTTGTGTCTTTTCAGGAAAATGGTTTCTTCTTTCTCTTATGAAAAGCACCAAATAGGCCATTGTACCCCAAATCCCTCAAACTTGCATAGCTATTTGTAAGTCATACCAATTGACTATGTATCATACTTTTCCTTCTTACTCAAACAGTTAATAAATTAGTTACATCCAAGTTATAGGATTGCTAACTCATAATAACCAATAAAAATTACGTTGGAAAAACACAGCCTGTCTTCATGTCTTATAGAGACAATTAATGCTGTTTTATCCCTGAAACTCTTTTAACAATTGCATTTTTGTATTACAACACCAATCATCAATAATTTAAATGTATTGCAATATAATATCCTTGAATGTAACCTATGGATAAGATGTTACTTAATTTTCACGGCACAGGTGGTTCAAAAAGCATACTATTCCATTATTAAGATAATGGATAGATGAAAACTCTGTTCTTGTTCATCCGTTCTTGTTCATCTACTCAAGTCTACTATGTTAATTTTACTAAGGAACCTGGCTCTTAACAAGTTTATCATGCTGATAAATGAACAAATTTATGTTACAGTTATGGGAAAATTTGTGCTCTGTTCAAATAATAAAATTTTATTGAAGAAAATATGCTATTATTTTTCTGTAAAACTAACAACAAGAATTCTTGTGGCTTTTTGGACATCATTTGATTGTCATTTAGTCATTGTCATTGCCACTATACTATTATACATCATTTCTGCTGTTTGGGACAAAGACTAGGAAAAATGAAAATCTATAGCTAGAACTCTATGCTGGAAGATCATAGTTATTATTCAGAAAAAGGAAGCAAAGAGGAATTTTCAACCTAGTAAGACACTAGCCTGAAGTTCTTACAGGGAAAAAAAGCTATTAGACATTTCCTGATGTACAGTTATAGTTATAAACTAAGTTATGAACAGTTACAGAGCTATAAGTCTACTAAAATGTGACAAAAAGGAGTTTTGGGTTTAATAGTCTTTTCATAAAGGATTTAATTTTTCCTTTGCTTAAGGTCATCATTAAGAAAACTTCTGTTTGTTAATGAATCTGCTTAAAGGGAATCTGAGAACTGAGTTGAGGCTAAATCCTAAAAAATAGTCAGTTTTTCTGAGAATCCCTGGGTTCTTTTTTGGTAACAAGATCATTTTACTCAAGCGATACTTTAAGAATGTATGATGTTCCTTGTCTTATGATGCTTCTTTTTTAAAATCCTGCTCTTAACTCTCATTTGACTGCCCAGTGTACTACATACAGTTGGAAGTATTCAAAACACTTGTTTACCATCATTCACTGGCAGCCCAGCAGACAAGTGTGTGTGTGCTAGCTACTATTTGTCTAATACTTTTGAATATTATAGGTGGAAGTAGGGCCCTATGACAGAACAGATAATTAAGAAAATGCTGTCTTACCTGGTAGGTTGAATTGTCTGTAGAGAAAAGCAGCTTTGAGCCATTTGGATCATAGATCGGGTAAAGTTGGACTAGTTAGACCTCATGGCAGATATATATTTCTTGTCTCTTAAAAACCTTTGAACGAGTATCATCTGAAAACAGTTGATTTTTTCCCTTTCTTATTAAAAAAAAAAAAAAAAAAAAAAAAGGTCTTATGGTCATATTTCTTGCAATTCATTTCTGCTACCAACAGAAATACTTCTGGAATCTGGAAACCAGAATCTTGTTGACTTTGATCCCAATTCTTTTTTGCTAAGCATCTTGGTCTGTCACATGTGCACAATGGGAAGTATCAGTGTTAAGTATCAATGCAATATGTATCTTGCACCAGTTATAAAATTGTTCAGGTTTTAAAGAAACACAAAGGACATCAGGGCTCTTTTTCAGTTATGCATGGCATTAAATTCCAGGCACTTAAAAAAGATGTAATTAAAGGATTCAACCTGAAATGAAGCTCTCAATGAGATTTGTCTTTCTTTAAAATACTTTTATACATTTCTTATTATTATATGGGAGTTGTTACTGAAGAAACAACAAAGCAAATGGTTTTAGCAGATTCTGAAGGTATAGCTGTATAGCTGTCTTTACTCAAGAGTGTACAGATGAGAAAGGCATCCCTGAAGATAGCATATGTCACAATCCTGTTACTGATTTTATATCAGTCATAGCATTTGAAATGTCAAACAAAATTTTACGCGCAATGGATTTATTTTCTGTCTTTTCTAGCTAGAATGTAAATTAAGAACTTTCAAAAGTAGCTGTAGTCTGAATTGCAACATTCGCCTCTTTGAAGCTTTCAAAGTCACACAGTTAAAGATGAGGATTTAAGAAGTAGGAAGGTAATTTGCTTCATCAATTTATTGTGGATTACATGTTGCTAATAATTTCTCACAAAATATTTTAGGCTAGCCTCTCATTCAACGGACGAAATTTAATATACCTCTTTCAAGATACTGCCTAGATGGGAAAAAAAATCAGTAAGGAAGTCCATTATACAGTTCATCAAATGGATCTTTATGAGGATATTGGAGATGTGATTTGTGACACTCTTTAGGATACATTGCATACTACATTATTATAAAGTTCAGGTTTGTAATTTAATTATGGGCCAGATTATCTTCAGTTCTAACTTTAGTCAAAGTGACTAGGCCAAGCCTGACAGCTACTATAAATTATAAATTGTAAGTGGTCTGAGTGTCACAGGCCGCAGTAAAGGCTATGTTACGTAATTTTATACTTTGTGGGGGATTTTCAGAGCTGCCTAACAAATTAAATGAACTGCTCAAACCTTGTCTTTTCTACCATTATGCTATTAAATGTTTCTAGTAAAATTACTGCAAATATTTATTTTTTCCCAAAAGAAAATAAATACATATCCAAAGGAGGAAATTGTGAATATAAGGTTCTGTAGTAGTATGATCAAGCACAGAGATTTTTCAGGGCATTTACTATAAAGTTTTTAAGGCTTATGTCAGAATGCTGGGATGTAATTATCTTCCATTACTTCTTGATAACTCTCTTAATTCTCTTAGTTTTCCTTTTTTAATATACTTCTATCCTTTTTTATTATTCACTTTCCAAATTTCCTTCTAAGATTCTGTCCTTTATTTATACTTGTGATAATTTATATTACTTTCTACTAGGGCATGATACCATCTGCTTTCAGAAATCCCTTATTTTCTTTTGACAGATGTATCATTTTGAGATTATATATATGAATTCATATATGTATCATATATGCCTATATAATGCTTTTTATGAGTTATATATTGAGGGAGTCTCAAGATTGACTATAATTTGTTTATATAGCTTTTATTTCTCTCTGATTTTCTTGTTCTAATTCACTTTTAAATTTCTCATTCTAGTTTTCTCTCTTGCAAGAATAACGGATATAATCATACAATAGTTACCACAACTTAATATTCAGCTACAGTAAGTACTGTACATGTACATTAAGAAAAATGCTTCCTCTCATTTAAAGAAAAAAAAATCATTTTTAGGAAATTCCTGAAATATATTCTATATGAAACATAATCAGCAATTTTGTAGGTAGCAGAAGCCACTCTCTTGCTAGCCAGTCTGCGTATTACTTTTTGATCCTCTGTTTCTTGGCATGTTTCAGTCAGCAACTTGATTTTTAATGGCTCTTTAGCACACATAGTCGTATGCTTCTGCAAACAGTGCAACGCAGTACCTTTCTTACATTAAATATATAGAAGCTTCATTTCTTCTCATAGGAAGATGAAGAACATAATTGGAGGGTGTACTTTGTATCACAAGTACTTCTCCAGTGCAGCATAGCTACTGAGCTAAGTTTCTTCTAATAAATTTCTTAAATGGCAGTTTTATGACAGGTGTGAATTAGAATAAACTTTGTAAGTTTCCATTTTCTTTCACCTATGTTATTATAAATGAAAGCTGTTGGTTAAGAAAAACTAATGCTTTAACTTGTTTTTACAAAATATTTCTGCAGAAAGGAGGGACTGATACATAGATGATTATGTTGAATTGCGATACAGAGGCTATTCTATAGGACCTAGAGATGTAACTAATTCTCAGGTATTTGTTGTGGGGGGAAGGCAGACAAGAAATTGTATTCTAAACATTTCAGGAGTGCCTCTCAGCTGGCAGTGGTTGACAATAGCCTCTCAGGATGTTGTCAGTTCATTGTACCATGACCTGAGAGAATGAAGACTTCTGAAACCAAAATGTATTTGCCAAGAAAAACACAGGTCAGTTGACGTGTTTTCTGTTACCCTATAAATGGAAAATTTAGAGCAAAATCTCAGCCTCTGTGTAAGTGTTAGGGCATGGTGAGAGCCAGCTTTCCGTAAGGGATGGGGAGCTGAGGGAGATACCATGGCCAGCAGCGCAGGGGGCCTTGCTAGCCAGGGCCCATCCCACCACCCTCCAGCGAGGCAAGCAAGACCAGCCCAGGGATAGTAAGCCAGGTTCAACCAGTAGTCCAAACCATCAGGCAACTTTGTGATGATGAAGCGGGTCTGAGGTCAAGCCAGGAAGTCAGGCCAAAGGCCAGAGTCAGGATCAGGTCCAGTGAAGGTAACAAGGGACAGACACAGTCTGGTGATGAGGGGGCATGTCCACAGTGGTGGGACACATAAAGCTTGGAAGTCACACTGCAGATCAGGGTTCATATCTGGCAGACTGAAGGTCTGTCCTCTTTTCTGTGATTTAGTATGATAAGCACTAGAATCCATCCTGTTTGTGTATCCCATGTGAGGCCTTATGAGGCTCAAGATCTTTGTTTGTTACTTCTACAGCCATCATTAAGCTGAAAGGAAGAAAAAAATCCATGATTACATGTCCATCAGTCTCTGAAAAATAATGTCATTCCTTATCCTCATCTGTCTACAAAGCTACATTCCTTTTCACTCATGAGTTGATTTTTCCCTTGTTTTGAACAACTGTGCTGGTACCAATGAAGAGAAAATCTCAAAGAAGTTAGCATAACCTTTGACAAGATTAAAAATCAAGTATAAAGTCAATCACTATACCCTACTAAGTGCTCATAAAGTCATTCTTTACCATTATGTTGTGTGAGTTTCAAATCTGGACATCAGATAGAGGCATGTTTTTCCAGCTAGAAAAGCATCAACAAAGACCTCTTTTAGTCCTATTAAAAGAGAGGGAATCTGAAGACTTGCACAGGCTTGCAGAATGCTGACTGTACTGGGGGGATTAATAAAGCAGCCAAGCTGTGATAATCCAGGTACGTGATTTGGATGGATGATATGTACTTTCAAAACAGCTTGCTTTATATGAACTGCAACATGGGAAAAGGAAGAATGTTGTCCCAGAGGTGGTTCAAAGCATACACGATTAAAAGCAGTACACTGATCAACTCTTCTGCATTCTTCACTGAAAATAAAAACAGAGCACCAAGATACAAGATTCTCTGAAGAACGGCACGCACAGAAGCACAAGCAGCGGGCAAAGAGCTCAGCAGCAAGAGCAGCTGAATGGTGCTGAGAACTGAGTGTTGAAAGGTAGTGATCCCAAATAAAACTACATTGCTTATGCATATTGTGAGCTCAACTCACCTACCCTCCACCCCCCAACAGCAGTGTCATTCACTGTAAGACTTGTGGTGCCTGTAATGATTACTTCTAGTTCTGCTTAGGTGATGTGACTTTCCTGTGGCCCTGCATGTCACAAGTCAGTAATGATATTGGGGATGTGTCAGTATACCTGACATAGGAAAGTATTTCCAAGTACTATGGTTCCATAAATAAAATATGTGGAGCTTTTGTAGCATTTATACATAGGAGAGATTCATATTCTCCCGTTTAGGGCATTCTAAAGGTGAAGAACTAAGCTAAGGTCTTTCTGTGATTAATGAAGTAATACTTAATTGAAGCTCTTACTTTAGTTAGTGAAGAGAAGCTAGCACCTACAAAAGGCAGTCCATCCACTCTTAAAATATGAATCTAAAACGAACGGAAAGAAGAACCTCTGGAGATCCTTCTGTGTCTTCACTGACTATAGAAGATGCTTCAATACTTGGCTTCAACTAGATGAGTATCTTTTATATGCTGAAGGTAGATGAGGTAAATCTCATTTTCTCAAACTATTCTGGGGACTTCAGCAATTTGCAGTCAATAAATTCACTCCCTTTCACTAGATTTTATTAGACATATATTAATTCTGAAAACGTAGAAATATTTAAATGGCATTGTTAATAAATCCTTGGAATTAACAAGAAAATTCTCCTGTGATCTTCAGAGAATAAGACTTTGAATAATCCTACTTCCAAGATAATCTGCACATCTTTGACTATAGTTTTTGATAGTCTGAAAATTGAAGATATTTTTTTTTCTCCCAAAAGAATTAATGACTACTTCCTTTACTCCTTTTCCTGCAGTCTGTTATAATTATATTAAACTTCAAAAACTGTGGGAAGTGTTAAATTGCAAATATACTCTCATGTTGTACGGACTTACATGGATGGTGATTAAAAGTATGGATGCTGCTACCAACCTAAATGTTCTAGTACGTTTTCTTGAAAAAATCTATTGCATCTTTCTTTTCCTTTTTTTTTTCCCCACCCTTTTCTGTTACAATATATTTTTTTTCTCACCTGCAAAACTTCCCCTTCAACCTTGGCCACTTTTGGAATGTGAAGGAATTAACTCTCTTCTCTAATCAGTGCATCCCATCATTAATTTGTTAGATTTCTGAACAGGTACCTTTGTGCATTCTCCCCAGATGGCATTCACTCGATGAAGAAGTCATCTGTAAGCATCCATGAGCAACTTAATTACTGCTTTTTGAGTCTTTCTTTAGAATTCTCCTTTGCCAGTATGCCCACAGAAATGTAGAATTTAATTACAGCCTCTCTCGCTGTTAGGTGTTGCTTCTCATTTGGTCTCTATCTCCTGTCTCTCTTCTAGAAAGAGACAGCAAGCTTTTGGGGCATAGCCTTTTTTTCATTCAAAACCCTTACAGCTCTAGGACCCTGGCATTTTACAAGAATAAACGTCTTAATACACAGAGTTCGATACTTGTGTTACATGCAAAAACTAGAACACCTAAACTCTATTTAATTTCTAGACTTTCTCTCTGAGTTTCTGCCTGCATTTACATGGGAAAATTCACCAGAACAGATACATCAGCTTAAGAAATACTTGTTTTCCAAGCTTAGTTTTCCACTTTTCAAACAGGACAAAAAGTCAATAAGTACCTGTTGAAATTTGTCAGTGTTCACCATATTTACTAAATAACCCATATTTTGTAGTTGACATTTTCAGTAAAGCTTTCAGACTTATGGTATTGTATAGCTTTAAACTATACATGTGCACAGTCTCAGAATTGACTGTTTTATCCCCATGTCTATTAGTATGGCTTGTGAGAGGAGCTGGAGATGGATTTAATTACCCATTTATGTTTTAGGTGGAAGCAGAGGAATACTTGGCCTGTGTATCTAGAACCAAAGTCTGTCACTGTACAACTTTTAAACTCTGAGATTATACAAGCTATATTAATTTGGATTCAGTCTTATGTAAATCATGACTTTGAAATCACTTAGGAGTTGTATCACATTAATCTACAGTGACAGTGTTCAACAGAGTCTAGAAAGTTGTTTGATATTACACTTTGTAAATGACAGTTCTTGATTTCCTGTAATATTTTGGATTGCAGACAAAACCTTGTTTCAGTAAATACATATTAGCTGAACAGTTACAGATGAAATGCAGAATTGTTGTGTTTGTGTGATACGATCAACATTCATCACAAGCTAATAACAATGATTTTGAACATCTTAATTGGAGATCACACAACTCTATGTAGTGTGAAATAAGATGTCTGGATGATTGCAAGGATTTTGACTGGTCCTTGTGCTGATAGCCTGCGGGAGATTTTAATATTCTGAAGTCACACCAGATGGGCAATCTGCTGCAGTGTATACCTTGGCTCAGTTTTAAGCTGCAAGTGTTTGATATCTAATGTCATCTCAAGGGAAAAATAATAAACAGCTGCACTAATGATGTTTTTAAATCTCTCTACTCTTGATTTACCTAGGCTTTCAATGATGCAATAGTCGTCTTAGGATAACTGTAGAAAGGCACAAACCTACAATACCAAGGTATAAAAATGCACAAGGGAATCAAAAATGGAACTGGAGAAAAATGAGTAACTATTATTTAACTGCTCTATCCACACGTTCTAATCCTATGTGCAAAATTTAACTTGTTGCAAAATAGGTTTGGAAAACGAGAAAAAATCATAGAGGAATCAGGATTTTAAAATGAGTATTGTAAAAGTTTACAGATAAGATTTTGATTAATTTTTACAGCTGCAAGAAATGTAGCCAGTTTTCTGGATCAATGGAATTACTTACTCTGGGAGTGAGTAGATAGCAGTACTAGCACACCCGTACTCCAAGGTTTTGCTAGATAAATTCATAGAATATTCCATGGAAACAACCTGAGTCAGACTTCTGTAGCCCTTAATTGCAGTCCCCAGAATTGGTCTTTTGTGCATTTTGATATTGGACAACACATAACTTCAGGTGTTTCATGGTGTTGTGTATCTCTTTCAGTGTGAAATTTTAGCACAAAAAAGACTTAGAATTTACAGTTCATCAGCTGGGTGAGTCTGACCAGTAGGTTATGCAATGAATATGAAATAGGGGATATATTCAACTTTTTGAATTAACCTGTAAATTCAGGTTGGGTTTTTTGGTTTTGTTAGCTGGGTTTTTTTAATTAATTGCTTCAGACTATAGCAAATGTGTCATGTTAAAAGAGGGAAAAATGTGAGGAATTAGGAACTGTCATTATAAATGGCTGGTTTTGAATTAGGGAGCCAAAGAAGGAACTACAGTAACTTGTATTCTGTTATGCAGAAGCATTTAGAAGTGGTCACTGAATAAACAAGATCTTATACAAGCACTTTGCCCTACTGTGACTGCTGAATGCAAGTACGATGAGTAAATGGTAGAGGAAATAGTCTGAATTGAAAAATAGGACATGTAGAAGATCACTAGAACTTTCATATGGATTGTGAAAGAAAAACAAAAAATTTAAGGAACCATTACTCTTGCCATCTAAGCACTGAATGAGGAGGAGGACGGTCAGAAGGTCCTTTATTTCTGACTGTATCTGCTTCTCTGTCACTTGTTATGCGTCATAGTTTTTAATTATCTCACAATAATTGTTAAGTAACTTGTATTAATAAATAATAATACACTGTGAAGCCTGACTGAGAATGGGGCCTTCCACACAAGTGTGAAATGCATGAAGGATGCATTTAAAAAAAAATCTGAAAATATATGAGTCTGTGAGTGATGCAGGAGACAAATATATAATGCCAGGAAAGAAAGGACATCTGATAAAAGTCCAGATTGAAATTGGAAACAGTAATACACAACTGAAAATACAGAACCAACACATAAAAGTGTGAAGTAGCTAGCATTTACCTAGGAGCTGAGTTCAAGAGGGACAAAATAGGCCTAAGAAGGGTCAAGAGTGCTCTGACACTACAGACTTGACGGACAAAAAAGATGATGGCATATGATGGAGAGACACATGGGTTCAAACTTGGATACAGATCTGTTAATGCTCTGGTAACCAGGACAATTGCCAGCATGTTAAGTAAAAAACAGAACTGACCCCACTACTCTGCAGAAGTTACAAGTGATGACAATGTGCCCACATCACAGAAGAAGATTGTCCCAGTACCATCACTGATCCTGCCTACTCCCTCAGTACAGCAATATATAAAATTCTCTATAGACTCTAGGGGTTCTCAACCTTTCCTTCACCATGGACCTCCTTTAAAAACTTCTTGTGGCTGCGGACCACTGAGACTTAAATCAAGATTTAAAGCACCAAACTGCATCAAATATTTATTTTAATTTTCTCATGACGGGTCTTCAGATTTGGAGAGAAGGGGAAATAAATGAATCAGTTAATGTACACACTCCTTTTATAACATCTTTATTGCAATGATTCCATATGAATTTAAAATAATAGCATCAACACTCTTCTTGCTCAAATGGCTGATTTTATGGTATTTTAATGTGTATGAATTTGATGCCAATTTTTACATTAAAATTTGACAAAAAGTTTTTATAATTCTTCTCACCTCCCCTCTTGTTTGTCTGTGTTCAGCCACCATATATTTCTGTTTACGGGTCCAGGGCCACCACTTGGAGGAACAGACTTCAGCCCCGTTGTGGCCCTAAAGAGGGTTTAAGAAAATGTCTTTAAGAGACAAACCGCCTAGTTAAAGTGAGTCCCACCAATGATACTAATAGCACCGAAACTACAGCCACATGGAACCATTAATACAACATATGCATACAAAAGCCACATGAAAATGAAAGCTAGAAAATTATATTAATATAATTTTACAAGTTGTACGTCACTTAACACAAGCTGTTGGGAAAAAGAGAACATAATTACAACTAATGAGAATGCTGGTGCTGCATTTCACTCACAAGCCTTGTTATAACCGGCCTAATAGGTGAAACTTGTATTCTCAGTTTTGACTCTATCTTTTTCAAGTGGTTTCTATGCTTATTCTTAAGATAAACAAAAGCAGAGAATGATTTTTTTCACAAGTACTTCGCGGAACCCCTGTGACAACATCACAGCCCCCCAAGGGTCTGCAGACCACAGGTTGGGAACCACTGCTCTAGAATAATGGGCCATTCAGGTTGGCCTTTTTCATTTTCTAGAGAGTCACGCTATATCAAAACTTGACACTGGGACAGACTGGGAATTGCTGGAAAGCCACTTTGTAGTTTCAGGCTATTTAATCTACACCAGGTTATGAGACTAAACTCCCAACATTTTCCAAAGTCAGGATAAGATGCTAACAGAGCTTGATGCTGTTTGGAAAAATCAGGAAAATTTCTTCCACCTTTTAACTCTGTCATTAAAAACCTTGTTGGTTTGACTTATCTTCTGCTAGAATCCTAGAAAATGAGATAGAAGTAAGAAGGAAGATTACACAGGACTCTACTCCAGCACATTATGGGATAATGTACATTTGACTTGCCATGAATAGGCTGAAAAGCCAGACAGGTGGAGTGATTTGTGTTTAAAGTGTGATTTGCTGAAATATGCTTCTTCTGTTTGAAAGGCCATAGATAAACCGATTACACTAATTCTGAAGAAGATGACTTCATATTGTTTAACTCAAAGACAACATATCCCAAGTGGATTATGATAGATAAGGCTGCTTTATGCCTGAGGTTTGCTCAAGAACAAGTGATACCATGTGCTACGCACCTCTGAAGTACTGATTAAGGAACAAAACCCTTCCTAGAAAAAAGGGTCTAAATGTCTCCTTTTCTAGAGTGAGGATGTATTTTTTGCATTGAGACGCACAGTGCAGTACAGTGAATTAAAGGCATTTTGGAGTTTTGTAGCTGAATGTCATTCCCTTTAAATGAGATACTGGCAGTTAGATGGCTTTGATTGCTGCCAGCTGTCAATACCCCTGAGGAAAGCACAGACACTTCTATGATGGAAGATGAACAAGAAGCCTGCTGATCAAACACATCACAAGTTGTGTCAGAGGATTACCGAGTTAAATAAAATAGATGTGTGTTTACACTCCTCTAGTCATAAACAAGCTGTCTGCGAGTTTTCTTTTTTTTTTTCTCCCTACAGAGAATATTTCATACTCTAGTATGTTAACTGGTTTTTATAGCCTCTGTTCTTGCATATATGGAATACGTGTCCATAGATAGAGAGGAAAGGAGCTAATCCAGCCATTTTAAAAAGTCCATTTTCCATGGGTAAGTACCATTTAAACAGATGACGAGTAAAAATTATTTACTTGTTACTGTTACCTGTAGTACTACTTGGATATATGGGCTAGAATTTCAAAACTAGATACTTGCAACTCGAAATACATAGTTAATTCATGGTTCCAATACTTGCTGTGCAGTTCAAGTCAGGTGTTGATGTTGCACACAGTAAGTTACCTACTATTTGTTTCTACACTATATGTGTAAATTACACTATATATGTAATTTAGAAATGCACACTAGATTATGCCTAATTTTGAAAAATGTAGTCCATATGTTTTATGAGTCCTCTTCTGTTTCTTCTCATTACACCTGCTTACTCTCAGTGTTCAGCAGAAAATTAGCTGAAAACAATAAAAGAGGAAGTAAAAACTAGCAATGCAGTTTACAAGTGTAAAGAAAGTCAAGTTTAAATCTGTATTTACACCTATTCATTACCACATGGTTGAGAATATAAAGTGAGTTGGTATGTTTTTCTTTAAAGCCCTCAGTGTTAGCCAAGTGACACATTTTAAATCTGTGGAGCTGATAAGTGCTGGGCATAGGTAGGTAATTGTAATAGAGGTACCTACTGGGAGCACATGTCAAACCTTAACAATCTTAATAAAAACACAGTATCTAATTATATTGCATGATAAGGGAATAGGAATTTTCTGTGTATTTTATTCCTGAAATGAAAACATATTTTTCTATTTTTTTTCTTGATAAAGGGCTAGACTTAATGGAAATTAGCCTAAATCAGTATGAGAATATATCTGAGTGTTGTATGAACACCAAGGTGTCCAAAGTTTGCAAAAATTCTTTATAAAACTGATTGTGCCATCTGGGGTACCAACCACTGCAAACAGTTTTCTCAAGAATTATTAAAAGCTTCTGAGAAGCTTTTAATGACAGGTAGTCACTATGTAGCAGTCACATTATACATGTTATTTGTCAGTTGTCTTTCTACTTGGAGATTCATACTACCTAAATTAGGATGCTAATCACCAAGGCCCACTGTGCTCTCATGAGGGAGTCCTTAAATCTCTTTCAAGAGGTAGAGAAATCCTAGGCAACTTGCAAACTGAAAGAGCCCAGACTGAGGAGTCAGCCAACAGCAGTCATATGAGAAGGGAACTAGAAAAAGGCTAAGAGCCAGGGGTGGTAGTGTGAGTATCTCATGTTCTTCAGAGGCAGGCAGCCTGCATGCTTTTCTCAGTGATCCTAACTTAGGTGTAGCTATAATATGTGCACAGACCTAGACAACCTAGGTAACCTAGACTAGGAACAGAAATTCTTACAAGGTTTTGGTTTTCTTAGTTTTTCATGGTGTGAAGGATATGAATAGATTACTGGAATGGGATTTAGGACCCAAGTTCAGTTTTTGCTCGGATACAAATCCATGGTGACTGTGAAAAGCAAGTGGAGGCTGTAAAGACCAGTCACAAAGGCTGCATTTACACTTCTTTAGTGTGGTTCATTTTAATATCATTCCCAGCCTTTTAGATAAGGGAACAAGTATAATGTGCTGTGGATGTCCCCCCGAGATGTGCGTGCCTTTTCTGTGTGTGCCTAGTGGTAGATGAGAGGTTGGTGTGTTTGTTAAGTCTATCCCTGATAGACAGTGTATGCCTGGACCAGGGAAGGCTTCTTACTATAGATGTGGCCGCAGAAGTGCCCCTAACAAGTAATGACACATAGCATAAATTGCTTTCTGAACATCAGGTAGGTTGATTCTCTTTTACCTCTGTGATAGTCTGCTAATGTGGGCACCTGACTGAGGCTGGGTAAAAGGAATTCCCTCCTTCTCTTCTGTGCTTTGAACCTCTTAGGCAAGGTGCCTTTTTTAATCTTCCCTATTCCTTCCCTTTGCTTTGAAGAGAACTTTTATTCAGTATCTTCATCAAGGTATTCTCTTTTTTTTCTTAGGCCTTATGACTCGAATATCTGACCATCTCAAAACTCGAGTGTGCTGATCTTTAGAACAACACTGCAAAGCAGGCAGGCTCACCACCATCTCAGAGAAAAAAGAACTGAGGACTAAAGTAGTTCAAATGACTTCTCAGCAGCCACACACTGAATCTGTGGCTGAGCAAAATCTCCAGTCCTAAATGCCATACCTTCCCCAAACTGGCTGTCCGTGGGGTGTGCATGTGGAGTCACAAACTCCAGGCTGGAGCAGTCAGTGAGTGGGAGGCCCCTGGTCTGGGCAGGGGTATCAGGCAGGCAGAGGGTCCCTGCTGGTATTTGGCGAGTGTGGGATGCCTGTGGGACAAGTGTGTGAGTGCTGTGTGTGTGCAGCGAGCACCCAGCTGGACCAGATTAGGGACCTGTGGGCCAGGATCTGGGCAGAGGTGCCAGATGGGCAGAAGGGCCATGCCAGTGCTCAGGGGATTCACAAACGTGTATGTGCCTGTGAACCTGGAGAGTGCGGTGCGTGTGCTGCACTAGTGACCTCCTGCCTCTGCCAGCCCCAGAGGAGGAGGGGACGTGGCTGTCTGTGCCCGTGTCTGGTGCGAGTCCTGAGTGTGGGCGCTGCTGGGGGCAGCGCCTCGTCTGTGGCTGTTTGTGTGACTGTCTGTGTCTGTGTCCTCTCTATGTGTGCAATCTGGGTGTATGTGTCTGTGGAATATGTGCTCAGCTTTGCCACTGGTTCAACCTGCAAAGGGGACAGTAGCCACCGTGTCCCTCAGCCTGGGCAGAGACCTTGGGTCCCCAGGCATCGGGCTGAGCTCTAAGTTGGGCAGGAGGAATCTCCAAGCCTGGAGCTGCTGAAGGGGGTGGCCACTTGCAACAGCTCTTAGCATTGTGCTACTTTATTATTGTGTTATCTGGGTACTTCCCAAAACTAACATTTTTTTTTCCCCATACTGTCTTTGAAAGTTACAAAGGTATTATTATGCTTATGGAGACATGGACCACAGTTATTAAGAACAATATTTTCAGTGACTAGTCCTAAAAGTTTCCTCCACTTAAAGAAAAAAAAAAAAAAGTCCATCTTAAATCACTTTCAGTGGGTGTGAATTTTGTCATAATGTTGTAGTTAATAAAGCTAGAGCCCCTCTAGGGCACATGAGGCCCTTAATGCCTTATAAATAAGGAATTAAAAAAATGAGGGATGAAAAATTGTTTGACATTTTTGAAAATTTGGCTTGTGACATGGTTAATCTCATGCAGCAGATGTAACATGCCACAGAGGCCACGGCTCACCAGCTGAGGTGAGCTAACTGAGCAGAAACCACAAAGAGAGATTATACCCACAGAAACAGTTTATTACAAGAGAGCTGAAGGGCACTGGCTGTGAATAAGCCAGAGAAATTTATGCCATAGTTTAACCATCACTTTAAACTACTGAAGCTGCCAAAAGAGGCATTTCAGCCTTCCCCAGATTACTTTTCCTGCTGCTGTGCTCACACAAATAGTTGTGCTGGACAAAGAGAGGTGATAGCAGAGGGGCAAGCAACATAAATATTCCATTTTTAACTTGGACCAGTTTCTCTGACTAGTTTACCACCTGGAAGCACAAGCTTTTGTGTTGGCACAACTGAGGAGTTAATATAAGGATGGGAATGAGTGGCTGAGCAAGGGAATAGGAATGGATCTCTATTCAGCTGGTCTATGCTGCATTAAAATGACTGCAGAATTATGGCATTGTAATTGCTCTGTGGATAAATAGGAAAATGGATTTCCTTGCAGTTCATAGCATAATTCAGAAAGAATGGAAAAGACCTCTGAAGGTTAGCTAGTCCCAACTCCTGATCAGAGCAGAGCTTGCTTCAGTGGTAGTTGAAGTTGCTCAGGGCCTTCCTCAGTTGGGTTTTGAATGTTTCCATGGTGGAGATGACACAATCCCTTTGGGCAGACTGTTCCAATTCTTAACCCCTCTTTGGAAATAATTTTTTACTTATATCCAGTTGGAGTTTATTTTGACAACATCTCTTGTCTTGGGGAGCCCTGACCTGATCACTGTATTTCAAATGCAGCCTCTATACTGCTGAATAAAGTGTAATAATCGACTTACTTGACCTGCTGGCTAAACTTTTGCTAACAGCGGCCCAGTATGTGGTTAACCTTTGTCACAACAGGGTAAATTGCTGACTCATGTTGAACTTAGGGGCCATCAAGATAGCTTCCTCACTGGTCCTTTTCAGCAAAGCTGTTTTCTATCCCTGCCTATACTGCTGCATGGAGTTTTTCCTCTTGCAGATCACTAGCATGTAATTGTCTGAGATGAAATAGAAAGTGATTCACAAAACCTTGAGACAAGCCCATTTGAAATTATTTCCTGGAGCGGTGTCTTAGCCTTTTTGGGTACTCAGAAATCTGCAGTTTGTTGTCTTTCCATACCTACCTCTCAGTCTGCTAAGGTTCACCTTCCCATTCTTGCTTTCTACCCATCCATGATCCTTCTCTTTGTAAGTTAAGTGTAAACATAGCTGTGGGCATTCAAGAGGGCTTTCTGCGAAAGAATGGCCATGTGAGCAATCCTGCCTGAGAACAAGACTGATAAGAGCCTCAGCCGAGCAAGAATGCGATAAGGACGTAACCCTGAATGAGGGGGCAGAAACTCGACGAGACAAACATCCCCCGGAAGGGGTTGGGACGGAAGAGGAAGTTCCACAAGGCAGGAAGCCTGGCAAGGCTGATGTGGCACCTTTTATCCAATCATAAGAAGGTTTAAAGCGCGGGCTAAGTTAACTGTCCAATCTTGAGGACTTGTACTGCGTGTTACTCACGTGTGCGGGAGATCAGTATAAAAGGGCTTGCTTAGTTGTAATAAACGGGCATTGCTTGGTCACATTGGTCGTGTGCGTGCTCAGCTCTCCCACACATAGTAACAGCAAAACATTTAAAAGTTGAGAATATAGTTGAGAAAGGAAAAGCATAAGAATGCAGAAATGTGATACTTAGTTTTGAACTTATTAGGACTGTGGCACAGATAATAGATTGTATTAACAGTCAAAACAGAGAGTACAAAACTAGCATATGTTACTAACATTAGAATAGTGTTGTTAAGTCAGATAAAGCTCTCGTAAAAGTACAGTTTGTTCCCTTTGTAATGATTTTGGTTTTGAAATTACTCTGCATGGAACTGTTTAATCATTACAAGTGTGACTATTCCTATACTGTTCAAATGTCTTCTACTTCACTGCATTTCTTATCGGGAATGGCACTCAATATTCGTATCAAAGCAGACAAAATTCAGACCTCTAAAGGACTGAATTGCCTTATGCACTTTTGTTCATCACAGAGAACAAAAAACATACTTTCAAGTGCACTAGGTGTATTTGTAGTGCTTGCCCATTGCAAGGAAATTTTTCTACTCTTAACATTCTGCTTTGCTCATTCTTTCCTCCATTGTTATAACTGAATTCATAAAGCAGTTCTTTATTTTTTGTCTCATAAATGGAATGTTCCCCAGGAGCAGAGCAAGAATACGTGCACAGAAATCAGTGAAGAGTTACCTCTATTGGAAAAACCCTCTTACTTTCAATACTGAAATAAGTAGATGACATTATATGAAAAAGATAAATTTATTTTTTCTTACCTTAAAAACAACAAGTTTCACTAAGCAAAGTAATCTGGGAGTAACTTATTTCATATTCTTTTTCTTCTATAATAATTTAAAGATAGATACACACCTAAGTAAAGTATCAGTTTAAGGGGGAAGAAAGTGTCATAAGATTCAAGTGTGAAGGTTAGATTCAGTGGATGCTCTATATTCTACAATACAGTAGCTCTGAGAAAGATCTATTGTGTGCCTTTTTTTCAAGTTTTTACAGCATGCTAAGAGTTTATTTTACTGTTATACCCATCTCAAACATGCTAAAAAGCTACTTTGTTATTATATCCATTCCAAACAACAGTAGATTATTAGACCTGAATTTGACAGGGTGAGATTGAGTCATACAAGTTTGAGTGATAGTTAGAAAAGTTCGTGTTGTTTGGGTTATTTGTCTGTAAAGATCTGCCACCCATTTTGTTCCCAGTTTTTCTTCCAAGTTATGTAGAATAATAACACAAAAGAAAAATAATACATGCAAAATTTTTCAGAGTAAGTATGACCAGTTTCATGAATAATTCATTTTTTGTCTTGTATGACTTCATTATGTCATGTATAACTAGCACTTTGTACTGTCAGAATGAAAAGCTACAAAAAATGTTTAACCTTGCAGTATAAATTCATAACTTGTAATTTGAAAAGTTACATGATATTACAGAAGTCCTATCATTCTCAAATGTACTTTCCCATATACCTTATTTAAGATTAAAAAATATATGACAGAGCTATTTTTTTCCCACTCATAGAGGTCTGCTTTTTATAGAAACAAATCATATATTTAATAATCTTCACTGACCTAACAGCTCTCATAAAGGAATTACTTTCAGTTACTGGTCTTAATTGTGCAGAACAGCAAAAGCCATAGCTAAATATTTCATCAGTTATGTCAGGTAAGGGAGCATAATATTACGCCCATCTTCTAAGTGAGGAATATCTGGCACTACTCAGAAACTAATAAGTATTGTTCACTAATTGCCTAAAGAAACAGTCAACAACATAGCTGTGAGTCTGGTGTGGTTTGAAGCCCAGAGACTGACATGGCTCATCTGGTACCAGCACAGTTGGTTAGTTGGTTCTTCCATTGGGAAGAAGATAAAGGTTTCACTGAAGAGTTTTTGCAATTACAACCATTTGGTTGTGTTTGTATTAATATTCTTTCTTACAGTTTCATAGGTGCCAACCAGAGAATGTGTGCGGGAGCTATGGACACGCACACGACCAGTATGATCAAGCAATGCCCATTTATTGAAGGTAAGCAAGCCCTTTTATAGGTTTCTCCTGTGCACGCGAATGGTACATGGTGCGATCCTTATGACTGGACAGTTAGCTTTGTCCACGTGCTTCAAGCCTTCTCACGATTGGTTAATAAGCGCCACACTCAATGTCTTTCTCCGCCCAACCCATCTCCTGGAGTTGTTTGCTGAGTTCTTTGTTCCTTTCCCTTGTTATGTCCTTGCCGAGGCGTGCACACATGTAGGATTGCTCACATGTCCATTATCTCCCAACAAATGTATTTCTGGAGAAAATGTTCCTAGAAGTTACATAAGAGTCAGTTTGCCTTGGGATGTCCTCCTGCAGAAAAAGGAATGAAAGAAAGCCAACCTTTCTCTTCTTGAATCTCTCAAACTATGCAAAATGAGTTACAAGGTCCTACCTTCAATAATAATGTAATCCACACATAGTAAGAAAATACTCCTAAGCACTTAGTTTTACACACCAAAATTAGGTGCCTGAAATTCCCCTTTAGAGGTGTTTTGAAGCCCACACTTCACTGAATGTAGAAGGAAGCTGAGCACTTACTTTAGGATTCCTTCCTTCTAAGTTTAAGGTTGTGACAGGTGCAAAGTATATCTCATACTTAGGGGTTTTTTGCAATGTGAAATACAGTCTTCTAAAATTACTATCCGTGGTTACTAACAGTTGCTCCTCAGTGGTATTTAGAAGAAGCTGCATTCAAGGTCAACAGTTTCATTACCTGGTCATAAATTCAGTTAAGAGCTGTGTGTACAGATCCTTACTGACTTGCCAGTGTGTCCGGTAAGAAACAGAGTCAAGATTAATTGGTACGTCTTACTGCTCTAGTGCCCTTCAGTCTTAATGTTCCAAGCAGGCTTAAAAAAATCTTGCTGTTTTTGTTTTAATTGCTTCATTTTCCCACCACAGTCTGGAGGTGAGGAGAATCATAGGGATTGATACGGATATCTTTTTGGGGTAAATAAACTTTGTTTTGCATTTTAAACTGTTGAACAGGTTTTTTATTCTTTCAAACACATATTTTCCCCTTTAAGCATACAGTTATGTATTTATCTCATGTATGCAGAGAAAAGATCACCATGCAGAAGTGGAACATGAATGACATTTTGCTACCATGTATTATCATGGTTTTAAAAATAATGTTTGTTCAGATTTTTCTTTTCCCAAACTGTGATCCAAGAGCAAGGCAACCTCATGACAACTAACAATTACAGGCAAACATCTCAGAAATAAAGGATGAAGCCTCAGGCAAATTCTGTTTCCTATAATGTTGGAAGAAAAGTTAAGTTAATACAAAGTGAGTCTTCAAATGAACAGAAATTAATTTGATACTTGGCAGTATCTAAGGGAAAACTTCTTTCTTCTTTAACTTTTTATTTTGTTTTGCTTTTCCTCTTCATGCAGAGAGATTTTGTAGTTTTTCATACTTCTTCTTCAAACCTTTAAGTCAGAGAAGTCTAGATAAGACAAGTGATTCACTGGGCCAGACTTCTCAGGTGAAAAATGTATGTTGAAATTACATATGAAGAATGCAGATAGGAATTTTTTATTAACCTATTCCCCACAACAGCCTGGCTTGTGAGATTATGTGGGGATACAAATTTGTTCACTAAATTCCATTTTCACAGTCTTTGAACCAGCAGTAATACTGGGAATGGAACTACTGCTCTTCTCCATTCAGTATGCAGGTCACTGTAAAACTGCTGGTTCAGAAGCTCCTCCTCTGGCCTGCTGTCACCTTTTCATGTCAAAAAAGTTGCTAAAGACATCAGTTCTAAAGCCAAAGAGGACAAATAGATGACTCTGCCATCAGCCCTTTGTGGAGGGGTTAGCATAAAGCTTCCTTAGAACACCTGACCTTGCAATGTCATTGCAGCAAATTAATTCTGGCCTATAGGTAACTTATTTGTGTAGAAGTTGGCAGAAATTGGATGATTTATCAATCTCGTCCTTCATTTGCAATTGTAAATAGAGTATTGAGTAGACAAGTTCTATTTTCATCATACAAATTGACTGTCTGGTACGGAATTATTCAAATACTAATCCTAATTTGCTCCCAGTGCAATACTATTAAAGTCAAAGAGTAAAACAGGTTTTTTGACCTCACACGGCAATTGACCCATGTATTTTTCATTGTGTTCTCTTTGATGCTTTATTTATTCTAGAGTAAGGACTGTATGTAGTCTGAAATTGTATTCCCACAGATGAAGAAGAAAATTTGAAGCCCTTTTAGAGGCAGTGTTACGCAATTGAGTACCATGATGTTCATTGCTGAGGTGTGGTTGTCACCAATTCATTCATCTTCCTTCTGGCCCGTGGTCAGCACAGATCTTAGAGCCTCCTTCCCCTTACTGTGTTGCTGGAAGGATTTCTGGCATTAAGGATGTAGCTGCATGAAAGAGAAAGAGTTTGGAATTGTCTCCTCATTTTTTTGCAGAAAACCTATTTAACTTGTTATTTCATCTTTTCTATCACCTTCATTATCCTCCTTAAAATTTCCTTCTAATCTTTAATGATAGCAGTATTCATTATTTACTGTAAAAGTTTTCAAACAAGCACCTTTGTGTTTTCTCTCATGCTCTCATCTCATCTAGGGATATCTTCGAATAACACTTGCAAATTCAGCTCATTATCATTCCTTAATTCCTCCAAAGATTTATTTCTTTTACTGTGAAGTCTACACATTTTTGAAAATTGTTGGAGAGCTTGTATTTAGAACTCCACTGTTTTGGTTGACAAACACCTTTTTGTTAGTTTCAAAGTTTTAATGCAACAAACTGCTCATATCCACCCATGGGGCCTAAACATAAGAAGGACCTGGACCTGTTGGAGTGGGTCCAGAGGAGGCCCACGAAGGTGATCAGGGATCTGGAGCACCTGCCCCATGAGGACAGGCTGAAAGCGCTGGGGTTCAGCCCGGAGAAGAGAAGGCTCCAGGGACACCTTACAGCAGCCTTCCAGTACTTAAAAGGGGAGTACAGGAAAGATGGGGAGGGACTGACTCTGTATCAGGCCGTGTAGTGATAGGATGAGGGATAATGGCTTTAAACTGAAACAGAGTTGATTTAGGTTAGGTATAAGGAAGAAATTCTTTGCTATTAGGGTGGTGAGACACTGGCACAGGTTGCCCAGAGAAATTGTGGCTGCCCCCTCCCTGGCAGTGTTCAAGGCCAGGTTGGACGGGGCTTTGAGCAACCTGGGCTAGTGGAAGGTGTCCCTGCTTATGGCAGGGGGGGTGGAACAAGATGATCTTTGAGGTCCCTTCCAACCCAAACCATTCTATGATTCTGTGATTCTATCTCTCTGACCCAAACCATTCTATGATTCTGTCTCTCTTTTTTAAAGCTTTTGATGACACTTTCTTCAGAATTTTTTCTGGTTTAATGTTTTTCTATAGTGCCTTTCCCAGTATGATACCATGATAATCTGTGACTCTGTGTAATGATGAATTAGAAAACCACAATTGCCAGGCAGCCGATTTTTATAATGTAAGCAACATGATTGACTAATCCTGCTCTGTATATATGCTTTTTACATGCAAGAATAAGTAATAAAAGTAATTGGTGGATTTTCTATATAGTTCAAAGATTAATCCTTATTCCAACAGCTAAATACAAGTCAATAGGATAAGGGGAGATATACAAGAAAAATGACCAAGGTGAAGCCTGACACCTTAATTCCATTTTTTTCTTTTTCTTCACTTTATCTGCTTCCTCTTACATCCTGTCCTCTAAAGCAGTGTCCTGCTCCCCTACCTTCTTTCTCTGTCTGCATTATGGATTTTGATTTGACCTATAATATACAGGGACTCACTGTCATGAAGCAAATAAATGGAATCCTGCAGAGCACTTGCCTACACACTTTACAAGTTTTCTTGTTCATGAATTTGTATCTTAAATTTATTGTTTTAATATCTCAAAGTCCAACAGCTTATTAACTGCTCAGACACTCAGAATACACTTTTTCTGATCATGTGCCACTCATTCTAATGGCTTTGTTTTTTGAAGGACCACTAAATCTTATAAGCAGAGGTTTAATTTCCTCCTTTGAAAGAAAAAGGAAAAAATGATGAAAGTACTTGATGTTGGCTATATAGCAATGAGACATTCATCTCTATTTCTGTCTGTTGAGATGCTTTTCAGGCTAATAATTTGGAATTGATCATTGTGAAAAGCTATATTACAGCAACAAAAATGACATATGCATTGCACTGATAGGATTTTAATATTGAAATCAATTTTTCATAATAATATAGTATGGGGAAGCATGAACTTTTCACTCTCAAAATGTATTTTGAGAGTTTCAAGAATACTTGGTATCTCTAATTATTTCATGTAAATTTGGATTCCCTCACTTGCATTGTTTAGTTAATAAGTACTGGAATTTTAAATTGATGTTCTCTCATATTTTTTCATCATTATGATGAGAATTTTATCTTCTTTGGGCATTTATATTTCCATAGGTAATAAGCATAGTTGGTTGTTGCAAACCTCCTAGTTCTGAACTGTTTTCTGCAGTTTTAATTTCTGTAAAATTAATTACAGCAGTTCACTAGTAGAATAGTTGGGTAAGCATCAGGTGTGGGGCAGAATGAAGATGGGGAAATTCTACATGTGGAGAATTACCTGACGAAGGGCCTGAGCCACACAGATTGAAAAACTATTTCATATAGTCCCAGGTATAAAATGTGTTTCACATTCAGTAGAAGGACATGTCAAGGTGGGCTTTTTAATAAGGTCATCTCTATCAGAGGGAGCTCTTACCTTTGGGGTACTAGGGACCATCTCCACCAGAAGAACTAGAAAAAGCTTTGTAAGTCTTAATTTTCTCCTGCAATAAGCATGGTAGCAGACAGGCTAGCACCAGCCCTGGCAAGAGGGCATACAGGGGGCAAGTACAGGCCTACACCATAGCTCTTTGTGGAGACAGGAGCATCCTTGCCTGCTGAAAAGTGTTAGAGGTGGCACTGCTCTCCACAGGATAGAACCAGTCTGATCCATATGTGGTTCCAAACTGACTCTTGCCACATGTAGACCTCTGGGATCAGCACAGAGCGGCTGCTGCTCTTCGATTTGTGTGAACCAAAACTGTGTTTCTCTCTCAGTTTAGCTAGAAATTTTGGAATTGGAAAGTGAATTCCTTCCTCCCAAGTTGTGGTGCTCAAGAAAAAGAAGATGGCCATTTGAGAAGGGTATTTTGAGGGGCAGGTTCTGAATCTAGCTGGAACAGGCTTTGCATTTTCAATCTGTTTTTTCTTCTATCTGTACAATTGGATACTACAGATCACAGCAAGGAATGGGAGTCGGGAGACCGATTCTCTCCCTTTCCACTTATGCAGAGATGCTCGGCCCATATGCTGGTGTCATTCTGTACCAGGTGCAGGTGCCCAGGCGCTGGCAGCGGGGCTGCAGGGCGGCCTCTGTGCGGAGAGGCCGGGGCTGCCCCGAGCCGGACACAGCCGGTTCCAGCCGGCTCCAACCCACCCACCGCAGGGCACGGCTCGGCCCCTCACACCGGGGGTCATCGCTCAGGGTAAGAGTGTTTAAGAAAGGGCAAAATGCTTCACAGACAGTGAGCAGTGAGGAAAAGATGTGAGAGAAACAGCCCCACATACACCGAGGTGAGAGAAGAGGAGGAGGAGGAGATGCTCCAGGCACCACAGCAGAGAGAGATTCTCCTGCAGCCCCTGGAGGAGCCTGTGCTGGAGCAGGGGAAAGGTGTGAGGAGGAAGGAGCAGCAGCAGAGGAGCTGTTATGGACTGACCCCCAACCCCTTTTCCCCATCCCCTTGCACTGCTGATGGGGGAGGAGTTATAGTAGATGTGAATGAAGGAGTGATGTGGACCTGGGAAAAAGGCAGGGTTGGGTGGCTTTTAGTTTTTGTCTTTCTCACCATCCTACTCAAATTGTCAATAAATGAAATCGAGTCGGGTCTGTTTTGCCTGTGACAGTGACTTGATGAGTGTTCTCTCTGTCTTCATCTCAACCCACAAGATTTTTCATCCTATTTTCTTCCCCATCTTGCTGAGGATGGAGGTGAGTGAGCAGTTGGATGGGAGTTTGGCTGTTAGCCACAGCTAACCCACCATACCTACAAAACAATTGCATCTGGTCTCTAGTTCTCTCACTGACTATCCATAACTTTTTCCTCTGAGTGAAGAGGGCGCAATGATACTTCTCTTGCCTTGTACCACAGGCATTAGGTAGCTATTTTCTATAAAGTGATTCCTGCTTGTTACTCTTCGTAATTATGCAGTGAATATACATTATGTAGTGAGTATAATAGATACTGAGTTTAATGTATTTTGTTAAACACTCAGCAATATCACAAATGCAGACTTCAGGAAGAAAATACTTCATGTAAAAGTGTGTTGGGATATACCCATTGGTTAATGTCTTTTATTTGAATATTGACAAAGTTGTTAGCCACTTAAGAGCAGTATGATTATTTTATTAATAATAATTAATACCAGATATTGATACTAATTAATGATGCCATTACAATTCTGATGATCCTGCTTCCTTTTTAATGATCCACTTCACCATTATTTCCAAGACATTTTAAGACACAAGATTAATTGCATTGCAGTACAACTGCTGTTTGTTCTGGGTAGTAATATCCTATTGACTTTTTGAGACGATGATATGAGATCAATGGGGATTTTGAGAAGAGGAGTAAAGTATGTCCACAAACACTGATGTCCCAAGGGACATAAATATCTTCAGCTTTGCTACTTTGCTTTATGTAGTCAGAATTAGAAAAAAGCAGTTACCGGTCAGTGTTCTCTTATTAGCATCTATGAAACAAAGGGGGAGAGCTCAGTGTACATCGAACACAGTACTAGCCCACTACTCGATTAGTATCAGTTTAAACTTTTTTATAGAAACTTCCTGAAAAAATATCAGGGATGAGTTAATAATGGAGGCAACAACCACTCTAGTCCTTTATGATCACGCAACTGGAAAAGGCATAGGCAGATGAGGGCTGCTATGCCAGGGCAACATATTTCCTCTTCCAGTAGGTTTTTCTGGTCTTAGTATATATGGTGTGTGTCCTGTTCTGATCTGGGTCTTGGTTCTGGTACATGTGCTTTCTGCACTTAGTGCAGCAAGTAAAAAAGCCTCAAAGATTTTAAAAAAAGTTTTAATGTTCTGGTGGAGAGGGATCCTTCTCCCCAAGGTAAAAGCCACTCTTGCATAGAGGTGATTTTTTTCTGTAGTCACTAATATGTATGATATACTACACTGACCCAATAAGTCTGCATGGTTGATAGATTCTTTTTTCTTTCTTTCTTTTTGACTCTGAGGTTTGCTCAGCTGTAAATTTCCTCCAAGTTAGAGTTCTTCTGAAAAAAAAAGTAGATTAAACATTTTAAAAATTTAAATTGTATATTTTAAATTTTACTTATTTTTAAATATATTTTTCTGAAATAATCTCTCAAAATACCTTGGTACAAAAAAACCAGTTTGGAATATTTCTCATGTACAATGCGTTCTGCCTTTCTTTTTTATTTATGTAACAAATACTTGATTTATTCATTTATTGAATTGATGTGTTTTGTAAGTTTGAAGAGTATATTACATGTAGCTTTAGGGTGGGAAATAACATGTAGCTTTATGATTCTGCCAGTGGTGCTGTGGTTTCTGTAAACTCTTGTTCAAAAACTGAAAATTCTTTTTTCACTCAGATACCTTAAAAAGTTTCTGGTTTCAAGTGACAAGAAGTTATTCAGCAGTTCTGCTTACATTTTGAAGCTTGTTAATTGCATGGACCCAAACAGATCTGCAAAAGGGAGCTGAGAAGCAAGTCAACCAGAAATCCCCATAGCTTTTCTGAGTTCTGTCAGCTAGTTAGCCAAGATCTGATGAATACAGCAATCTATGTAGGTGAAAGTAGGTTTTCATGATTTAAGTACTTTAAGTAAATTGTTACTTTAATTAAATAACACCTTTGTTCTCCAGAAAACCTTTGGAAAACAAAGGAAAGCTGAGCTTTCAGATGTTTGTCAAATACTTCTCATCATTTGATATATCTACCTAGTGATTTTATTTGTAAATCAAGTGTTTATTTACTTACAAAAGTGGGCCTGTTCACATCATTACAGTTGTTTATGTGAACTTTTTATCGAACTGGGGCCTTACGATCTCGTCTGTATCCATATGCAGAACAATTACAGGTTCCACCCTGAAGGGTTTTCAGGTACTCAACAAAGGAAAATGTTTCCCTTTAAGACAATCATATTTTGGTAACATGCTGCATTAACTGTATTTCACAAAGCAGCAGCTGCCCTTGTCATCAGTTGAACTGTACAGTTTTAGTGTGCTGTATGTAGAAGTACATACCTTGATGACCTACTGAGTTTGCTGGTCTATCCTGAAAGTTGGAACACTGGCAGTAATACCAGCAGCATTAACAAAAGTATCATTAAGAGTGTCTTTCTTTCAATTTTGCTGTACAGATACCTGAGAACTCCTTCATTTACTGAGATTTAAACCAAAGGGCAATAAATGACTAAAAGCAAATTGTTTCTTGTGTAAGACCTTTTTTTTTTTTCAATGAAACTGGGAAACAGGGAGCATGTAGAGCTCCCCTGTCTACTATAAAGGAACCGCTTATTTAAAGCAGTGCAGTTGTATTAGTAAGTTACTTGCCCTCATCTTGTTTTGAGCTAGCTCAGGAATGCACTGTATTATCTAGGCATACCCTAATACCTCAGCTGAGCACAGGGAGAGTCTCGGTGTGCTGTATAAACACTATACAATAACAATCGTTAGCCCAATCCTAGTATTATCAAGTGGTTCTTCCTTGTTATATTAGCTGAGTGAAAAGGAAGAGAGGCAACAACAAACTGTTTGAATTTGTATAGCTCTCTTCTAGGCATAAAAAGTATTTGACATGTCCGTCAACAACAGGGTTCAAACTTATTTGATATTTGTCTAGTCCGGTGTTTGACAAGTGGACAAAGGCAAAACCGAAACATGAAGTTTTGTCTGAAGCAAAGTTGTCCCCTTAACCACCTTAATTATGTACCTAGCAAATAATTCAAACAATAATGGGCTGAGATTTGAGAGCTGTGTAAAGGTCATTTGTAAAGAAAAATATTTATAAACTTTGTGATTTTAAAAGCATAAATGTATTTAAATGAAAGATATACACTTATAGTCTCAATGCCATTAAAGTTTGCCATGTAAGAATAAATATCCCGTTGCAATGTGTGAAGCACATAGATGAGAAGGATTGTCATGCATGTGAAAAAACTCCATTGTTCTGCTGTTTCTGAAGTAAATGACAAAAATCAGAGTAATTTGCATAACTTGGAGATTAGAAATGTATCCCTTTATCCTTATTAATATATTTGCCCTTCTTAATTATAAAGATTTGAATCTTATTTTAAAATAATTTCCTACAAAATATTCTTGGGGATAGAAGCTGCATGTTAATTCTGAATGGATTATTTGCCTAACCTTAGAAAAGAGATAAATTGCTTCTATTTGATAATAGCCAATTTTTTTTTTTTTTTTTTTAAAAAAAAGGATTTAGGATATCTGGCAAAAAATTGCTAACTTCATAGAAGAGGGGTTCTCACCATAAGTTTAGCTGGTTTTATCTGTCCTAGACCTTTACCCACAAAAGTTCAATTTCTGTTCATGTCAGCTGCAATTTCCTGTATATAAAAAAGTACACAATATAGAATTTCAGATAAAACTTTGCCTTTGTTTGTAAAACTTTTAATTTAACTCGGTGTCTGTCCTCCTTCATGTCAGTCTGTAACACAAGGATCTTGACTGATTCCCAGAGTCACAGAATTGTTTGTGTAGGAAGGGATCTCTGGAGATCATCTAGTTCAACCCTCAGATCAGGACAGGGGCAGCTACAGCAGGTTGCCCAGATCCATGTCCAGTTATAGTGTAAATATCTCCTTAGATGGAGACCTCACAACATCTCTGGGCCACCTGTGCCGGTGTTTGATCATCTCACAGTTAAAAAAGTGTCGTCTTGTGTTCAGATGGAATTTCATGTGTTTCACCTTGTGCCCCTTACCTCTTGTCCTGGTCACTACTGAGAAGAATCTGTCTCTCCATTTCCTCCCATCAGGTATTTACATACATTGTTAAGACCCATCTGATCCTTCTTTTCTCTGGGTTGAACAGTCCCACCTCTCCCAGCATCTCCTCATGTGAAAGATGTTCCAGTCCCTCAATCATATTTGTGGCCTTTCACTGGGCTCACTCCAGCAAATCCATAACTTGTACTGGGGATCCCCGAATGGTACTCAATACTCCAGATGTGGCCTCACCAGTGTTGAATACACAGGTACAACAGATTCATCAACAAATTCATCAACATATTCCAAGAGGTTGCAGATAACTGGGGACAGCATCCTTGATTTGGGTGCAAAGCTGATGTACTGGGTCTGGCGGAGCTGGAATTGTTTTTCCCCTATAGCAGCCCTCGCGGTGCTGTGTTTTATGTTGGAGCTGGCAGGGTGTTGGTAGCACCCTGGTGTGGTGGCTGCTGCTGAGCAGTGCTTACACAGCACCAAGGCTCTTTCCGACATTTCCCCCTCAGTGGGACGGGGTGGGCGAGATCTTGGGAGGGGACACAGCCAGGACAGCTGCCCCGAACTGACCAAAGGGATATTCCAGACCATGTGACGTCTGCTCAGGATAAAGCTGGGAGAAAGGAGGAAGGGGGTGGGGTCACCCTTGGTCCTCCGAGGCAACCCCTACGCGTATGGGAGCCCTGATCCTGAGAAGGCCCCACATCGCCTCTTCATGGGAAGTACAGAATAAATCTGTTTGCTTTTTGCTTCCATGCACAGATCTTACTTTGCTTCGCTTTGCTTACATTAAAACTGCTTTTGTTTTACCCACGAGGGTTGTTTTTTTTCCCCCCTATCTTATTTTCTTTCTCCTTTTTGCCCTGTTGAGAAAGAAAAGGGGGGGGGGGGGGAAGCAGTAATAGAGCAACTTGGTGGGTACCTGGCATTTAGCCAAGGTCAAACCACCACAGCTGAATACTGCTTTGAGAGAAGATACTATTTTGAAGGGGTGGAAGCAGGACACATCAAAACATGGGTGGAACAAAATAGGATGAACATGACCATAAAAGTGAGGGAAATGAGTGGCAAACGAAGCTTCTATGGAGGGTTCCCTCCTCCCAGGAAGCCCTGGCTTCCACTCAAAGAAAGACATTTTATCAGTCTAGATGAGCAATAAAACCAAGACATATGGTGTGTCACAGCATGTATCAACAGGCAAGCTTTGACATGGTGTAGAAGACAACAGTCTGTTCTTTCTATAGCACCACTTCTTCTCTGTTCCCCACACAGAGATCTTTGAACATTGTACTCCAACTAATTTTTTTTCCATGAACCTTGATAACATTAAAAGAAAAAAAAAAAAGTTGTTTATAATTTTGATCTCAGTACTTTCCATCAGGATAACTGCATGACTTGAGTCACGACAGTGTCTCAAGCAAAGCAGAAAACTACGGTGGGAGATACATCATTCACCTCCTGGCTCATTGCACATGTGAGGTGCTGTAGTAGATGGAATTATCAACAATCCTAACGCTGCTTTTGTCCCCTCATTCAGTTATGTGGAAGCTCCATTTTCTTAGCAGTATCTCTGTACCTTTGGTCTCCATAGGCTTTTCCTTCTGTCAGTAACAAAAAAGAGCTGGCTTCAAATGCCACCATTCAATAATAAGAACTATTATAAGTGTGGGTGCCATCTATATATCTGAATTTCAGTATGGTTGACAGTTAGGAATTGGAGTAACAGAAATAACTATGGGAATTCGGAGATTAGTAGTAATCTAATTTAATTGATTTGGGGATCTTAATTTACCCAGGATTTACAGAGGCAGCTATATGTCAATGATTAAATGGATGTCTTTACTGTTTTGTAAAAGGTGGAATTTACTTTGTATTTACAGACAGTGTTAATTTAGTATGGACAATGGTGTTTTGTATCTGATAAGTCTTCATATCTTTCTTTAAAATAATCCTGCATTCACAAAAGAATATACTCATGGTCTAGTGGTGTCTGCATGACCAAATTTTAATCGTGAGTTTTGTCTGTTCAGGTATTTTAGCTTATCAGTATGAGATCATGAGTAGAGCAATTATTGTGAAGGAAGGGGGTCTACCTTTTAGAAACTGATACTGCATATCTTCTACTTGTTATTCAGACTTTTTACTGGCTTTGGTATCTGCCTAGACTTGACAAATACACACACAAACCAAATGATATAGAAAATAATATTCCTATTTGAGGGAGATAAGAAAAACAGAGGAGCCATAATTAATTCCTAAAGAACAATAACAATTTGCAGCCCTTTTCCCTGGGGTGGAGAGTGTGTGTAAAATGTGCCTCCTTCTGCAATTATTTGCATTCACAGTTTGAAATTATTAGGGATTACTGGGTATCAGTGCTTCAGAATGAGCCGATATGGTGGCACATATTGTTTGTGTTTGCTAACTTCCTCTTTGCTAGCTGTGCCTCATACTGCCAGGCATTTGCTAGCCATGCTTGCCTGGTGCTGCCAAGGCTAGCTGCTAGCACCCTGCACTTGCCGCTTTTTCCTTACCAGCTTCTCTCTGTCAGCCTTACCTTGCCTTGAGAGCTGCTCACCCTGCCTGTTCTCTCTATCCGTCCTCAGCCCTTCAGCTATGGCCTTCAGCTGTGCTCACCACTGCTCAGTCCTGCCTTTCCCGCAGCCGTGCCTCGAGCTGCTCCTCTCCCCAAAGCCTCTTTATCTACCTAAGAAATTATTTCTTTCATTGGAACAATGCTTTCCACGACAACTTGTGTCCACTGCAATGAGACTTGAATGTACACAAGGAGGCAAAAAAATTATGTGATCATCAATAAGATTCATGCCTAGGCTGAGACTAACCATGGAGATTACTGCATTTAGAGCAGAAAATTATTTTAAAAGTCCTTTACATAATATTTCTGTTATAATCTTTCGTACACGTAGGTGCATAAAACAGTCAAGCTATATCTGTAAGCTGGGAAATGAAAAAAAAAAGATTTTAAGTGTTTAGAGGGTTGTTGGATATAATGGTGGCAGAAGCGACATAATTATACAGATGCATAAGGCAAAATGAAATGAATGTAGAAAATGGACAATGGACAGCAGTATGAATTTTGGGTCTTTCACTTCCAGACTTTGACTTTCACAATTTTTCTTCAGTAAGGTCATTGGATAAATTTACTCTGTTTGCATTCCTAATGATTATGAAGGTTTCTGACTGCTCCTGCTTTTCTGAGGAAAGAAAATTTCTTTTTAGTCTTTTAGGATGGCAAATCCTGGTTAACAATATCTGCCAAGTCTTAAAGTTTTTACATTACTAGGAAAATCCTGTATGACTTCAGATATGAAACACTTTTATTTGAACTCTTTTTCTCTGTTGGATTTTGTCACTCATCGCTCCTCACTGCATCACTATTTTGTGTGATATATAATAACATTGCTTTCCCTGACAAAGCAAAAGAAATAAAAACCTAAGAAAAAAAACAGCAAATATGTCACATCCTTGACACAGAGCTGAAGGAAACCTTTCAGAAACAAGTGGGTCGTATTTAATTATTCTAGGTCCTTCAAGATAAAATCCATCATAGTGGTATGTTCTGAGGTTAGCAATGTCTATTTGTTGAGTGCACATGAAAAGGGAACTTTTGGATTTAGCATCAAAGGACAGAGATTTAAGAACGTCCTGATCAATGTGCTGAGGTTGTTTGATGCAAGTCCAGAAAAAACATCAGCTGTACAATTGATGGAGCCCATACAGTGACTGGTGAGACAAATTGTTCTGCTGGCAAAAGAGAAGTTTAGGTCAGAAAGGTCTACCCCAGACATATTTTCTTATGATATTTCATTTTCAGCTTTACCAGCCACTTGACAAGTTAAATTCCCTTTGTGCTGTTATAAAATAGTGAGTTTAAAATGAAGATCTGCAATCACAGGCAAATCTGGGCAATTATGTAAAGTATTAAAAACTTGCAGTTTCATAGCATGCTGTAACATATTGAGGTCAAGTGGTTTTCATGAAGAAAAATGATCATCCCCATAACACATGCCTTGCATACTGGTCATGGGCAGGTGCCACAATTTCCAGTTCTAGATGACATCTATAAAATACTTTGTACTGTAATGTATTGTTTGGGTGAATTCCCAGTTGGAAAATATTGAACTCAGCTGAAAGCAGTTACAATATAATTGCAAATAGAATTTGTACTTTGTGGTAAATATTTTTTGTGTGCTTCCTGGCTGCCATCTCTCCTGTCTCTATTTATCAGATACAAATTATGCAAGGACAGAGACCTCTTATCCCACATCACAGGATGACTACATAGGTCTTCTTGTGTCCTTGTATCTGTGGGTGAAAATTGTTTTACATTCTGAGCTGTGTTTTGTTACCTTTCCCTTGCCATATGGGAAACGGGGAGAAAGCAAAGAAGAGATTGCAGCTGACTGGTCCTCCTCCAATTGGGATTGTCTATACTGTTAGTATTTAAGCAAGGTCAACCTGTTTCTGATGATCTCCAGTCTCTTAGGGTTTGCTTAATTATCATGATATTTGACACTTGACTGCACTAGATTTTGGCATCAAGTTTAGATTTCCTTTCTACACATTCAGGGACCTTCATACCTTTCTATGCATATATTTACTGGCTCTTATGCTACTTTTTTTCCCTCTGGCTTTGCTATTTGCAGTATCTATTTTCCTGACTCCCTCTCAGCCTAACTTCTTGACAAATCCCACGCCGTTCACAGCATACAGAATAATCCTTTTTTTAAACGGGTCAGAAGGCTATGATGACCAGCTCTGCCTCCTGCTCAGCTCTCTCATGGATCATACCAAAAATCAGCAGATATCTAATGCACAGAAAAAACAGCAGTTAGAGAAATATCTTGTTCATTAATTTGAGCTAAGAAAAGTGACAGGAAATAGTTTTTTTCCATGGCTCACTTCTGTCAGTTGATTTCTGGTTCTTCATCTTTGCTGTAGAGACATATCCTGGCCTCTGTTTAGTGCCTACTGCATGTTGAGGTCTCTTGTGACCATACAAATGTCAGAGCTGCCCAGAGCTCTTCCCTGTGTGCCTACCTCCATGCTGACACAGCAGTGAGAGATGTGGCAGCTCAGCTCCTGGGGAGAGTGTCCCTGGTTTTTAGTACCTTTCAATTTAAAACCATTTTAGAATTAGCTTGCACTGAACAGTGGAGCATCCTCCTTTCCCTCCTCGGTCTCTAAGTAAAATTTGCCTCATCAGGCAGTACACTTATTGAACTGAGGTGCTTCCTGCTCTTTATGATGTGCATGGTCCAACAATGTCCAACAGTCATGAATTCTGGATGGATGAGACATTTCTTTCTGTGTTTACGCTATTTCTAGAGTAGTTTAGGTAATAGGTTGTACAGCAACAAGGTTTATGAGGGGCAGGGAAATGCGACATTACTATGGACCTGTTACTAAAATTAACTTAATTTTAAGCAGAGGAGGCTTTAAACAATGTTCATCTGCTGGAAATCAGAGAGTGGAAGAGGGAGTGATATTCCCGTGTTAGCTGCACATAAGACAGCATCAAAAATATATTCTAATTATTTTGCAGTAGGGTCAGGTAGAAGGGAAGATGTCAAACTTATGTGCCTGCCACAGGATGAGTTACACAGATCAGCCATCACTGACTGGACCGAGTGATTCATTTGCTTACATGTAAGCATACAGTGTCATTTGAGATACTGTAGGGTACTGCTCTAATAAAAGTTGCCACTGATCTTCTCTTAACTCCTATATTACATCTGCTAACGTCTGGCTGATGTCTTTGAGACCTTAGGGCATCCATCTAAAATGAAATTAAGCACCTCTCTGTGGGCACCAACCTAACATTTGTTGACTGAAGTGAGAACTTGTGTACCTAGTGCATAGGTAGCCACTGGTATTTAAGTATCTATGTCTGGACCCGAATCCTGCCCCATATGTCTCATAGCTAATTTATATGCCAATCAAGTGATTGCCTTTAAAAATGATGCTGTCTTAACCTTTAAAAATGATGCTGTCTTAACCTTTAAAAATGATGCTGTCTTAACCTGTGTTGTACATTCAGAAGGCTCAATATAAGAAAGTGCAACCAAAGGAGAGAAGTAGGATCAAGAACAGTCATGAGCTCTTACTGTGAACTTGACCATTCCAGCTGGCTTATCTTCATGCTGCTGTGCAAAAGCTGAGTCAAGGGGCAGAGCAGTGCTGGTCTACACAGAGGCAGGCAGTGGTGTAGACAAGTGACAATTCATGTGTCCCAGAACTGCTTTGGAAAGTATTGGGATGGTTGTGCCTTCCTCCAATACAACTATTTTTGCCTCTTGACAGGACTTCATCAGGATATTTGGCTAATGCTTCCCACTCTCCACTGGGTCAAGCAAATGTGCTGTTGCATCTAATAAATATACTTTCAGCAAGGCAATGAAACAATTAGAAATAGAGGGGTTGTTTGGTTGTTTGTGAGGTTTTTTTTGTTTGGCTTTTTCCTTGTTTAACAGCATATAATGGAAATGCAAGCACAGATAGTATCTTTAATTTTCAATTTACACAACATAGTGTCTGCTGGTCTGCTAGTCCTACCACAAGTTTCTTCAGTCTGCCATTCCCAGGTGATTGTCTGCTACCCTCCTGCCACCAGACCACTAACTGTATTTCAGTATTGAGTGGTTTTCTTATATATAACACTGAGATTTAATGAATACAACACTGCAGTTGTTTCCATGCTGCTTATAGGCTACTGAAACCACAGATTATTCTTCTGCATGAACTCTGATCATTCTTCTAGACAGTACATTTTCAGATGCCATCTTTAATTTGTGATATTAATACTGAACTTCATCACTGTTCAGTGGTTTTACTGAAGTATTTACATATAGATTAGTGAAGTAATTTTTTCTGGAGTATTGAAAGCTCTCCAGGCCTAATTGGAATCATAAACTTAACTGCAGTATCTGTATGACATGAATATGATTTTTGCTTATGAAATGGCCTTGGAGATTTACTTTCAAAACAAATTGAGTGTATTTCATCTGCCTTATACATTTAGCTCTGACTACTTGGGGAATGATTCGGCAAGTGTGTGCTTTGAATGAGCAGCGGTGAGTGTACTCTGAGAATTGTTTTTTTCCACATCAGTACCTTTTTAAGGAAGATGAACTATCTTAGTGAGTTTTACGAAAAATTACATTTTAAAATAATGAACTAATTAGTTAAGACATAGATTACTTCAGTATGTAAAAAGAAACCTTTCCCAGAGTGATAGCTTAGCTACATAAAGTGCGCTTTCATTTTATATTAAAATGGAAAGATGGACCTGTTATAGAACACTTGGACCACTACTATTAATTATCTGATTTGAAGATCACCTCTGGCTGTTAAAAAGATTTATATTAATCTGTACTTGATAGATTCAGAAGGATTGAAGGAGTGAAGGAGAGCGAATAAAAAGAGAACATCTTCCTGGCTTCATTGTTAGATGACCTTGTGCCATGGTACGTTTAAATTGCTTACTTCCTATAACTCTATAAAGTTCTGTGTTTTCATTTTCTGGATTAGATTGAAGTGTCAACTGTTTTTGATGAATTACACTAGTAATATATGTTCATGTTCTTCTTTGCTCTTTCCTTTTTTTTTTATTTATATATGTCCAGTATAATTTAGTTCACCTAAAAAAGCTTTCAGGAAAAAGATTTTTTTTTTTTTAATTACAGTTTTAGCAAAGTTTGTTGGGTGGGGTTTTTTGTTTTGGTTTTTGTTTTGTTTTTTGCTTTTTCTTTTTTTTTTTCCAAACACCTTTAACTTTGTTCTGAAGAAATAAAATATATATTCAACTGTTTAAAAAAAACTCACCTGAAAAGTTTAAGCCAAATGTCCTGGTTTTCCATATCCTGAAATTCAGCATACTTTGTAGAAAAAAGAGAGTTATACAAATAAAATGGACAAGTTATTGCAATTAGTGATTTCAACTTTTATCCTTTAACTTGATCTATGTGAAACACTACTGAAACCAGAAGGTCTGCTTTCAAGAGCAAGGGTTTAGCCTTACTTTCAGGACTGGGTCTTATTTATTTATTGCTGAAAGGTGCAGAGGGGAGCAGAAGGCTTTAAGTGCTTTACTTTTGTTATTGAAGATTCTCACTGATGCAGAACTTGAAAGAACAGCAAATAAAATCAAGACACATTTATATACAGTATGTGTGCTACTGACTGGAATTATAAAGGACTGTACATACATACATAGGTTTATGGCCTCACACCAGAAGGGACAGAGATATCTTCAAGTGAATTTTGTTCTAATTAAGTGAGATCAATAGATTTATGTTATACTACTTAATCTATATTTTTTCAGGTTAAAGTAGTATAAAGCACAACAGCTTCTCTGTACGTTAAACAGCCCTTGTGTTAAACTGCAGTGAACATGGTTTATGTGTAAGCAAATGAACAAAGTCTTATAGTATAACCATCAATAAAGTACAAGTTTAGATTTCTTCTTAACATTGCAGTTTAAAATTAAGAGATTTTTGTTGTTTTCAGGTTTTGTTTTGTCTTTAAGAAAACTCCAATCTGAGACAAATGCTTATTTTTCTGAAAGAACAGGGTGAACTTGGCGATGTCTGAGCATAGGAATCCTGTTGTTGCAACTTTGACCAGTGTGACAAATACTAAAAAAAGCTAATGAAATACATATTTTATATATTTCCTAATTACAGAAGCTGTCATGAGGGAATTAATTGCACTATACTGTGCAGGGGAAGTGGTACATTATAATATCTAGCGTATATGGTTCTCATCTTTTTTCCCAGTGGATATTTCCACTAGCTCTGTTTCACACAGAATGTGCACACATACTACAGTGTGAATAAAACCAACCCTAACCTATAAAGGGTTAAGCATCAGAATAAGTTTTTTATCAGTGTTTACTGAATCTCATGAATATCAAGGGCTTTTTGTGTCTTTGTTTGTTAAACCAATCTATGATTTCTCTTGTGGCTTTAAGTGACATCTCTGACTATTATTTTTCTGTATCCTACTGTGTGCTGCACCATCTCAAACAGAACTGGAGCTGCATTGTACTTCCACTACGAACAGTGATAAGCAAGTACCTACTCTCATATCTGTTGTTTTCAAATGCAACATTTGATTCAGTGGAAGAGTTTCTCAAATTATACAGCCTTGCTCCTATTGCCACCTGTCATTTAACATTGTTGTTGCTATGGCTTTGGCTGTGTTGTGTTTTGATTTCCAAAACAGCAAAGAATCGTGAATGAAAAAAGTCAGAGAAATTCTGCTCAATGAAACGAGACATCTAAACAGAAGTCATTAAAGTAACAACACTGTTGTACACAGTTTATTACTGTGGTTCAAGTATAGGAGTAAATTAGGAGATGTAGCTTTCTGCTCTTAGCCAAAGATTTTCTATTGTTGACTTCACTGATTAATATAGGGGTACTGTGATTTTTCTGACTATTTGTCTATTGTTTTGATGCTTCTTCCATTTTTTTTTTTTTTATTACAACTGTAGTTCTGGGGCAAGACTATATGGCCATGGAGAAAACATATTTACATAGGAAGGGTTGTCTCTAGGAACATCATTTTGGGCAGCTCAAAAGTCAGTTGCTTTGTTCCTAGGAAGTGTACTGAGTCCTTTAAGACTCTACAAAGTAGATGTGAAAGACTGTAGATCCTAATGCTGTAAAATATAATACTTCCAAGAAATTACAAGTTCTATGATCTGAACCATCGTGCCTTGCCTTACATGGGTTTGAGTGGCAGAGTTTTTGGTAGCAAGGAAGGGGGCTACAGCGAGGGCCCCTGTGAGAAACTTCTTGAAAGCTCCCCCAGGTCCAGGTTGGACCCACCTCTCTCCAAGGCTGGGCCAATTAGCAATGGTGGCTGTGCCTCTGTGATATTGTATTTAAGAAGGGGAACCTGGGAAGAGGTTAGGACTTTTGAGAAGGACTTATGAGAAGGACACCTATGCGAACACTGAGGTCAGTGGAAGGAAAGAGAAGGAAGGAAGGGAGGTGCACCGGAGCCGGGACCCCTCATATCCCATGGTGAGAGCAGGGCCACTCCCCTTGCCACCCATGGTAGTCACCAGAGGAACAGAGATTCACCTGTGGAGGACCCCACACCAGAGCAGGTGGCTGCACTAGGCCAGGACTCTGAGGGAAGAAGAAGTCCTGTAGGACTGAAGGACTGCAACATGTGGAGATGACTCATGCTGGAGCATCTTGAGAAGAATGCATCCCATGGAGAGGACTCATGATGGAGAAGGTTTGTGGAGGACTGTCTCCCATGAGAGGGATACCACATGGAGCAGAGGGAAGAATGCAGAAGAGTGCTACCCTCCCCAACCTTGGAGGAAGAAGTAGGGAACTGACTGCACACACACACCCCATCCCCTGCACTGCTGGGAGAGGAGGTAGAGATATCAGGAACAAAAACTGAACAGGAGAAGAAGAGAGGAGTGGGAAGAGGTGCTTTAAGATATGTCTCATTCTGTTTGTTATGTGTTGGCTTTGTTCGTGTTTGAATTAAAGTGATGATCTTATTTTCTTCCTCTAAAGAGTTTGTCTTTCGCCTGTGACCAGTTAAATCTGTGAGCAATCCCTCCCTGTCCTTATCACTCCTGAGCCTTTTTGTTTCATTTTATTATCCTTCCCAGCGCTGGGGAGAAAGGAGTGAGTGAACAGCTGCGTGGTGCTCAGTTGCCCTCTGGGCCTAAACCATGACACCTTACTTTGGTAGTATGAGTTTAGGTCGTTAGCTGGAGAGTGGAGAAGGGAAGAGTCCAAAGACTGGCATGGGGAGGAAGGTCCCCATAGATTTCCCCAGTTGTTAGGGGAAAGACAGAAAGAGTAGCATCTTTAGAAGGAAGTTCTTCACAAGGGCCTGTGTCAACAGTCTCAAGTAATATTGAGAAGCACTCCCTGGCATAGCAGCTTAACTGTTGATATTTATCATTTTTCAGGATGCTTCCGGGAATGGTTTTGAGCCAGGCAAACTAACTGTCTTGAAAAATTCCCACATACAGTTCAGAAGCTATGGGACCATTTTCAGTAGAGACTTTGCATGCAGTTGTCCTGTTTTTGAAGGTTGCTGAGAGGAGGGGCTCCAAAGAGGAGGATAGCAGTGGGAGACCCTTCTGAAAGCATCAAAAAGCCCATAACAAAACCACAAGCAGAGAAGGCAGAAGCCGAGGGAAGAGGCAGCGCCTCAAACCGCCCCACTCGAGCGGGAAGAGTGAGCTGGGAACGAGGGCAGCGGGGACTCAGCGTGGGCAGAGACGGGAGTGACGGCGCCCAACGCCCCCCACTTACGAGAGCAGCCCCCAGGGAGCGCGAGCGGCCCGAGCGCGGGGACAGGGCCTGGCGCGGCAGCTGGCGCAGGCAGGGAGAGCGGACAGGGCATAGGCCTCTCCTGGGCCTAGAGCTCATCTGAGCTACCTGTCATCTTATCGTCCTCCATGAGCAGACTGAACCACGGTCTCCACTCGGGTCAGAACCACCACCAGAAAGAACGTGGCGACCCAGAGGGAGCTGCCACGCAAACACGCAGCGGTCCAGGTCCCGGGCTGCAGGGAGTGCCTGAGCCTGTCAGTCCTGCCGGAGGGCAGCAGGGACAGCACCTGTGTGCGCTGCCATCAGCTGGGGGACCTGCTCAGCCTGGTGGCTGCGGTCAAAGAAGAGGTTGAAAGATTAAGAAGTATTGGGGAGTGTGAAAGGGAAATTGGTTGGTGGAGTAACACCTTAGCACCCCTGAAGCAACAAGAGCACATGGAGGCTCCAAAAGAGGCAGGTAATCCCTCACCCTCTTGCTACCAGGCAGAAGGAGGGGACCTAAGAGATGGGGGAGGTTGGAAGCAGGTCCCTGCTCAGGGAGGCAGGAAAACCCCCTCCTGACCTCCCTCACCTTCCATGGTGTCCCTTCACAACAGATACAGGGCCCTGGAACTTGTGAACGAAGTAGAGAAGGATGAAGAAAATGAGTCAAAAAAGGAGGAAGATCAAGGTCCACCAAGGCCAGGTGCCTCTAGACCAGCTATTAAAATCAATTGTAAAAAGAATGCCAGAAGCATCATTGTAGTGGGTGACTCCATTCTGAAGGGTGTCGAAAGACCAGAACCACTTCATAGGGCAGACTGCTGCATCCCTGGAGTCTAAGTAAAGGACCTCACGGGAAAACTCCCCACTCTAGTGAGACCTAAGGACTTCTACTGTCTCTTGGTTTTCAGGTGGATAGCGACGATATTACCAGGAGAAGTCCTGAAGCAATGAAGAGAGATTTCAGGTCCTTGGTGAAACTGGTTAAGGGGCCAGGGGCACAAACTGTGTTCTCCTCCATCCCTTCAGTTGCAGGGATGGACGAAGAAGATTACAGGAGAACCCAACAGATGACCTTGTGGCTCCGAGACTGGTGTTACCATCAGGGTTTTGGATTTTTTGTCATGGTTTAGCATACAGGATGCCAGAACTTTTGGCATCAGATGGGATGCACATGTCCCAGAGGGCGAAAAGGATCTTGGGTCTGCAGGTAGCTGGGCTCATTGAGAGAGCTTTAAACTAGATTGAAAGGGGGAAGGGGACACAACTGGAACTCCCAGACATTAGCCCCAGGGCAGATTACCAGGTTTGTGGGCTGTTGTGCCACCAATGACCCTCACCCTGCCATCTCAGTGGAGGCAAGGGATGGAGACATGCAGCACAATAAAGATGCAAGGGATATGCAAGGATCAGTAACTGTGGTAACATCTGAAACCTGAAACCTGAAAGCTCAGGCTGGACTTAGGGCCTCTAAATGCAAAAAGGTGCTGGGGACATCAGCCCATCTGAAGTGCATCTATACCAATGCACACAGCATGGGTAACAAACAGGAGGAGCTTGAAGCCATGATGAAACAGGAAAACTATGATATAGTGGCTATTACAGAAACATGGTGGGATGTCTGCCATGACTGGAGTGTGCCAACTGATGGCTACAGGCTCTTTAGGAGGGATAGACAAGGAAGGAGAGGTGGTGGGGTGGTGCTGTATGTCAGGGACTGTTATGATTGCTTTGAGTACAAGCATAGTGAAGACAGGGTGGAGTGTCTTTGCATTAGAATCAGGGGGAAGGCCAACAGGACAGATGTTGTAGTAGGAGTCTACTATAGGCCACCCACCCAGGACAGAGAGGTGGATGAAATATTCCATAGGCACTTAGGAGAAATCTCACGATAGCTTGCCCTTGTTCCTGTGGGAGACTTTAACTTCCCAGACATCTGATGGAAATACAACACAGCAGAGCGGGACCAGGCCCAGAGATTCCTGCAATGTGTGGGAGATAACTTCCTGACACAGCTGGTGAGTGAACCAACCAGAGAAGGTGCCCTGCTGGATCTCCTCTTTGTGAACAGAGAAGGGCTGGTGGATGATGTGGCAGTTGGAGGGCAACCAGGGCACAGAGATCATGAAATAATTGAGTTCTCTATTCTTAGAGAGGCCAGGAGAGGGGGCAGCAGAACTGACATCCTGGACTTCCAAAGGGCTGACTTTGTCTTGTTTAGGCACCTGCTTGACAGAATCCCTTGGGAGATGGTCCTGAAGGGTAGAGGGGTCCAGGAAGGTTGGGCACTCTTTAAGAAGGAAGTGTTAATGGCACAGGAGCAGGCTGTCCCCAGGTGCTGTAAGAGAAGCCAGCAACAGAGAAGACCACCCTGGCTGAACAGGGAGCTTTGGCTGCAACTCAGGGAGAAAAGGAGAGTTTACAGCCTTTGGAAGAAGGGGCTAGCCACACACAGTGATTACAAAGAGGCTGTGAGGCTATGCAGGGCATAAATCAGGAGGTTTAAATCCCAGCTAGAAATTAATCTGGCTTCAGCAATCAAGTACAACAAGAAATGTTTCTATAACTATGGCAGTAGCAAAAGAAAGACCAGGGAGAGTCTCCATCTCCTGCTAGATGCAGGAGGAAACATGGTAACAAGTGATGAGGAAAAGGCTGAGGTTCTTAATGACTTCTTTGTCTCAGTCTTCAGTAACAAGACTAGCTAAGGGTATCCAGCCTCCTCAGCCAGAAGACAGTCACTGGGAGAACCACCCCCCTGCAATCCAGGAGGAGACAGTCAGTGACCTGCTGCATCACACAGATACACACAAATCTATGGGACCGGATGGGATACACCCGAGGGTGCTGAAGGAGCTGGCTGGGGTGCTCGCCAAGCCGCTTTCCATCATTTACCAGCAGTCCTGGCTGACCAGGGAGGTCCCAACTGATTGGAGATCGGCCAATGTGGTGCCCATATATAAGAAGGGCTGGAAGGACGATCAGGGAAATTACAGGCCTGTCAGCTTGTCTTCGGTGCCTGGGAAGCTGATGGAGCAGCTCATCCTGAGTACCATCACACAACACATGTAGGACAACCAGATGCTCAGGCCCAGTCAGCATGGGTTTAGGAAAGGCAGGTCCTGCCTAACAAACGTTATCTCCTTCTATGACAGGGCAACCTGCTTATTGGATGAGGGAAAGGCTGTGGATGTAATTTACCTTGACTTCAGTGAGGCCTTTGACACCGTTTCCCACAGCATTCTCCTGGTGAAACTGGCTGCTCGTGACTTGGATGGGCACACACTTTGCTGAGTAAAAAACTGTCTGGATGGCCGGGCCCAAAGAGTTGTGGTGAACGGAGTTAAATCTTGTTGGCGGCCGGTCACGAGTGGTGTCCCCCAGGGCTCGGTGTTGGGGCCGCTCTTGTTTAACATCTTTATTGATGATCTAGACAGTGCAGGGTCTGGAGCACAGGTCCTATGAGGAGCGGCTGAGGGAACTGGAGTTTAGTCTGGAGAAGAGGAGGCTGAGGGGAGACCTCATCGCCCTCTACAGCTCCCTGAAAGGAGGTTGCAGAGAGCTGGGGACGAGTCTCTTTAACCAAGTAATAAGTGATAGGACAAGAGGGAATGGCCTCAAATTGCACCAGAGAAGGTTTGGACTAGAGATTAGGAAACTTTTCTTTACAGAACAGGTTGTTAGGTGTTGGAATGGTCTGCACAGGGCTGTATTGAAGTCCCCATCCATGAAGGTGTTTAAAGAGTAGAGTCGACAGCGCTGAGGGATATGGTGTAGTTGAGAACTGTCAGTGTTAAGTTAATGGTTGGACTGGATGATCTTCAAGGTCTTTTCCAACTGAGATGATTCTGTGATTCTGGGAGTTTAACAGCATGGAGATGGGCCCTTCTGCACTAGGTATCAATGTCAAAGAATATTTTCAGGATATATTACATATTCACATATATGTAGCCTAAAGTGCCTCCTGGACAAATAAAAGGCATCTGACAGCTGAAGTTTTAAATCACCTATGTAATACTGCTTAGCTATGGTGGTGGAAGCACAGGGCAAGAACAAGCCTCTAGAGTCATCTTCATCACAGGATTTCTGTCAAGTTGTTTGAGTGTTCATGAGCAGAAGCCAACAATGTGCATTGTAGGAGTGATGAAGGCTCTAAGTTGATAGGGCAGATTCACCAATGGAAGTAAGGCACTAAAATGTCAGCCATAGTAAAGAAAAAACCTCAGTGGAAATAAAATTTCAGTGACACCAATGCAATGACTTGAGATCCACAACAAGCTGAGCATTACACCCAAATACGTTTCCCATCTTACTGATGATTGTAATGCCTGAACTGGCCTGAAAGTACAAATGTATTCTATCTCTACAAACCCAGTGCTTCCTATATTTTCCCATTTCCAGCTTGTGCTGGAAATTATCTGCTTGCACTTTTTGTATCTTTGCTTTCTTTTAACTTAAATTAATTGTATACATTTCCTGTTCTCCCTCTGCACCTGCAATTTTACACTGTGTATGTATCTTTTCTTATTTATCTCTCAATATCTTTTTCAATTCTGTGTTTATTTGCTATGGGTTTTTTTTTCTCCTCCTAGTGTACATATTGTTGGATAGTACACGTCACCCCTGGATATGCAGTAATTGCTTTCTGAACGGTTTCCATTTCCTCTGTGTCCTTCCTTCCTCCCACTCCCCCCATTAGACGCTTAACCCACTGGCTCCTCTCCAGCACTTCCCCATTCTTCTACGTTCGAAGTCCTTGGGGGTTTTTTATTCCTCTTGCAGGTTCAGTCTGCAGTAATGAACCTTCAACTGGATTATTGTCATTAGTGAGTCCTCCACCTCTGTCTCCTAACAGCTGCACTGTTGAAAGTCAGAACTTTCGTCTTTCTTGCCACCTTTTAATACATTGAGGATATAGTACATGACTGTTGCTTGATTTATTTCTCTCATTGTGTTCCTGTTCCTGTGTGTCTGGGTAGCTGAAATCTCCTCTTATTAGTTTTGACATTCTGCTGTATCTCATAATCTTCTTTCTGATCCTATTTTTTCTGGTTTATAACCAGTCCACACTGCCACCTCACTCCCCTTATTGTCTCAAATTTTGAGCCGTGATGATTCTTTCAAACATCTGCAAAAACTTTTGGCTTCTTCAAAGTTTTGGCCTGTTGGAAGAAAAGAGTTTTGAACTAAGCCATTATAACCTGCATGGTGTCTGGCTTAGCAGAGTGCATTCCCCTACACACAGCTCCCTCCCACAGCGTTCTCAGTGTTTTGGCCCCAAATCAAGCTATTAGGTACATGCTTAAGTTCAATTGTTAACTCAATAGGACTACTTACATGCTTAAAATTGGCACAGGGTTAAATGCTTTGCTAAATCAAAATATTGGAATTGATGATTTTAATGCAGCTTGGTTAATGAAGACTATACATCCCAGTGATATGAAAGGTGCACAGTTACTCATTCTAGTAGACATTCAAGTGTGAAGGCAGAGAATTCAATCCCACATCTATGTCTTAATGGCATGTGTGTCTGTGTGAATTTGCATACACATGCACAATTGTAGGCAGGACAGCACCGTATTTGAGAATATCAAGCAGACTGTAAAAGCAAATGTAAGGAATCTAGGCCTTATTCATTGCTTGTAGATGCAATAAGAAATTCCACTGACGTTAATAGGCACAGTTTGGGGACTGTCTAAGACAAATACTGCAACAGCATTTATCAAACAGCTCCATACCATGGACACATCTCTCACTGCAGTTTAACTGCATGTCTTATACCTTATGTACAAACTTTATAGAGAGCAGTAAGTTGAGTTAGCATCCTTCTTCTGCATTAACTTGATGCCTGAAAAAATATTTAATGAAGCATATATAAATAATCTAATTTTCCTACCCTTTATCTTATCTCCTGCTCAGAGTCTTTAAACGTTAGAGTGATAATCCTACTGAGCATTTAAATAATTATGTATCAACTGCTTCCACCATAGATGACAGCAAATAGTGGATTTGCCTATTGTATTTCAGTTGTAGGGTGAACACTGTCAAAATTAATATCCCTATGAGACAAGGATATTTATTCTAATCTGTGTCTTGTAGTTTTCAATAATGTTTTAAAGAAAATTAAATCACCTCGGAAAACTGAAATCTCAGGGTGAAATTACATATCATCATAGCCATGATGTGTCACATTCATTTTGTTACAAATGAATATATCAGCTTAGATTTATTTTAGTATGGCTTATGCTCTCCAAATTCAGGTTTTAAAGGTTCACTCTGAATAGTATTTCAGCAAAATGCATCTGGAGAGACAGTTGGATCTCATTTATAAGCATCTCTTACTTTCTGCCTTATGCCATAATAAATGTTCTTGACTGTAAGATTTTAGATGAGATCAATTGTACTTCCCTCTTATCCCCTTCTCTACTGGCAAGTCCGAAAAAAAAAAGATTATTTCTTTTTCACAGCCTTTAAAAAAGGAGGACTCACTTGACTCATTTTTTAAAGTAGATCATTTAATATTTTTGGAATTACTGCTTGAATCCCATCTGCAGGATGGCATTTATTATAACAAGCAAAATAAGAGAACTGCTCACATCACAGCTTCTTTCTTTCACTGCCAAGAACTATTTCCCATATCAAAGAAATTTGTCTCCAAAGTTTTCTTTTTTAATGTGTTGTAGTTTTTAATGGTTACCTTTGACAGGTGATTGTAAAAGCTGAATTTCTAAAATGTATAAAGAGCTCTAGATCCAAAGTATCCTTTTATGATCTTTGCAAACAATCCTGTCTTGGGAAAAATTTTAAATCTTTGTTTTTAGATTAAATTGCTTAAAATATATGCCATTCTTTTTAAAGTGAAGGAATTTACACATCATGGCATAGTGAATGAGAAAATTCAGATGCAGACATTTAATGTTTGCCAGCCTTAGTAAACTTGTAACAGAGGGAAGGAAACATTGGATCTTTTGGGAAGTACTGACAGGGATTTCATGTCCACAGAGATAACAAAGAAGCTCACTGTTGTGGTTCTGGCTGGGATGGAGTTAACCTTTTCCATAGCAGCCTGTATGGCACTGTGCTTTGCATCTGTGACTAAAATAGTGTTGATAACACACCAGGGTGTTGTCTGTTGCTGATCAGTGCTCCCACAGCATCAAGTCTGTCTCTTGTCTCTCACCTCCTCCCCATTCCCCCAAAGGCCAGTAGGCTGAGGGTGGGCAACTGGTTGGGAGGGGACACAGCCGGGACAGCTGACCCCAACTGACCAAACTGACCAAACCAAAATGGAAAATAATGCAAGACCATGTTTTTCTGCAATACTCGTAATATCCCGTGGAAACTCGTGGAAGTGTTGTAACAAAATAATACAAACTTTGAATGAAAGGTGGCATAAAAGGCAGAGATTCACAATGTTTGCTTTGTTATTCAAATACCATTAGAATATATATGTTCCTCAACTTCCAATATTGCCACTATCAATGAAGCGTGAAATGCTAATAAAGTGATGAAAGTGAGTTTATAAATGACATCCAAAAATATGTCTCCCATGACAGAGAAGTTTCTGTGCTTAGCATGTGATGCCATCATTGACAGATTATACTTTTTTAATTAGAAGTTATATACCAAGAGTTATACAAATTAAACAACACATTTTCTTAAAGAAAACTGGAGGGGGGAAAAAACTTACTCTAGGACCACCAGGGTTCATTTTCACAGGCCATCAGCAGAGTCTGAATTCTCTTCAGACCTCCTAGTGAATATCTAAATTCCGTTTGCCACGTTCATGCCAGGAGGACTCTGCCTGAGCAGGTGAAGCTCCAGTTTGCCATAAAAGAGAAAGGGATTTTGTCCAGCTCTGCCAAAATGTTAATTAAGAGTTAGTGTGCAGTGCCACTTCATGATGAATTGTGGGGGTGAGAGTTGCCAGCTTTCTAAGGAAAAGTCTGAGGTCTTGCTATGCAATAACCTTCCTGAGGTACAGAGGTATGACATAGAAATGTGAAGAGGGGACAATCAAGTTTCTTCATTCGTCGATCAAAGAACTTTCCCTCTGCTCATACATAAATAAGGAATCTCTCTCCTGCAGATGCGTACCATAATGGAAAAACGTTTCACAGTATTTTGCCCTAATCAGATAAATCAGTATAACAGACATCTCTCTTGGCTGAAATGTCAGCTTTCTGCAAAATCAAATCTATTCCATGTTTCTGATCGTAATACAACGTTAATTGAATTTCATGTCTGTGAGACTGCAAATATGGAATGACTCTCATCTAATAGAACCATAGTCACAGTTTTTAGGGAAGATTCATCAGAAATAAATTCATAAATGTAATACTGGACTTGCAATAACCTCCAGCAGGTGGTCTAGAGAAGGAACTGCAAGCTATTAAATTCCCATCTTCTTAATTAAGAAAAAATAGAAAGGAAGTGGGGAAGAGGTATCTTGCAGGCAAGTACCTTTCTGTTGAATAACTGCTGCCAGTACTTCTATTAAACTTGCTACCCGCAGTTGCAGAAAATGCAAGCGATAGAGAGACCACAAGGAATGGGGAAAAAGCTGTCTGTTAAAGAAATACCCTACATTTAAGTGGAATTATCTGATGTTAAATAGAATTTAGTGTAAGAAGGTGTAGAAGCAATTTCTACTTAGATTAAAAATTACTGAGCAGATCATGAAAATACCCCTTGATAAGATCTTACAACACATTTCCCTAATCTTCCTTCATGCAAGGATATATGACCTGGCATCTGCTGGCAAAAAAAATGAATGAGTGTGAGTGTAGGGTGTTCACAAGGTCATTAGTCATTTTTAAAGAATGATTCAAATATGGCTTATTTGTTAAAGTAGAAAGACTTATGCCACCTCTTCTGCCTGGGGTTTGCATGCAACCAGTGTATTTAACCCTCGATTATTACGGGTGAGTATCCAGCTGGGGGGTTACCCTGACAGGGAGAGAGGAGCACGGTAGCTGTTTCTGAGCATGGTCTCGGTCAGATCCGCAGAGCCCATTGGTTCGGGCACAGCGTTGCATGATCACAACTGCACTGCTTCCAGGGTCAGCACTAGTAAGTCAAAAGCAGTTTTAGCTACTTCTCCATGGCTGATTGATCAATTAATGACTCCTACAAGCCTGAGCCTGCTCCTTGCAGTGCACCGTGAGTCCTGGGGTGCATGTTTCAGAGGCAATTAACTGTCCCTCAGCAGAATCAGCTGGGGCTCATTTGCTCTGGCTCAGTCCCAGCACCCCACTGAGCACCGCAGAGCTACCCTCATGGTTTTGCATTATTCCTCCCAGGGCTGTGAATTCCAGGAGGTTTATTAACTTCCTCAGCAGCACTTTGGGAGCAGAGAGAGTCAGCTCAGATCTGGGGCCATGTGCCAGAAACCGCTGATCAGAGGGTGCTAGAGAGCACAGTGAGGAGACTGAACCTGTTCTGTTCTCAGCTCCACCTCCTGCCAAACTCTGGTAGACTCCTCTGGTGCTTCTTCAGTATCTCTGCACTGTATTCCTTATTAGTCACGTTTTGGGTGATCAAAATTAGTTTGGCTTATTATATCCCAGATAATGGAGAATTTATCTGTTACATTTTTGGAGCTTAACTCATTGGCAGATGGAAGAGTGACTTTTTCCAGGGGTGGTTCCTGTGTGGCTTAGTGACCCTAGAGTGATCTCAGCCCTAAAGCCTATCAACTGGGAAATGACTGGATTATGCTAACTGTATGTAAGGCATACAACCTGGTATTAATGTTGAGATATTTCATCCGATATTTAAGAGGCCCAGCGCTTTTATCAAAGACTGCATACAAGAGAATCACTTCCAAAGGTGATCAAAGGCACATGTAAGACGGGTATGTAGCTTGTTAACTAAAACAGATATAAGAAGTGTGCCTCCCTCCTCTTGGATGCTGCACCCTCTGCAAGAGGAGGTGAGAACTGGCTGACCTGGCTATGCCAGCTAGACAAATATGCTGCTTTCAATTAGATGCATGTGGGTGTCAAAAAATTTCAGCAAGCTACCATATCAGCTATTCTATGCAGTACCTGCATAAATCAAAGGTCTCAAGACCAAAAAGTTAAAGTGTATCTTTCTATGTCTTTTTTTCCTGAGTCATTAAGGAATACTGCTTTCTGTGAGTTCATGAAAGCACAAAGAATGAATTTCTGTGCTTGTGAAAAAACACTTATGTTAATAGTTCCTGAAACCTTAAAATGAGTTCCCAAATTGGTCTTTTATGTAGTAAGTGTTGCCAAAGTTACAGAAGGGTTTTTTTTGAGAACTATTGTGTGTAGAAACCTGTTGCAGCAAACACTCTTCTGTTGCTTGGTTTTTATGTTGTTATGTGCAATGGGGAAGGTAATAAGAATAGCAAAATAACAGCTACTAGAACAATTATGACACTTAAGGAAAAGGGAAAACCACACTGAAGCTGTAGCGAAGGAAGCCTATTTGGTCTCCGTACTTCCTTGAGAATATCCAGCCTATGCATAACTCTGAAAGCAGTCACAACAGTTTAATCACTGTCAGAATATCATCCCTATAACTGTGGAAAAAATGGGAACGAAAGAGTTGCATTAGACTGAGATACAACGACAATTTCATTCACAATACAGGACTAGAAAAAAGCAGTTTTTTCTTGCCTCATCCTCACAAATAGGTTTGATTCCTAGATGGATTAATTTGATAATCTAAATCAAACCACCATCAACTTGCTGATTTTATTTGCAACAGTATTTTTTATTTTATTATTGTATTATCTCACTTCTAGTTTAATAAATAATGGTCTTTCAGTCTTAATGTGTTTTTTAAATCTTTATATTTGCTGCCTAAATTTCTTTTATTATGCAGTAGGAAAACTACAGCTAATTTGTTCTTTCGAACTGTATCTGTTTCATCATGTCAAGAGTGAAAGTAATATCAGCTACAGTATTTGTGTATTATCCTTCTAATAAAAATGTTTTCCAGTGAATGTTAAGAGGTCAGCAGACAGAAATAGTTAATACAGATGGTTTTGGGGCATTCCTCAGGGGTCTGTATTGGGACCGGCACTGTTTAACATCTTTGTTGGCAACATAGATAGCAAGATTCAGTGCACCCTCAAGCAAATTTCCTGATTACATCAAGCTGTGTGTTGTGGTCAACATGCTGGAGGGAAGGGATGCCACCCAGAGGGACCTTGACAGGCCTGTGAGGTGGGCCTGTGCAAAATTCATGGTGTTCAGCAAGGTCAGGTGCAAGATCCTGCAGATGAGTTGAGGCTATCCCAAGCACATATACAGACTGGGCAATGAGTGGATTGAGAGCAGCCCTGTGGAGAAGGTCTTGGGGTTATTAGTGGATGGAAAATTGACTATGAGCCAGCAGTGTGCACTCTCAGCCCAGAAAGCCAAACATATCCTGAGCTGCATCAAGAGAAGTGTGGCCAGCATGTCGAGGGAGGTGATTATCTGCCTCTACTCTTCTCTTTTGATACCCCATTTGGAGTGCTGTGCTCATCTCTGGGGCCCCCAACATAAGAAGGACACAGACCTGTTGGAGCAAGTCCAGAGCAGGGCCAGAACGATGATCAGGGGGCTGGAGCACCTTCCCTTGGAGGACAGGCTGAGAGAGTTGGGGGTTTTCAGCCTGGAGAAGAGAAGGCTCCAGGGAGACCTTATAAGCAGCCTTCCAGTACTTAAAGGGGGCTACAGGAAAGACGGAGAGGGAGTCTTTACAGGGTGTGCAGTAATACGATGAGGAGTACTGTTGGGATTCTAGAGGACTTTCTGCGAGAGAATGGCCATGTGAGCAATCCTGCCTGAGAACAAGACTGATAAGAGCCTCAGCCGAGCAAGAATGCGATAAGGACGTAACCCTGAATGAGGGGGCAGAAACTCGACAAGACAAACAACCCCCGGAAGGGGTTGGGACGGAAGAGGAAGTTCCACAAGGCAGGAAGCCTGGCAAGGCTGATGGGGCACCTTTTATCCAATCATAAGAAGGTTTAAAGCGCGGGCTAAGTTAACTGTCCAATCTTGAGGACTTGTACTGCATGTTACGTGTGCGGGAGATCAATATAAAAGGGCTTTCTTAGTTGTAATAAACGGGCGTTGCTTGATCACATTGGTCGTGTGCGTGCTCAGCTCTCCTGCAGAGTACCAGTTTTAAACTAAGAGTAGATTTAGATTAGACATAAGGAAGAAATTCTTTACTGTGAGAGCGGTAGGACACTGGCACATGTTGCCTAAAGAAGTTGTGGCTGCCCCCTCCCTGGAAGAGTTCAAGGCCAGGTTGGATGAGGCTTTGAGCAACCTGATCTAGCAGATGCTGTCCCTGCCCATGGCAGGGGGGTTGGAACTAGATGATCTTTAAGGTCCTTTCTAACCCAAACCATTCTATAATTCTATGACTATGATTCTGTGATTCCCTCTGTGAGAGACGAGAAACCAGGCCTGTGAGAAACTAAGACAAACAACCTGTGAAAGCAAAAGTTGAGGCTGATTGAAGAAATGCCTCAAACACTCACAAGACAAAACTCTGAGTCACAGGGTGCATGCTGTGGAGGCCGAAGCTGATAACGCTGCCCAATGTAGCTGGGGGAGAGAGCCCTGTGGAGACAGGACGGCTCTGCCCTGGGGCACCTGGGCAAATTTCAAGGGCCATGTGTCCGGTGAATGAACTTTGCTTCATTATCCACAAAATGCATATTAAAGTTGACACCCCTCAATATGCTAACGAGGGCTGTCATGATCATGCTAATGACATCATCCCATGAAACACCTTACCCCTCCCTGTACATGGGATACGTAGCTATGTGGGTCGACCTAGGGGACGGACCCAAGGAAAATGGGTATAAATCAAAGGGGGGAAGAAAGGGCTCTCTCTCTCTCTGCCCCTCTCCCTGCCCCCCCCCCCGACCGTCTGGAGAAAGCAGTGAAGCGAAGAAGACGAATGCCAGCAAAGAAGACGGCCGCCTCCTGGAACCCTCGCCGGCGGGATCAGCGCAGGAACCCAGACCGGTGATCTGTATTCCCCCATTCCCTCTATCTCCCTCTTTTCCTTTTTCTATTAAGAAATGCAAATCATATTATATTGCTCGCCACAACTTGCTCTGTACTTGGCCAATTATCATGTGTTCAATTAGTGCATTGTAGGTAGTTAATAAATGCTTGAACTTGGAGACTTGTTGTCCGCTCCAATTGGGGATTTGCGAATCTGAGTCACTTGTCCCCCTCATCGGAGCGGGACGTGACACCCTCTCATGGAAAACAGACAATATATAGGGGGGTGGTGGGATGACAGTACTTGATTTGCCGTGGTGCAGAATGAAGATGGAATTTACCCCACAACTCTCATGTCTTACTTTTGAAAAGTTACTGCTCTGGTGGCTTCATTCTTCTACTTCTGTGGACCCTGAAATATTGCTGCGAACAGAATTAGCCTCTGATCACTCACAGCCCTCTCAATGTGACTGCTCCAGTAGTCAAGACTATTAATGGTTTTTCCTCCCCTCTTCCATCTCTCCATGATTCAGGAAGCAACATATCCTGAATATTTTATTTTCTTGAATAGCTACTTTCCACTTTACTGTGGTTTTATGCAAAAGAAGGTTCTGATTAACTAGGTCTCAGAGGATGCACCAGAATCTGACAGGTTTCAGTGCTGTGTGCGCTTAAGCTGAAGTGCACTGAAAACCTAAAAGTGGAAATGGACTTTTCCTAAATAGTCAGCATGAATTTGTTATCATTAACTTAGGTAGCAAGTATTAACGACAGTTATTGTTGGTAGATATCCCTGAGGAATGTGCCCTTATTTACAGTTTGCAAGGGGTTGCACATGCGCAATTACTTGCAGTAGCACTAGTTGATTGCCTGCTCTGTGCATGCTGCTGCTGTCAGGAATTACATCTCATGTTTTGGATTACAAACCCGGTTTTAGAGAATTGCCCCCAGGCTTTTCAGTGGCTCTCCTTATTACTACCACAAGTGAATCAGCTGTTAGCTGAGCTTTGCTAATTTGGACCAATAATTGGTACAACAGTGCTGCTCAGTACTTAGTGGCACCTCCCGCAGTTCTGCCTTCGGTCATTTAGCAGTCCATGCATAAGTCATGAAAATGGTAGAAACCTATTACTGAACATAGCTGCCATCAGTTCTCATGATGAAGTGATTTGAGTAGGTTGAAGAAGTGTTTGAAAAGCCAAGGGAGAATAACTGTATGAAGAGAAAGTCAGGAGAGGGTTGTTCAAGAGATGACAAGAAGAAAACCTCTTACCTTTTCTGAAGATGTATTTTAAGAACCTGTTTCTCTGTACAACTGAGGTTTTTCGTTTGTTTTTTTCTCATCTAGGATAAAGGTCAATCATTTAATGATCTATTCAGAAGATTTATCTGCCTCTAAATCCAGACTATTAAAATGATGTATCTGATAGTAGTTTCTTTTATATAGAAGTGGTTACGTCAGTTGCTATTATATACCACAGAATTGTAATTAAAGTCGAAACAAAGGAAAAGCAGAAATTTGAGAGTGCTACGTTAATGTGAGTTGCTTGCCCAGACACCAGTATACAATCTTAAAGAAAAGTTACATTTATCTGGCTGTAATTATATATGACTAATAGCAGAAATTTATTCTAGGTCTCATTCATTTTGGATTATCCCTATCTGTAAGGTGAGCAATGGAAAGAATCTTGATCAAGGACTATGTTTAATTTGTTTGCTGTTTAATGGAAGAGAGAACAGAGATCAAAGGAAAAGCTAGTTGTACCTAAGAGAAACGAATCAGTCAAGGGAGTGCAGTGATTAGTGAGAGTTTTATCTGAGGAGAGGAGAGAAATCAAACCTGTTCATTCAGATTCCAGTCTACTTTACCTGTGCCACTTAGTGAAACAAAACCTTAATTTTAAATTTGTGTACAGGAGAAAATCTGCATTAATTTAGCATGGACCACATTTCCAAATGCAAAACCAAACTCCTTTGTTGAGCAGCAGGTTCACAGCAATCTTTAGCTGGAGACTTGGAATTGCCAGGGCTGATACATACACAAGTAATAACACCCTTGTGAGTGACAGCAGAAAAAACCCTGAATACATCCAAAGGCAATGTTACCTGTCCTGTCCTTAAGACTTGTTCAATATTTTTCTGAACAAAACAAGCTTAGTGAAAAGTTAATGAAAAGTTTTTCCATGTATGTATGTATGTATATGAAAGTATAAATTTATACACACACACTTTGTATTTACATTTAAAGACTTCTGTGATTACAAGAATTAATATGTTCCATTCCTGCGTTCTCCTGTTGCGCCTGATGACATTTCAACACAATTGGTTTTGTAGATACCCTTTGCCACTTGCTAGAATTCACTCTGATAACTGCAGTTGATTTTTTTCCAGTAAAGGCACTGTAGCAATTTAGAGGTAGTACTAGAAGCTACAGCTGTATAGTGGCTGTTGCAAAGTGGGCCCCATTAAGAGTTCTACATTTAGTATTCCAAAAACTTGATTTGAAATGAAGGTTTTATCAAAATAAACAAAAATAAACCCCCAAACCCTCAGACAGTCTCTCAGAGTGATGGTAACTTTGTTGTTAAATTTGAAGAAAGTTAATTGAGTCCATGTGGCATTTTGAGGTCAAACAGCATGTGCCAGTCTTACTTATTTGGATATCTGTAACTCAAACATAAGTAAAAATGTGGGTTTCTAAACCTCTGTTAACTGAATCAAATAGCAGCAGTAGCTAAAGAGCAGGTGGAACAGTGTGGGAGAATGGGAGAAGTCATCTCCTTTGAAACTGTCGTTCACTGACTCAGCTTCCCAGGGTGAAGGAAAGGGATTAGGTCATTAGATTAAAAAGTGTTGCGTGAGAGGATGACATATTCAATATAGCTTATATCCAAATGCTGTTGCCAAGTCCTCTCTTCCTCAAACCCATCTCTTATATGGGCTACATGGACAAAGTTGAGCTGAGACAGTTATGGTGACTCTATTCCACCCTTGCGCTGAGTTAGGTCACTGCACTATTTGAGCATCTGGAGAGCAAACCAAGTTGGGGGTGACTATTTTTCCTATATCGTGGAAACAAATGGAAAGGAGAGTCTTGAAGTACCACCACTTGCTTATACCTTGGATCTGAGTTAGGATCTGTGTCAGAAAGCTCACCCAAGGCTGTTCATTTAAATCATCAGATATCCAGCCCACTATAAATGTGATTTAAAAATTATCTCACCTTTTCTTTGTGTGATAGAACACAAAAATTACTAATTGGCTAGTGAAGTTTCTTGTTTTCATTGATCCTCTGAAAAAATATTAATCCTTCACTCCAAATCAATGTTTTTTTGAAGGATCAGGAATATTATCCAATCTTCAATTAATAGCTACATAATACATTGTATTTTTCCTTCCTTTGCATGCATGCAATGGAAGAAGTCTATAATAATATGCCTTTAGGAGACATAGGCAAGAAAATATTCTTATAAGATCATGGATCTACCAACTGGGTTGGCTAAGCTAACTAAAAGTCCACAGTGGGGGAATTTTCTGTTTATTGTCTTATAAATTCCTGTTTGGATTAGATCTACTCAATTATGTCTGAGCAAACAATCAATATATTTAAATACAAAGAACAGAACATACTCAGTCTTTTGCCTACATGTGCAGCTACATGGCCCATTAGTACTGTTATCATGTGGGTGGCTGTCTCACAGGAATATCAAATGTTGAAATCTGTATTTTGACCTAACATGGCTTTGAGCCACTCACCTAGAGATAAACTCTTTATTCCCCTGAACCACTCTTGCATATATCTTTAATATCATTCCTCTCCATAATACACTTCTACTGTATGTTTTATAAGTAAATCTTCCAACCATGGGAATTTACAATTAAAATAACCTTCATGTTGAGGACATTTCTGATATTAGCTCTGTCCCTTATTATCCTACTTCTGTTTAAGCCTCTTAGATGTGAAATTGAAATGGTTAGTTGTACATGGTAAAACAAGGAAAATCTATTTCCATTTTCACAAGATGAAACTTTCTGGTGCATTGGCTGGGACTAAACTAGAGGGCGGTAAATTTTCAGTATGGTATGTAGGGAGTTAGCTACACGACTCATTAACATTAATTCCCATCTGTAAATAATTTTGAAATACTTTAAGTAGCAGGGGAGCTATTTCATCTTTTATACTTAGCTGATTGTAAAAATGTATGCTGAAACCATCTGGCCTTAGTGTTTTGTTGGACTTCAGACTTTTAATAGCCAGTCTGATTTCCTTCACTGAATTGGGGTTTTCTAATCCCTGGCTCAATTCTCCTTCCAAACTAGGTAATACCGTGTTGCTATTTGCCTATCAATCAATCCCTATCTCACCAATTGAGATGAATAACAGAGTTGCTATAAAAACTTAGGCAGACTTTGGGCCTAATGCTCATTCATGCTAAAGTTACTTTACACTACTCCGGTTGCTCATTTACTGGGTGTAAATGCAATTTACTGCCTGAGCAATATAAAGCAACTGTAACATAAATGAGAATCAGATCCCCTATGTTCAGAGCAGCTAACAATTTAAAATTGCTGAGTACTGTTTTCCCACAGGAGCTAGTGTACTAGGATTTCAGTGCATATAAAGAATGCAACAAGCCAATTAAAAATGAAGATATTAAACGAGAAATTGAATGGTTATTTCTAAGGTCTGTTTAGAGCTGGTTTTTCCAAACAACAGGACTGATTAAGCCTGGCTGTTACAAACATGCTGACTTCATCTAAAGTTCAACCCTGCATGAAGCTTGGATATTTGCCACAGTATGTGCAATGAGCTCTCCATATTACTTGGAGAAGAAGGACTATATTTCAGAGGTGCACACAGGACTCCCTGACTCACCTGATAGCACCTCCTTCCCAGAGACTGTCACTGAGATTCGACAGTTATTAAGTAGTGATGCTCACCAGTGTGTTTTGATAATGGGTGAGGGGGGGGATAATGGCAAAAGTAACTTATAACTGTGGTTACCACAAATGCCAAAGCAGACACTGCTACCTCACAACTTTTCACATTCTGAAGTCATGTTTTTTATTTCTTGAAGACTTAAAAAGCAGTTTTCGTTACAATGCCTGCTAATGACTGTGAAAATATAAGCTGATGCTGGTCTGTACTAAGGAAAACATTTGATGGCAGGTAAGGCTGTGGAGTGGGCTATTCCAGTTTAGACAGAGGTCAGTCATCCCCATGTTCTTCCTTCACCTCTGTTATATCACCATGAAGACCCACTTTGATGTGAAGTTCACATTCCTTGCCCCCCTTCTCCTTTTCTAAGTGTCTAACAAAGACACTTCAACAACTCACATGCTGATAAAGAATTGTTCTATTGTGGAAACCACAGACAGAAGACGACTGATTTTCTAATACATGAATCCTTATATGCCATAAGTAAATCATCCTCTGTGCTCTGTTCACTGCTGAAGATCTATGAATCTTCTCTCATCAGCTGCTAGTCAGCTGATTTCAATTTTACCTTCAGCTTGCTGAAGAACATAGGGAATGTAGTGATTAAGATTAATAAGCCTTCCGTGGTTTCTAAATAACAGCCTGGTTGCCTAACCTAGGGCTGTGTTAAGGTGTGCATGTCTTAGTCTGTATCTCTCATCTGCTATAGGAGCATTCCTAGACAGTGTGGTGGTTTTGCAGTACTCCCTATGCTAACTAGCTCTTGAAGCTGGATTCTGTAAAGGAAAACCCATGCAGTTTCTCTCCTGAAGGAGCAAGTATGTTCCTGTTGCACAAAAAAGCATCAGGAAGCTTTCTGTCCATCTAAAAGTGACTTTTGCATTGTTCTAAAGGACGCCTATGTCTAAAATTACTTTGCTAATTTGAAAATGAAAGGTAAAAATAATCCTGCTACTCCTATGTAAGTACACAAATTACTTTATGGGTGCTAATAAACAGAATCCTCTACTTATTCTTTGGCATTGAACATTGTGATTTACACCAATGTAATTGCGAGTGGAATATTTTCCTACTTCCCAGTTCAGATAAATCATTTTAAGTAGTTAAATGTTTTTGAGATGTTGCTCCTGCTATCATAACTGTCTGTTTTCCTATGTGAAAAAAGTCTATATAAATGTTTTAGAGCAGAGTTTATCATCATATATTGCTTAGGCAGTTATGATTAGTTTTGCATATGTTAAAACACTGTAACATTATTTAATGTTGTGGTGAATGCAGGAATTACTAGTGCCATCTATTGTTGGAAAATGTAGACTTACAAATGTTAATTTGCATATTCTATGGTAAAGTAGCATTAAAAATTTAATATTTTACTGAGTTTTATTGCAAAATAAAGTAGTTTATGTAATTGCATGTTTGGAATGTTTGTACTTAGTATTCTTTAAAATTTGTCTATCTTCAGGAAGAATATCCCTGGGTTTTATTTTCATTACATCTTGCATCTGAAACCAGACTCTATTTTAGTTTTGGTCCCTGAAAAAAAAAAACCTTGTAGGGATTTACTGTACAACAGAAGAGAAACCAAATTTTCATTTGATGGACACAGTTAGAGTTGAAGAATCTTCACAAGTGCAGAGCAATTTGAGCATTAGTGTCATATTCCAAAGCAGTGCTGTGATGCAGAAGTCTCCGTTTCACTGACTGAGAAAGAGCCAAATTTACACTGCTGCTTCTCATGGTGTTTGAAAAGTAGAGGCCCAGCCTTTACTTAGAGCAGAGTAGTGCGAGGCATTAAAGCTGTCTGTGCCAGCAATACAGGGAGGAAGTGGGTGGCTCCAAATAGACCTCAGAAGACCTAAATGTGGTTCCTACCTTTCACCATTGATGCAAAAGAAAACCTCTGATGGGCAAAGCAGAATTAAAGAGACATGGATTTTCTTAGTTTCAGCATTCTTGGGATATGCAGGGGTAAATTATTTCCTGAGGGAAAGGTAAGAGCTGTTCTCCTACTGCCAGGGGAAGCACAGAAGCATTGCTGCAGCGTATCCAGAGCTCTGTGGTCTCCGGATGCCAAACCAGGTGACATTTGTCTTGGTGACATTTGAATAATGATGTCTCGATGTTATTTTCTTGTATCACTACTGTTCGCTGTGGCTGCTGCATCGCCACACTACACAGGAAAAATCTTTGACAAGAGATGGGTTCGTTGTACTCCAGGAGTGTTATGTCTCAGGACTCTAAGTCTCTAAGCCATGCAGCTCATCATCACCTGGCTTTTTGGGGCACTCTTGCTTTTTGGCTGCTGTTAATGTCTATCAAATCATTAAAGATTGTAACTATGGAAAGAGGGCAGTGGCTGCCTACAACAACAAATAAATTTGAAGGACTATGACATGATCAGAAGAAATTCAGTCTAAATAAATCCTTTTTGAATGAGGCTAAAATTCAGGTATGTCCCCCACAACAATCCATTCAACCTTGGTCTAATCCTTTAGGTGCTTAAATTTGATGGTAGTGGGTTCCTGTCTGTCACTTCATGCTCCACTGCAATCCCCACATAGGCAGGCATTCCTCTGACTCAATCTGAATCCCCAAAATATACCCTGATTTTCAGACATGGTCAAGTCATGACTAACGCACCACTGTATAGCTGGGCATACAGGAATCATGTGGAAGAACAGACAAGCAAAACCTAAATAAAGGTTTGTGATTAAGGCAATCGCCAAAGAGGGAACAGCTTTCCAGACCAGGCTTCTCAAACACATGCACTTTACATTAGACCAACTTTGATTAAAAATACCAGCAACATTGAGACCAAGGACCAAGGCTTCCCTCCCATATTCTAGCAGAGTGCCCTGCACACTTCATGCTTTACCATTAGAAGCTTGGGCAGTCTGTGGTTTTTCTTTTTTAACATGTACACTTGGTGAGAAGAGAAATGTAAATTTCTAAAAGTTATTCTATTTCTTTACCTCTGACAGGAGTAATGTGAACAATTAAAAATTAATCATGTAAGAAGATAGCTACATCACAGAATAATCAAGATAATACTAAATGAAAAATACTCCATTTCTGCTTGCAGAATGGCTTCCTTATGACAAATCGGCATCGCTGTTTTGCTTGCAGTAAATCACTCCATAGGAAAAATAAAACATTTAAATATAGAATGATTTACTTTTACGTTACAAACTACTATGTTTTGGCTTTAAATGAAATGTGGAATAATCCCTTATTGCCTCACAAATAAACATTATTTTTCCTTCAGTTTGTAACACACAAACTATAGCATTTTGGAAATGACACTTTTTTTTCTTACGGGTCTGTAAGAAGAAGAATAACAAGACACAATTCCGTATTGGTATAGCTTGAGAAGTTAAGCAGTTTGAGACTTTTCAGAGTGTTTTATTTTCCCCTGAAATTGATTTTGCAATCAGGTATGTCTTTGCTGTAACCTTGTTTATTTTTAAAAAAGGTACATGACACCTGTTTTCCCGAATATGGTGGAGGCATATCCTTCACCTGATAACATTTTACTCTGAGTTCTCTGGTTTGGATTGCTCTCTGACATATAAAACAACTAATTCTCCTGCTGTTTCTGGTGTTTTCCTTCTGGTACACACACATGCATACATAGTAATTTCAACTCAGGTTGTGTTAATCTAAACTTTGAACACAAGCTCGATGAGGAGCGGTAAGGACTTTGGGTTTGTCTAGTTTGGAAAGAGGCTGAGGGGTGACTGCATTGCTCTCTACAGCTTCCTGAGGAGGGGAACTGGAGAGGGAGGTGCTGTGCTCTTCTCCCTGGTATCCAGTGACAGGACGGAAGGGAATAATTCAAAGGTGCATCAGAGGAGGTTTAGACTGGACATTGGGAAGCATTTCTTTACTGGGATAGTGGTCAAACACTGGAACAGGCTTCCTAGAGAGGTAGCCAATGCCCCAAGCCTGTTAGTGTTTAAGGGGCATTTGGACAATGCCATTAAATAGAATGTTTTAACTTTTGGTCAGCTCTGAATTGGTCAGGCAGTTAGACTAAATGATCGGTTTAGGTCCCTTCTAACTGAAATACTCTATCCTGTTTCCATTGATATCTGCCATTAGTAAAACAAACAGAAATTTAACTGTTTCCTTGTTTGGCTTTATCTTGGCCTTGCTAAGCACATCAGCTTTTGAAAATCTGTGATCCTGTATCAGTTAAAGATCAAACAGTTATAAGCTATTCAGATTGCTGTATAATAGCTGAACTGTGAACAACACATTGAATTTAAGCTTTCCAGTTGATATATTTACCTCCCCTATGTTTTTATGGTACCTGGGGCAATGGAAAAGAGAGAGACTTGAGTATGTACAATCCAGATTAATAATAATATCATAGTTATGTCATGCCAAGTTTCAGAAAGAAAAAACTCTCACAGGCAAAAAAGAATTCTTAAACCAGAAATATAATGTTGTGGGGAGTGCTCTAACCCTGAAATCAGAACTTTTTTGAAGAATCTCAGCTACAAATTGTAACTATATTTTCAGCATCGTGTAGAAGTTTTGGCTTTGGTTAATATCAATAGATGAGCCAGTATCATAAATACAGAAGAACTGTTTTTAAAAAAAAATCTTACAAGCATCCACAGCAATTTCAAAAGTATAAGCCCTAACTGTTTTAATAAAAATGTCTTGGCAGATTTTCAGTTGCCAGATTTCTTTAATGATATTCTGAAACTCGATAAAAGTTTGATGGGCTGATTCTTCACTCAAGATAAAATTAAAAATTTGTTAAGCTGCTTTATAAATCTGATAGCTGAAATAATTAGGTGTCACTAGGCAAAATACAGGTCACATATAAGGTCAGTTAAGAATTTGAGTTTTATGAATCAGATGTGTACATAACCACTATGCGGGCAATCCACTTGACTGAACACTGCATGTGCCTCAGATCCATTAGAATCACTTGCAGATACAGTAAAAACCTTTTGGAAGGTTTAAAGATACTTAAGCTAGATGTTGTTGAAATGTCTAATACCACTTGTGGTATTCCTTGTGTTATCTTACAGTCATATAGTTTATATTAGCTCTAAAGTTCAACTACATTACCTTTTACATATTGATTCCCAAATCTAAGAGAACTGTTTAAATTTATCACTACCTGATGCCTTGAATTGTCAGAATGCCAGGTGAAGCTGTGTATGTGATCATGCTCGACTGGAGGAGATTATGGCAGAGAGACTGAGCTGCAGAAAGGTGCAGGAAGATATAGAAGACTGCCTTAGCTCTGCTTGGCAAGTGTGATGCTCCAACAATGTTTCAGGGACTCATGGACAAGATATTGATGTCATTGTGGTTATGTATTCACACCTTGATAAATGAGATCTTATGCATACATCTTATGGATTGAACATGTACAAAGAACAAGAACTATTTTTCAAAAGTTATTTAGGGTATTGGGATTCATGAAATATGAGAAATAAGGAAAACTACAGAAGATAACCTTTGTGAAATAAAAAACCCCATAAATCTTATAGTGTGGTGTGATCAACACGCTGGAGGGAAAGGATGTGTCATCCAGAGGGACCTGGACAGGCTGGACAGGTGGGATCGTGCAACATAAAAGGCTTATATAAAAGGCTGTCTTCTGCTGGAGTGTCCAGTTTTACCCAAAAAATGTCAAGTGAAATACTTCATGTGCTTAGCTAGGGAACACAAAGTTGCACGTACATATTTTTTATAATTGTGACTTTTTGAATGGACTCATTTGATAGAGATCAAATTAGAGATGATGCAGAGATGTTACACTGCTATGGTGTGTTAGCTATGGCTAACACTCAAACTCCCACCCATCTGCTCTCTTACTGCCCCTCCTCAGCAGGACAGGAGGGAAAAATAAGATGAAAAACTCATGAGTCAAGATGAGGACAAGGAGATGCTCACCAATGATTGCCATAGGCAAAACAGACTTGACTTCGGGAAAATTAATTGACAATTAAAACAGAGTAAGATGATAAAAAAAAGGCAAAAACTAAAACACCTTGCCCCACCATCACCCCCCTTTTTCCCAGGCTCCACAACAATCCTTCATTCTCAACTACTCTACCTCCTGCCCCTGGTTGTTGAAGATGGCAAAAATCAGAGGTTTGGAAGCATATGTTGTTCATTGGAAGAGGATGTTTCTGCTAGATCAGCGATGGCTGCTTGTTCAATGTGTGATCATTGTCATTACACCATTATTTTGACTACTGACTTAAAACAAAATCTGTTTGGAAAATTATTTTAACTAGAAGTGTGGTGGTGCATATATTCCTAAGAGTCAGAATCAGATTGAAGTTTCTTTACCTGCCAGAAGAGATTGTCTTTGTTGTTTGACTATTCATTGCTTTTCATAAATGATGGTGCCTCATGAAATCCATGCAATGGCCCTTGCAGAATTATCAGTACCACCCTCCCTTTTCCTGTGGTTCAGAGTACACAGCAATAATATTGCCTTTACTGAGCATGTGGCAATGGGTATTTGCTGTGGTTACTTTTTACAGAACGAAGATTAGATCAATTATATATATTTTAAATTTGTAAACTATCTACCAGGTTGTACAATTTAATTTGCAAGACCAAACTTCCGCAATATTGTGTTTATGTTGCAATGTCATTTACTGTTTAATAGAAACATTCACAATGCCCTAGTTCCATCTGTTATAAATAGTGAAGGCTGATAAACACTATGCAAACACAAGATGCTGCTTTCTGGCAAATTATGTTTAGTACAGCCCCCAAACATAAAGAAAGATTTATAATATTTCATTACTTTTTTTTTCTTTCTTTACAGTAATTAGAGCTTTGAGTAGATATATAAATAACAGTCCAAGTTTTACATTAAATTATTGTTTAAGAAGACAGAGACAAGTATATGCACACACACATATAAATGTTTCACACCTTCAGTTGTCCTGCAGTTACAAGTCATTACGGCTGCAGAATTTTTGATATAACTACTTGCAAATACATTTTTTATCATACAAATACAGTTGAAATATGAGGCCACACACTGTTATGGTTGTATGAACAAAACTCTCAGTTTTCGATTAAGAAATAGAGATGAACCAGACAAGTAGCCATAGATTTGCAAAGGGCTCTCTGATGAATTACCAAAGATTAAAATACTGCTGTTCCCTGCTATCAGGAGAAAGAGAGAAATTGTGTAGCAATAAGGCATGTGAGACACTGAACAAGACTGTTAGAAGGTGTGAGTAATCTGTGGTAGCAAAAGAAGGTTCAGGTTCCTGGTAATGCTGTTTGGGTGTGATCATTTTGTCATATCCCAAGACTGAAAAACAATTTCTCTGTTTTTCTGCCTCTATGTCTGGTAAGATCATGGAGTGCATCCTCTAGGAAACTGTGCTAGGGCTCATGGGAAATAAGGAGGTGAATGATAACAGCCAACATGGCTTCACTAAGGGCAAATCGTGCCTGATAAATTTGGTGGCCTTCTACAATGGTGTTACATTGTTAGTGGATAAGGGAAGAGCAACTTCTGTCATCTACCTGGACTTCTGCAAAGGTTCTGACACCATCCCACATGACATCCTTGTCTCTAAATTGGAGAAACATGGATTTGACAGATGGATCATTTGGTGGATCAGAAATTGTCTGGATGGTCGCACTCAAAGAGTTGTGGTCAACAGTTCAATGTCCAAGTGGAGAGCAGTGATGAGTGGCATTCCTCAGGGATTGGTATTAGGACCAGTGCTGTTGAACATCTTTGTTGGTGACATGGACAGTGGGATTGAGTGCACCCTCAACAAGTTTGTTGATGGCACCAAGCTGTGTGGTGCAGTCGACACGGTGGAGGGAAGGGATGTGCCATCCAGAGGGACCTGGACAGGCTGGAGAGGTGGGATCACGCAAACCTCATGGAGTTCAACAAGGCCAAGTACAAGGTCCTGCACATGGGTCAGGGCAATCCCAAGCACAAATACAGGCTGGGCAATGAGTGGACTAAGATCAGCCCTACAGAGAAGCATTTGGGAGTATTGGTGGATGGAAAACTGACTATGAGCCAGCAGTGTGCACTCACAACCCAGAAAGCCAAACATATCCTGGGCTGTATCAAGAGAAGTGTGGCCAGCAGGCTGAGAGAGGTGATTCTTCCCCCTCTGCTCTTGTGATATCCCACCTGCAGTGCTGTGTACAGCTCTGTGACTCCCAAGTTAAGAAGGACATGGATCTTTTGGTGCGAGTCCAGAGGAGGGTCACAAAGATGATGAAAGGGCTGGAGAACTTCCTCTTGGAGGACAGGCTGAGAGAGTTGGGGTTGTTCAGCCTGGACAAGAGAAGGCTCTGGGGAGACCTTATTGTGGCCTTCCAGTAGGCCCCCTTGTAGGGGGCCTACAAGAAAGATGAGGAGGGACTCTTCATCAAGGAGTGTAGTGATAGGATGAGGAGTAACGGTTTTACACTGAAAGTGTGTAGATTTAGATTGGATATAAGGAAGAGATTCTTTCATGTGAGGGTAGTGAGGCACTGGAACAGGTTGCCCAGAGAAGCTGTGGCTGCCCCCTCCCTGGAAATGTTTGACACCAGGTTGGACGGGGCTTTGAGCAACCTGGGCTAGTGGGAGGTGTCCCTGCCCATGGCAGGGGGGTTGGAATTAGATGATATTTAAGGTCCCTTCCAAACCAAAACATTCTATGATTCTATGATAATTTATGTCTTCTTTTGCTCAAGCTGGATGCCAGCAAGTGAATCATGCGTCCACTCAAGAAGTGCAAGAAAATTTTTTTTTGTTGTTTTAGGTTTGAAGCAGATGTGTTTCAAAGGAAATAACTTGACAAACCTCACCATAGTCACTGCTGACAATCTTTAAGTTTAGTGGATATTTATTCCTCTGCAGAAAATATTTGTTTGTTTTTCCAGTCGAGTTGCCTGACTTTGACTTAACTGTACGCTTTCCAGGACATAGCCACACCATTTAAAACTTCCTGGTTGTGTGAGTAGATCATCTTATAGAGTGGGCTTTCTGAAAGCTAAGCTAAAACACTTACTTCTAGAAAAAGAAGATGTAAAAAGCTCTGAGATGAGTTTTTCCACATTCATCTCCTCAATTTTATTTGATCTTGGAGTAATTAGCACATGAAGACATGCTCTTTAAAGCAAAAGGTATGTTATGGAAAACAATTGCTTCTGAGGCTGTCATCCCAGTGCAAGACACTTCCTCTCTATCCACAGCCTTAGATGAGCAACCCACAGTGCCCATGTATTCATGGTTTTATCTTCTGTTGTCCCCGATGTTTTAAGTATTGACTTCTGAAGTATTTTTCTCCTGTCAATACAGGGACATGACTGATGTGAGCTTCCAACTGAAGAGGAAATTGTGGAGGAAGATGTGTGTATTTACAACACACTGGCCAATGTAGCTGTAGTTTAGTCCATTAACATGTTTATTTCTGAGGTTCTGCTGCAACACACTATGTCTCATTCCTGACATAGAAGTGCAGCATTTTAGGTATATCAAGTCAGAACATATAACCAGAAAGCAACCTTTACCTGGAATACAGGTCAAATAAAAAAAAGTGTCAAATACAAAGATTTCCATCAGAAAGACAGAAACTTACAGAAAATGTAGGTTCCTTATCCCTCTGGCCATTTTTTCTTTATGTTCTGGAATTTTTAAGTGTGCACTCTTCCCATTCTTTGTTTGTGACCTTTCTCATAAGGACAGGCATTTTCTTATCTTTTTCTTCCTGGAGTCAAGTTAATTTAATTTACTGATCATATCAAAGGTCTAATTCTTATGTACATGTATTTCATTGTGGATTACTTTAACTGGGTGTAAAAGAATGTTAAGTAAAGATAATAGGATGATTTGAACACAACAGGTACAAATTAAGTTGTTAAATGTATTATATACTTTGCACTGCTTATCATGTCTGATAAGCAAGCTCAATAACATTTAGCTTTGGCACATCTTGTAGTTTTGTCAAGAGCACAACTTTTTTGCACCAATTTTTAGATGCAATGAAAGCAAAAAAGAAGGCTCTTTATTCAGAAACTGTTTTTTCCCATGACTCCTTTTCCTCTCAAGCATCTGCCCTCCACCTGCTCTGGGGAGAAGTCAGTGTTTTATGCAGCAGCTACTATTACATTACTGAAAATTATGGCGTGGTCCAGTATGAGGAATTAAAACTGGTTTATTGTGAAGAACTGAAATTGATGCTAGCTTACCATACCAGGTTGTGGTGTAAAGTGTAGTTTAGTTCATATTGGAGAAACAGAGAGGTTCAATAGAAGTATGATGGATGGATGGATGGATGGATGGATGGATGGATGGATGGATGAGATGGACATTCAGCTCTTGTCCCCAGAATAGCCTTTTTTTGTATGAATCAGCACCCTGATAAAAATCCCTGTTCCTGCCAGGTATCATGAAAGCTCTATGGAGAAAGGTCTGAATTTTGAGCCTAAACTACAGCATCACTTTCGGTCCACCACTGAATAAGGCCAACAGGACCACTTAATTAGTCATAGAGTCAGAGTAATTTAGACTGGAAGGAACATCCCTCTGGAAGGAACCCAGTCCAATCCACCATTCAGAGTAGGTCTGGCAGGTTGTTTAGGTCGTCCAGTTGAGTTTTGAGTATTTCTAAGGGTAGAGATTCCTCAGATTCCCTGTGCAACCAGTCTGCCTACCCTCAATAGGAGGATTTTTTTTCTTAATATTTTAACTTTTAAATTTTAAAATTTTAAATATTTTAATAATTAATTTCCTTTGTAGCAGTTTGTGCTAACTCCATCTCATGCTTTCACTGTGAACCCTCAAGGAGAATCCAGCTTTGTCTTCCCTATATCCCCCAATAGGCATTTATAGACAAAACTTCCCCCAGCCTTCTGAAGGCTAAACAAACTCAGTTCTTTTAAACTTCTCCTCATAACTCATATACTTCAGATTCTAATCACCAAGAGTAAACAGTTTATGTAAACTTACACATGAAACACCCTATAGTGTTCAGCTCTTGGAATTCAAGTCCCAGACATATAGCAAACATATCTTTGTGTTCAGGAGGCAGATTAGCCAAAACAAATTACAATATTTATCCTGGATGCATGTAAATTGGCAGGATAATCTAATATCTAAAGTGTTTGAATTAATTGTTGTGGTCCTTAAATAAATTAACAAGAAAGCTGAAAGGTGTATTTGTATGCTTATATGTGGCATTAGTGCAGAGCTGAGTAAGAAATAATGTTATTTTCTTCTGTCTAGTCTTTAAAAATATACAGCAAATACTTGTAGCTTTCTTCTGAATCTTTTTTTAATTTGGTAAAGTTTGGAAATCATACCTTAAAGCCAGAAGATAAGTTAATGTATTTCATTTAATAAGTATAGCCAACAGGAAAGTCAGTGGTTATTTGATCATAGTCTGTAAGTATGTACACTGGGATGAGACTTAGATCACAGAAATGTGGAATCTGTAAGAGAACATATAAAAGTTCTGTTAGAAGACAAACATAGCAATTCAAGCTAAAATAATGTACATCATTTTAGCATGATGACAATTTACAATCAAAACAATCTACCTCGTGAATTAATGAATTTATCACTCTGTGGAGCCTTTAAATTATGATTGTGTGTCTTTCTAAGAGATGTTCTCCAGCCCAGTCAGAAATTAGAGGTCAGGAACTACTGAATGAGATATTGTGACCTCTATTATGCAAAAGCTCAGAGTAAACTGCATTGTTATTTCAGCTTTTACTCCGTGGATCTAAAAAGTAGAACCAAAGTGATGTGCTACATGGTTAATCTCCAATGGCTGCCTGAACTGGAAGAAATACTTTATTTCTGTGTCAGATATACTACTATGCTATCCATTTTCCAAACGTCTATCGCCTGCATTCATTTTTGCAACACCCATGCCAAAAAATGGCAGGAGGAAAATTTTTTTTTTTTGGACATAAGTTAGACTGTCTTCTTTTGATTTTTAAAGTAACTTGAGTTGTATCTCCCATTGCAAATAACTAGATTTTTTAGGGCAATTTCTGACCACTAAGCATAATGAAAATGAAACCCATTATTAAATAATCTAGGTGGATTAAAATACCTAGTAACATTTCACTTTCAGATCCTTTGAACTTATATTTTATTTCTTGAATCTACTGCATAAGAAATTGTATAAACCAAACAATAAGCAAACAAAACTAATGCATACAACTTCTGAAGAGAACATAGAATAACATTCCAAACTTGGGAAATAATTTGTCTCTCTCCTTTTGGCTGCATGTGGAAGCAGAGAAACTTCTAAATCACCCAAGGAAAGCTATTAAGATAATAATGAGCTAAAGTCTCTGCACTTCATCTTTTTGTGATGTTCCTAGCCAGAAAAGCATTAGACTTCAATTTTCTGAGATTTCCTCTAGAAGGCCCTCTCTTCTTCACTGGGACTCCTCCTGCTTTGCAGACTGGGCTCTTTGTCCCTGGAGCTATTCCATCACTTCTGCAGTAGCATACCATGTGCATCCCTCAGCCTCCTTAAACAACAGATTGCAGTAAATCTTCAATTTAATATCCTAAAACCTTTTTTATGAGGCATAGAAATAAGATTTCCTTCAGTAAGTGATACTTCCTCAGCTATCTAAAAGCACAACCTAACTTGAAAAACCTAAAATAAATTGTATGCGTGTTCTGTAGAAATCCTCTAAACAAATAAAACTGAGAGACATTTTATAGCAGTAATAATTTCTTAGTTGCAAGTGTTTCAAAAGACTCCCGCAGCAGCAGGTGTTAAGGAAGTATCCATCTGTTCTTGTTTCTCTGCACAGGAGTATACTAGATAGGGTTTCTAAATGTTCAGGGTTGTCATTAAAATGGGTTAGCTGTGATAGTCACTTAAGGCATTCCTGATATTGAAATTAAAATGAAGACTATCTCTGGTTCTGTTGCAATTTGAGAATGCGATCAATGGTTCCCTGAAGAAACATCCTGTCAACTGAGTACTTTTTAAATTATCTTCTGAAAACCACTTCAGTATTCCTGTGACTGAACTGAAAATGCTGTATCAGCAGCATTACTGTTCTCTGAAAATACAGATCAAAACCCAGCTGTTGCAAGTATGTTAATTGATGAATAAGGTTAAGAGATCTGCAGCCTTTATACTACACTTGAAACTTATGTTTCTATTTAAATATTGAAGGCTTTTTAGCTTTCTCCTCCACTGTGAAAATTTATTTGAGTCACTTCTAAGCAAGGCTCTAGAGTCTCTAAACCCAGTATGCCCAATATGCAGACCAGACCTGCTTCATAGGGCAGTCTGCTGCCTCCCTGGGGCCTGAGTAAAGGACCTCACGGGAAAACTCCCCACTCTAGCGAGACCTAAGGACTACTACCATCTCTTGGTTTTCAGGTGGGTAGCGACGATATTACCAGTAGAAGTCCTAAATAAATGGAGAGATTTCAGGGCCTTGGGAATACAGAGTAAGGGGTTGGGGGCAGAAATTGTCTTCTACTCCATCCCTATAGTTGTGGGGATGGATGAAGAAGATTACAGGAGAACCCAACAGATGACCTTGTGGCTCCGAGACTGGTGTTACCATCAGGGTTTTGGATTTTTTGTCATGGTTTAGCATACAGGATGCCAGAACTTTTAGCATCAGATGGGATGCACATGTCCCAGAGGGCGAAAAGGATCTTGGGTCAGCAGGTAGCTGGGCTCATTGAGAGAGCTTTAAACTAGATTGAAAGGGGGAAGGGGACACAACTGGAAGTCCCAGACATTAGCCCCAGGGCAGATTACCAGGTTTGTGGGCTGTTGTGCCACCAATGACCCTCACCCTGCCATCTCAGTGGAGGCAAGGGATGGAGACATGCAGCACAACAAAGATGCAAGGGATATGCATGGATCAGTAACTGTGGTAACATCTGTGAAAGCTCAGGCTAGACTTAGGGCCTCTAAATGCAGAAAGGTGCTGGGGACATCAGCCCATCTGAAGTGCATCTATACCAATGCACAAAGCAGGAGGAGCTTGAAGCCGTGATGCAACAGGAAAATTGTGATGCAGTGGCTATTACAGAAACATGGTGGGATGTCTGCCACAACTGGAGTGTGCCAATTGATGGCTACAAGCTCTTTAGGAGGGATAGACAAGGAAGGAGAGGTGGGGGGGGGTGGTGCTGTATGTCAGGGACTGTTACGATTGCTCTGAGCACAAGTACAGTGAAGACAGGGTGGAGTGTCTTTGCATTAGAATCAGGGGGAAGGCCAACAGGGCAGATGTTGTAGTAGGAGTCTACTATAGGCCACCCACCCAGGACAGAGAGGTGGATGAAATATTCTATAGGCACTTAGGAGAAATCTCACGATCACTTGCCCTTGTTCTTGTGAGAGACTTTAACTTCCCAGACATCTGCTGGAAATACAACACAGCAGAGCGGGACCAGTCCCGGAGATTCCTAGAATGCGTGGGAGATAACTTCCTGACACAGCTGGTGAGTGAACCGACCAGAGAAGGTGCCCTGCTGGATCTCCTCTTTGTGAACAGAGAAGGACTGGTGGATGATGTGGCAGTTGGAGGGCAACCAGGGCACAGCGATCATGAAATAATTGAGTTCTCTATTCCTTGAGAGGCCAGGAGAGGGGGCAGCTGAACTGACATCCTGGACTTCCAAAGGGCTGACTTTGTCTTGTTTAGGCACCTGCTTGACAGAATCCCTTGGGAGATGGTTCTGAAGAGTAGAGGGGTCCAGGAAGGTTGGGCACTCTTTAAGAAGGAAGTGTTAATGGCAGAGGAGCGGGTGGTCTCCAGGTGCTGTAAGAGAAGCCAGCAACAGAGAAGACCACCCTGGCTGAACAGGGAGCTTTGGCTGCAACTCAGGGAGAAAAGGAGAGTTTACAGCCTTTGGAAGAAGGGGCTAGCCACACACAGTGATTACAAAGAGGCTGTGAGGCTATGCAGGGCATAAATCAGGAGGTTTAAATCCCAGCTAGAAATTAATCTGGCTTCAGCAATCAAGTACAACAAGAAATGTTTCTATAACTATGGCAGTAGCAAAAGAAAGACCAGGGAGAGTCTCCATCTCCTGCTAGATGCAGGAGGAAACATGGTAACAAGTGATGAGGAAAAGGCTGAGGTTCTTAATGACTTCTTTGTCTCAGTCTTCAGTAACAAGACTAGCTAAGGGAATCCAGCCTCCTCAGCCAGAAGACAGTCACTGGGAGAACCACCCCCCTGCAATCCAGGAGGAGACAGTCAGTGACCTGCTGCATCACACAGACACACACAGGTCTATGGGACTGGATAGGATACACCCGAGGGTGCTGAAGGAGCTGGCTGGGGTGCTCATCAAGCTGCTTTCCATCATTTACCAGCAGTCCTGGATGACTGGGGAGGTCCTGACTGATTGGAGATCGGCCAATGTGGTGCCCATATATAAGAAGGGCTGGAAGGATGATCAGGGAAATTACAGGCCTGTCAGCTTGACTTCGGTGCCCGGGAAGCTGATGGAGCAGCTCATCCTGAGTACCATCACACAACACATGCGGGACAACCAGATGCTCAGGCCCAGTCAGCATGGGTTTAGGAAAGGCAGGTCCTGCCTGACAAACCTGATCTTCTTCTACGACAGGGCGACCTGCTTATTGGATGAGGGAAAGGCTGTGGATGAAATTTACCTTGACTTTAGCAAGGCTTTTGACATGGTTTCCCACAGCATTCTCCTGGTGAAACTGGCTGCTCGTGGCTTGGATGGTCACACGCTTTGCTGGGTAAAAAACTGTCTGGATGGTCGGGCCCAAAGAGTTGTGGTGAACGGAGTTAAATCCAGTTGGCGGCCGGTCATGAGTGGTGTCCCCCAGGGCTCGGTGTTGGGGCCACTCCTGTTTAACATCTTTATTGGTGATCTAGACGAGGGGATCGAGTGCACCCTCAGTCAGTTTGCAGATGACCCCAAGTTGGGTGGGAGTGTTGATCTGCTCGAGGGTAGGGAGGCTCTGCAGAGAGACCTGGACAGGCTGGAGCCATGGGCTGAGGCCAACTGGAGGAGTTTCCATAAGGCCAAATGCCGGGGGCTGCCCTTGGGCCACAACAACCCCCAGCAGCGCTACAGGCTTGGGGAGGAGTGGCTGGAGAGCTGCCAGTCACAGAGGGACCTGGGGGTGTTGACTGACAGCCATCTGAACAGGAGCCATCACTGTGCCAGGGTGGCCAAGAAGGCCAAGGGCATCCTGGCTTTTGTCAGCAATAGCGTGGCCAGCAGGGACAGGGAAGGGATCTGACCCCTGTCCTCGGCACTGGTGAGGCCGCCCCTTGATTCCTGTGTTCAGTTTTGGGCCCCTCACTCCAAAAAGGACATTGAATGACTCGAGCGTGTCCAGAGAAGGGCAACGAAGCTGGTGCAGGGTCTGGAGCACAGGTCGTACGAGGAGCGGCTGAGGGAACTGGGGGTGTTTAGTCTGGAGAAGAGGAGGCTGAGGGGAGACCTCATCGCCCTCTACAGCTCCCTGAAAGGAGGGTGCAGAGAGCTGGGGACGAGTCTCTTTAACCAAGTAACAAGCGATAGGACAAGAGGGAATGGCCTCAAGTTGTACCAGGGAAGGTTTAGACTAGATATTAGGAAGCATTTCTTTCCAGAAGGGGTTGTTAGGCGTTGGAATGGGCTGCTCAGGGCAGTGGTGGAGTCCCCATCCCTGGAGATGTTTTAAGAGTGGGGTTGCCATAGCACTTAGGGATAAGGTGTAGTTGAGAACAGTCAGTGTTATATTAATGGTTGTACTAGATTATCTTCAAGGTCTTTTCTAGTCTAGATGACTCTGTGTGATTCTGTGTGTGAACTTGAATGCTACAATATAAAGATGGGAGGACTGGTGCTTCATCAATGCAGCGGTGAAATCAGCATGAGAAAGGAGAGATGCACTTAAGCTGAGAACAAACTTCAGAGGTGAAACAAAAAATATATGGGGCAGCAGTATGAATGAATCTATGTAACATCTATGACACTTCTAGACACTCCAGGGTGTTTTTGTATCTTTTTATATTTAAACTACTACATTGTTGTATATTCAGATCAGAAAATGCATCTTGGCAAGCAGTGTGAAAGTTTTAAGTATTAAAATTCCCTCTTTGCTCTTCAGCATTGTACATCACTAAACAAGAGGGAACCAAAAAACTTTGCATTAGCAAGTACAACAATTATAATCTCTTTAGAATTAAAGCTAAAATAATACCGAGTCATTAAGGCTTTATGTTATTTTGTGATTTGCAATGGCTGGTAGCCTCCATCCAAAAAACTGCTAGCAGTACTTTGCTCAAATGCCAAAGTTTGTTCTGCCCATTATGTTTTCACTTTATTTCTATATTCCTCTGATTTTTTGTCCTCTCACAAAGGCACATTGCTTTAAGTCTTATGGAACATTTTTTATTTGTGTGCGAACGAACGCCTTGGTCTGGATGCCTGGTAGCCAAATATTCTAATTTCATGATGGAGTAATTCTGGTACTGTCAACCACAACTGTTTACACCTGAATCTATCTATCTGGAAAGGTTCAGGACCTTAGCCTTGAAACCATCTGTTAAAAAGTAAGAATACAGAGCTTTGCATCTTCCAAAAAATCCTCTCAAACAAGAAGAAGCTGGCCAGCCGGTATGGGATCTTTCTGGATTTAAAGCCCAACCTTAAATGCAGTTATAAATATAAACTTTAGATTGGCTTTTTGTGGTTTATTGAAAGCTTTTTTTTTTTTCCTTTGTTAGCTGACTTCACTGAGCTTTTTAGATCAACAAAACTGGGAGTAGAGGAAACTGGGTTTTTTAGAAAATAGTTTGTTAGCAATTTTGCAGTTGATAAGTGGTAAACTTACCAGAATATTATGTTTACCTGGGAAAAAAACCCCACCAACAAGCAAAAGCCTCCCACCCTACCACAGTCTAGAGAACAGAGCATGTGATGTACTAATTTGTTTGATGGAAAAGTATAGATTGTGTGCTAGGATTGTTTCAGCACTAGGTATTTTGCTAAGCCACCTGCCAGGTTAAGCCACTCCAATAATGTAACCATGGTAATACTGCTGGCGTCAGTGTGAGAGACTGATTTGTGCAGCCAGTAAGGATAGGGCACCTTAATGCATTAACAGGGGCTGTTAGGAAATGCTTGGAAATAAATATGTAAAATAGATATAAAAGGTTCTTTTAGGTTGTTTAGTGTTTTGCTTCAGGCAGTATTTGTTAACAGCAGGCCACCCTGTTTATAGGGCTAAGCAAACGTGGTTTCGAGCACTGGAACAGCTAAACTGCTGGTAGATTCTGCTCTGCTGCTTTGCTTTTTGTGCTTTGATGGGAAACAACATTTTTAGCAGCAAAAGTGTGTTATCCCATGCTTGTGTATATGCTGGTGTAAAACTGAGACAGCAGTAATTGCAGAAAATCTGAATATAGACAAACCCAATAAAAACTTTGAAGTTTTAATTAGGCTCTATAAAAATGGTCAGCTAGTTGGTCAAGGTGTTGCCACCACATTTTACCTCTCTTCTTTCAATTCCTCTGTTGTTTTCCATATTATTTTCCCACACAATCTCCTGTCCTTCTCACATTTGCCTTTCATATGCCCCTCAGTTATGTGTTCTCCTCACACCTCTAATTTGAAGCTACACTGCTCCACAAATAATGGGTTTGGTTTTTTCCAGAGAGGCAATGATCTGATGATATACTGTCTCCAGCATCAGTGCTGACTTAATTAATTTCTACCCCTATGTCAACACAGGTGCTGCAGGACTGTAATGTGAATCATATTGGAAAAGAGATCCACTTTAAAGTAAAAACCTCAGCACCTCTTCTCTCCAATTCCCTTTTTTTCAGCTGGGCACCTTGTTCACACAGTAGCCCCAAAAGCATAAGCATATGTAAACATAATTAAAGGAATGCCTCAGTGAATTTTATAGAGGGTGGATCCCTTTTATAGAGGGATATAGAGGACTAATTATTTCTGATTTTGTGGCTAGATGAGAGAAAAATATAAACTTATAAAATCTTTATTTGCCCTCCATGCCAAAAGGCATTTATATGAGAAGAAAAAAGGGAGTCCTTAATGACCTCTCTGTACATTTTTATGTTGTATTTACTTTGGTTTTCTTACAAGCAGCATTACTTGATATATTTCATGATAAGAAATTATTTTAATTCGCTGCATCTTTTTTTTTTTTTTTTTTGGTCTGGTCTGAATTCCAGTTGACACAGGTAGCCCAAATTGTTGCTCTAGGCTGTGGCCCAGCTGTTGCCATCTTTTCTTTATTCTCTCAGTATTTTATTGTCTTCCTCTAGAGCTTTTTCTTCTGACCTCTCATTTCTCTCTTCCCCCTCCTTTTGCTCATTTTTCATGATGAGTGCCAGTTCTCAATGGTTCACTTGTTTGCCAGACAGCTCTGTGCTTTCTGGAGCGTATTTGTGTCCCCCAGGCTCTCAACTGTTGGATTCCGCATAGAGTAGTTGCTGAATTAGCATGTATATTTGCTTCTGAACTGAATCAGGATTTTTGGTAGGCTGTGGAAAAAGTGAACGTATGCTTTTGTACTGAATTAAAGGAATTACAGCTTTTCAAACAATTGTGGCAATGAGAGCTCACTTGTGGATTTGGGGCTATGCAGCTTTTTTGGTCTCTGAAGCTCTTCCCTTTGCTCTTATGCCCCATTGTTGTATGGACTCCATTTGAAACATCTTAGGCACTCAGGTTAAATATCCAAGCTGGGGAAGTTCAAAGTGTATACTTGCAAATAATGAGAAGTTGCTCAGGGCTCTAGGATTTCTATTTCTTTTCATTCTTTATCTTTGAGAACAGCAGAATTTAACCTATAAGTTAGCTGAAACGTATAATTGGAAAAAGAATGAATACGTTGCTTTTAATAACTTAAAATATGTAAGGTTACTTTAAGGATGACTCTCTAATTCTGTAGTTCCCTTCATAATTGTGCAGCTACTCAGAATATAAGGACCAGTTCTCTAATGAAAGGAGATTAAAAACCTGCTATGAAGATCAGATGATTATTTCACATTCTTTTGGTTTCTTGTGTTTTGCTAACAGGAAGGAATCAAGGAGCACTGAGGAGAAAATAATAACTAAAATCAACAAAGACAGAAAAGATACATAAATAAAACAGAATCAGAAGAGAAAGGAACTGAATCATTCATAAGTGAAGGACAGCAAATAGCATGCCCAGTTATTGCACTGAATTGTTAGAAGTGATGATTTTGCCGCTTCTTGAAAGTTCTTAAGAAATTTAGTTGTTTTTCCAAACTGCACTGGTTTGGGCCTGCAGACTACAGGGGAAAAGCAGCAGTAGGCAAAAGCTGCCGCATCTGAATAGGAAAGATGCATGAACAGTATATTTTCACTGCCAGGAAATAACACAGAAACATTATTGCCTGTTTAGTGTGTATTCAATCATGGATAGGAAGTCAACTGCTTAGCTGGAGCCTGGCATAGATTTCCAATAACTTGCTTTTCCTCAAGCACAAACATATGACAGCACTTGAGGAAAACAACAGAGTAAATCTTTTATAATCCAAAAATAATCTTTTTAGATTTCCATGAGAAAAAAGATATTTATTTTTTTGGTCTTTTTCTCCCACTTTGCAATTAAGACAAGTGATGACATAGATTGCTAGATCATTTATGCCCCAAACTGTTCAGATAGAGATGATGTCTTCTGGTACTGTGGACATACAAAATTAAAACTTTATGGCTTTTAATAGTAATAATAACTAAGCCAATATACAAAATTACTACACAGCCAAGCATATTGCTGCATAATAGGTAGTCATTGCTTTGCTGTGTAGCTGTGCTCTTCAATATAATCTATGTTTATAGTTAAGGTCATATTCTGTTCATGTACTATGCAGGATGATGCTTTCTATGCCTGTATTGCTCTGATGGGTTGATCTACAGGCTTCCATCATCTTCAGTGTTCTGGGTGTTGTTGCTCTACCCTAGAGGAATGGGCTTAGCTTTAACAGGGACATTCAAGGCTGGGGCAACTCTAAGTTGTTCCATCCACGCCCACGCTGCAGGTATTTTATGTCACCCTGAGAGCTACCTGACACTGTATGAGGTGCCCTCTTGCATTACATCTATTCCACAAGGCCTTTAGCATGCCTGGGAAGGCCCTTTAAGTGCTTTCCCTAACTAATCCGCTCCGTATATACACCACCATTTCACTATGCAGCCTTCATGAGAAGTTTTGCTCAGCAGTGTCCATTAGAATTGACCTTAATATCACTGAGACAAAATATGACGAATTGAGCTTGAAAGGCAGAGGAAGCATGAGGGAAAAAGACGACTACAGAGGGGACCGGGCATTCTGTACCTGCTCTCCTTCTATCTGAGGGCACTGTTGCTGTCTTGTACACTGAGTGACTGTATGGATAGCAGCTGGCCTTCAGCAGTGTCTCCACTGTTACTGAGTTTTGTTCAGTTACATTATGTGCATTGATTTCAGACGTGAACTGACTGCCAATGGCACACTAATTTCTTGATATAACAGACCACGTTCATAGCTCTGGGATAGGAACTCTCAGGAAGCAGCAAGCATGGGCTGCCCCACAAGGGAAGGAAGCCAGGAGCTGAGGGCAACAGCAAGGCAGGTAGGGCAATGATCCCACCCAGGCAGGCACAGTTGCATAGTACGTGACCAGGTACCATGATGGTGAGCAGGGTCAGCCAATATTCAAGATTACTAGACATGTCTGCAGAGATGAAGCAGGTGCAAGGTCAAGCCATCAAGTCAAATCAGTGGCTCAGGATCAGCAAAGCACATGGGCAGGCACAGGCATAACTCAGGCAAGTCTCAAGGATGGATGCCTGAGCTTCATCGCAGCTCCCAAGAAGAGGGCAGAAGGCCCCCATGAGGCTTCCCATAGCACCCTCTCATGCAGCTCTTTCTCCAGCAGCCTGATCCAAGGCTACATCTGCACCATATCAGAGCTGGACTGGAGCATGGGCAGCCAAACCTCAAGGAGGGGGGAAGAGACTACAAAGCCTCTTGGTGCACTCAGGACCCTGACAGAAGTGTGCTTATTTCCAGATTTCCATCCAGCCCAGAAGGTATCAGTCTCTTAAAAGTAATCTTGTTAGAGACAAGGCACAGCTGTTCAGGGCTGCGATGTTTACTGCAGCCCGGTGAAAGCCTGCAAAGCCATATGCTGTTTGATCCTCTGCTCCCTGGCTGTTTACCAATTCAGTGTCCAGAGGATCAGCAGGTTGAGCTGTGCCAGAATCACTGTCAAACACAAGCCCTTCTGCTGGCCCTCAAGGGGCCCTGCCACTGTCATAATTATATGAGATGACATTCTGCTGTACGTAGTGATCCATCATACCCTAGTGATCATTGCAGTGGTTCACCTGCACTTTCAGATCTGAACTGTCCACATTTTGATAAGCAGCCACACACAGACCTGGCAATAGCATCATCATGCCCTATATAAATGCCTGTATCCTGACAACCACAGTGCCTCAGTAATTGTCTTGTCAGCAGTGATGTTGTCTTTGTGACTGACATAATGCTAGCATGGACTATACCTTCAAGACCACCATGGCCTGCCATGTATTTAGTGATCTGTAGGAGAAAGTGGGGAGTGTGGTCAAACTAAAGGGCAGTCAGATGACAAAATCAATTAGAATAGCCTGACAAAAAGGTTACCCTTGTCCTTAGTGGAAGTTATGTCTCCGAGGAACACCACCCCAACTACCATCTGTGGCTATAGGTAGTGGTATTATGTCCAAGATTTCATAATTCTTGACAATTTCCAGGCTTCAAAATGTGCCTCCTGTTTGTCTCTTTCCTTCATCCTGATCCTTTCCAAGCCTCTCTCCTTCCTCTCCCCCATTAAAAAAAAAACCCAAACCATTATTTCTGTAATTTTCCCTTCTCTTTACTCTGTGAAAATCAATTCCTTCTGCCATAACAGATGACAGCTGCTTGATTACCTTGAGACACAACAGGTCAGGCTTGGTCCCTCACCCCCAGCAAACACCTTCCCAGTGTGAAACACTCGTAATAAGCAGCTGTCTTTGCTTTTTGTCTACAATTTAGGGAAGTTCCTGTTAGAAGAAGGATAAGGAGAAAGACAGTGATAACTACTGTCCTCCCCCTTCATATAAAGCAGAACACATTCACAGTGTTTTGGCTGAAGTGCAACAATACATGCAGGAAAGCTGATCCTTTTGACTGGAGCCAAATCAAATCAGGACCTGGCCTATTACAGGACACTGAGAGATAGCCACTTTTGTTGAAACCCCAGCACGCTCCTATAAATACAGTGACCAGAACTGAAGGCCCTTTACCTTCAGTACTCAGTTACTTTTGGCTATAGATCCAGGGTAAGGATCATCTGCTCTTGCAGTCCGTAAGAGGACCAGTTACCTTCACGTAATGTAATAAAGAAAGCACATTCTACAGAAAATGAAATAAAAATTAAGACCAAAGCAGCATTCTTGTCCTTGTGGGGACCTCCCTTTGAGCCCGGTGTTCAGACTCTCCATCCTCCTGTTGGTTTCAGCACACCAGGTTGGGGTGCTTGATGCCATAACTCACGACGAGTGTTACAGGTTTCCGTTCTTGCCTGTTTCTAGCAGGTGTGGTCAACAGTTTCAGCTCCCAGAGTCCTGTGAGCCCACTGCTGAACCAAGTTGATTGGGTCTGGAGTTGGCAGGAGATCAAGGCAACAAGGATGAATCTAGCCACAGGTGGGAACCTGTAGGTCTGCTGCAAAAACTGGCTTTTGCTATCTTGCCCTGTGTGTTAGTTCTGTCTGTTCTCTGCCTCACTAGTGCCCTAATGGAGGTGCTCAAGTAGACCAAACGGTTAAGGTTCTTAAGTTACATTATTGCACATTGTTGTATACTCGCAGTTAACATGCTTAAGATAACATATTAAGTAATTTTTCCCCATTTACCCCATGTACCTTTTTAAATAGCCATGTCATATCTTGAACATACATAATATCTAAAAGGTAAATTTAAGAGATCTAAAACTTAATGAAGCAATCATATTGATTTAAGAATATCTTATTAAAATGTAAATAGTTTCATGCATAGCACTTTGAACATATAAAGTACTAGACACGTTTTATTTCTTTGAAGGAGAAGATCAATATGCGTAATTCTCCAGTTTTCCTTAAAAGTTGAAATCCTTTGGTAACAGATGTACCAGAGTAAGCTGTTAAGTCTCGTGCCCTGATTTCGGATGATGCAGAACGCTGTTAATTAAGCCTGTTTCTGCTTAAAACACTGAGGAACCCATCTTCAGAAACAAATGGTGGATAAATGAGTATGCTGCTCATCAGATCTGTTCACACATTAATGTAACAGCAGAACTGTCTTGTTCTCAGGGCCTGGAGCACAGCCCCTTTCTAAGAGATTAGTTAGCTGAGTCAGTGAGTTTAGCTAGCTGAATTCATGGTCAGTTTTGTTGCCAGTAAGAGCTGTTGCAAAGAAGGTAAAAGCAAGGCCCTGCCTCTCCTTTCCCATAGGAGCTACGTTTAAGCAGTAGCTGTAGTGCCAGCCCTCACCTGGGCAATATCCCAGCTGTGTCACAGCTACGTCTGGACTTGGGCATGTACCTCCTTCATCCTGACCTGGACCCAGACCTGATTTCTTGGCTGACCTCGGAGTTGTCTCATCCCTTTGCCCATGCTGGTGTCTGTGTCTGACCCTAGCCACCATCTCTGGGCCTGATCCTGACTTGGACTTGCGCTCCAAATCCTGTCTCCTTATGGTGAGGTTATTGCTCCTGCCTGCTGTGTTGCTGCGCCGCACTCCTGGCTTGCTTTCCCTGGAGATGCACCTAGCCCTTGCTGCTCCATGACACTTCTCTGTGTCCTTTGTAGAATGACTGGTTGAGGCATTTCTTAAAATTTAACATAGCTGATTTACACATGCAGCATTTTTAAACAGGACTGTCAACCAGTCATGCATGGAGGTGGATTTGTGCAAACCATCACATTGACTAAAAAGTACTCTTTTTTTTTGGCCACTATTGACGTCTTTCGAAGCTACTACATTGTATCTTGAAGCTATATACAAAGCTTAGTAGTGTTAGTTGTTCCTCACAGACCTTGTTTTTTAAACTCACACTTTTTCATGGCTAGCACTTTGAAACAGACGTTTGGAAAGAGAAATTGGAATGAGCCTTTCAACATCGGTGAAGTATATCAAACTAGATTATGGTTTGGACAGAAGGAGCCCACATGAATTTTGTCAACAGTGATGCACTGATTCATCTTGAGTAACACACATTTTTCAGAGAAAGCTATGGAGGCACAGAGCCCTTACAGGTGTGCTGGAGTCTGGGCAGGGTCCCTGTATAGCCCCAGGTACTCTGATGCTCATTAGCTTCGGCAATGTCATTTATTCTAAAGGTGATGGATATGGAGATATGCTCTAAGAATGTTTTATCAAGAACAGTTGGTACAGAAGGTCTTATCCCTCCAATCTGCGGTTTTCTGACTGCCTGGCAGGCATTGTATCACCTCATGTTTTACAGTGGAACTAATTATTTACCTCACTGCAACACAGCTACCAGCAGCTAGAAACAGCAAAGATGGGGCAGTGCTCTCTGTGAGCAGAGAAATACAGATTAATGGGGACTTGTACAAAAGCATGTGCGTGTATATCTATCTGTCTATCTCAGCTTGCATATAATTAATTTGTTAGAGCAGATGCCTGCAGACCTTTTAGAAGGACGGCATTGAATACTACATTTTCTTTATAGTGTTTTGTGCCATGGGGTCCAACAGCTAGCCATATGCTAGCGTAAATTGCTGGTATAATTGCCTGGTGATTTCAATGAAGATTTAAGTAACCTAAAGCTTCCATGTCTTAAACTAACATGAAGTAATGCATAAAGTCCATAATTCTCATTATATTCTCCTAGGTCATGCTCCATCCCTTACTAATTGGCTCCACAGGCACCCCTTTTTGAGTTACAATAATGTTTACAACCTTTTCTTGATAATCTAATGCACAGCCAGGTCAAACTCCAAATGTAAGGTTCTTTTATTCCCATTTCTTTTGCATAATGAGTGTCTGAACTAGCACTACATTTCTACCCGTCCGCTGGTGCTTTTCCATGCTAGCAGCCGCTACAGTTGTTCAGTGTGCAACAAGGGTGTGACTTGGCTGCTAACATTTCAGCATGGCTCTTCTGCTTAACTTTAGGGTATTCCTCAGTACTAATTTAAGATTTTCTTTGATACAGACATACAGTAGGTCTACTTCAAGGCTCTTATATTAATTATCCTCGACATAATTCCTTTGGAAGCTCATATTCACCTGGAGTCTTGTCATGATACAGGACTGCACAACTTTCGAAAATCCAAACAAGTGATATGGTTATTCAATCCATGAACTATGTGGCTGGCTGGCTGGGTTGGCTCAGTTTACTAACTCTGTGTAGGTGGCTCTGGTGATGCCTCTCTATGAGCTTGCATCAATAATGCATTGTTGCACTTTCCCACTTAATAACGCTCCCTCTGCATTTTTTTTTTAATGACCAGCATGAGGATTAAAACTTCCCTGAGTGCAATACTCATTGTTTTGAGATTTTGCTGGAAGAGATCACATATGTCAGTCTTCTAAGTGAAAATTTATTATTTTAGGGCTGAAGTACATTCTTTCTGTTAAGACTCCAGATCTGAAAAACTTCAAGGGTATGTGTAAAGTTAGACATTGCTCAGATTAATCTGAACAATATAGGTTTTTGTTTCCTTCTTCTGTGGCAAGTTTTTTATGATTATTGATTTAGAAAAAGATGTATACATTCTTGAAAAACAGCAGCCATGAAGGACAGCATACACACTGGAGACAAAACCTCTGTCCTAGCGTATATAATCTATAGATACAAAAGAGAATACAATGAATGACCAGCTCATAGTGAAAAAAGAAAGAGCAAATAGTGTTGACCAGCACAGCAGAAATCACAGCTTGTTGCTTGTAAAACTCCTGAGTGATTTCTACTTAGTATAGCAAAGAAAGGTTTCCAGGTGGATCAAAAAAAAAAAACCATCAAGCTGTGACTTGAAGATGCCGCACAAGAACTGAAACATCCCATAGATGACAGTGACCCACAAAGAAAAGTGTATCTTTAATAGGCAAACATAGCAGGTAGCTAAGTTTTGAAACCTTGGTGTGGTAAAAAAGAATTAACTTCGGCACTGATGGGTTACAGAAGTAGCTGGATTTAACTCACTAATGTGAATCGTTGGTGTCTTCTGGAAGGTAGCAGCCCTCACCTGCAGGCAGAAACCCTGAGCACTGAGGCTTAGGTAGGCATTTTCTTAACTCTTGACCCGCTCACTTTCACCTTCTAGCAGTTTCTCTGACATCTGGAGCACAGAGGAGATGTGGAGTCAGCACTCCCACCGTGCCCATTACTGGCTCCTGAAGTAACTGGGCACTTAAAACAGCAGTAACAAAATAATGCTATTCTTTTAAAGTATAATTCCCATTAAAAAGGCAGATCACAAAACTGGATGTTCATGGCAGTGCCCAACATTTTAGTGCAAAGCATTAAAGAAAAAAAAAAAAAAGACATTAAAGCAACACAGGAACAGCCTTTTACATCTTGTCACTCTAAATGCCTCCTCTTCCACAATATCCATTTTGAGGGTGTGGAGGAGATTATTTTTCTACACAGTGCTATTAGCAAAAATATTATTTATACATTAAATATGCTTAGAAGAACGTCTTCCTGCTACTACAAGGGGACAGGCTGCTGGCCACTGCCCTGGCTCCGGGGCGGCAAAGGCCCCTCAGGGGCGGTGTGCGGCCCTGGCCTGAGGGAGCCCGGCGGCCGCAGGCAGGGAAGCAGGCAGGGAAGCAGGCAGGGAAGCAGGCAGGGAAGCAGGCAGGGAAGCAGGCAGGGAAGCAGGCAGGGAAGCAGGCAGGGAGGGAGGGCTCCACCGCCTCCCAGCCCCACGGCGCCTCCTCTTCTGCCCTCACTCCTTCCCTTCCCCGCCATGGCGGCAGTGGCTTCCAGGCAGGCAGCAACGCGCCCTCAGCCCCGTAGCAGCCGGTCGCGGGCTTTGTTCGTCTCTGCCTGCGCCGCCTCCGCCCCTTCCTTCGTTCCCTCCGCTCCCTTCCCCTCCCTCCCCCGCCGGAGAGCTGGCCGGGCTGAGCGCCCGGAGAGGGCCGAGGGGCGGGGGAAAGAGCGGGCCCCGCGTCCCTCCTCCGAGCGCCGGGGCTCCCTGCAGCGCCCGGCAGCCCCGCGCCTGCCCGGCCCCGCCGCCGCGCCTCGGCGGCCCCGGGTTCTGTGGGTGAGCGGCGGCAGGAGGCGCCATGGCCGACAGGACGAGGGCGGCGCTCTCCGAGTCGGGCTGGTAAGTGGGAGCGTCCTCGGCCGCACCGCGGCCTTCCCCGCCGCCGGGCAGGGCCGCCAGGCCGCGCCGGAGCCTGACCGGCACCCCCGGGGGAGCAGGTCGCCGGCCGCGGCCGGTACACCTTGGCGGGTGGCGCCGAGCAGCGGTGCGGGGTCTGGGGTTTCTCCTGTTCCTGAAGCGTGCAGCGCTCAGGGCCGCCGCCACACCCCCGAGCTCCGGCTTGGAGCCAGTGGCGGTGTCCAGGGCAAGGGGGTGTGCTTGGGGCCTGACGCAGGAGCGGCCTCCGCTCCTGGCGGGGAGCGGCTCTCGGCCCCTCTCGGTGGACCTGAGGAGAGGGGCGCCCCCCGCCCCCCAGCCGCCCGCCGGCGGGGCCCTGAGCCTCTGCGGGGCCGGTGAGCCTGAGGGGCGGCGGGGTCCGGCGGTGGCCGCACGGCGGCCTGCCCGCCGGCCCTTCTCCTGGGCAGACGGCCCTTCCCCGAGGCCTGCCTCGGCTGGGTGTCGGCGATAGCGATTGCCGGGAGGCCTGATGCTTGTCGATAGTTCCGTTGTTTTAGTTACGCTGTGCTCCCTTTCAGCAAGGACGGTAAGATGGAAAAAGTGGAATTAAAGTAGGGTAAATACGTGACGCTTGAACCTAGGTGTTCATGTTTTTTAGTCAGCTCACGTGTTTCAGTGAGTTGTGCTTTTCAAATACGTAGTGCAAACTCCACATCTCATTTGCTAGCCTGTAGGTGTTTTGGCACTGTTGACTGGAAGTTATTTTTTAAATCAGTTGATCAAAGTAATTTACTTATTAGTCAACACTTAGTCTTTTTTTTCTTAACTACTTACAAGTCACCAAAACAAAAGCTCAGTGCTAACTATCAAAAGACAAGGCAACTTCCTTTGGTTGTAACTGAGAAAAATTGCTCAAATTACAAGAAGCATCGTTATTTCCAATGGCTTTTTGGGGATATTTCTGCTCTCTTTAACTTCATGGTTCTCCTGGGCTGTGCTTTCATGTATGGCTAAGTTGTAAAAAGTTAAAACAGATGTCATATGGTTTAGAATAGACTATTTTAGTTGGAAAGGACCTGCAACCATCAGCTAGACCAAAAGGGCTGACCAGAAGTTAAAAGCATGTTATTAAGAGCTTTGTCCAAATGCCTCTTAAACACTGGCAGGCTTGGGGCATTGACCACCTCTCTGTCTGTTCTAGTGTTTGACCACCCTCTCGGTAGATGTTTCCTAATGTGCAGTCTAAACCTCCTCTGGTGCAGCCTTGAGCCGTTGCCTTCTGTCCTATCACTGGATACCAGGAAAAAGAGATCAGCACCTTCCCCTCCTCAGGCAGCTGTAGAAAGCAATGAGGTTGCCCCTCAGCCTCCTTCTCTCCAAACTAGACAAACCCAAAGTCCTTAGGCACTCCTCATAGGACATGCCTTCCAGACCCTTCAGTAGTTCTGTTGCCCTCCTCCGGATGCATTCAAGGACCTTCACATCCTTCTTAAATTGTGGACACAGTACTCAAGGTGAGGCCGCACCAGTGCTAAATGCAGTGGGATAATTGCCTCTTTTGACCAGCTGGTTGTACTGTGTTTGATAATCTAGCTTTACAGCATTTACTTATCTTTTTACAGCATTACTTTGTGATAATACTAACCAAATTGAGAAAATGAGTGTCTTTCAGTCAGCTTCTTGGATAAGCATATGTTTCAAAAATACTGTTCTAAGCAGTTCTAGAGTACATAATCCTGTGATTCCTGGTTATCAGTGAACTGAAGGAATCATCACTATTTATGCTAATTTTCATAACATTGGCTTATTTAAAGGGTAGTTTTGACTCTAACTGAAAACTCACCCCCCTCCTCTTCTATACTTATTCCTCTCTGAAAAGGAGAAACCTTTCCGTAAAAGTAATCTTTATTTTCATAGTTTTCTTTTCTTGCTTTCTGTTGCTTATTCAGAATTTTATCACACAATTTTCAGTTCTTAGTTGTTTTACTACTTTGTCAGTTGAATGGCTGCCGTTGGTAAATGGCTTTCAGGTTTTGGCAGTACAAATATGAGGCAACTCTGAAGTGATCTGTTATTCTGCAATGTTTGGTGCTCTCCTTGGGGTATATACACCTGAACGGCTATAAATACTTGTTATTCTTGCAGTACTGCAAAGTGTGAGCCAAAGACAAGAGACTGGAAGATGATAGGGCAAGGAGTGAGCTGATTATCAGGTCCGCTGGATTTATGCCTTGACCTAGTTGCACTGGGAAGGAGTGGGAAATGAATGAATATACTTTTGAGGAATGTGAGGTAGAGTGGAAAAATAATGCTTCAGCGATCTTGTTTAGCTAGGTGTTCATGCACTTTTAAAAAAACTAATAACCTAGACATCCATGCTTTTGAACCGTTTTGCTGTTGCTCTTGTGCTTATGACTTTTCTCATATTATTAGTAGATGCTAAACTTATTTAACACATGTATGAGTAAGCCTTCAGTGGTATTTAATGTAGTATACACTGGTGGTTAAATCACATTCTGTACCAAATTGGTTGGCGCTGTTGCTGTCACCTGTCAAAATAATATGTTTTCTAGTACAAAAATGAAGCTGAGTTTATGTTAAAATCTGTCTCCACTTAAGCTGCAGAAAGCACCACTTGGCCTTTCAAACCAAATAAGAAACTGTTACTCTTCCATAGTTGCAAATCTGCTAGCTGGGAGGATACTGTCTGTACTGATTGGGTTTTACTATACCTTTATTAAATCTTCAAAGGTAACAAGAATTACTACAGACACTCTATGTGAATCTCTGCAATAAGTTTTTATTTTTTCTGATTCTGAGTACAAAGTGAAATTATTTTTGAATTAAATCATTAACACGGTGTAGTTGATATACCACAGTAGTAATACATATATTTTTTTTCCAACTAGGCATTGTAAGAGAATCATCTGTTGTAAAATCACCTGGAAATTTGTAATGTTTTCCTTTTAAACTTGTTTCATTATATTATGTATATTAAGTTTTTATCAGCTTTGAAAAGATGAACTTGCTCTACCTAGTTAATGGAACAGTCATAGCTAAAGCTGAGAATCTTTTTTTTTTTTTTTTTTTGGTAGTAGTGTTTCATGAAAATGGGTAAAAGACGCCTGTCGTTTGTGTGCAGACTTGTAGTTTTTCTGAAGACATGTCCTTTCAGCTGTCTTTAAAATTATGCATTTTTTTGAGTCTTAGTTCTTTACATTACACACTATACTGTACCTTGGAATGAGATACTGGCTCTGACTTCAGAAATGAGATAAAGAAGGTGTGTTTGTATTACATTGCAGTGAAAAAGATATTCTATCTTAGGACAGAAGTTCTGTGTTAACTTTTTATTTAATTACCAAGCGCTTATGAGTAGGAAGGCTAAGGGGCAGAGAGAAATACCTTTTTGTTTTGTTATAGTTGCGTTTGTGAATTTTGGAACCAATTTTCCAGTGTTCCCATTAAAATATAGACCTTAATGGAACCTGAGTTGAATCCAGTTTTCTTACTAGAAGCGAAGTTCAGAAGGACTTCAGAATGCATCTTTCTTATTTTAGCAATGAATCACAGAACACTTCTCCCAGGTTTGCAACAGAATTTTTTTTTTTTTTTTAAATTTGCTAGCATTTCCCAAGACAATATGACAAGCCAGGACCTCTTCAGTGCCCTAGATCTTTGCAGAACTTGGGAATTTATTACACTGAAATGTATGTATGTTGTCAAAAATGAACAATATGCTATGTCCTACAGCAGGTTTAGCCTGTGGTCCCACAGATCTTTGGTCCGTTGACTGATTGATCTCTCAGTGTGGGAAAACAAGAGATGCAAACTGGGTAACTAAAGATATATTTTTTTAGGTCAACTAAGTTTACATGCAAGTTCCTTGTCAAGTAGTAGAGATATCTTAATTGCAGTGTGTGATGCAATAAAAATTAGTAAGTCTATGGCAAAAATATATGGTCTTGTAAAATTTCACATATTTTGAAGATTATGTAAACAGTGTTCTAACTATGAAAAGCTGTTCCCAGAGATGAAGAGGAACTGCAATTTTACTTGTTTGGAAACAAAAGAATAGTGCTTAGTAATCCATGAGAAAACCCTTATATCAATGTATTTTTTATATACTTTGTAAGTAAAAACTATATAGTTGGTGTATACCAAACTATTTTAAACTGAATTTTAGTATTTCAGCAAGTAATGTGCTGCATAGTGGATAACTTCAGATTAGAGATTGGTCTGTTCAAACTTGCTCTTTGTAGGACTGATCATGTGAAGTGATCCAAGCTAAAGCAAAAGCAGGTGCATGCCTGGAAACGCAGGAAAGTGTTCGCAAGGGTGAGACTAACACCTCTTTCTGAGAGTGCAGCAGGAATTTGGCAAAACAAGTGTTTGGCGTAGTCAGTTCCAGGATCGTGCAAGGTGATCTACTTTTCCTACATGTTCTTTTGCTGCTCTGCTGAAATGTCTTTGGAAGGCTCAGCTGAAATTAGCCCCTTGTGTATGGAGCAAGGCCAGGCTGGATACAAGATGCTCCTTAGACACAGGGATAACACAGTGATTCTAAGGAGAGATGCATCTGTTGTGAAGTTCTTCACGCTCCTTTTGTGATGTACGTCATTTTGTGAAGTTTGATTGGTACTGTGGAATCTCAAAGTACAGGTACAAAATAAAATGTTGCATCACTGCATTTTTGTTTGTTCAGGTGTATGCCTTACTGCCGGGTCTGATTGGTTTGCGTTCCTGATGGGTAACAAATAATGAGTAGTTAGAACCTGAATTCTTTATATCATTTTCACTCTGGGGGACCAGAAGAGGTCTGGTATTTTAGCTTCTGTTAAGGGAAACAAGCCCAAGAAACTAATACAGATACTAATTTTTTTTAAATGTTTTTTTTTTTAAAGAAGATCGTAGGTGGTAACAAATGACTGGTATCAGATGGAATCGCCCCAACTTTTACAAGAAACTGATTGAGGGCTATAATGAATAGTTTAAAAAGTACAAAAAAGAATAGTTAAAATAAGATGAAAGGACATAGGGGACTAACATGTTTGAAATCCCTCAATTTGGAGAAGAGAAAACTGAAGGGAATTTAGTGAGGTTTATGTAATCTGCAGGCAGTACATAAAATGGATGTAGAACTCTTACTCACCAAATCCTTCAAGGTTATTGCTCACTGAATGCTGCAACACTAGAATTAGAGAGCATTTACCAAAACTACTAGTAGACAGGTTTAGAAATGGGTAAAATGTTTGACCAAGGACTGAAGCAAATCCTTGTTTTCTAAGGATAAAAGGTTATCCTATGTTATTAGTACAGTTGGTTAAAAGAAGAGAAACTGCATATATCAGTGATTGCTTCATGATAGAGAAACGTTGCCAGTAAGTTTCTCCTGGGATCTTGAGGTTCATCATACTAAAAAATAGTCTTAAGAATTGAGTGTTGTGGCATCATAGCAGTTTGTTGATATATGTGGGTTGGTAAAATCTAAACTGATAGGGTAGTTGCAGCAAAATCTTATGATACCGTTGCTTAGTGCTTTCACATACAAATGTAATTCAGTTTTGGTGAATGCCAAATGATGCTCATGCAGGGGAAAATAATGGAAACCTATCTACACAGTGAAAAGCTCAAAATTCGCTAATGCTACTTACTCAGGATAAGGGCAGTGGTCGGAAAGCTGTTGAGAATTGTTCACAAAGAATAAAATAATTGTCAGATCATTATCTATATCAATGGTGTGTCCAAATCATTAACAGTATGCACTGGTGTAATCACCCAGGCACAGCAAAGCTTTTAAGACAGTAAAAAAGTGGGTGAGAGGTGTGGAAGATCCTCTGTTCCGGGAAGATGATGAACACCTTTAGTCTGGAAAACAGAACAATAGGAAGAGAGGGGATAGAGATCTGTAAAATCTGTAGATCATACAGAAATGATGACTAAAGCAAGAATAGCGGTTCAGTTCACCACTGGCCACCCAGTGAATTAAGTCTGCTACCTGATGAAAACTAAAGTAGCTTTTCAAGGAATGTGTAATTAAATTGTGGAACTTAATTGCCAAATGATATTGTGGAGCAGAAAAATGTAAGTGGGTTAAAACTGTAATTAGGCAAAGTCAGGTAGGGATTGGTGCCCTGAATACTGAACTTTACAGTGGAGTTGGACTACCAAAAGGCTGTGTTGGTTTAGGCCCTGCCGGGACCGGAGACCACTTTGCCGTTGTCCCTCCCCCACTCTCAGCCAGTCAGGATGGCAGTGAGGCACAAACCCCGGGTTAAAATAAGAAATTTAATACAACAGTGTGATAAACAATCTGAACAACAACAGTAGCAATGATAACAACGATAAACAGCAATAACAGTAGGCAAAAGATATACAGAGAAATACCGCAATGGTTATGGAACAAGCCCGCCGTGAGCTCCCCGCCACCAAAGCCACAAAGGAAAAAGTTCCCATGCTCCCGCACCCGGACCTAACATCAGCATGGTGTGAATAATCCGGCTGGAGATCCCTTCCCCCTCTCTCTGCTGGGGAAACTTAAACCCTACCCTAGCTGAACTAGGACAAGCTCTAAAACAGCTGAAAGCTAGGAATTATTCCAGACACTTTGAGATATTTGCTGTGTTTTAGTTTCTGTACTTGAGTCACCTGCTTCTGGCAACCCTTGACAAAAGGGGAACTGTATTAGATAGACCTAGACTGCATAAGCACCATTTATGTTCTTACTTTTGCATTGTTAAGTAAGTGTCTTCAGACTTCCTTAAGAGAGGATTTTCTTCTTTTGATGGGAGTTGGGGGAAGAGAGAGAGAGTGGGAGTTTGGAGACAAATTAACAGGACAGAGAGAAAAGACAACGCAAGTGTGACAGTCCCCTATGCACTTCGTCTCAGCTGTGATTTCCACTGCCTTACTGCAACTCAGCCTCCAGGTTTTCATTAGTTTCTGGGAGAGACTCTCTTTCCCTTGTCTTGTTATGCCAGATCTCAGAATGATTTATGTATCATCTTTGGGGGGACAGACTTCACCTGCTGGCTTCTGTGAATAATTTGCTAGTAAGCTGAAGCACCGGTGTAAGTTGTCCTTTATAGAATTGTTGCAACTTGGAGTGAAGATGTGGCTACTGTGAACCTTTTACTCAACAAAAGAAAAAAGTAGGGAAAAAAAAAAAAGAGAAAAGCTAAAAAGCTTAGTTTACTTGCAACACATCTACAGCTGGAAGTCCTTCAAATTGTTACAGACCTTTATTTAACACCCACCTTTTCAGTGGCCTTACTTTTCTTGATATAGTGTGTCTCAGTCTGATTGTCTTGAGTCAGTGAGTTGTGTAGGAGTGTGTAGCTTTCCACAGCTAGGTTCCTTTTTGGAGTCCTTGGAGATTTCAGATGTATTGAGTCTTGTTTCAGAAGTTATTTCCTTAGCCTTATAGTTTATAGGCTTCTCAGCCTTTTCGAGACAAATACTTTATTAGGACAAGTGTCACTTTTACATGTTTGACTCAATGATGTAGTAGTTTCCTTCTTTCTGCCTCTTTTTGTCCTCGTGGTCTTTGACTGGCCTAGTGTTGAGCAGCGTGCATAATCTCTGAGATGGCGATGTATTCTGAGTTTAATATTTTCTATCAATCTGTCTGTTGGTAAACTAATTGATATCATGACCTAAACAAGGTGATTTGAATGGAACTTATTACATGATTATGGTTGACTGTTTTGGTCTGATTTACTTCTTCCCTCCCACATAAAGTTTGTATAAACTTAGTATACTGTAAGCGAAGCATGCATAAAGGTGATTTTGGCAGGGATTTGAGAGGAGAACTAAGGCAGGATGGAAGAGCAGAATGCTTGATTATTATTTGCCTTTTTCAACCAACCCAAATGAACTTAACAATGAAAGAGTGGGTTAATAAAAGGAGCAGTGTGTTTAGGAAGTCTGCATTTTCCTGATGGTCAGTATCTCTTACAATTTGAGCAAAAGTAAGAGTAGGTCTGTTTTAAACTTGTGCATTCCCGAGATTTAAATTATTAGCCAGAAAGCCTGTACCTTCTAGAAAGTGGAATTTTGAGGCATTTGGAGTAGATGTATATAGATAAACTAGGTCTCAGGAGAAAGCCCTTTGCAAAGATTTTTCATTCTGAAATCATGCTATGAGACTTTTAAGACAGATGGTTTCTTCTCTCATCCGTCTTTGTGTGCTCGCACTCCCCAGACTCTGAATCTCTGAGCAACAAGCTGGTGGGAGGGTAGCTGGCGATTTTGGAGTGAGGTGCTTGTTGTCATTCATACTGATAACAGATACTGAGTAGGTTTTTATATGCGCATATTCTACTTAAGTGTTACTGCTGGATAAAATACATCTTAATGTAAACGGTACATGTAGGACTAGGTAGAAGTATGAAGCTGTCCTGAAGCTTAATTTAGATAGAATTACACTTAGAAACATTGGATTTTAAATATTCTATACAAGGGTTAATTTTTTTATAGGTTGTTTATTCTGTGATAGTCATAACAATATAATTAAAATAAAATTAAGACTGATTCTCCAAGCTGTGCATATTGTTTGTATTTTCAGGAGTAGTTAATTTTCTGCTTCAGAGAAAAAAGAAGATATTTAATTCCAATAACAGTAATTCTGATATAGCTGACAGAAAGAAGAAAAGGCTCTCTGGGGAATGAACACTATGTGAACATTTCTAATCACATTTTATGTACTTAATGTTGTGAGGTGTCAGAATTTAGGAAGACTGGACAGCTCTAGGAGTAACATACAACCTTCGAGAGCTGCTTTGCACATTTAAGGAAGAAGAAAGTTACTGGTTTAAATAACTTTTGTAACACTTAAGTAATTGAAGCATGATGGACATTCTTGCATTGGCATCATTTTGAGCCCTTCGCTTTGAGAAATGTAGTGTAGGTATTAGAAACGGGAGTGATGGCATTAACTGACAGCAAGTGAAGACGGAGTTAGAGAGCAGACTGCTGAAATTGCTTCTTTGACAGAGCTTGCTGTCTGGGGACCATGGTCAAGACTGGCTTTTTCTTTCCTGTTGTTTGTCTGATGGTGCTCCGGAAATGGCTTGGAGCTGCTTGTTCTATGTCATGTCTGAAAAAGAGCTGTTGAGGAAAGCCAGAGGAGAAAACGCCATGTGTGTTCAGACAGCTTCAAGATACTCTCAGTGGCGTGGCAGCTGTGTCTTTGGCATGGCCCCAGCCTTAGAATATTTGTGTTCGGTTTAACACTTTAGAGAGGCTGCCAATGTTTTCCTGGGGAAATGTGAGTGAGAAACAGTATTCACAGCTTGTATCCAAGAAAAAAAAAAAAAAAAAAAATTAGACAAAGAAAACCCTCCTCATTGTTGTGACTTTGTATGTTGAATTGCTGTGGCCTGTTATGAATCATGGAGAAGCAAATATTCTCAAGGAGCAAAGCATACAGGAGTTCTTGTCCAGTTCTTTCTGACTGCAGGGGCTGTTTCTAGCATCTGCTGTATTACAGCAGTGCTGCTTGCTGAAAGCTGATCTTATCAAAGTTTGGAGTTAGTGAGGTTATCTTGGGCACATCTCTGTGTTACCTGGAGAAGTTTGACATTTTTGCATTGCAGCTATTACTTCCAGATAACAGGATGTGTACTTATCACTAAATCTGTTCTATTAAGTAGTTGTAGAGACTCACCTTAACAGGGTTGGTGTTTTTTCTTTTTTTTTTTTTTTTTTTCCCAATCTGCTGAAGTTTCACTCTGTTGTATTCTTTTACTGTGGTAAAATACAGTACGCTGTTATCTCAATATTTAAGTATTTTATATAGCTGTAAATCTGGATATACCATTAAAACATGGGCTAAAAGTGTATGCTATCCAGGACCCTTACCAAGTGCATCAATAACATTATTTTCCATTTTTGTGTAGATGTCAAATTACTTAGCTCTGATATTGATGGCAGTATAATTAATGGGGAAAATACAGCTTTCAGCAGCTAGATCATCTTCTTATTTAGTATTACTTGATAGAACAATAGAAGTTAATGTTACCATTTATTATGGAAGCATATTTACACTTCTTCTAGTTTTGATATTACTGTAATTACTGCTATGGTCATTGTACAGCGAGAGTGGGAGAGACTTTAAAAGACATCAGGGTAGTTAAGTTTACTAGGAGGTTCCAAGTACATACTTATTTTGTTAAACTGTGATCCTGTATCCAAGACAGTTTTAAATACAAAGCAGAGATGTTGAATTAAACTACCTTTTAGAATGGTAACACTAATGAAGTATTACATTTTCAAGTTCTTAGAATACTCTGTTGTATCGTTGAAAGTACTTGCAAGTACTAAGGTTTTCAATTAGCTGTGATTTGGAGGAGAGTGTGATGGGAAAAAAGTCAGTGAAGGAGCTGAAGAGAAGGTGGGTGATTTTCAAGGGTCTGGTTCTGACTGCAGAATAGTGATTTCTGAATCAGGCATATTTTGTGTTGAAGTGATGAGCTGCTCAGGAATGCTGAGAGGATACTTCCGTAAAAAATACGGTCTATCATGCTGCTTTTCTTTCAAACCAGAATGTATAAGGAGCACAGTCATGATTCTTGGTTTTAAAAACTTATTCAGGGTTAGCTTTTTTAAATTCAGATGTAACATATGTATACATCTGTGTAATACACATATAATTATTGATAGACTCGAGAGTTGCCATTCAGCTACACTAAGAAACATCTTGGAGTTCTGCCTTGTGGCAAGTAGTTGACATATTCCTCTGCAGCTTTTCACTTGAGTGGTATCTGCAATACTTTATTTGTTTTTGATAGAAAATACCAAATTTGTTTGTTTGGAACTCTGAAAATCAAAATAAATTAAGTGGATGCATCAGTGTATACAGTTAATATTCAAAGCTAAACCAGTTTGGGTTTTTTCAATAGTTAAAGTTGGTTTTGAATTTGTAGCATATAATGATTTCAAACCATTTTTGTGTCATTAAATATGGCTGCTGATGTCTATCAAATTTGATAATTTTCTTGCATGTATTTCAGAATTTCCTTTTGAAGGGTTGTCTAAACTGGAGAAAATATCTACAGAATGAGCAAATGAGGAAACGAGTGGTTTTTATGCTTGAAGTGTTGAGTTTTGTTAATTCACCAGGTTTTCAACCTTGATAGATAACTATTATAGAAATTTGTGATTGATGCTTATGATCTTGAACACTTAGGCAAAAAGATTCTCTATTGTGTGGTGTTTGAGATGGAAAAAGATGTCCCTGGGTAGTGCTGCTAAGGATTTACTAGTGTGTAATTTTCTCAAAATTTAGAAATGGGGAAGAGAAGGGAAGCGGAAACATCTTTCTAATCACTTCATTACTCACTGTCTCTTCTGTTTTTTTTGTTTATATTTCAGTTCCTAACCTAGCCATGTTGCTGTATGATAATAACATGAAGAAATGGAAAAAAACTTAATTTAGTCTAGAATAGTAATTGCTGTTATGTTCTATGCTATGATCATATTTTCTTCATGCTATTGCACTAGAGAGATGAAACTTAGTGCTTTATAACTGCAGAATTCCATTCTTAAATTTTTTCCTTTTTTCTTCAGGTTTGAATTTGTAATTTTTTTTTGTTGCTCTGGGCAGAAAAATTGCTGTGTTCCATGGTTGTTTGATTCTTAAATTAATAATATAATTTTTATCTTCCAAGAACACTTAGCAATAACTGACTTCCCCCTTCCCCCAGTTATTGGCTGACCAGAAAAAAGTAATGAAATGCTTCTGTGACTGACTTAGGAAGGAGAGGAAATGCAATCTTGAGTTAGAGCATCGTTCAAGAACAAAGACCACATGTTGCTTTCCTGCTGGGAGGTAGATGAATCTCTTGGGAGGTTCGATGAATCTCTTCAGTGTTGGAGCCCTTAATTTAAATCCTTCCTCTTCCTGAGCCTGCAACGCTAAAATACTACATTGAAAATATTAATTAAATCAGAGAATATGAAAATGAAGCCTAGTGGAGAATGAACTACTTCAACACCCGACTTTTACCTGTTATTTCAAAGAACATTTAAGTAAACCATACAAAAGAGGACATCATTTGGTGTTGTACCGTGTTTCATCTTTATGCTTTGTTTATAGCAGTAGCAGTGTGGTGCAGGTTTTATCTTACGCAAACTGGTCTTTTAAGTCTTACTAACTTTGAAAAAGTGTTTGCTCTAGTAAAACTTCGCCACTATATCTGCAAGCATTTTAATAAAAAATACGGCCAGTTAGGAAAAATATGTTTCTTGTTGCTTGTGCAGACTGCCCTTATGGATACCGAACTTGGTTTTGCAGTAGTTTGACTGATCCCCTTCACATTTTTCACAGACCTACGCTTGTCTGTAGGTCAGTGGTTGAATGAGACTTATGTAGTTTATCTGTAGCTGATGAATTGCAACTTGAAAATAATCCTTGGAAGCCCTTTCACAGATGCGGTAGTAATTTTTTTTTTTTAGAAATATATGAATGTCTGTAGCTGTAAAGCTTTTCAAATTAATTGTAAGCATGTCCTAGTTTTGGTGTTTGTTCTTTTACATTGCAAGAGTGTGCATGCCTTTGCTTATTTTGAGTGATTTTTTGGTAAATATGCTATAAATCTAGTTTTAAAGGTCTGTAGAAATGGATATTTTTGGCATAAAGTATAACGAAAAGAAACCTGCCACTTCTGCAGGGTTGAAAATAACTTCTCTCTGTGCAGAAAAAATTGCTGTGCTGAGTTAAAATGATGCAATATTAATAATAAGGATGTGTGTATTTTAAGCATTGATGACCACAGCTGTGAAAGAAATTATTTTTTGCTTATCATTTTCAGTTATAACATACTCCTTTTCAGTAGCGAGTACTCATCTTTCACCCTTGTTTTTTGGGCAGGTTGTAACTACTTTTTCGCTTGGTTTTGTCAATTTTCGTATGTAGGAGGGAGTGTGTGTGGGATGTCTTCAGAAATTATGTGTGTTTAGTTAAAGCACTCAAACCAATTCTATAAGAACAATACCCACTACAGCTGCTATTCTTAGGGACTTTGTGCTGGTGCTGAAATACTGGTTTAAGTATCTCAAATAAAAATGAAGGCATTTGCTTAGCATCTTGCTTTGTGAGGCAGCAAACACTGGGGATGTTAAGCTTCTATTATTTCCAAAATTAATATGAAATGTCTTGAAGCAGAAGTAGTCCAGGTCTTCGACACTGATATGGAAGACATGCTTTAACAACAAAATACCAATTAATAATGTTTCCAAGTTTCATTTTGTAGTTTTATGGTTCAGTGCTGTTTCTGTGTGGTAATAAAGTGATTACAGCATGAATTGAGAAATAGTAATAGTCTCCTTCATGAGTACAGTTGATAAGCTAAAAAAGGTGATTAAAAGTGATCAGATTTATACTTGATCTACTAAAGATATAGCCTTTTGTTACTTAAATATATGTTACATGTTACATATTCCAGTCTCAATAAGCCAACTTTTAAGTATCCTTACTGGAAAAAATGCACAAAATGTTCCTTTGAGAGAGCAATTTTGGGAATGAATTCTTGAAAAGATGCCAAGTTTCGCTTTGTTTTAAGGTAAAATACAATTTAAAAAAAAAAAGTTCACTCTGACAACCTCTGGAGAGTCCATCCCAGTCACAGCCCTTGCTCAAAGCAGGGCTAACTCTGAAGTTAGATCAGCTTGCTGAAGGCCTTGTCTAGTTGAGCTTTGAATATCTTCAAGGTGGCCCACCCCAGTGCTTAGTCACTTTTTGGGAAAATTTTCTGTCCCTAATGTCCAGTTGAGATTTCCCATGTTTCAGCCTGTGTTTCTTGCACTTTATCATTTCCCTCCATGCATCTCAGAATTGGCTTTTGTCTCCTTAAACTGTCTTCAGACAGTGGGAGTCAGGGGAGGGGAATGAGTTCCACCTCTGGCCTGCTGCTCTTTATGCTGAACAAACTTGACAAACCAAATGTTGCTCCCAGCGTCTCTACATGGGCTTCAGCCCCCAAAGCATCTTAGTGGCCTGTTTTTGGTTTGTGGGTCTGCTCTCATAATGGGGACCTCAGAAGCCGGACCCAATGTTTTAGGTGTGGCTTTGCGCTGGGATGTGGGGAATAATCACGTCTCTTGATTTGCTGGCTACAGTCTCGCTAAAGCAGCCTAGTATGTTATTAGTCTTTACCACTGTATGGACATACTGGTTTGTGTTCAAATTGTTCTTCACCATGAACCCACAGAGCTGCTTTCTGTCCAGCCACTTCCCAACCTCAGTGGCTGCAAGGGATTTGGCTCAGCACTTATCTTTGAGATCCGTGATGTTCCTTTTGGTGAAGGAACTGCTACAGTGGTGCTTCTTACATAGTTCAGTTTTTACTAGCATGTCATCCCTTGCACCTTCCCCCCAAAAAAGAAAAAAATGAAAATTAGTCCTGTTATATTTTTCTTGATGAAAAGTTGTGCATCTCTTTTCAACTGTAAGGTGGTTATGTTAATATAGTTTTGATATACTTATGCTAGCACAAGACATGCTGATGTGTAATGAAAAAACTATACTCGTAGAAGACCAGGTTGGAAGGGACCTCAAGGATCATCTGGTTCAACCTTTCTTGGCAAAAGCACTGTCTAAACAGCCTGTCCCGCTGAATCTTAAATGTCTGGTGTTGGGGAATCCATCACTTCCTTGGGGTGATTATTCCAGTGGTTGATTGTTTTCATTATGAAAAATTTTCCTCCTGTGTCCAGTCAGAATCTCCCCAGGAGTAACATGTACCCATCACCCCTCATCTTTTCCATGTGACTCCTTGCTAAAAGGGAGTCTCCATCTTCTTTGTAGCCACCCTTTAAATACTGGAACGTGGTGATAACATCTCCCCTAAGCCTTCTCTTCTCAAGGCTGAACTAAGCTACTTCTGTCAAGTAATAATCTTGACTCGACTGACCATACCCAGTAATCTCAAATAATGTACTACTTGATTATAGAAAATGTGATATACAAGAAGTGCTTAGTAAGAACCATTACTAGAATGCCTTTATTGATCTGGCAGCTACTTAAACTTCTTCTGATTTCTCAGATTTATGAACTGGAGACTAATACGAAAGATGAAAGATCTCTGCATTTTATGCAGGAGTGGTTTTTTGTGTTAACTTTGCTACAGATCCAAGAGACTTAAATTGTTTGTTCCCCATGCACACACATCTTTCCTTGCTTAGTCTTTACAGTGGATGATCTTGCTCTGTTCTTTGCTATGTCGATCAAAGTTTCTGTCTCAGTACTGTGTCTCTAATCAAGTCCAATAACTGATGTCTGTAGAAGCCTGAAGCCTGAGAGTGTGACAAATATGCAGAGATGATGTCTCAGAATGTTTCTCCAGCTTTTAACTATTTGTTTTTTCAGCATTTTCCTCAGCTGGACGTTTTTTTGTTAAATAGACTTTTGAAGAATTTCTTCTGCATGGATCCATGTAGTTGTTTTTTGAACATATGTAAAATTTTAGCAGCCATGGAATAGGGAATAACAACTTTATATGCTGTATGAAGCACTTTTTTCCCCAAGTTTGCTGAATTTCCCACTTGCTAATTTAGAGACAGTGAGTAACCAGTCCCTTTTTATCTCTTTAATGTCACTTGCAACTATATAGGTGTGTTAAATCCCTTCTTTGGTCTATTTTGTGGTGAAGAAGCCTATTCTGTGTAGTTAAATCTTTAAGAGAAAGGTGTTCTGTATGTTTGATCCTCTTTTTGTTACTGTCAAATAAAGAAGGGTAAACAGAAGGCAGAGGATCCTGAAAGCAGGGAAAGTTTGGGAAAAGAAGTGATCTAACAAGGAGAAAGAGGAAAATGAAGGGATATACCTTGTAGATACAAGTAATTCAGTCTCTGTCATTATACAGGAAAGTACCAAATGGCTGAGAAAACGTGATGTGGTGCAGATGTGGTATTATTCAATCTCCTACTGCCCCCCCCCCCCCCCCCCCCCCCGTTAATGAACAACTTCCTAAGCTAAATATAATGCGTGATAAATTACATGCACATTTCAAAATAGGCCACTCACTTGCTTCAGATGGTTCCTTTTGCTCTGTCATGTACTTGTGAGTTTGGGAAGAAGAGTGGGTGTAAGAGCGTTAAGAATTATTTTCAGTTACAAGAGGTAGGGCTTGGCTTGCACAGACTTCTCTGAGACTTGGTGACAGGATGTGGGTATGTTCCTATGTCGTTAAACATGCAGAATAAAAAGGTTTAGCTTTATCATGCCATCTCTCTCTGTGAAGTTGATATACCTGTTTTACTACTTGGCACATGAAGAGTGTCATCAGTTGTTACTTGTCAGCTGAGAGGTTGTTATTTTTTGAGATGTTTTATCTCAGCTGGTTCTTGCTTGTCTGCCTGCATCCATTGGAGTCCTGACCCCATCATATATTGTGAATTTTATTTTTTCTATGGAATGCAGATGTATGTTTCACTGTGTACTTTTTAGCTTAATATTACTTCCTAAATGTTGAGACACTTGATTTCACTACTTCTTAATTGGAATATTAGGGCATAAACTTCTAAGTAACTTGCGTTAAAGAAAATAAGTAGTCTGGTTTTGAGTCATATGTGCATTGTATGATTACTCGGCTCTATAGGTGAAATGTAAAGCAAGCTGAAAATAAGCTTTTGAGAGCTATGGAAATCTGAAACTGTGGTTGTCTTCTAGCTTGTGCCCTCCGCTCCCAAAACTAAACTCATTTTTGTAAACTTTCCTGTTTGACTCCTGTCACCGCTTGCTGCAGTGCCCTTGGTGCTCTTCAGCACCTGTGTACTATCATGCCTTCATTTCCTTCTCATGGTTTGCTCTAGCCCAGAACACATTCTGCTTCCTCTCACGTCCTTCTCCATTTGGCAAGCACCAGCATGTGTTATGGCTGTTTGGAGTTGGGCGAGTGCTTCAATTGACCAGTTGATTGCTGCTGCTCGAAATGGATGACAGCCAAGTTCTGTTTCCCTTTTCCACAATGCAACTGCTAATTTGTATGTCTTGCTTCTACCCGGCAACCGCTTTCTGTGAAACTGAGGGGAACTCACTGTTTTTGAAACCTCTGTTTCTCTGTCAAATTTGGCTGAAATTGGTCTGCGTTGTGACAGGGCTGCTGGACAGACTGCATGATACATAATCATTGTTTTCTAAGCGTAATTGAATTCAACTGCATTTTAAAAATTTCCAGATTTGTTCGCTAAAGTGAAAATGAAGAAACTAGATTTCATGTGAAGTGGTTTATCTATTTAATCTGTGAAGTGTTTGCTGTTTTCAAGTATTGACTACGAAAGGAGGGAGGAGAAATTTGGCAAAAGTGTCTGTCTCTTCCTTAAGCTTGTTAGTTCAGCAGCTAGAGTGCTTCAGTATAGATGAAATCACGTCTCTGTCAGTAAGATCACAGACCTGCAGGTGTGCACATGTCTCTAGCTCCTCTTGCTTATTCCCATGCTATGTGTGTTTGTATAGAGGCATTTAAGTTGGGCACCTGTTGAGGCTGATTTAGTGGCTGGAATTCCTTTGTGCTGCTCTCCAGGTGCTCTGCTGCTGACCTGTGATCCCTCTCCAGACTGGACATCTATTGCTGGCACTGGCATCAAACTGATAGGAGTGGGATGGATTGGGGTTCCCCTCCTCCAGCAACTTTAGTTTAAAGACCTCTTCACAACCTTGGCAAGACTATGGCCAAAGATGCTGTACCGCTTCTCTGACAGACAGACACCATCAACCCCCAGTAGACCAGCTTTCTCAAAGCGAGTCCCATGGTCTAAGTAACCAAACCCCTGGCTGTGGCACCAGTCCCGTAACCAATTGTTGATTCGCCAGATTTGACTGGCCCTTTCAAACCCATTCCCTTTGACTGGGAGGACTGATGAGAAAACTACCTGTGCTCCAGAGTCTCCTACTGACACTCCCAGGGCTCTGTAATCCTTCTTGATACTCCTCAGACTGCTCCTGGTTGTGTCGTTGGTGCCCACATGAAACAACAGTGGATAATAGTGAGTGGACTGTACGAGGCTGAGTAGTCTCTCGGTGACATCCCTGATACAAGCCCTTGGTAAGCAGCACGCCCCTCTAGAGAGTGCGTCAGGTCAGCAGATGGGTGCCTCCATACCTCTCAGAAGAGAGTCACCTGCTGCTATCACCCCTCACCTTTCCTCAGTTGTGCTGGTTGTTGTACGGAGAGCACATCTGGCTGCCTTACTCAGCTCCAGCATCTCTCCTGATGTGACGGGTCTTTGCTCTTCAGTCTGCAGAGCGGTGAAGCGTTTCTGCAAGGGCTCCTCAGGCTTTGGGGGAAGTCTCTTTCTCCTGCATGGCCTCACTGTTGCAAGTTTACATTCTACTGCAGTATTGGCCCCTCTCCCTTCCATGTGTGCCGGTGGGGGAGTTTTTGGCTGTTTGGCCGTGGTCTGTGTGTCCACTGCAGACTGCGCTTGGAACGAGCTATCCGACCCCTTCTCATCCTCCCTGGTGCTACACAACACAGCCTTCTCACTGCCTCTGGCAGCTCAGCACCTGCTGCAGGCGCTCCTTCGCCTGGGCACACCTTCTGCAGGCAGGTCTGCTGCCTGTCCCTGCCCCAGCAGAAAGGTCCAGGCACCTCCTGCAGTCTGAGGCCTGCCCTGCAGCCTTTGCTCTCAGGAGAGTGCCCTTGAGGGTCAGGTAGGATGACTGTCCTTGGCCTGTGCAGGTGGTGACAGAATGGTGCTTGGTTGCTGGGTTATGTGGACTTCAAATTTCTCCACCTGGCCAGTGGAATATCCCTCCTTCAAAGAGACACCCTCCTTGTGCACCCTCGCACACCATGCCCAGGCTGCCCACTCTGTCTGCTGGCGCTCCCCAGGGCTGCCTGTTGTGGGCATGGAGGTGCCTGCCATTACTCTTGGCCCTGCCTGCACCTCGTGAGAGCTGCTGGCTCCTCGTGGGTCTCTGTGCTCTCCTGGGGTTTCCCTGGCTCAGGAACCCCCAGTTCACCATCACCCTGTCCACTGTGGGATACACCTGCACTGGAGCTGATTCCCTCAGTGAGTGAATGGATTCCATTCCCCTAGCTCAGGCCATGGGGATTTGAACCATGTGTTCTGCCTTCTGTGGGATAGTGCTTTGTGAATCCATAATATATGCTGTGGTGAAGTAGTCTGTTGTATTTGATGTTATTCTATGTTTTATAAATAATCAAGCTTCCTTTAGAGTTGCCTCAGCATCTCAGGCAAATTAGGCTTAGTGTATCAATCTGGTGGTTTTTGTTTTTTTTTTCTGTTGTCTCTTGTGTGTATTTTGACACTTGGAGCAACTTCAACAGAAGGTATTAACAAAGGCTGAGATACCTAGCACTGAAACTGTGGAGAGATGTTAATGTTAATGCAGTGCTATGATTTGAATTCTAATTTTTGTACACAATGTTAATTTATTGTACAATTATTCACTGCAGCTATTCTTTGCTAGGAGAATGTGAAGCTGCAGGAAATTGTTTTTAATCCCTTCAAGCTTTTAGAAGCAGAAACTAAGCTCATCATTCAAGACAGGTTGGAAGTGACCATTTCCTGAAAGACTTGTGAGGTAGATAAAATTTCAACGGGTGCGGAAAGGATTTTATCAGAATTTGTCTAAAATAAAAATGTCTGACAGGGATGTTCTTCTCTTATGGTTTAGTTTATAGGGCTTATACAGTTATTGGCAGATACTTATCCTGCAAAGCGTAAGTGAATAATTTTTAAGGAGATTTTCTTCATAGAAATTGGAAGCTTCAGCACATCTTATCTTGATTTGAGGCAATGCCTTCAAAATAAGGAAGATGATGTTCCTAAGTGTGCCTTGCAAACTTTACTTTTTCACCACTTGGTGATGAGGCACCATGACTTGTCCTAACTCTCAGTCAGGGTCGTCTTCCTGGGAATCAGCAAGCAGAAGTTGCAAATTTATTTTTTCTACTTATCCTGATGCATTGGTTTTTTCGTTGCCATCTCCTCCCTTACCTGGCAGAGATCAAGAGCAGATGTGTACTAAGGTATTTATCTTTTAATGCTTCAGATGGAAGTAAACTGGAATTTAACTGTCTGTGAAAATTGTAAGGGAAACAACCTGAAGTAGCTCTGTGTGTGTGTATTAATGAAGTATGACGGAATTGTAGGTAATTCTAAGTTTCAATTAATCTTCAATACACTGAATAGAGAAGAACATGGGTCTCCTGTTACCACATTTCCATATTTGCTAACATATTAACTCCAGTCAACTCTAAGGCAAAAGCAGAAAAAAAAAAAGAGAAAAGCATTTTAAAAAGGCAGCAAGTTATCTGACAAAATGGCTGTCATACTAGTTACCTGTTTATGACAAAAACGTCAGACTTCATGTTGCTTCATTCTTTCTGAATATCCTTTCTGAATACTGCTTAAAGAGCATCAGACTGCAGGAAATTGAGTGCTCTTGGTTGAAGTGATATTAAAATAAAAAAGCAGAGACAAGCTTACTTATTTTGTCTTTTTTTTTCTAGCTTTGTTCTTTATCCTTATATTTCACTTCCGTCATCCTTTTTTGTCTGGTCCTTTGCATTTTTTCATACCAAAGCTTGCAGTTTTCAGTCACGAGCAGTTTAAAGAGACTTTTTGTGGTCAAGGGAAAGCTGCAGTGTGTAAATGCTGCTGATGGCTGGAGCTGAGTACGTCAAGTCTTAGTCCCTGTACAACACCCCTCTGCATCCTATGACTTGCTCACAAATTACCCCATCTCACCTCACTGATAAACATAGGTGGAACTGTGAATACACTTGTTATTAATGTTATATAAGTTTTCTTGATATATTGTTAAGTTGCCTCTAGAAGATGGAGCTGGAGTTCAGTTAATTCAGAGCCATTCAAATTTTCAGACTCAAGAGAAGAATGTATCAATTTAATTTGTATCAAGAATACTTTGTGATGTGCATGTGTCCTGGTTTTGGGCAGGATAGAGTTAACTTTCCTTGGGCTGAGAGGGAACACAGCTAGAAGGCTGGGCTGGATCAGTCACTGGAGTATTCCATATCATGTGGCATCATGCTCAGTATATAAAGGAGACGCGTGCTCTCTCACTGCTGCTTCCAGTCAGTGCGGCAGGATTTCTGGTGCAGTTGGGATCACTGCTGGGGGCCGGCTGCGTACCGGTCAGCAGGTGGTGAGCAACTGCATTGTGTATTACCCAATTGGACTTACTGTTGTTACTGTTGTTTTGTTACTATTACTTTTTTTTTTTAATTATTATTCAACCTATGAATTTCTTTCTTTTTTTGTCCTTCCCTTATTTCACTGGCGGGGGGTGTGGGGTGGGATTAAACAACTGGCCACGTGGTGATTGGCTACCAGCCGAGTTCAAACCACAACAACATGTTATAGTATCTTGTGAGGTGAGACTTCACACTGAAGTTTTTGACTACGTTTGTTATCATGCAGATCAGGAATTATATCTGTCCATCAATCAAACTTCACACGAGATATGAGTGTGTGACTACATATGTGAAGTTAGGAAAAACACATAGTTAAGGGTTTGTACCAGCTGTGGAAGAATGAGACAATGCCTGGTTCAGGAAAGAGTCTGTGAGTAAAAAGGGAGTTCTCTGGTCAAATTTGTATGGACAGAGCAACTTTGAGATCAGCTCTGAGACGTACAGCTATTTGACCAGTTTTCTAAAAGCCAGATTTTCTGTTGTCAGACCATTAACTTCTCTTAACTTCTCAGCAGTAAATACTGTAATAGTCTTGCCAAGTGCAGTCAGTGACTCCTGATCTTTCAGAGGATTATCAGTAATGTCAAAGAGATGGGGGCAGTCATGTTTGTGGAGAGGGATGTGAAAATGGTCTCATGAGGAATACTTTTTAAAAATTTCATTTTTGAGCACATGTCAGTGTTGTGGTTTGAGCCCAGAGGGCAACTGAGCACCACACAGTCACTCGCTCACTTCTTCCCCCTCAGGGATGGGGAGGAGAAGATAAAACAAAAGGCTTGGGGATACAGACAAGGACAGGGTGGGATGACTTGCCCATTATGGTCATGGGCAAAAGATAGACTCATTAGAGGGGGAAAAAGAACATTAATTTAAACACCAACACCACCAACACTTTTCCAATCAGAGTAGGACAGTGAGAAATAAAACTCCATCTTTTAAAGGATGTTAAAACATTCCCCCTCCCCGAGCACTCAGGCTCAGCTTTGCTCCTGATTTTTCTACCTCCTCCCCTCCAGTAGTGCAGGAGGGCAGGGGAGGAGGGTTGAGGTCAGTTCATAGCTCGTTGTTTCTGCTGCTCCTTCCTCCTCAGGGAGAAGAGTCCTTGCACTCTTTCTCTGCTCCACTGTGAGGTCCTTCTCACAGGAGACAGTCCTCCACGAACTTCTTCTGACATGAGTCCTTCCTGCAGGCCACAGCTCTCCCTGAACTGCTCCAACGTGGATCCCTTCTGTGGGCTGCAGTCTTCCCAGTGACAGACTGCACCAGCATGGGCTTCCCTCAGAGTTCTGGCCTTCTTCAAGTGCAGCCACCTGCTCTGGTGTGGAGTCCACCTGTTCCACTGTGGACCTCCATGGGCTGCAGGAGCACAGCCTGCCCTCTCACCACAGGCTGCAGGGGAGTCTCTGCTCCAGCACACCTCCCCCCACCTCCTCCTTTCTACTTCTGACCTTGGTGTTTGCATAGGTGTTTCCCTCACAACTCCTCTTCCTCCTCTCAGGTCTTTAAATACATTATCACAGAGGTGCAGCCACCGTTGCTAATTGGCTTCGCCTTGGCCAGAGGTGGTGTTGCATTTAAGGTGATGAATTAATTTGGTAAGGGATGAATCCCCTTGTCTTTTAGCTGGTCCTCAGAGATTAGAGGGGCTGGGGGTGGCTGGATTTATCTCTTAACAGGTGTGTCAACTTGGCCATAACTATAGGCCTGACACCAGATGCACGAACAGCCCATGTGCTGTAGGTCCAGTTGCATTCAGGAGAAGCAGTCAGGTTCTCGAATAGTACGGTTTATTCTTATGCAACAACTACAGATTTTTTAAGATTGCCTATGATAAATGCACAAACTGCAGGTTGGCTATATAGCACTACAAACAAAAAAACCCCAATTTCAATCACACACACTTAATTCCCAGGTAATCACTCGGCGTAGCTGAGAGCCCAAATCTTGCCAAAAGGTGTCCCTTCAGGGCGGGGGGGGGCGAGGAGCACAAACCCGTCGATCTGTCTGTCTCATTTGGTGTTGGATTATCGTCTCTCCAAGTTAGATACAGACACGGGATACTATTTGTCTAAGTATGTATGTGTGAATGGGTGATACTGTGGTCAAACTATTATCTTTTGGGTAACAACACAGCACGTTCCTTGGTGTGAGGGGTGTGCTGGTTTCTGTGGGAAAAGAGGGAGGGTGAGGAACAAGGTCGGCAGGCTACTGCAAAAACCATGCCTTGAGAGAAGGGGGTAGAACAGGAGATAAATCTATCCTTAAGTGAAAGAATGGGACTGCGCAGCCTCCACCTCGCTTCACATTCCTCCTTGGTACCATGACAAACACAAGTCACTGGATCTCCATCCCATCCTGTGTTTGTTCTGGGCACCCTGTGTCAAGGAAGTGTGTTTCAAAGATTTTTCACTGTTTCGCTTTTCTCATACTTCCAACAGGTGAGTCTGACTTGGAGCCAGGGGAGCCTCCAGAACCTTCTGACAGGGCCCACCTCTGTAGCACCCTTCCCTGGTACCAAAACGGTGCCACACACAAATACTGGCTAGGTTCTTAAATCTGTAAAGACAAAATAAATAGCTGGCCATAAAGGGTAAGCATAGTCAGAGTGTACAGCAAGATAGAAGCCCTTACTAAGTTGTGAGGTAGGCATTTACAGTTTGTCAAAATATAGAGAGGTTTAGAAGAAAGTGCCTTCAATTTAATCTCTTAGTTGATTATATAAAAAATATTTTCCTGTGTTCAGTGTGAACAAAGTTTTTACCCTGGTGTTTCAGAACTATTTCTGAACCTTTAAGGTCATGAGAAAATTTTGTAGTGTGTGACACCGTGACATTAATAAAATCATGGAATCATAGAATAGTGTGGGTTGTAAGGGACCTTTAAAGGTTATCTAGCTCAACCCCTCTCCCCTGCCATGGGCAGGGACACTTCCCACTAAATCAGGTTGCTCAAAGCCATATCCATCCTGACCTTGAATGTTTCTGGGGATGGGGCATCTACCACCTCTCTGGGCAAATCGTTCCAGTGTTTCACCACACTTATTGTTAAAAATTTCTTCCTTATGTCCAATCAAAATCCTATCCTCTTAGTTTAAAACCATTACCCCTTGTCCTATCGCAACAGCCCCTGCTGAAAAATCTGTCCCCATATTTTCTTATAAGTCCCCTTTATGTATTGAAAGGCTGCAATAAGGTCTTCCTGGAGCCTTCTCTTCTCCAGGCTAAACCACCCCAACTCTCTCAGTCTGTCCTCACGGGAGAGGTGTTCCAGCCCCCTGATCATCTTCGTGGTCCTCCTCTGAACTTGCTCCAAGAGGTCCATGTGTTCCCTGTACTGAGGACTTCAGAGCTGGACACAGTGCTCCAGGTGAGGTCTCACCAGAGCGGATAGAGGAGCAGAATCACCTCCCTCGACCTGCTGGCCACACTTCTCTTGATGCAGCCCAAGATATGGTTGGCTTTCTGGGCTGCGAGTGCACGCTGCTGGCTCACAGTTTTCTATCCGCCAGTATCCCCAAGTCCTCTGCAGGGCTGCTCTTGATTCCTTTGTCCCCCAGCCTGTATTGACACACTAGGGGTTGCCTGTGCAGCACCTTGCACGTGGCCTTGTTGAACATTATGAGATTCACATGGGCCCACTTCTCAAATTTGTCCAGGTTCCTGTGGATGGCATCCTGTCTGTCAGGCATGTCAACCACACCACTCAGCTTGGTATTGACAGAATAGAAAAATGGCAAGCCAGATGCCAAGTTGCTTTGTCTGAGTGTACTTACCAAAGTACTCTTTTAATATGCTTCGCAGTAGATGTTACCGAGTCTCTCTGTAACACTTTGCTGATGATCTCCTTGTTTGTGGACAGTGATAGAGGACTGCTTTGCATCAGATACAGAAGGTGAAAAGTGAAAGGGTGGGAATTCTGACTGGGGGAGGAAGCAGAGCAAGGAAGAAAGCGGGAGTCAGGATTTTCAGAAGCACAGAGCTTATGACTATTGTACATTCAGTGCATACCTCTGAATTTGTATTAAAATGCTAACTACTCAGACAAAAATATGTAGTTGTTTCAAGCAGGGCATTCAAAGTTAATGCTTGTCTTTTGATGCTTTTAACTAAAATCTAATTGCACTTAATTCCATATTGTGAAAGGAAGATTATGTCACCTCACCTTACAGAAGACCTTGAAGGTAGGTTTAATTATTTCATATTGTTCACTTGGATTCTCTGATGACAATATCCAAACAACAATAATAATAATAAAAAAAATCTTAAGGGTGGTGTAATTTTGTATGTAGTGTGGACTGCAAATACTAGCTGTTGAAAATAAGAGTGACTGTGTATTATGGTATTGCCTGTGCCTGAAGTGGTGTGTGTAAATACACATAAAGACTGTTTATGAAACCTCAGTTTGACCTTTAATGTTTGTATTTTCTCTCTCTTCTGGTGTTGTCTTTGAAACCTTAGTATGTCTTTAATATAATTTTTTTGTATTAATACATAGGTTTTGTAAACAATCTGTAGATTTTCAATATATCCCATTGGATAACTTATTGAGGGCTTTATTTTTCTAATCCCGAATTTTCTATCTACATGTGAAAGTACAGTTACAAAATCAACTTGAGAAAATTGTGAGAGGCAGTGCAAGATGGAAAAATTTTTTTATGGTGCTCATAGGATGAAACAGTAGAGATTGTAAGTTTCTGCGTTATTGCTACTGGCTGCATACCACGTGCAAATTTGACTTATACAAAGTAGAGATTTAGTTTGGTGTATCTTCAGTGAAAAAATAATAGCAGTTTTTTCTGAAATCAGCCACCTGCATTAGCCAATGTTCAGAGATATTACAGGTGTGTGCATTATTTGCTTGTCACAGGTTTCTTTAATGTTGAGGCAATTGTTTACTTTCTGGTGGTAAAATATTTCAAACTGGACTGTGCAAGCAGTTCATGGCTGCTGTTGGCTCTGAGAGTTGTGGTGCTGTGTGTGCTTGGAGATAATGATTTCCAGAAGAGATGTCACTGAGTCACCCGACACACTGTGTCCGTTCTGTACGCTTTGCAATCTATTGCAGCCATTGGTGCTGTAGGTATAAAAGTAACAGCGTTTGAAGTAGCAGATTCCCTAAAATCATACAGATTAATATATATAATTTTTATGAGTCAACAAGTTCAGTCATTGGTGGAAGATGGTAAAATGATTTGTTAACTTCTTAGTCTTGTAGAGGACTTGCCCATGTAGTAACTGTTTCTGTCTTTCTATTAGAGTAGGAAACATAAGTGTAGTTCCTCCTAAGGACGACTTTTTCTTCGATATTCAGGAAGTTACAGGAATCTTGGAAGACTTTGATTATGTATATATGTATTTTTAATTGCTATTTCTGAGGAGAGAATTTTCTTTTCCCTAGCATTATGATTCTGTCTATTTTGCAGAGGCTTTTTCTGACATGCTGAAAGCCTATCTTGTAGTTGCATTCAAATATTGGGTAAATCTTAGCCTGTGCTTCATAAAGTATAGCTCTTGTCTTGATGCCTGTTGTCAAGAATGTGTAGTCTAGGAGTTGTGCTCCAACAGTAGACACAAGTTTAATTCTCTGTACAGATTAAGTTGTCTAAAATTTAGATGCCTGTGTTGAGCTGGTTACTTGTAAGTCTCCACTAAACTTACAGAAATAATTACCTCCAGAAGGTCATTCATCACTTTCTAAGCTAGGTGTCCAAGATAAGAAAGATAAATTACTGTGGTGATTACAAATGGAGCAGAGTGACTAATTCAGATTCAAATATCTAGCTTACCCCCTGCAGTATTGTTCAGATGGCACTAGTTCAGCTGCAGATTGCAGTTTCTAGCTGTGTGTATATATATGTGTGGACATGCAGGAGCATGTTCAAAGAGTAGCAATGAGGCGGGTGAAGGCTCTAGAGAACAAGTCTTATGAGAAGTGACTGGAAGGAGGTTGTGGTGAGGTGGGTGTCAGTCTCTTCTCCCAAGTAACAACTTACAGGATGAGCCTCAAGTTGCACCAGGGGAGGTTTAGATTGGATGTTAGGAAAAATTTCTTCACCAAAAGGGCTGTCAGACACTGGAGCAGGCTGCCCAGGGAAGTGCTTGAGTCACCCACCCTGGAGGTATTTACATGTAGATGTGGTGCTTAGGGACATGGTTTGGTGGTGGGCTTGGCAGTGTTAGGTTTACGGTTGGATTTGATGATCTTAAAGGTCTTTTCCAACCTAAATCATTATATATATATTTTTTTTTTTTGTTTCCTTCTTCTTTTTTAAGTGTGAGTTGGCCCTTGTTGCATGCCTTTGAGAGGGTCTGGAGGTTTGGATGAGTTACAGCTGTTTGCTTCACCTTTTGGTTCTGAAGGCCCAGTTCAGAGGTTCAGTGGTAGTTCATAAAATGTTCCTTTTCACCTGAGCTGTTTTTAAAGTAGTATTTGTTTTCTGGGTTGTTTAGCCATAGCTGAGATGGATCTATAATACAGTCCAGTGATTTAAATTTTTTTTTTTACCATGGTTGACAATATTAATTGCTTTCATTTTTTAATTATGTTCTTAATTATAGCAACATATGTAATAAATCACCATATATAAAACAAATGTGCTCTCTTGTTTGCCTCATGGTTGAAAATCCTTGGAGGACATGGAGGAAGATAACAGAAGGAAGGAGTGTGGTTTTGCGTGTGTGATCTTTGCAGTATTTCTGAATGTGTGGTGTAACAGCTGTGTTGCTTTAAATCTTTAGTTGTTGATTAAAAAGACTCCAAATTTGCTCATAAAAATACCCACTTTTTATCTCTGAATGCTTCCTACCTCAAATTCAATTTTCCTTTCAGTGCTTTTGTGAGGTAGAAAGATGTTGTTACTGCTCTTTTATGGATGGCAGCTGTGGCAGAGGCTTTGCTTTTTCATTGTAAGAGAAGAGGGCAGTGTGCCCGTGTGAGCCAAGTGACAACTCCTGTAGGCGCGAGGGCTGTGTTACATTACCTGAACAGGCAGGTGTCTAATGCCAGCTGAGACTAAGGGCTGGCAGGTATGACACACAATTTACAGGAGTCTGGTATGCACCTGAGCTGGGAACTGATGGTGTCTCAGATAGTGCCAATAGCTACCTTAATAGAGAGCTCTTTAAATTGACCACATGAAGATTTCAAGATCTCTGTTATCGCTGAATATGTTAACTTTTGGCATATTCCTGTAGAGTTTGAATGCTCCAGTTCTCTGAGGAAAATAAAATCATCAGTCTGAACTGAAAATTTCTGCATTATTTCTTCATTGCCATTAGCTGGTAAATTTTTTTGTTAAAGTAGGAAACTTCTAAAATGGAAGCTATTTATAGAAAGAAAACATAACTTTTTTTTTTCAAAAATAGGCTTTTCTCATTTGCAAAACCTATGCAATGTGCCCTGTTACAATTCTACTTGACTTGAGGTATGACAGCTTGGTGCCAAATTTTTTGTAGTTCACTGCTGTGAGTTGTCATGAATGATGTTACACTGTTAATATAGTAGCAGATATGTAGGAATACTTAATTGTAAATTAAAGCAATACTTGTATTTGTGTATTGCAGTTCATTTGCACTGCTTAGATTTTGATACTTTTCTTGTTTCTCTCCTGTAGTTACAATATAAGACTAAAGTAAATGCGAAAGTTTCACTTCTAGTTAAGCAGGGCATAATTGTACTGGTAAACCTTTTGGATGTGTTTACACTGTCAGAGTTTGTAGAGGGGAGGTATGGTGTGGTTGTGACCACCTCCTATACTAGGTGGTCACACACATCCTAGATAGTAGGAATGATGCTACAAAACCTTGCATCCATAAATCCTGAGAAGTTGTCTTTATTATATTGCAGCAAATACTTTGATGGTGTAATTCTTATTTTAACCTCTGTATGGGGAAATATAAAACAGCAATTCCAAAACTTAGGGTTGTTAAGTTTGAATTGGGGGTGACAGGTAGAAGCAGAGTCACAACTAGCAAAAATTTTCTTTTTTTGGTCAGTTCTGTAATAATACTCAACTAATGCTCTGAATTATCTCAGCCATGTATTTGCATAAAAATGCATTGGATTTCATACTGAATACTAGATGTTACGCTGAAACTTACAGTTATCAGTAATAAAATATCAGGCAATTATTAGGGTCTGAGAAATGCAGTTGTTCAGGGCATCTGAAAACTGCTCTGGTGCTGGGACACCCATTTGGGCGTCTTCCCCATACCACATAATATTTACAGGGAAGCTTGGGTGAAGGTAACAGTTGACTTTAATTAAATTTTTAAAAAATGTTTGTTTTCCTGTTAAGAGATATCTAAAGTTTTAGTCTCTGCATTTTGAGGCATCAAGTTTGTTGTATCCTGAACATCCATTCCTAAAGGCTGTCAGTAACAGTAAGGGCCTTTGCTATCTGTTTCACCTGGTTTTGAATCTTAGTGTAAGTTTTGAGCAGAAAGGACCTCTGTTTTTTCTTCATCCTGTATAGTTTTTACTATTTTAATGCTCTGAAATCTTGTATTTTCTTATCATACATATTTTTTTTCCACTTTACTCTTTTATCTGTAATAATGGTAGCCAACATAGATATGTTTTCTCATCAAGACAAGTTAACTGTAGAAAGAAACTGACTTTCTTCAACAACAGTTAGAGTAACCTGTAAATGGTTGAGGGTTCAGCTCTTAGTAGTGTTGGCTTCCAATTCAGGGGTCAGCATGTTACTGTCAACCCAAAGACATTTTTGCAAATTATGAAGGAACCTACTAGCTGCTTAATTGAATTGCTCGTTTATTTGCAGTAGCCATTAACTGTTGTTTCATTGGTCATTCTTAGTCTTCAGCTAATGTGTGTAAACAACATTATAGGAGGAAAAAGGTAAGATACCTTTAAAAATACTGTTTTTAGAAACAGGCGTTTGGTGTAAAAACAAATGCTGCAATGTATGTGTCACTGTCAAGTGGACTCTTTGAAAGTGATTTTTAAGTTTTATCTACGGTAGTAGTGCTACTGCAGCTGTGATGGGCCAAGGATAAAAGGAAGCAAGATTTATAGGAAGAGATAATGAATTTGGTAAAAGTGAACAACCTTTTGGGCTCAGAATCCTTTCAGCTTTTAACAGTGAACAAAATGTAAGGTAAATGCATATTTTTAATGGATCAGCAGGTAAGCTTTTATACTTCAGATCTCTTGGGGGAGAAAAAAGGGAATTTAGCACCCAGTAGACAGAGGGATGGGATGGTGGGAGCAGGGTCATTCTTTCCTTGAAGATCATGCCTGAGACTTTGAGGTGTGTTATTTGATTCCTTGGTGTCTGTGAGTTTTAATTATTGATTGTTTGAATTCCTTTTGTGGGGAAGTAGCTTAGTTTGGTCTGGGAAGCTTTTCTCAGTATGTTGAGCCTCTCGATTGTGAATACTCCTATGCTTATTGTATTTTGGCTTTAGGAATCTGATAAATCTTCATGAAGACTACATCTGTGTGGGAAATTGTGTTCTGAAATCTTTTGCCATGGCATGATCTTATCTTGTACTTAGCAGAAGGAGGAGAACATTAGTATACAGGTGCATATTTCCAGCAATAGAAACCTGTTGCAGTATGCTGAAAATTAACTTAATTTATTCCCTTCCTGTTTTAGTAGGATGCCCTTTGCTCTAATACAGCTTGGGCTAACAAGTGAGCATTTTTCTTCATGGGCCATAAGAGGGCAGGTTAGAACTACCATATTTAATACATCTTGGTTAAAACACTTGACAAATGTACTTTAAGAAGGTTGTGAAGCCCCTGTACTTCCAGTAAAAAACAATCACCTCCTGGGAGTTTTTATGGGCTGGGATTGGGAAAATATGCTGAATTGCCTAACAAGCTTACAAAGTGTTTTTAGAAGCTAAGGTATTTTCTAACACAAATACACTGCTTTGTTACCTTTTGTGGCTAAACATGGTTGTAGCTGGTTGAACTACCTGCAAGCTGCTCTTTTGATGGCAAAGCATGCCACGTCTCTGTAGAAAGGATTGGGACTGCCACTGAGGAGTTCCGGATAATCTTTGTCCTGAATTTCACTGCTACAGATAGGCCTAGTTTCTTTTTTTTTTTTTTTTTTTAATTCTTCTCCTTGGGAAAGATATATTAAATCTTCTCTATTGTACTGGTGCAGCCACCTGAATTCGTTGTAGCAAAAATTCTGCTGTAAGATGCTGCCAGCAACTACTTGGCTGCCATCCTGCAACAAGAATAGCCTGCATCCAAGTTTTGATGCCAAATCATGTGTTAACCTTTGTAACCCATCTCAAATCAACACGCGCTGTCTCTGGGGAACAAAGCTGGCCTATTTATAGGAATACTCTGCCTGTATTAGGTAACTTGCATGCAAACTATGCAATTAATGCCTCTAGCAGTTCTTGCTGAGAATCTTCCCCACTGTGAGGCAACGTGTGTGAGAAACTACCCTTGTAGAAAGTAAATCCTTTTTTCACCTTAGGATTCCACATGACTGAATCATTGAATATGGAAGTATCAGTAAGGTATCTGTTTCTGAAATAGTGTCATGTGCAGGAACAAGTCACAGTTCATGTCTTTCACTTTTCATCTGGCATATGACATGAGTTGTAACTAGCAACATTTAAGTGAAAGATGATGTGACCTGTGATCCAGGATGTCATGTGAGGACTGTAAACACGGCAAGGCGTACTGTAAGCTGACATCAGTTAAATTTCAGATGCCATGCTTGAATGCTAACGCTTAACATAGTGTAATGGTGTATCCGCTAGCAGTTAGCACAGAGGGAAAGTTTAAATGACCAGGTCTTCTCCAAGATCTGAACAGTAGGACAAATCGTTTTAGAGGAAAGTTGGTAAATGTTTTGTATGGTTTTGTTTTTTTATTTTTTTTTTACTTTCTCTAAACTCTCTTTAATTAGGGGTGAGAAATAGTCTTTCTGGAAGATAATTCTTTATCTCCCTCCTTATATCACAAGGAACAGGTTAAGGTAGAGGTGTTATTATATGAAGTACCCCTCCTTTCTCATTTTATATCTTTGATCTGTTCATCTGGATTATCTCCATCCAGGATTAAGTTAAATTGTTGTCCTATAGTTGGGTAACAAGATTACCTCCAAAATGCCTGCTTTTTGCTATATGTAAAATTAATGATTCATCCTTCACACTTCTGTAAATGTGGCAGTTTTGTTATACACTGTACAGAGTATGGTGCAGTATTATGCTGTTGAATAGGGTATAGAAAGCAACTGTTCTGGTTGTTAATTAAGTATGGTGTTTGTAAGATACCTGAAAATGTTCTTTCACTTTGGTCAGCACTGTAAGGCATTAGCTGGAGTTAGTGTCCAGTTTGGGTACAGCACGGTATGAAAGATGTGGGGAGAAGGGAAGAGAGGAAAAAGAAATCTTAAGTAGAGAACTAGAAAACAACATGGCCTTTTAGGGAAAGGATAAAAGAGTTGGTGTAGATTCATTAGAAAAGAGAAGCCTAGGAAATTAAAGTCTTCAGATATTTAAAAACTATGTTCTTCTCTCATAGCTGTCTGTAATACTTTTAAGGGCAGTAACGATCAAAGCATGGTTAAGGAACATACACTTGACTTGTACACCTAGTTCTGCACCTACCTCTACAAAGTATATTTGGGTAAATTTATTTTGCTTGTAGGATTAATGTGTGACCAATACTGAAAATAAAACCGGTGTTGAGTAGATTATTTTACTACATGATTTATAGGCAAGCAAAAAAATTCTGTATATGCAAGTGTAATAATGCTGCAATAACATGGAGAATGGTGTACTTTGAGGGAAATGTATTTATACCATGGATCATTTATCTTCTCTGAGAATATTGTAAACTGCCCATTGAAAGCTGTCTTGTCATATCTCAGTCGTAAAGCCCTGGTATCTTACGTGTCGTCTTCTGTATTATTACATGAGATCAGCTTACATTTTTCAGCAGTCCTTCTGTTTGAGAGTAAGAACTGTTTAGATCCATGGGGAGGAGGAAGATGGGAGAGAGAAAGAAAGAAACAAACTCTTTTGCCGTTAAAAGTGCTATGTATGCTTATCTTATGGCTTCAGTTATTTTAGATAAATGAGAAAACATGTTATCCTCATAGGTTAATTAAAAATGTCGACAAATAATATTTTGAAGACAAAATAAAAAAAACAGAGGCAAGCTAGGAAGGATACCATTTACAGAGATCCTTGCCTTTGTAGCTGTCATTGGTAAGGTGAAATCTCAAAACATATAATAAGGTTTTGTAGAAGTTATTATCTAGTGCTGATGATAAGCTCTATTATTTTCCCAGTATTAGCTTTGAAGTTCAGAAGACTGAAGTAAAAACATTGATTTTGATGATTAGTAAGTATTTATAAAAACAGTTAATGGGCTTCAGGAATAACAATTTAATGATTATGATATAATGATTGAATAACAATTTAATGATTATTTTATGAGGGAAAAAATTGGTGATTGACTCACGTTTGTGTTTATGCTACACCTGCTTTTTCCTTTGTCTGAATTTTCGTATGGTTGATAGAATTTACTTTTTGCTGCCATACTTCATGTTTCAAGTTTTTAAATGTTCTGTTCTGTTTTGGCAGAAAACTAGTTGTTGTCTGATGGTAGACTTGGCTTTTCTGTGCAGTGGGATGCCAGAAGCATCACTGCCTCACTTTGTACCTTGCAATAATAATTCAGCATAAACACTATAATTGCTGTATTTACCTTCATTTTATAAGCTGGAAAAACATAAATTACATGAATTTACACGGCAGTAACATCAGTTTGAGTGCAGGAGGAATAGAGAAACAGTACTAAATTGGTTAAAAAATGAAATAATTAAGGTGTTTGTGGAACTATATATTGACAAATACATGCTTATGAAGATGCAACCCAAAATGTGACAGCAAGATAATGATTTAAAATTTATGCTATTTTATGCCCAGTCAAGTTCTTTTATGTCATTTTTATGTCATCAGGTTACTGCTGGTAATACTTAATTACTCAAGAGCCTTACTATCATGATTTTCCACATCCTACTTCTAATCCTGCCTTTCTTGTGTGCCTGTCTTGAATAAGAGAATGGTTTCTGTGGACAAAGGGCTTGTGTCTGGTCAAGTTTTTCAGTGCGGATGTCCAATTAGAGCCATCAAAGATGGTGATTTTAGGAGTGCTCTGTGTCACCAAATTGTAGACTTCTATCATTTTGTCAACTAAGTGGTGGTGGTATCTTAACTTTGGATGATTGATGGTGTTGGCAGACTGAAATGAATTGCTGTGTTCCCACCAGGTATCGAGTAAAGTGACCTTAAATCCAACCAAATAGTCTCTAAATATGAATTGTAAAATTACATTCAGATTGTTAGAAGTGGTTATTTAACACTTAGAACTTGCAGTTGTCACTGGTTTGGGGGGGAAATCCGTATTGGTAACACAAGACTGAATTGCTTACATTTATCTATGTGATAGTTTCTTACAGATCTGTTTCAGTATTGGAGGCATTATTGATTCTCAACTCCTTCCCAAGTCATTAGTTGATGAAAATACGTACTAAGTTCCTGTACAGTAAATTAACACTTCATTAGTTGTATTGTATACGCTCAGACCTGGTCTTGTTTAATTCTTGTCTGTCTTTTTATAGATAGCTGAGCTCTGTAATCTGTCATGTAATCAGCTTGGTTACACAGCGGCCACATACATACCAAGTGTTTGCTGTATGTCTTATAAAAGTGAGTAAATTAGGATACTGACTTCTAAAAGAATTTTAACATTAGAAGGCATATGCCTTGAACCTATGCTGAGGCAGCAGTACAAACTATACCACTTCATGCTCTCAGAAAGATGGAAAATCTACTGCAATAGAGTATTAGATGTATTCTGAACTGGGATTTGGTATCTTTACCTCTGTTTACCAGTATTAGCAACTGACTTCAAATTTCTCTTGTACTTAAATGTAAAATGTTAATGTTAATTATTTGCTAAAGGGTTACCAAATTAATTTATAGAAACTAAATAGCTTTTCCTCCAAGGTATGAAAGAAACAAAAAAACTCACTGACCTGAAGGGCTGATATCTGTGAAATTGTGCCATAATTCCACCTGAATTTAAAACCATGGGAATAATAGTAAATATATATATATGTATATAAGACTAACATGGAAATACAAATAAAATGCATTAAATGAAGGCAGCATAACTTTAGGTTAGTTATAACTAAGCCTGTATGTTTGCATATTAAAATGTAGTGTTCAGGTACAGTTGCAAATTGGATTGAGTTCTTGAAATAACAGAAAGGTTGGTTGGAAGATATCCCTGAAAGTCATCTTAATTAAATCTTTTGCGCCAAGAAAGTCTCTAGATCAGCTCAGCTGTAGCTTTGCCTAACTGTGTCCTGAAGAAGTCCAAGGACAGAGGTTCTGCAACCACCCTGGGGAACCTGTTTCTCTGGTGCACTGTGTGACTTGTGGTGAAAGTCCGCATTAAAAAGTAAACAACTCATAATTTTCAGCTTTTATAACAAAGTTATGTGCAGCAGCACTGTTGCTTAGTAATTCTGATTTGATTTGTGTTGTTTTATAGTATGTCTTCTGTTGTTTTGAAAACAGATCCTAGTATTCTTTGTGTGTTTTGGACTGCTCCTGAGCCTTGGGCTAGTGTCCAGAAAATAAGCACATGACTGCATATTTTTCATGAATGATAACTAAGAGCTCAAGACTGCATGTTGCATTACAGTTGTTCTCTTCTCCTTGTGCAGTACTTTGTATTTATTAGTGTTGAAATTCACCTTGATGTCTTATCCTGTGGTCACAGAGGGCAGTGAACTTTACATTTTGGTGTCATCTAGAGCTGTGCATCATCATCACCAGTTATCCAGCCCTTTGTCTTAACATTTGTGGTATGCAGTGCCAACCAATGGAATACATCCAACTAATCTAGAAGAGGGACTGTTCTATTTATACATTCCTTTGCCATCTTTTAGTATGTGAGAAAGGATTCTTCTTTTTGTGTCTTAACATTTCAGTCTTTTCAAGAACCTTTGGTGACTGATTTTGCCAAAGCTATTTCAACAACAGTCCTTCTGCCCCCTTCTCCCTGCCTCCTTCCCCCTCCACTTGGTTTTTTTCGTATTTCAGAGGAGTCTAATAGCTGTGTGTGGGACATCTTCTATCTGCCAGAAGTATCGTCTTCACCCAAGAGCTCACAGGGTTCTCATGAGCCTAGAAATTCTTGTCTCTGTTGTAGCTTATATGAGTTTGCACATAAGAGTCTATATTACTTACAGGATTTCATGTGATTGCTCTTTTTAAAAATACTGTGTGATGTTTTACTGTTTACCATTCTTCTCGTAGAGGTGTCGATATAAATCATGTCAGCAGTTTTGTATTTTGGTTCTTGTAGAGCTCTTGTGTGAATACCTGCTGGTCCTGGTGGGTTTTGTTGTCATTGCTATATTTATTCAAAGACCTTTTATATTGTAATATCAGTTTGCGAAACTTGCTTAGATAAGTATTTTAGCAATAACTTCAGTTTGGAAACCTTCCAAGTCTCTGTTGTAGAGATTTAGTTTAGAAATAAATTTAAAAACCCCTCAACCTTATATATTATAGCTTTTTCTTTCTTTATCAATCCTTTTGCATCTCAGTCATTTAGTAGCCTTGTCATCTGTCAGGCTTCTTGCATCTGCTTTGAAATGTCTTTATTATTAGCTTCTATCAAATTAATCCTCTAGCATATTTTTGGTTAGTCTTTCTTTTGACTTCTTTTTTGTTTCATTGGTATAATTAACCTCCCTTTTTCTGTCGAAGCATGTCCATTAATTCTTGGGCTTTAAGTATAAATTCACTACCACTTTACTGTTTTGCCTAAGTCATCAGTAATAATGGCCTTGGAATAAAGTTCTCTGGGAAGTCACAGAAACATGAAACAGGGGTGTGGTTTGTTTTTTTGTTTTTTTTTTTTTTTTTTTGTATCATGACATAATAATTCCTCACAGTTTAAATTTTTATAGCATCTTAAGTACTTCATTTTTCTGGAGCTTTTGGCTCTTTTGAACCATGATAGCAACTCATTCTCTCTGTAAAATTCTGTATGTAACTACCTACGTGGTGAAACAAGAGCTGTATACATTTTTAATCTTCACAATAAGAAGATAGTATGCAGCCATTGAAGCAGAATAGAGTTCTCAGTTTGACTTGGATACTCCTAGTCATGGTGGTGGAATAAGTGATTTCTGTGTCTGCATTTCAGTGTGATTGATGATTACTTTTGGGCTGTGGAACTTGGTTGGTTACTTCCAGTAGAGAAGGTTACGCTCTGTGTCTCCTGTGTTCATGTGGGACTGAAGAAGTGGAAATACAGTCATGGGTGAGATGGGCAAAAAGTTCTTTCTAGACTGATGCTAAGCAGCTGGTGATTGCAGTCTTTTATTTGGGGAAAATTCTGTTCTCTTTCATCCTTTCAATCCACTTAATTCCCTGCTTCCTAACAAGTGCTTCAGATTTTGATATCTTTAATATGAAAAATGTGTACTTTGTTAGATAACTTTTGAATGTAAACCACCTGTCAAAGTATTTATCAGTAGCTTTTGCAGTTGTTTTAGAGTTGAAAATAAAGTGGTTGTTCACTTATGTAAGCCTTGAGGGTAGTTACCTTTGCATATACTCAGTGTTGCTAATGCAATTTAAAAGTATATTACAAATAATACCCTAAAAGTGCAGCTGTACAATTTATTAAAACCTACCACATGCAGATCTGACAACTTAATTTGTAGCTTTTATCCTGTCCTTCAGTGATTTCTTACCCTGTTTACAGATGCCAGTGAAAAGAGATGAGCATTACAGCATTTGGTGAAGGCCATCTAATTTGAGCGTTGTGAAAGCATAAGGAAGTAAATTCAACAGCTGTGCAGCCCTTTCAGAGAGTACCCTGCTTAGTAGTTTCTTGTCTATTCAAGTGAGGCTTCTCCACATGCATTTCTTCCTTTCCCAGTCGCTTGCTTGGAGAAGAATGGTGGGTGTCCTGAAACCAGCCTCTTGTAGGACTGTGTGGTAAGACATACTCTAGTTTCTAGGTTTTTTGACTCTCATTCAGGGCTTTACAAGTGATAATTTTATGTTTTTCTGTTGGGAACTGAGATTATAAAGGAGAGTTGATTCTGGTTTTTAGTTTTGCTTACATAGTTTAGATAAAGCATTTGGTGAGTGAAAAATACTACATTTGGGAAAGAGCAAGCATAGAGTCTGAGATTTTTGATGGTTGCGTTACTGGAGATGGGTAATGTGGCTGTAAAGGTGTTAGCAAGTTTTATGTTTGGTTCAAGCACAAAGTTTTTCTTAACTTTCTATTGTGAAATGCTTGTGAAATATGTGCTGCCAGTCTCATCGTATAGTTTTAAGACTTTTTGTGTTTGTTTTTTTTTTTTTTTCTAAATATTTCATTCCCAGCAGTAGGAATTTTATAGAAGAAAATAGACTTGCAAAAAGCATTCGTCAACACTACATACCACACTATGGGAGGTACTACTATAAAGACCTTACTAATGTCTTAAAATGCACATTCTCTGTGTAAGAACTTCATGAAGAATATGCTGAAAACTTGCTTTTGATACTAAATTTTTTGGAACAGAGAAATTTCAGGGAGACTGGAGGGAAAAAAATCCCAATACATGTGCGGGTAATTAAAAAGAGCAGAGTGGTGTGTAGGTCTAGGGAGGTGTGAGAGGGAATGATGGGACTGTGAGGCTAACCTAATAATAGACTTAAAATTCTGTTTGCATGTCAAGTGTATTAAAGAATAATTCCAAAACTATGACAGGTTACTCAGGCTTTTGTATAAAAATAGTCCTTGTCTTCTGGAAATAGCTGAGAAGCTGGATTAGTAAAGGTGACTATACAGTCACAACACAAATAAAGACTTTGAAGCACTTGAAGTATTGCAGGGAGTGCTGGGGTGCCCTCTGCCTTTGGTGACCCCTAGCAGAAACCTCCTTACCACCAAGTCCTGTCTCGGGACCTACTCACTCAGGCAGTTGTTCTCTCCCCTGTTGTTGTATGAGAGGGAAAAAATGCTGTTCATTAGGGAGAGCAGTTATATTCAGACCCTGTAACTCTCCAGTTCTGGTAGGAGGGGGAGGAATTGGCTGTGCAGTAGGGTTAGGTAGACTTCAGGAGGTTCCTGAAAGAGCATCACAGTGTGTGCTCACATTGGGCCTCACCATCAGATGCTGGAATAGTATTGCTTAAGCAAGAAGTAATTTTTGTAGTGTTCAGTATTGCATATGTTTAGGACTGTAATGCTCTTAAACTGTTGGTCTTTATCCCATTCCTACTGAAAATTTCATGTAGAATAAACCCAGGAAGAAGCTGATACATTGGCTTTGTTTAAAGCACTGCACTTTTTTTTTTTTTTTCCTTTGGCTCTGACCATTTGCTGTTTCTTCCTTAGGTTGACATTTCACTGACAAAATAGATTTTGCTGCTAGATAATTAACTTGTGTTTGCTTCCCCACATTAAAAAATGGGGAGGGGGTAGTAATGACAGAATTCTATTTATACTATGTAATGTAAAAAAAAACCAAAACAACCTAACCTTTTTTTGTTTGTTTTCTTCTAAAAATGCATTGTTTTTCTTAGCTGGTGTTTTTATTGAAAGTCAAGTGGCATAGACATCTGAGAGATGTTTAGGCCTTAAATTTTGTCAGCTTAAACATGTGAGAACATGAGTTTGGGAATGAATATTTTATGAATTACTTTCTGGGATTTCAGCTTGACCTGGGCTGGAGACTGCTCTTAAGAAAGCGGTGTATTCCCAAGGAGTAAAAAGTAAGGTAGCTGGGATGAAAGTTTAACTGCCCGAGCAACTGAAGTGCTGTAGTGGCTGTGCACCATTTTTATGAAAGTCAGTAACATTTTAAAGACAGACCTGAGTACCTTGGTGTCTGTTCATCTAAATGCTTATTACTTAGTTGCATCCAAAATTCTGTATTTCTCAGTGTGCTTTCTGGATGGTGCAAATAGGTTTTTGCCAGCATAATTCCACTTAAAACTTAGTGATATAATACAGTACATTATATTATTTTAACTTTTTGGTTTTGCATCTCTAAGGAGTGAAATGAGGAAATAGTTTGGTTTAAGTTCCTGTAAGGTAATTATAAATCTGTTTTGACCATCCTAGGAAGAGTAGCTACAGATGGTTCACTGCCAAAATCCAAGGCTGCATGAAGACATCTTCTAGGTCAAGTTTTATTTGATACTGTCATTAAACACTTGGATGATGGAGCATGAAGTGCTATAGCTTAAACACAAGATAATGGTCCTTAGAAATGGGAAGCTGTGTGTGGTCAGGGTTAAAGTTCAAAGTGATGTTAACGAATTGGAGGAAGTGATAGACCAAAACCACACTTGGATAGCAATAATCATCAGTGTAAGTACAAGATATAGAGGAAGATATACCAGATGTACAAGATGTGGGAAGTAAGTCTTTAAATGTGATTGCAAAAAGGGCACAATCTCTTCATACATGTGCAGAAAAGTAGAGGCAACAGAAAGTGATGCAGTGAGGTTAGACATTAGGAAAAAAGTCACTTTTCTGGGTGTGAGGATATTAATAGTAAAATTGCCAAGAATGCCACTGAATCTATATTTGTCATTCTTTACAGACATTTGCCTTGTGGATAAAGGAACAGTTGGCCCAAATTTTGGCAGGGCTTTTGAATCTTTTTGAAATATTATCTGTTCCTTTTTACCCTTAATATCCATTTTATTTTGTCTAGTAGTTTGCATAATACTACATTTATTCTTTAAATAAAAACCTTGGAAGTTGAAGGGAAGAACAGTGTCAGTTGTCTTCCCAATATTGTCATGCAGGTTACAGGGTATGAAGAAACTTTCCTTAAAATCTAATTTTCATATTTAGTATAATAATGTTATAAAATCTGTCGGATTTTTTTTTAAACAGCTCTAATGATAACCCCTCACTAAAATTTGTAGCATTGCAGTGTAGTTCCTTTATATAACGGAATTTCAGCAGAATATTTTGAAACCCTATTAAGAGAATTCAGAAGTTTTTAAAACAGGTAATATAGGAGATACGGTTCTTCTTTTATGGAACAATACTGGCACCCAGTGGTGGTCTCGTACTAGTGCGTTCTTTGAAATTGCACTGCTTTATTGTTAAAATTGTTCTCTTCTTTTGTGGTGTTACCAAGTATGAGAAATTTAAAAGCTTTCTGCGATGTTTTTTTTGTTTAAAACCTTATCTTTTGTATGTCATGATTGTATAAATGTGCTTTCTTCGCGAACTAATGGAAGGAACATTCTGATTTCTGCATACATGCATTGAAAATAGCTATATAAAATTTGCCATAAAATGTCAACACTGTTTCATGTGTGTGGCACTGAATTACAAGAAGTACTGTTAGTGCAGTTTGTGTTTTCTGTTAATACCACAGTGATTCTATGAAGAGTTATGAATCTGAAATATGTAAATTTTATAGAGCATGTTTCTTAATATTAACTTCCTATATTTACTACTTTAAGTAAAGAAAGCTTCTCCTTCATAAAATGTTAATATTACAGATGATAGAAGAAAATTACAGAGGATTTCTAGAAAAATGTAATACAGGATAGAAAAACAATGGAAGATTGAAGATTTGTGTTTGAGCATGAACTCTTAATTACAAATAGAGAAAACATGCTTTTCAAGAGAGCTACTTGTGAAAATATTACTAGGCAAGTTGTTTACTTGCCACTAATGGTGGGTTTAAGTCTAGAATAAAGCTCTTTAAATCTTTTAAAGTGTGTGTGTGTGTGTGTGTACACGTTCATGTTTGTCTGCAGATCAATGCATTGATCCAGTGGTATAGAGCAGACAAGCAAAAATGCATCTTCCTTTGATACCACCGATTTCTTCAGTGTTTCAAACATACGTGGTAATACGGTAGTAGTACAAAAATCTGTCTCTTTAGGCCACGTCAGGTATAATTTGTTCTTGATGAAGTAAAGGAGAAGATAAAAATGAGATAAGTAGAGGTGCAGGTGAGATTGGTACTACAGTTATAGACTTTAGCAATGGGAAATATTGAAAAGGAGAAAGTGCACGCCTATAATGTGCTAAAGTGGGTTATTAAATTGATATCATACTTGATATGAAGAAGCAGTGGGAAAACAGCTCTGCCTGTCACTGGTGTAATATGTTTTTCTGTGTAGTGCAAAGGAAGACTTACTGAAATCTGTTTTTCTTAGAAGCTTATTGAGAATATTGTGACAGAAAAATTGCAGATTTGGATTTATATGTGAATGGTTCACATAGAAAATGCTGATTCATTACTAGAGGTTTTGTTTTAATGTTTCATTTGAAGGTAAAGTAAGAATCCAGGTACTTTCTATGAGTTGCTCTTCTGACAAAAGCTGTTGCTAAAAGGATTGTACTGCTACATGTCTCAGATGAGTGGAGCTGGCAAGGGGGAGGAATAGGTGAGATATCCCTCAGGTTTCAGCAAGCATAATGTGCAAGAATTGCAGTACAAGCATTTATTTTCCTCTCTTATGGTCTCCTCTCTCAAGAGAATGCTCCACAAATAACCATCTCAACCATTTGCAGCAGCTTTGTGCCCTTCTGGTTGTAAACTAATATTTTTTTTTTTTAAATTTTTTTTATTTTTTTTTAAATTTTTATTATTTATTAATGTTCCAAGGCCACAAAATCCCTATGTGACTCATTCAGCATGACTTCCTATAAATTCTTTGAAATCAGTTGAATTGTTTGCATTACTTCAATTAATAACTTTTGAGATAATTTTAAAACATGTGCAAGAAAGAAGTCTAGTGATTATTTTTTTTCTTGAAAACCAAAGGTGCTTGCAGTATATGTTATTCTAGTTACCAGTCCTCATAGGGGAAAGCTCAGTTTGGTTTTGTGTGGGGGGTTGGTTTTTTTCTTTTTGGTGGTGGTGGTTTTGATTTTATTTTTTTTCAATTTGCTCAGAAAGATAAACATCTCTAGGACGCTCAAGATTTTGGTGGATAAAGCCAAACATTAAGCTGTTGGAACAAAATTGCCTACTCTTAAGTCTTTCAGGCCCATCTTCCAGGGTAGTATTATCTACATTGTATGTTAAAGAAGTAATTGGTTTTGTTGCTGTCAGTGTATGGTGCTAATGGTCAACTACTAGCTAGCCTTTTACGTCTTGGAGAGCTTTGTGAAACTTGGCTGCTTCTCATCCATTTATTTTACCATGTAGTTATGTGCTCCTTTGCCGTAAGCAAAAAGCACATAATTCTGAAATGTTTGATTACACAAAGGACCAAGGGAAATTTGTTGACTCTGACAGCAGCATTTTGGTGTGGTTATTCCCCGTGTCCCTTTGCCTTTTAATGAAAGGGTGGGGGCAGCTTAGGGTGGAAGTATGGAGAGCAAGAATTGATGAGAACGCGCTTGTATGGCACTGCCAGGTACCTACCTCTTGGGGACTGGGAGCTTGTGAGCTGCTTCCAGCAATGTGGTCTGGTTCACAGGTGGTTCAGGATTGCTTCCTACCACTTGGCAATAGGAAATGTGTTGTATTAATGTAATAGGATCACACTGTAGTTCACCTTTTTGTTATATAAGGTTGTGATAGGTTGTGACATTTTGCAAAATGGGCAGAAGAGGTAATGTAGATGATGCAAGGAACTTGAATAAATATAATAGACAAAGCTGTGGGGCTGTTCTCTTCTGACTCTAGAGGTTTTTGCTGTCTTTTGGTTTTGTTCAGGGTCAGATTTTTTTACCTTCATCTAATACAGAGAACGAAATAATTGACTGGCCTTACGCTGTAAAAGTCCTACCTTCAGCATATCACGTGTCCTTATTAAAAGCAGATAGAAAAATGGACTCTTTCCTTCAGAGCCTGGAAGAAGAATTTCGGATTTAATAATCCATATGTTGTGGGGGAGGATTATGCCAGGTGAAGAGTTAATTTTGCCTGTTGTAACTCCCTTTTCATATTTGAGATATACAGATGTATGTTTTTCTGTATAAATACATTTATTTTAAAATTAAAATTTCCTAAAATTGTTGTGTTTGTTTTTTTCCCTGAAATAATTTGTGGGTCCATAGCAGGTAATATTCAAAACAAAAGTTTAGGTAGTTTTTATAGGAGTCTATACAGGCAAGGAGGAGAAAATAAAATAATTTACCTTAAATGAGAACTTTCGGCAAGGTTGTGAAGAAAATCTAAACATGTATTTGGAGTGCTCATTGCTGTATAAAGTAGTCTGTGTAAGACAGTTATTAGGGCAAAATGGAAAAGGCTGACTTGATGTACGCCAGTTCCAAAGCTTCTGTTAAAGAAGGAGAAATCTGTGCTTTGACTAATTCTGATGTACAGTGTTTCCTGGTTGTGATTTGTTCCCTGACAAGTTCCTGACCATTCCTGATTAAATCTGCACTTCTACATCCCTGTTGCATAGAAGTGACACCTGATGCATTATTGGAAGGCTTTGCTAATTTTGTTTTCTTCTCTGTTGAAGTTCTTCAGCATAGTTTTGCTGATACAGTTATTAATTTGATCTTTTTTCTTGAAAATTATTTTGATCCTGATCTTATACATTTAAGTAATTTATGCTTTCATGTGATAAGTATCTTTAAAAACCAAACCAACCGACCCCAAACTATAAAATATTACCCACTTTGATGTTCACAGATTTTGCTTTTTTGAAGACTATTTTAATAACCAGGTTAACCAGTCTTTTGCTGAAAAGCTTTAGTGTTTGCTTAAATCAAACTAACAGATGTCTGCAGTGGCACTTCATGATTGGTGCCTCTGTTTAATTGGCAGAGATTCCAGTCAGGTGGGCAATGTTTCTGCTAAGTGCTGTTGCTTAAATTAGCACAAGTCAAAAATGAATAGTCTTTTCCAGTGGAAAAAGAAAAAAATTTTTCTCTTTATTCTTCTCTTCCAAAAACCCTCCAAAGTAACGAGACAAACTAAACTGAAAATTTATATATAAATTTATGTCTAAAAAGTTATAAACTGAAAATTTTGACTAAAGTAGAGTGGGATTTTGACAGCTGTGATTCAGTTTTCACTTGAAGTGAGAAAGTAAAACGTGACTCAGCGGTGAATTTTATGGTAGCAGGATAAACCTTGTCCTATACAGGGTAAATTTAATTCTAGGTCAGATTGTTGTTTATTCATTCTCTTAATTTTTTTTTTTTTTTTTTTTCTTGCTGGAAAATAGTAGTGCTTAGATCTAAATACTAGGCTAAGTAACTCTGTAAGAGAACTGCAGTCCTTCTAGCTTCAGTAAAATTGAAGAATGGTTTCATTTCCATTAGGAGCAGAGGAGGAGGAAAATCTTTTCACAACTTGCTCGACAGTCTAAAACTCTGCTTACGGATTTTGTACTCCCCCGAACCCCTGGCGTTGAATTTATGTTCAGTTTTATGCTGAAGATAACAGGTTAACTTGCAGAGTTCATGATACTGCTCTTTCTTGGAAGTCTGTTGGTGGAACTAAACCACAGTTGAAGCCTTGAGAGTAGGATAGTGCCTGTTGGAACTATCTGTTCTAGTTTCCTCTGGTGCAGAGGGGGAATACTGTTCTACTCACCTGTTGACTCTAGCTAATGAGATCTCCTAATTCACAGTAGTTACCTGAATCTTCACATCCATAGTACTTGAGCTCAGAGTCGCTCAGCTGGGAGATCCTGCCTGTGTTCCCATGCAAGGCACCCATCTTCCCATCTTGCCACCTTTTTCTTCCCAAGTGTCTACCATTTTTCCCATTCAGTGCATCTGTGTTTTGGGTTGGTTTGGTTTTATTTCTTATTTTTTTTAATTTGTTTGTTTGTTTTTTGTGATGATGGTCTAGTCCCTCAGGATTTGCTAGATGTCAGTGTCTGATACAGTTAGAGCCCATCAAGTGTCTGGGTTAGAGCACAGCTGGGATCATGAATCTGGGAATACTGGCAGGAGGTCTGGAGAGCATGATGTTAATGTTAAAAGCAAAAAGGCCTATCAAGTGTACTTGCTTTTAAATGTTATGCCTTGTTTATAAGTTACACGGTGGATGTTATTTTCTTTAAAAAAAGGGGTTTTTAGGCACCGAGGAATATTTATTTTTAATATTTCTTAATGTATATTTAGCTTTCTTAAATCATTCTTTTATTCTTTGGAGAATTGTGATTTCTTGGTAGGTATCTGTTTAAATATTATTTGGGCAAGTACTGTGTTTCAGACTGATTATCTAGCAAATATCAATTATTTAACGATTTCTGTGATGTGTTTAAATAAGAGCTGTATAGAGAAGGCAGATTGCTAGCTACATAAAAACAGGAGCTGAGTAGGAAATACTAGGCAAAAAGAATAACAAATGCCACAATTTCTGACCACTCAAGTTTAAAATTACAGTTTTTTTAAGTGTTTCTGGAAGTTAGAATAGGTCAGCCTTTTTGAACTGATTAGGTGAATCCGTTGAAAACTTAAAATACATTCGTTCATCTGAAAGCTAAGTATGCTTACAGAATTTTTGCAGAAAGATACTAATCCTAAACTACCACCATGAGGGTCACACTGTTTCCAAATAGGATTGTGGAGGAGATTTTCTATTCTTATTTAAACTTTTTCACCATATTTGACTATTGATGCACTGTAATGCGCTCCATTTTCATCTGGTTTTTTGTAGCCCAGGCAAGCAAGTATGAGTTCTGTAGGAGGGCAGTGTTAACGTGCCCCAGCCCTTGAGGGCTTAACTGTACAGTCTTGCTCTTTAGAAGTGGATGTGGTTATATTTTGTGCTTTGTGTGGGACGAATTTATTTTATTTATTTCGTTTAGATTTTTCCTTGCAAGTGTATGAGTGAAAGTATGCCATTTACATCAAGTAAAGCCCAAATGGTTGACTTAGGTTCCTGTAATTTGCAGGGAGCAGGCATCACCTGGTGTTACTCTTGTTCAACATAATAGGGGTGATGACTGTTGTTACTTTTTGAGTAGAACTTTTTGTTTGTCTGTTTAGAAATTGTGGAAGAAGAAATCTCTTAATCTGAGTGTAAAGAAACTGATTACATGACATAATTTTCCAAGTATTTTTAAGTCTATGCTTCAACAGCACAAAAGATATAAACTAAAGACAATATTCTTACATACAGAAAAAATGTTTGCCTAATAAATGTCATGTGATATTCTAATATTATTTTTTTCTTTAACAGGTATCTTTCAGATGAAGGAATTGAAGCTTGCATAAGTTCATCTGAAAAAGTTAATACAAATGATATTATCCTAGTTGCCCTTAATGTAAGTTATGACTGTGAAAACTTTTATCTGACAGATCATGCTAAAAATGATCTATCTAATGGTTCAAGTGTAGGTCTGTGTGGCTAATTAAGTGTACTCTTGTCTGTGATTTACATAAAGGACTCTCGTGTGTATGATTTTTATTTGGAAGTAACACTTATTCCAAACTCTGAAACCTGGAGGAGAAAAACGAGCATAATTTCAGTAGGAAATTGTTTTCATGTTTATGAAATGTGAATCTCAAGTCAGTGTACAAGCAGTAATAAAATTAGAAGTGCTGTGTACTGACATGAGCATGAAATTGTAGTACAAAATATTATTTTGTTGGGATGAATAAAACACCCTTACTTACTTTGACTTCTGGATGTGATATTCCGTAAAGCATATTCAAACTAATGGTGATGTATACATATTTATGTAACTACAAACAGATTTTTTTGATTTACTGTAGAAATCTGCATTAGCAGTTGTTATTCCTGCCAACAAATAAATACAGCAATAGACAAGATAGAGAAACAACTTGGAAGCAATATAACTTAATACTTTCAAGGACTTAAGTGTGCGTGTGAACCTCCTGCTTTTCAGAATTCTAGTATACACATTGTTGGTTTGGTAAACATGAGTAAGGCAGCTCTCTTTCAGTAGCAATGAAAAGGGGGCAGCTACTTAATTTGTTACTTACTTTTGATATATTGTCAGAATCATAAGGAAGAGTTTTGAGAATTTTACATGGTTTTTTGTTTAAAACTTCTCAGTCCTCCATACTTAGAAGTTTTAAAGCTTGTATGCACTGTATATGGATATATGTGAACTTTGTCCTTTGTAATAACTATATGTAGTTCCAAGGGGAAAAAGAATCTAGTACAGCACTTGAGAGAAGTATTCTTTCTTAATGAAATTGTGAATGAGATTTGTTATGGAATATTTTGTCCATCTTCGAGATTCAACCACTGTTGGTTTAAGATGATACTCTGAAAAAAATATCCCCTCTGCTCCTTTCATTTATTCTTGGAAGCGTATGTTCAATCACTCATATGTATGCATGCACCAATTCATGTAATGAATTTGAAAAGAGGTAAAGTGAAATTACAATGCAAAAATGGAAAGAATGTAATACAAAACATGCAGAGGGTAAACATCTGGTTTCTGGACTGTAGTAGTGTGCCTATATATATCTGAGAATGCTTTACTGCTTTATAAAAACAATGAAATACTTCCAAGTTGCTGGGTTTTACCCTGAATGTAATTATATGCTGGAACAAGTACTAATGTGATAATTTGTGCATGTATGTATTGTATTTGCAGTTAGTTTGACAGATACTAAAAATAAAATAAAACAGAAATGTTATGCAAATACTTCAAAGCCAATTTAAATTGCTTATCAATGTTTTTGTCATTAAATCAGTTGTTTTGATACGTAGAAGATGGAGTGTTGGGAATAGCAGTGTGGCTTGAAGGACAGGATAACAGTGACTTTAGATACCACTTCTTACAAATTCTGTCTTTGACTGCTAGAGACATATTTCAGGCAGAAGAAACCAAGAAGTCAGCAGGCTTTTTGTGTGTGTGTGAATTGATTAAATAAGTATGAAATAGACATAAATATACATTGAGTCCTTCAAATATTTTTATTTTGTGTAAGATCTTGCAAAGCATTTGTAAAAGTTGTGTCCCATTCTGGCTGCTGTGATTGCAAAGCATCTTGCTGGAGACTTGTCAATTATATGGATATGGAACATGTGGGAACAGCTTATAGGAGCCTGTGTGCTATTCAGAAATAAATAACTGACAGATGACTGAGTTCCCTCAGGTGGACTCAGATTGAAAACTGAAAGTGCTTTCTTATCACTATCCATGGCTATCTTGTGCAACAGAAAGTGGGTTGAGTACTTATCCACTCTACAGATACTTAGAGTAAATACACTAAAAGAACATTCCTACAACTAGTTTTCTGTTGGTTAGGGTACCAGTGTTTCTTGCTGAAAAACAGAATAAACCACTTGTTTACAATGTTTCAGATAATATAGCGCTGCTCAGTTCTAGATTAGGATGCCAGAACAATAGTCCATTGGCATATATTGGTGGCAAGTTAGTGTGCAAGTTCTAGTAGTAATTACATTTAGTCCTTCTTCTTTTGGAAGTGTTTATGATCATCATAAAAAAGGAGGGTTTTCAGCTTCAGTACAGTAATCTGCACCATCATGTTCTGTTTAGAACAACAGGCTTATTTCAAGCAATGACGTTTAAAAAACATAGGTGTTTTAGGCTGCACTGCTGTGCTTTATTTTTTTCTCTTAACGCATGTAAATGTGTAAAATAACCTAATGTGTAAATTCTAACTAGTTTTTAATTGCATTTACTATTTTCACATGCTGCACCTTTTTAGCCATCAAGTGCATCCTTTTGTCACACATCTCCTGATGTGTCACCTGATTTGATATGCTTGTCCAAACTGTGTTAGGCGAGGAACATGCTTTTGTGGAGATTTGTTCCTTTGGTCATGTTGTCAGTAGCCACGTTGCAGAGCTGCTGAATAATGTCATGCAGTTGTCTACCTCGCTTCCAAAAGAAGTAATCAGACGTTTAAGTTGAAAAGCATTTAATAGAAGTATGATGTAAGCTTTTACTCCAAGTATAATTTCAAAAATCATATTAACCCTTTATGAAGGATTTGTGCATGTAAAAGCACACAAACTAAAAATGCTTTTTGCTAAGCGCCAGATGGAGACGAAGATACTTCACCTCTGTTAAACCTCAGAGTTATGTCTAATAATTGAACATTATAGTTTTATAATACAGCATTATAATATTCTTTGAAAATGTCATTAAAACAACATAATTTAAACAAAGGGGCTTCTTTTGTAAGTTGCTGATTTTTTTTCATCATATGCAGTTAGAAGGATGCTTTTTTGTAGACTAGAAATAGTTGGCATTATGGAAGAAATACCCTTCTTTTTCCTATTTTATGGTAGTAATTTCTTCTGAAGCAGGATATTTTAAGTTAATACTCTCTTTTCTTCTGTATTAATTCCAGACAGATTTAAGAACGATTGGCAAGAAATTCCTGCCCAGTGACATCAATGGTGGAAAGGTAGAAAAGGTAGACAATATTTTTCCTTCAATTTTTCTGTGTTCTGTGGTTTCTGTGTGATAACAGCCTTCTGTGGTGCATTAGTCTGGTTTTGTCATTATTTCGCATACAAAAGAACCCAATATTTGAGTATATTATGGGTATATGAACATATTAGTTTGCCCACTAGGCTTCATAAAGAGAGGACTCTCATTTCTCAACTTTGAAATGCTTAAATGAATGGGAACTGTCCTAGCAACTTAATTTATTACTCAGAAGTCATTTAACCTGTTTGATCGTGACATGGTATCAGAAGTTCATTTCTTTCCCCTCCTTCATTCTGGCAAGGGCAACAAAGCAGGTTAGTAATAAAGCAAAGCAGCTGTATGGTTGTTGCATAGTGATACCTGTTGATGCTATATTACTTGACTTACTGATATACATGATCATAACTATACACTTTATATAGGACCTATAGTACCGTGTGTCCTACAGGTTATGTGGATAAACCATGTTAGATAGTATAACACTTTACATGCTACAGAATAGTATTATACTTGAAACTTTGATGTGCTAGATTTTTAGCAGACGTTGTATGTTTAGACAAAAACAAATAAAAATTGTCCCCTTCAGTACTCCCTGGTTTCTTCCTTACATGCAGCTAAAAGTGGATAAATGAAGGAATTTTATTTTAAACCAAGTAGTAGTTCTCAATTCAAATAGTTATCCCTAACTTCCAAATACTGACAGTCTGTATCACTGTTGTGAAAGTTCTGGGAAAACAAATTTCATTACTGTTGAAATTCAAATAGTGATAAATCAAAGCAGGCTTGTTCTAAGAAAGCAAGATTGATGAGAGAGGCTGTTAAGAGCTGTTAGGATTTTTTTTTTCCCTGCTGCTGCTATTGTCTAAATGGAGTGGTGACTGCCATAAACACTGACTTCTACAAGAACAGCAGCAGGAATATTATTGTTGGATGTCAAAAGCATACTTGAGAGACGGTGTATTGCAGGATCGTAGTTTTTAGCCAGGCAGCAGTCTGTGCATGCAACATACTACTTATTAAACTAACTTTCTGGGAAAGGTTTTGTTATTTCTTATGTGGAGCTATGTTTTTTGCATGTATCACTTTAAAAAAAATAATCAGGGTGGTGTTTTATGAAACTGATTGTTTACTTGTTTAGATTTCTGGATAGCATGTTGCTAAAGATACTTCAGTGCTTAATTAATTTGATTAACATTTCAGTGCTAAAAGAATTTGATTTAGTTGTTTCTTACATCTGTAATTTTTTTTTTCTTCCTCTTAAGTATTCTGTTTTTGAAATATGGAAAACAAGCAAAATAATTGCTTTTTGTCATCTGTTTTTGCTCTGTTCGTTTCTCAGTTGCTTAATTGGAGTATTACTGAATTTTGCATTTTAGATCATGTAATATTCACATGGTCCAAATGTATTTGTTTTAAATGTAAGTCTCCAGAGTATTAAGGTTGTATTTGTGGTAATGCTTGCCTTATGTAGTTTTGCTGTTGAAACATGATTTCAGTTCAAAGTGATTTCAGTAGTGCTGTTTTTATGAGTTTTGTTGCATTATGGTAGGATTTCTTTAGAAGTAGTTGTTCAGTTTTCATTCATCACTTGGACAAGTTACTAGATATATTTTCATTTCCTTTAGAGAGGATGTTTTCTAAACTTTTATTGTTGTTATGTAGTTCAGGTGGTCAATTAAAGGTAAAAGTGTCATTAATATCCTCAAATATTTGATGGATGTTACATGTAACAATCTACTTACATGCTTTAAAATGTTTGCTTCTAGTTTAGCAGGTCAGGTCACCGCTTGAGTTTTTTCATGTTTCTCAACTCAAACTAGAGAAGGCACAATTGTGCCATTTGTTTCCACAAAATACAAAACCTCTGCACAGAACAAGGCATGTGTGCTTGAAAACTGTGGTGGTTAGTGCTTTGAAATACCTGTGAGCTACCCTTTCATGGGAAAAACCTTCTGTACCTGTACACACACAAATACATCTATATTTTGTAAAATGGAAAAGCTGAAAAAGGTGAGAAAAATCTAGTTTTAGTTTAATTTTCAGGGATCCCTATTAAAATTTGCTGCTCTCCCCTCAGTGTATGTTCTGCTTTGTGTTACTGTGTGCCCTTTTGAGGATTCTCATTTTTTTTACTGGCAGTACAAACCAATATATATGTAGGATCCTAAACTAGAAAAAAGGAACTGATACTGAATGGAGCTTGGGAAATTGCCGCATGGGATTGCCTTACAGTTGATGGAGAAGGAGGGCTGGATAATATAATTGAATGTTGTCGAAATCCAGTCAAATACAAACTTTCTTTTTGAAAGTTTGTTTGATTCAAGGTATTTCTGATTCTCAGATAGTTGACAGAGATCAGTGCTTACAGATTCCTTCCATTTTTAATGTTTAAAGAGTGAAAATACAGGGAAAAAGGGTATTTTTTCTCCTAGGTAATGACTTCTGAGAACAGCAGCAGAAATTTCAAGAAGGTGGAGGAAATGGGCAGGACAGAAGAAAAATACGGCCCCTCATGGTCTTTGTTAAAGACAGATGTTGGACTTACACACTTCTATCAATTTTCTTAAGGAACTGGGATTTTTTACAGTGAACTTCCAGTAAAATTCTGTTTGGTCTTAATTTAATCAACTGTCTTTGTTTGGATCATAAATCTTAGAAAATTATTCTAAAAAAAATACCCAAACCAAAGCAAATACCTGCAAACCATTTGCTGGAGGATGATAATCCTCCAGGTTTTGAAAAGAAGTAATGACTGCACAGAAGAAGTCTGTGTTTGACTCCTATTTATAGTTTTTTAGCCCTGACTGTTAGATAGTGTAATGGATTTTTGCTTTCTTGACTGTAGTGTTTCATTTTTTTGAGTAACATAAAAGCAAATATGACTACTTAATAAATGCTGCTATTTAGTTTGCAATGTATGCAATTATTACATGTTACAGAACTATGTGTTTATAAAGGAGAGTATTTACTTTATGCAAGTAAAGCAATGGTTGAAACAGGAGAGACTTCTTAATACAATCTCTTGGTAGAAAATGTAATTTGTGGTTCACAAATGCTTCAGCAAACAATAGAAATTATATGCTACGGTTGTTCTTCTCACCCAAGACTAGGATCGTTATTATTTATCTGTATCTTGAGAACATATGATACATTTGCATGTTCCATAGAAAATAACTTTGTTTTGTAGTATTAGTGTACAAAAAGTATGCAAATATTTGCATAAAGGATGGCATAGAGTCCTAGTGTTAAACAAAATGGGTGTTTGACCATTATAGGTGGTTATCAAGTTCAGTCATTAATAGACAGAAATGTTTTGTTCACTCATTTATATCTGGCTTGTATGGATTTAAAAAAAATCATTATTACCACCATTAACCACAAGATGGCCACATTTGCACAGGATTTAAAAAAGTGGAACCATCCCATTTCCATCTAGATGACTATATACTATAAATATACGTTAAGTTTTTATAATTTAATAAAAATCAAATACTACAAAGTTATAATGTATAATTTAGTAATGATATTATGTGTAAGGCACAACAGGTTTTCTTTTAGTATTTATGTTCCATTACAATGGAAACACTTATTCCAGATGAAGCATTCAAAAAGGATTTAATTTCTGAGCTCACAGAGATGCTTTCTGAGTACTGACGGATTGGCGGTAAATAGTTAAAATGTAAATTACCAGTGATTCTAATTCCTGTTTAAGGTTACTCATACGCTTCCCAATTTCTGTCTCATTATTTTAATACAACTGACTTTGTTGCCTTTTAGTGTCTCTTTGATTGTAAATTTAGGTTTTCTGCAGGCTTTTAATTTTTTTTTTTTAAGAGGGATGATCAGATTTGCTGTTCTAATTACAACTGATCTGCATTTAAAAAAACCCCTTCAGTCTTGAGGTGCTCATCTTTATCTTCCAGTGACAGTGATTGCTACATCCTGTCTTCTGATGTAGCTGCATTTGAAACTGCATGTGTCAAGAATTATCCTACATATTTTTAGTTGATTTTTTTTTTTCCAGTTGAGATAATTGCCAGCACTATTTGTGTGGTTATCCTGACATAGTCTTTTTAGAAATAGCTGTTTGGCAGCCTTAGGTAAGGTGTGGGCCTTGAGCTCTTCACCTTGGTCAGTGTTTTGATTGTGTTCTTAGCTCCTAATGCCTATTTCAGGAGATCTTAAAAAGGCATGATTACTTCCATATTTTTCAGAAAAAAAATGTTAGATACAACAGGCTAGATCTTTGTGAGAGGCTGACTAGTTTTTGTTTCAGATCAGTTTGTGTGTCAAAGCAACACCTCTAGGATTGCTCACCTCAATGCAGTAACAGCCTTGAAAATATAGTCTTGTTGCTGTACTGCAAAACTTGTTGAAAATTATTAACCAGCTGTTGGTCGTCATTTGAAATTTTATCTCTGTAACTATAGGGATCTGAAGAGGTTGATTTGTTAGAACATTATCCTCTACCTTGATCATGTTGGCAAGTATGCTTCTAGACATTTTGTCACCCTAGTTGATCTGGTGCATCTCCTTTCATTGTAAGGATGGCAGTTTGTGAGCAGTAATATCTTAATTGTCAGACACTGAGTCAGGTATAAGCACTGTTTGAAGAGCACTGATACAAAATAGTCTTAATGACTTTCAGGATTTGCTGGAAAGGCTGTTGAGTTGTTGTAGATAATTTCTAACGATCAGTTAGTCTCCTCCAGTCAGTGTATATAGTTAATATGTCAGATATTTTTTTTTTTTTTTTCCTGAACATCATAGAATCATATCATAGAATGGTTTGGGTTGGAAAGGACCTTCAAGATCATCTAGTTCCAACCCCCCTGTCATGGGCAGGGACACCTTCCACTAGACCAGGTTGCTCAAAGCCCAGTCCAGCCTGGTCTTGAACACTCTCAGTGAAGGGGCAGCCACAGTGTCTTGGGACACCCTATTACAACCTGTTCCAGCGTCTCACCACCCTCACAGTAAAGAATTTCTTCCTTATATCTAACCTGAATCTACCCTCTTTAAGTTTAAAACTGTCACCCACTGTTCTATCACTAGAATCCCTCCCCATATTTCCTGTAGGCCCCCTTTAAATACTGGAAGGTCACTATAAGGTTTCCCTAGAGCCTTCCTTTTTCTAGGCTGAACAACCCCAGGTCTCTTGGCCTGCCTTCATAGGAGAGGTGCTCCAGCCCCCTGATCATCTTCATGACCCTCCTCTGGACCCACTAAAGTTTCTATGCCCTCTTATATTGGGGAACTCAGAGCTGAACACAGTACTCCAGGTGGGGTCTCACTAGAGCAGCATAGAGGAGGAGAATCACCCCCCTCAACCTGCTAGACATACTTTTCTGGGTGCAATCCAGGATACGGTTGGCTTTCTGGGCTGCAAGCACACATTGCTGGCTCATAGTCAGTCCCTAATACTGCCAAGTCCTTCTCCGCAGGGCTTCTCTCTTTGCCCTCTCTCTTTGCTTCCCTCTTCACCCAGCCTGTATTTGTTCTTGGGATTTCCCTGACCCATGCACACGACCTTGCTCTTGGCCTTGTTGAACTTCATGACTTTTGCATGGGCCCACATCTTAAGCTTGACAAGGTCACTCTGGCTGGCACATCCCTTCCTTCCAGCGTGTCAACTGCACCACGCAGCTTGGTGTTATCAAAAAACTTGCTGAGGGTGTACTCAATCCCACTGTCCATTTTGCCAACGAAGGTGGCGAACAATGACAGTCTCAGCACCAACCCCTAAGGAACATCACTCATCACTGCTTTCCACTTGGTCATGGAGCTGTTGACCGCAACTGAGTGTGGCCATCCAACCAATTCCTTATACACTGAGTGCTCCATCCGTCAAATCCATGTCTCTTTTTAGAGACAAGGATGTTATGCAGGACAGTGTCAGAAGCTTTGCACAAGTCCAGGTAGATGATCAGTTGGTATTCCCTTATCTACCAGCACTGTAACCCTGTCTCAGAAGGCCACCAAATTTGTCAGGGATGATTTGCTCTTAGTGAAGCCATGTTGGCTGTCACCAATCACCTCCTTATTTTCTATGTGCCCTAGCATAGTTTCCAGGAAGATCCGCTCCATGATCTTGCCAGGCACAGAGGTGAGACTCACCGGCCTGTAGTTCCCCAGGTCTTCCTTTTTTTTCTCTTGAAAATAGGGGTTATGTTTCCCCTTTTCCAGTCAGTGAGAACTTCACTGAACTCGCAACTATGATGGATAGTGTCTTAGCCACTTCAACCACCAGTTCCCTCAGGACCTGCAGATGCATTTTACCAGGTCCCATGGACTTGTGCACCTTCAGTTTCCTTAAATGGTCTCAAATCTGATCTTCTACAGTGGGAGGTTCATCATTCTCCCAGTCCCTCCCTGCCTTTGTCTTCTGCAACTTAGGCAGTGTGACTGGAGCCACTGGTGAGGACTGAGGCAAAAAAAGTTGTTGAGTACTCAGCCTTCTCCATGTCCTGGGTAATAAGGTCTCCCCTTTCCTTCCATAGAGAACCTACATTTTCCCTAGTCTTTTATCACCAGTGTACCTGTAGAAGCTTTTCTTGTTGCCCTTGATGTCCCTGGCCTGATTTAATTCTCTCAGGGCTTTGGCTTTCCTAATTTGATCCCTGTCTACTTGGACAGTTTCTCTGTATTCTTCCCAGGCTACCTGTCCCTGCTTCCACCCTCTGTAGGCTTCCTTTAGCTTGTCCGGGAGCTCCTTGTTCACCCACGCAGGCCTCCTGGTGTTCTTCCCTGACTTCCTCTTCATCAGGATGCATCGCTCCTGAGCTTGGAGGAGGTGATCCTTGAGTATTAACCAGCTTTCTGACATGGTATGATGTTTTAATGAATTTAAACTGTGTCTAGAAAGATCAGAGTATATTCTAGGATATGATAGTGTGGCTGTTTATTTACTTTGGTTTTGCGTGCGTTTTTTTTTTTTTTTATTTTCCAAGAGTCACGTGTGTTCTTGAATTAGCACTAATAGGTTTTGTAGATAAAGAGGAGGGTGTGGTATGTGGTATGTCTCAGTGACTGTATTTTAAACTTCCATTTACATTCAATCCTCTTTCTGATGTATCACATTTGAGATTCTAACTTTCCCAGTAATTCTCCCATACATCTGCAGTATAAATACTATAATGGCATTATATAGTATAAGATATTATTACTATTATATTTTTCCCCTTGAAAAAGTAGACAGAGCATTAATTATGGGATTAATGATGGATAAAGCTAGTCTTCTTTCCTCAACTCATTTAGCTCATATTCTTTATTCATTTGCATCCCATACACTCTAATCACTGAAAGCTGTTTATACTACTGCAGCACATAAAATGAAATTTATTTTTCTACTTGTTTCTCTTTTAGTTTTTTTTTTTCAATCTGAAACACTTTTTATAGCATTCCAGCCTTAACATTTTCCATTGCTTGTCCAGTTTGTAAATACTTGCGGAGAGAGCAAGCTACAGCTATACTATTTGGAACTTAAGAATGAAGGCATTAGCTAAATAACAATACTGGACTGCATACAGGAAAACAGTCACAGGATCACAGTAGTTGAGGTTTGTACAGAAATTGTCTGATATATCCAGTATTACTGTATGAAGTATTCAAAGTGTTAGTAAGAGAACTGAAAGCTGCATTTTTATAATGGAAAGCGACTCAACCTTAATAGTTAGGACATAACCAGCCTTACTACTTAGGGCACTTGATAAATTACTAGAAATCTTTTCCTTGGTTCTCACAGTGACACTTTAAAATAGTCCGCACAAGGGCTACCAGCATAGGTCTTCTGGATTCACCTGGAATCCAGTGATGGTTGTTCTTGTTCTGCAGGAAAACTGACTTTCTTCTCTCCTGTCAGCATGTGCTATTTATGTGATGAGAGGGGAAATGAGCTGAACTGGGACTAGGAAATGTGGATGCTCCAAGGACCTGATTTAAGTCCACACAAATAGTTGTGATGTTACTCTGGTGTGTACTTGAGAAAACGACATACTTCCATTCCTCTTTTGCACCTGTTTTCTGAAGTTACATGTAATTTTCTTTGTTGATGAAGTAGACACTATTGTCCAAGCTCAACAAATACGCAGCTCTGCTTTATTGTAGTGTATGCTTGACACTGTGGGCACAAAACCCTGAACATATTAGCATGTATATTCATAGTTAGCTTACCTTGATTTATTCGCACTCCAGAGTTCTCAGGAAATATGCCAAGAAATTGTTCAAAACCAAGTACCTAGAACTAGAATTTGCTCAACATTTGTGAAAGAAAATTGCCATCAGAGTAAAGCTACTAGTCCTCTGAGTGACAAACCTAGCTGTGGTTAACTCGAAGAGCTTCTCAGTTGCCTAATGTTTCTTTACCATTACTTTGAAAACGTTGTATAATGTTAAAAACTGCTCGTGTTAATTTATGACATGTGTTGCTTGATCAAAAGTCTACACTTGAGTGTGGCACTGTGGTTCATTCACTACTATAGAAAGAATCACTATGTACAAAAAACCTGGAAGAGTTGAGGTTTTTTGTGTGTGTGGCTTCTTTACTGTAGTCAACTGATAGAGGAGGCAACTTGTTTTCATACTATACATTATCCAGTTTTGTTTCTGTTGAAGAGGAAAAAATATTCCATTTTTATGTGAAACAGAATTAGTCTTTTAACTGTTATTAAAAGAAATAAGTTTCAGTCAGCATCTGCAAAAAATGCTGTTCTTATTTATGCTTTTTTCTTCAAACATTCAGTATTGAAGAAAAAAAGATAAGAAAGCTTCGGGTTTCAGTAGACTTCAAATAAGCAACTTCTTCAGCTTTTGGGAAATCCACCTTCCCAATAACTGTATTTTCCGTGGTTGGATTTGAAGTCATAAACAATGCAGGTGCCTTCAAATTTTAGATTTGTTTGAAACTGTCAAGAAATGAAAAAATATTTAGAAATTTTAGTTTATATTACTGGCTATTGTCTCAAGATCACAAAACCATTTAAGAAGTGAACTCTGTAGGGTACGGCTTTTGCTCCTTTTAGTGACTATTTTCCTCCTCTTAGTACAATTTCATGTTTTCATGGTATTCCAAAGAATTTTCCTTTCTCTTTTGATCTCATCCTAAATAAAGTTCCTGTTTCCTCATCTTCTAATTTATCTAGTGTCACTGCTTCTATTCTTATATTTATTAATTTCTCATTTCTTTATATATATTTATTATGTGGTTATGTGCTTTCATTTTGTGTTCTGGCCTACCTAGTCTCTTGCTTAAAGGGAAGAAGCTGATGAATTGTGGACTTTTTAATCTTTTGTGCTGTCTCTTTCATCTTTTCTGCTGTCTCTTAGTCTCTTAGGTGCTAGAGATAGTTGAGCACTAACAGATAATTCATTTTTATTTCTCAGAGAGATCAGAATGACTGTGCACTCAGCTATAACTGAAATGTGGTGAAGTGGTTTGGTTGGTTGGTTTTGGAGTTTTGTGGGTTTGGGTTTTGTATTATTTGGTAACATAAGCCATGGCGTATAAATGCTTCACTTTTAGGTAGCCAACAGATAACGATGTCCCTTGATGATGTTACATTCTGATTGTACCTCTTTTTGAAGAAGCTGTGTTTCTAGTTGGTGTTTACAAAGCAGTTGTACTTGAAATGTACTCTTAATACAACCAGATAGTCTTCAAAGCTGTTTTTTTCTTTCTTTAGAACACTTTGTCAATGAGACCCACTGGTACAGCATGTGAAATCTTATCTGGACTCCATAGTATGTTGGAAGTGACAATATTTATGTTTCTGTTTGTTTGTTTGCCCTCCCAACTCTTTTCATTCACTTCTTTTCCATAATTGGTATCACAGAGATGTATGAAGCATCACAGCTGTTTCTCTGAAAAAGCCATTTTTACCATGCTTTAGAACATACAGTACATGAGTGATAGAAATTGAACATGACCGCCCGATCAAATTACATTTTCCTTTGCCTGGAGGCATCTGTTAGTGTGTCTAGATATTACAGGGTGCTTGCTTAATGGTGTTAACAGTTTTGTCTTTTCTGTTTTGCATATGTAGCTGGAAGGGCCATGTGTTCTGCAAATACAGAAAATACGCAATGTTGCTGCACCAAAGGATAATGAAGAATCTCAGGCTGCTCCCAGAATGTTACGTTTACAGATGACTGATGGACACACAAGCTGCACAGCTGTAGAATACAGTAGCATGTCAAAAATAAGGTGAACAACTTTCTTTTCAAAGTTTTGATTTGATACGTAAATGTTCTTAAAGTAATGGAAGTGTCCTTAGTAATATATAGAAAAAATGCTTGGCAAAACGGACTTCCTGCTTGACTTTTGTGTATAAAGGGGGGCCTTAAATTCAGCATGCAAAGGTGTATATCAGTGTAATTTACAGTACTGTTTCTGCTGAAGTACGTGATGGAAGAAATTGGATTTCTGCAGCCATCTGCTGAGTCGGAGTTGACAGGGCATGAAGCAATTTGGGTGTGTGCAAGCTTGAGCCAAACTCCCAATTTTTAGTAGTAGCAGATCTTTTGCCTGACTTTGGTAGCAGGGATGTCACAGGCCTGACACACCTAATTTAATGTGACAACTGCTTCTTTACCATGGGCAAGTTTTTAACTTGGATTGAATTAGTAAATATTTCTTCAGTTAAAAATGAAGGGTATGAGGGATAATTACTGTTGAACGTGGGGATTTTTTGTGTGTTTGGTTATGAAGATGCTGAAAATTAGTGTTTAGTCTCTGGAGTAATAGTGTGCTTTGCTTTTCACTCTAATTCAGATGCCTTTGATTTAAAAAAGAACCTTCTTCCTCTCTCTTTCTCTGCTAGCTGCAACAGTTAGATATAGATATGTACTTCATTTTTGAATGTCATCTTTTACTGTTAAATTGCTCCTCTGAGCAGGAGCCAGCTTGCAGTTTAGAGTGCTGCTGTCTAAAAAGTAGAACACTTAATGGTATTTTAATTTTAGCTTGAGCCAGCAGAACTTCAAATAGTATATTCCAATGTGAATATGAAGAGACCAGAAAGGGAAGGCAAACAGGCTCCTCTGTAAGTAGATTCTAGATCATAAAATACTAAAAGAACAATGCGCAGCAGAAGACATAATTTGAAAGCTTTTAGAGAAATCTCAAAAATGTCAGGGAATACATCACTCTCTAGTAATGATGTGAGCTCTTGTTTTCAAGTAACATCGTATGAAAACTTAATTTGTTGTATGTGGTTGTTTTGGGTTCAAAGTTGGACCAGTAACATGGAATAATATACTGTTTAAGTACATAGTATTTCTTTAAATAAATGAATAAAAACCCACAGTTTTCTTCTAAATAAGTTCTTCATGTCTAGGGCTTCTATTTAGCCCTCTGGCCCTTTCTCATAGTTTTCATTTTTTACTGTATTTCTTTCTTGTCTGTTTTTTCTGATTTAATTTTCTTTGCTTTTATCAGTACAGTACTAAAAGTTCTTTAATATTTCTAAGGTTAATGCCACTAGTGTTGAAATTGGCTTACTCCACTGTGAATGTTCTTCACTGTGTGGTATGGTCCTGTGATTGCAGTGATTGCTTCAACTTATTTTAAAGTGGTTATTGTCTCTCAACTGAAAGCTTATAACTGACTGTGTCCTGTTTCCTCACAAGACAAATCAGTTTACAGCTTGTGCTGCTTGTCATGTATTTCAATTATGGGTTGGAGATGGGTGATTCTTTTATGCATCTGCTGTTGGTTTTCATGGGGTAGATTCACATGAAAAGAAGATAAGGTACCTCCTTGTGGGAGTTGACCACAGAGAGCAACCGTATGTTTTTAAATGATAGAGTGATGAGAGAAGCAGCAGTACAAGATGCATGGTTTTTATATTTATTCTGGTACAGTACTGGTTGTTAGTAATGTATAGAAAGCTTCTTTACTAACAGCTTTTTTTTTTTTTTTTTCCTCCTCAGTTAAATGTGTAAAACAAATGAGATTATTAATCATCTGGAGATCCTCTATTTATTAACTATAAATACATCCTAGGATGAGGAACTTATTCTTAGATAACTGACTTTGAGATATCTTCTGTTAGTTTAAGCAAATCACATCCTTAGTTTGGTATTGTTAAATTGGATTTTAACCAAACAGACAATTTGCAAGCATTCATCTCTGTTAGAATCTAATTTGCAATATGGCATTTTTGTGTAATGAATGGGAAGTGTTCCAATAAAGCTATTGAGAAGTACTGCGGATGCTGAAGGAATTATTACAGAGGTTTTTGATGCTAATTTTTTATTATGAAATATGACAGTGTTGGAAGTATAAGAGTATATGTTATTGGTGGCAGAGTATTAATAAATTAATTTGAAATATTGGGCTTTGTTTTTACTTCTAGCCTGAACACTCCACCTGGAACAAAAATAAAGCTTTCAGGCACTGTTGAAGTGAGAAATGGATTCTTGCTGTTGGATGACAGTAACACAGCAGTTCTTGGAGGTGAAGTGGAGCATCTTATAGAAAAGTGGGAATTACAAAGGGTGAGGTAACACCAGTGGAAATGCTTGTCTTAGAGGATTCATATTACGTTTAATTATAGCAAGCTTAATGTGTTGACTGTGAACTTTCAATGATAAGCTTTCAGAACTTTTCTGTCTCAATATTTTTAGGGATGCAGCCAAATATATGTAAATAGGTCTTGTATATGATGTTGTAAATGAACAAATTATAAATGATCTTTGCATGGGAACTCATTACTTCTGTAGTCTGTAGGGATTGAAAACATTAATCAAATGTATTAAGTTTATTTTAGTGCAGTCATGGGTGGTTTGCTTTCCTAACCAGTGTTTGGTACCAAAATATTACTGAATGATGCCTTTTACTGTTACCATTTGCAGACTATATTTTTAAGGCAAAAATTATAGTAAGCGTATGGAAAGCGTTGAAATTGGTAACCTTAAGAGTGAATTCTGTATTACAGATTTTATCAGTGCTTTAGCTAAATTTGTGATTAGAAAGACAAATTGGAGGTTTAAAAATCTTTCAACAAGCATAAATACTTGTAAGCCCCTTTAATCTGTTTTGGCCAGATTCCTGTTCCAATAGAATGAAAGTTGCTGCAGGAAGACTTTTTCATACATTTCCTCACAAATGAGTGGAAGTTCTTAAGGCACGAAGTTGTGACCCTGCTACCATTAGTTCCAAATACTTGCCAGATCAACTATCACTACTACTACCACATACATCTCTATGTTTTTACGTCCATGTCTCTGAAACAGTATCTGCTTACGAACATGACAGTCATTTCCATGTAAAATACTTCTTGTGTTATAGCTGATGCTAAGTTTGGTACAGTTGTGTTATGGCTAGCCTTCTTTGGTATTTGCAGTTCATAGATTTGAGCAAACTGGGACAAAATTTATTTGAACGTTTGAGTTACATAGTGTTCTTCTAGTAGTTCTCTTTGGCATCCTTTTTGTACTTTCATAGTTGAAAATAATTTTTCAAAACCATTCTTGCTGTTAAATGAAGCTGCCTGCTTTTAAAAAGAAGGTTCTGGGGCCAACAGCAGATACATCCCATTTTATCAGTTTTATTCATATTTAGTATGAAGTCTTGTGAGTTCTCTCTCCAGTTAAAAAACATACAAGTTTTAAGATTGATTGGGATGGAGGAGAGACACTGAACTTAAAACATTCTAAGAATGCCATCTAATTCGTAAGAGAAGGCTCAATAGTATTGGTTAGCTTTCTTGGTGATATTTTGAACAGTCTGCTTTCATGTTTCTTCTATCTGAGCTTCAACAGATAAGTGTTGCTTTATAAACACTAATTTGTTTTTGAGGTCAGTGTCAAGAAATAGAACACTTTCTGTTTACAAGAAAGCAAACCATTTAATAGCCACTGACGTGCTGCTGACTACAACAACTTTCAGCACTCGTTAGCCAGTTCCCATGGGCTTTTTGAGATATGTTTGAAAGAGAGGTAATTAAGTTTTCACTGATTTACTCTGTTAAAGTGAAGTATAGAAAATTAACTATTGCCTGTTGCTATCCCCTCAATTCTCTGGCTTCTTTTTGCGATTTGCTGGAGTATCATGTTCTTGTTGACCATCTCAGCACATGATTGTTCCCAGCATGAATGTGGCCATGTCAGAAAAGCTGTGGGTGACAAGAAATGAGTTTGGACAGGTGAACCATGACCACTGGAAATCATAAATCCAGCTCTATATCTGGACTGACAGCTAGACAGATAGGACTCAGACAAGTCTACAGAAGCCAGATGCTACTTCGATAGCAGTTTCTTCATGAACTCAATCTTTCTGTCCTGTTCAGAAAGCTTTGCAGAAGAGAATGGTTGACAAATAAGCAAGATTGTCAATTCCTAGATATTTGAGCGAGGACATTACCACTCCTTGTCTAGTCTTGCCACTGAAGCTTAAATGAAATGCTGAACTGTGTTTACATGAAAAGACAGAAAACTTGTATTTGTGTGACTATTTCAAATTATTTGTTTTCAAGCCAGGTTTTTTTTTCCACTACAATGTTTGAGAAGTCTGAATTTGGCTTCTTGTGTAAATGATGAAACAAGTTTATTTTCTATTTATTAAAAAAGTTAGTGGTATTAAGTCAAATAATATTACAAAACTTTATTTCTGAAGTTGTTTGTCTAATCTTAAATTATTGTCCTTTCACCTTCCTGTCAGCTTCTAGTTGTGTAGTTGCATTACCATTTTGTTGCATTCAGAATGATGTTTGAAATTGCTTTCAGGAGGAATCATGTTTCGGTAATGAAAGACTCTTACTAGAAATATTGTATATGTGGAATGAATGCAGTATCACATTCCGTGTAGAATAAATGTAATATTCCTTGTAGCATTCGATTTTATCATAAGGTTAGTTCTTACTTAGAAGTTTCACTTTTTTTTTGGTCACTGTTTAAGTGACAGTCAATAAATAAGTAAAGCAGTAAATGAGAATGATACTGTGTGATCCTTTTTATAGACTATTTGGAAATGTAATGTGTTATGGACTGCTTTATGTGAGAATACAGTTCCAAATAATTACTGCTTCATAGTGTTCCTGGTGTTCGGTGGCAACTGGTGTTTCAGTTAGTGGGGATCAGTATTAGCGAGATATTGCAGGTACCCCTCTTCTGAAGAAAGAGTACTTTGTATTGCTATTAATCAAAATATCAGACGATATGTAAGTGAAGACTCAAGCAAATTTTGCTGAGGTGATTGGTGAGACTTGGTAGGCTCTTATATTTTTAAAACGTAGAATCTGTCACATTATGGATAATCTGAAAGTAAAGTTCTCTAGTATGCTTAATGATTTTTTTATTTTGGTGAAGGTGGGGCTAAATGAGCTTACCAATGGAAAAAGGGAATAGTTTTAGGTATACTTCAAGACTTGTATTAGAAGTGTGAGGGTATAATAGTATATAATATTTAGGAGTTTAGTCTCATATTGTAAACCTTGTTCCTTAAGAGCTTCCCTATGAAATATTTTTTTTAATGTCACAATCCAAATATAGCAGAAAACGGTAGAAGCAGCATACTAAATATATATGTAACAAAGTTTATTATAAATTATATTTACTGCCGTGCTACGAGCAAATTTAATTTTAAGTTAAAAAGTACTGTTCTTGTTGCGTGTTTGCTTTTTATTTGGTGCAAAGTGAAATTTAATTTCCAAAGCAGTTGCTCTTACCTCTCAATGCTACCTGAGAAGAAATCGTGAAGACTGTTATTTACTGTTAGGCAGAGGTCTTTTATTCTGGATAACAATTTTATGCAATACATTGTTAGATTCAAAATCTGTGTAGCTAAATGTTAGTAAATATGCAGTCAATTCCTCAGTGCTTTTTGGCTGTTTGTCAAATTACATGTTTGAGCAGTAGTTTGGAAGAGTCATCTTTTTAGGTGTTTCCTTAATTCTGATTTGGGGGGAAAAAAAAAAAAAGTGTGACCTTAAACTTAAGCATGTTCTTCCTGATTATAGGACACAAGGAATTAACTGTGACCTAATGCTTGAATCCTTAAGCTATCCCATAAATATTTTTATTACAGTTTAATTCAGTTGATTCCAGAACTGCCTGCATTTCTCTAGATAAAAAAAAAAAAAAAAAAGAAAAAAGTGTAGGATTTATTGGACCTAGAGTGCCTACCCTGGGGAAGCGAAGCGGTTTGGCTGTGAAATCACTGTTGTACTGTGCTGCTTCAGTTAATAGATATGGGAAGGTATGAGTGTGCTACAATGATCAGCACTTGGTTAGCTTCTAATTCTAAGGCAGCACTTCAAGTGAACAGGTTGAAGCTACAGCAGAAAAATTGTATGATTTTTGCACTTCTAAGTGCTTTGTTTTGAATAATTTATTGAATATCATTGTTTTTGGCTCCAAGGCATGAGGAAAAAGATTTTTGGGTTTTGTTTTCTTTTTTTTTCATCCTTGAAAGGAATTAATAACCGTAAAAGAGTCAGAAAATGATCTTTGGTTCCTGAATAAAAGTAGTTAACTTGAAAAGAGTGGACCAAAGTTTGGATTTTGCTATTAGTTAGCCAAATTAATTTACTTATTTTAAGAAATTCTTTGACAGTATAATGACTTAAAGCATATTCACATTTATACTACAGTTCTCACATGATGGAATTAGATCAGTTTTATACTAGGGTAATAAGTATATAGGTAAATGTCATACGCAGCCTTAAGTAATTAAAACTTCCTGTGCCAATGGGGAGTAGTAAATGATGTATGTAATCATGCATGACTGTTCCAGTGGGAAAAAAGGACAATAAGAAATGAAGATGATAAAACATGCATTTTAGGAAATGCAATTTTGAAGCATTTAAACAGCATTAAGGACCTGTTCTTTTTCTACTTCTGAAACCAAATATTTTTGTGTAATATAAAATAATTGACACATAACCAAATGTTGATTCCAATGAATTTGATTCTTTTGCAGGTTTCTGCTATTGTCACAATTTGTAAAGAAGGAGAAAAAGTGTATCAACTATGAACAGATATTTTAATGCGGTGGTTTACAAATTCATCTTTTTGCTATTGTTGGGGACTAGTAATTTGTATTATTTGGGAATGCTTTGTTTTCAAGTCTAGGTCTCTGATTGCCTGATTGTGACTAAGAGTTTAGAGCACTTCAATAGATACTGAATAATCAGTAATTATTGTGCTGCTTGTTGTGGTCTTTGCGATCCAAAGATCTTCTGATCAATTTATTATACGTACTGTACTTTTCATAAGGCCATAGGGGAAATTTCCTAGTTGCACAGTATTTTGTTTCCAACAGTAGCAAAAAAAGATGTTTTTTAGGGAGAGCACACAACCTGAGCTCTTGAACAGCCTTGGCATCCAGAATTGCTGTATTATGTTTACCAGGGGATGCAGTCCTAACTAGTTCTTTCAGTATTTGATTATTCATGGGTTCATGAATTTCGCAGAATGGTTGAGGTTGGACTTCTGGAGGTCATTTGGTCCAGCCCCCCTGCTCCAGCAGGACCAGCTAGAGGCAGTTGTCCAGAACCGTGTTCAGACAGCTTTTGAATATTTCCAAGGATGGAGAGTCCACAACCTCCCTGGGCAACCTATGGTAGTGCTTGATCACCCTCATGGTAAAAAAAGTATTTCCTGATGTTCAGAGGGAACCTCCTGTGTTTCAGTTTGTGCCCATTGCTGCTGCTTCTGTCACTGGGCTCCACTGAAAAGAGCCTGGCTCCATCTTCTTTACAGTCTCCCTTCAGGCACTTGTATACACTGATAAGATCCCCTGACCTTACCTTCTCTAGGCTGAGTTCTGATCCCTTTTTAAACATTCTGAAACTGTATGCTGTTACAACCTCTAGTGGCAGTAAGTTCACCAGGTGCTATGTAAAGAAACATCTGCTGCTTATCTGTGTGCTGCTTTGTTATGTTCTGGTATATAACTGAATTTTCTGCACATGCTGTATATGTTGCCTTCATGATTTTGCAAATTTTCATAATTCTTGTCATCATCCTGCCCCTCATCCAACCTTCTCCTTAAGTTGTGCCCCACAATTTTAAGTATAGAATTATTTTTTATGCTTAAAATGTTAATCTTGCAAATTTCATGTACTTTCTGAAATAGAGACATTTAATATATAATGTTTTCTGTTTGCTATTTATTAATCAACAAATTTATTTTACAGAGTTTAGCAAAACACAATAGGAGTAACATTGGAACGGAAGGTGGCCCTCCCCCTTTTGTACCTTTTGGGCAGGTATAGTGTACTTGTCGTTGTCATTTTGTAAAGAAAAACCCTGTATCATGGTATCTACAGGACCTGGTTCCAGTTAGATAAAGGCTATGAAAACATTGGATCAGTATGAGTTGGATCTAAAAAATGTGCCTGTTTTAGAACAAAATTTGTGGATCCTGTCACTTTGTTGTGCCAATTAAACATTTTTCCTCTCAACTTTAAGTTTGAAATTTTATTTAGTATGTGGAGCCTTTGATTCCTCCAGTCGTAGTTACTTCTTAAAAGCCAGAGGTGTTTACAAGAATCGTACTAGCTACATCATGAACTAACCTTAAAATGTAGAAGTCATTGGATTTGGCCTTTCTAGTGGACCAGAAGAGTGTGCTTTTGGCAAAGTCATCTAGATGTCCTAGGTGTACATTTTTATGATCACATTCTTTATGTAAGTTGTGCTACTCTAAGGGAATAATACTCTGTTTTTTACGGGTGAGACTAGACAGAAAAGTTAATTAAAACTTTCTTTTGTATTTTCAGAAATGTGCATCTCATGTGCAAGTGGATAGCAGAGAGCTTGATCGCAGAAAGACTCTGCAAATGACGAATACTGTAAAAACTGTTGTGGACAATGATGAATTTGAAAAGCAGAGAACAGCTGCTATCGCAGAAGTAGCAAAGAGCAAGGAGGTTAGAATGCATGTGTTGAGTCATTGTACTTACTGTGGTCTTGTTAAGTATTTCTCTCTTAAATGACAAATGCTTTCTGATGTTCGCTTGCTTGTAATTCTACTCGTGTATCTTTAAAAAGATGAATCAAAAATAGAGTCCTTTTGGATTGATGGGTGTGTTCTTATTTCAGTAGAGCTAATAAATAAGGTATTTTATTGTAGATATGATTTTGATTTGATACTGCTATTAAAAAATGGGTTTTTTACAATTTAGTTAATGAGATTTAAGTAATAAATACAGGTTCTTGGTTTTCATCTGCTTTTTTCAATTCTCAAAAGCCCACAATTTCCCGTCTGAAAGAATAGCTAGGAAGGTTAGTTCTAATGTGTCATGTTTTTATGTCTTCCCTTGGTTTTCCTTTTAGTTTATTTTTCAAATTTGCTCGGTAAGTCATAAAAACTAGAATGATAGACCCTTTTTACAGCCTCATTTGGGCATAGGAGGAAAAAAACCCCTACCCTAAAATTTTTTTTGTGTGTGTAAATTAGTGCTTTTTCTTTTTGTTGATTCGAAGCATAATCATAAACTATATCAAATTTACTGCACTTCTTCTACTAGCTAAATATTAAGGCATATTTTGTAAGTTCTGTTGACTGAAATGTTATTTTTTGTGCTTATCCGAAGACCAAGACCTTTGGAGGAGGTGGTGGTAGTAGCAGAAGTAATCTCAATGTGAGTGCTGGAGGGAATCGAAACAGGGAACTCTTTCAGAAAGAGAAGATAACAAAACCTGAGGGAAAGAATGAAGGTGTCTACCGAGAACTGGTAAGGTAGAAGACTTAAGCAGAAACTTAAATGTGTACTATTAAAACCCAAAGCCAAATTAAAATTGGAAGACTCTGAGGATTAAGGACTTCCCCTTCAATTTATTTTGCAGTCTGTTTAGAATACTTAGGGTGCTTTTGTACCTTACTGAGATAGTTATGAGTTTCAACATGATTTTTGGAAAAAAAAAATAAAAATTCAGTGTTGTTTTATTCAGTATAATTTAAAACCAAGTCCTCACAAAAGTGTATGTTATAGTATCTTTTTATTTTCTTGTTTAAATAAGCTTAACACTTTTTCATGTTAACATTTATTAATTCATTTTAGGCAGGAAGACTTTTCTCCTTCGATTTCAACACATAAAATAATACTTTAATGTAGCTTTTCTTTTGAATTAATATTTATTTTAAGAATCTGTTCTAAACCGTTTCTCTGACAATGCGAAAACTAAGTGGTACTCTGTTGTTTAAAATAGTAGTAGAAACACTTTTGTTGTGACGTGGGAATGTCACACTTACGTGGTCATGAGTAATGTTTCCTTTTGAGTAAGGTGGATTACCGTTGGAGAAGCTGAACTGTTCCCCTTAATCCAAAACATCACCTTCCGATGTATTTTGTCACTTTATAGCTACTGAGAAGTGTTCTTCGGGATCGCTCCACTGAATTAAGTGGGTATAAGATAAGCAGTGATTGAAGTTTTGTTTTGATTACTTTAGCAATCTAAAAGTTAATGATAGAGGAAGTATTTTGTTATCAAGAAAATCTCCAGAGAGGAATTGCCAAGTATGCAATAACAATTAACAATTCTGAATTGAGTGATGAAAGACTGAAAAAGGCATCACAACAATGTAGTAACGTCATAAATTAAAGTATTAAAATATTGATTATTAATATCACTTATTTATTATTGAAGTTTTCCCACCTTTTTACCAAAGATTTAACAATGAGAAGAAAAGACATTTAGGAACAGTAACTGCCTGTTACAATTTTGTTTGTGTAGTGTGTTTTGTTTGTGTAGTCGTCATCTCTCAGCAAGGAGAGCCTCCAGCAATGCTGCCTTCAGCACTGTGCTCAGAAATGTCAACACAGAATTGTAGAAACACAGGTTGAAAGGACCTCAAGAGGTCATTTAATCACCCCTCTGCTGATCGTAGCACCAGTGGTACACCTTGTGATTCTTGACAGCTGTCTTGACCTAAATAGGCTTAAACAGTTGAAAACCCCAACCAGAAAAAAAAAACAAAAAACAAACCACAGAAAATTTAAATTGGATAATTGTTTGAAGTATTGTGTTTTCTGGTTTTGCTATGAACTGCAAGAAATTTATCTTGCATTGCACTGTAAAATGGCAGTACTTCCAACTTAGAAAAACTTAGTATTATGTCATTTAACTTATCTAGGTGCTGTTTAGAAGAAGTAAATATGAACCCACTAAGCCTATATAGAAAGTCTTCTTTGGTTATAAATAATGATTTTTAGATCTTAAAGCAATGGATAATAATTTTTTTTGTTGTTTTAGAATTGTGATACCAAGGAGGTCTGATAGTTCATATATATTATTGGTTTGTGTGTATATTTAGAAATGGTTAAGTGTTTTTAATCCATCTGGTGTGTTACCTTCTGAGAAACCTGAAGCACTGATACTTTACCTACAAAACAAGAAACTAAGAAGTACTTTTTTCTTGTTTATTCATAGACAGACAGTAGATTGCGGAGTTCAATCATCCTCCTCTTTTAACAGTCCTTGTAGTATATGTCCTACAGTTTTCTTCATCTTTCCAGTTTTGTATAGGAGAAGCAAGATTTGTGCTGTGTACGTGAATTGAAGGAAGAGGTTTTGACATCCAGTGATACTTCAGATACTATCTCCTTTCTCAAACAGTCTTTGTGTCTGGGAAATTGCCATTCCCTTGGGTCTCAAATTATGACTGATTTTTTTTTTTTTTTTTTAATCCATAGCTGAGAGTGCAGGTACTGTATATATGAGTCTTAATTTCCAACTGGTTTTTGAATGTAGCTGTCGTGCCCAGGATTTCCACCATTGAAAGGAGGTGATGCAGCAGTAATGGGTAGAAGTGCTGTTCTCATCCAAACCAGCTAGCTACCTATGAAGGGGAGAAGAGTGGAGCAGATTTTCTGAGGAACTACATCTCTCTGTTGGACACTTGTTGCCATGCAGAAGAATCTAGGAGAATGGTCCACAGGAAGAACTATTACATTCTGTCATTAAAAATAAGACACTATTTAGGCAACTTGAAGTCAAACTCAAGTGGGATGGTGATACTTTGTAGACACTGAGATCATGTTTCTGCCCCATTGGTCTTCAAAGACCTTTTAAATTGCTGTTCCTTTACTTAGTCTTTGGACAGTTAAACTAAGAGTACTGTTGAATTTGGGAATGAAGAAGACTACATGAAAGCTGAGCATGTCAGAGTTGTAGCCAAAAACATCCTTTTTGTCCTTTATGACACCTGCTCAGAGTGTCCCAGAGCACAGTCCGTAGCTAGAATTGAGACAAAAAGTGAATGTATTAAAACATGAGGAGAAATGAGGATTGGAGAAATTGCATCATAAGACTGTGAAAAATTGGGGAGAGGAAGAGTTGTCATTTGTCATACGACTCTCCTACAGTTGTAATTTAAATCATCCTAGCAATAAAAATTTGTGTTATTTCAAATGGTGGCAGAAAGAATGGGTTGTGTATCTTTAGACGTTAGATTCTGCTGGGTTTGGGAGGGTTTTTTTGGAGGGTCACAATATGGCTATTTTGGAACCTGTAGACAAATTGTTATGTTTATGGGACTCCATCCATTTAAGAATGTATTTGGTTACAGTTGTTACGGTAGATGGATAACTGTCACCGTTTTGGCTGGGTACGGGATGAGGAAGGACAGAGGGCCTAGTCCCATTTCATGTTTAGTGCATGTAGGTCTGTCAGCACCGGAACAGGCAGTTCTCACTTGAGCTTTAAAGCACCGTGCAGCTGAAAGGTTATTTTCTGTAATTAACGCTCTGTGATTCCTGCTTTGCCTTTTTGTCATCATGCTCTATACAGTTTAGCATAAGAGAGCCTGTATTTCTGCAGAAGAAAATTGTTTGTATTTCTTTGCTTTCTTCTACAGAACCTTTAGCGATTCCATTTTCTACATGTTTTAAGGAGTATATAGCTGTTTTTTGTACTTTCTGTAAAAGTTATGAAAAGGTTCAAACATGAACAAAGGGCTAATGTTTGTACCAGTATTACTTTGAGAGATTCTTTTTAGTTTTCATCTCAGAGAAAGTATATTACAGTCTGTCATACTATTCCAGTGTACAGCAAAGGAAGAGGTACACTAGGGGAATTTTTGCTTGAAACCACATCATATTAGGACTGAAAACTAATGAGTTAAAAATCATCATCATCATAATAATATTTTAAAAATCCTCTACTAAATGATTGTTTGGACCTAAGAGAGTGAATGTGAAGATTTTATATAAACCTGAAATATGTGAGACATACTGTTTAAATTAAAAATTAATGAAAAATTAAAGTAAAATCTGTGTTTTTATAGAGTGTCTGTTATATCTTATGATTACTTCTGTGTGTACCTTATTATTTCAGGTTGATGAAAAGGCTCTAAAGCACATAACAGAGATGGGTTTCAGCAAAGAAGCAGCAAGACAGGCACTTATGGATAACAGTAACAGCCTAGAGGCGGCATTAAATTTTCTTCTGAACAGCAGTAAACAGAAACCCATTCAGGGACCACCACCTAGAGGTAAAACTTTCAAAGAAATGCTTTAAAACAGTGTTTACAAGTAAAGGAGTTTGTGTATGGTGGATTACTAATGTAGTTCCAGAAGGGTGTATCTTCATGTTTTCTTTTCTGTAAGTTAGAATGCATTGCAAACCTGAAAGCAAATACTTAGAAAAGGCATCTGTGTATTGTATTCTTGTCCAAATTTTTCAATGTGAAGTCACACATTTGAATATCCTTAAATGGAAAATACCTGTATCTGTTTTGTCCACAACAGAATTTTTTAAAGGTAGAAAATACAAACATTTTATGAATAACATTTTAAAATGTGTACACTTTTTTCTTATTTATTTCCTGCTCACAAATAACTTCTGATGCTTGCAGGTAAAGGCAAGGGCCGAGGCCGAATAAGACCTGAAGATGAAGAAGAGCTAGGAAACACCAGACCATCTGCACCAAGCACACTCTTTGATTTCTTGGAATCGAAAATGGGTACTCTAACAGTAGAGGGTAAGTTATTGAAGTTCATGTATCTGAAACCAATATTGGACAGTGTTGGTGGAATTCTTTTCCCTAAGTTTTTGATCTAAAAGGTGGATCCTAGAACTTCCTCCACAGTCAGACATCAAAAAACCGAGGAGTGCTAGAGAGCTATTCCTTACCTTTGAAGAAAGGACCAATAAATGGCACTAAGGTTGTTTCTATTTCTGTCTTGATTGTAGAAGAGCTTAGAGTGTTTTTTCAGTGATTTTGAAATAAGGTGACATAAATCCCAGTTTGTTAATGTAATTTGATAAAGGCTCTCACGGCTTTAATGGATTTCCATGTTGTTCAGAAGTAAATAAAGAAAAAAGCCATAACTGCAGTCCTCCTTCCTCAGTTTATAAACAGCATGTTTTGCATGCTGCCCAGTTAAAGAGTTTTGTAATAGTGGTAAGCTTAATTGTTTATGTATTTCCTCTCTCTGGAGGGCACAAAAAAACAATCTTTTTGGCTGCAGTAAAACATTAACTATTTCTCCTGGTTTTCCTGTTCAATAACTATAAGGACTGAGGAAAAGGTATGATTTTAGAAAGAGGGAAGACAAATAACCCCTCAGATTTAATGCAAAACAGCTGGGGTTTTTCTTTAATGTCCTTTTAGTTACTTCTCTTTCTTAAGAAGCCATACGAAAATATAGTCTATGTACTAGGATGTCTGTTGAGGTCTAAATCATTCAATACTTTGGAAACTTTGAGGCAGATGCATTAAAACTAAAAAGAGCAAACTTCATACATCCTGAGGTCTCTAGAGGTTGGTGTAACATTAAAGTAAAACTGGTGGTAAACTGAGCAATAAATGGAGATAGTTTTTTCTTTTGGGTGTGGCCTTGGATGTGTTTCAGTGGTTGACATGAAATGAAAATACCTGCTTCCATGATTTAACATGAAGGTTTTGTGATGAAGTTGTAATTTTTTTTCTCCCTGTAAAACGACACTTTTCATAAAGGGAGAAAAAAAGATCATACTAGTTTATATGAACTGTTTTGATACTTAGGAGTTTTTGAAAGAATGACTGCATTTTTATGTAATTATTTTTCTTAACCTAAATTCCAAAATAGTCTTTGTCAACTGTTAATAATGGACTCCTGCTTTGTGTATTTTCACTGGATTTAAAAATAAATAATTAAAAAAAAAAGTCAACATGGAAAAAGTGGAAAATAAGCTTGTAGTAAATGAAAGTAAACAGGTTGCTCTATTGGGAAAGATACGAATGGCTGTAATGTCAGTAGGCACCTGCATCAGAAATACAAGTAGAATATCCCCATTGCTCTAGTTAGTTGAGTGAGGGATCTTTTGTTGAATGTATTATTTCTGTTTGTAGCTTATAGGTATTAAAAATGTGTAAATATTTGTCTTTTTTTTTCTATGACAGTGAATTTAAGGTTAGTTGTGTTTGAGATTTATTACTGAATTAAAAATGAAAAAATTAAGCCATTGTAGACTCTATCAGTACATCAAAACCACCATTTTCTGTGAGAATTATTAGGACTGTCTGCTTTCCATTAAATGCATGGCATATGTTTTTTAGGAGTTATTTTTGACAAGTCTTCAGAGCTTTGAACCTGCACATTTATAGTTACTACTTGCATAAGCAGTGTAGCATTTTGCATTAATGTGGTTGAATATTTTGTTGCAGCCCGTAGCAACTGAAGGTCAGTATATTCAGGTGGAAGGAAACACAGCAGTCAAGAAATTTAGTTCCGAATAATGAATACTAAAAATCAGTACAGAGGATGCCTTTATCCAAAAAAGAGGAAAGAGGAGCAAAGAAAAAGGACATATATTTTGTCATAGAAAACTTACCTCAACAGATGGGGTCAGGAGTTAGTGAACCTGCTAGCAAACCCAGGGGTCTCTTACTGCTGCTGATAGAATTAGATGCAGTGTAAGCCATTTTAGAGTTCACTAAACATTTCTATGACATGCTAAGGTTGAAGTATGAACTGAAAGGCATTTGCTTATAAATGTGATTGCTTACAGTTCTTTTGATAGCAAATATTATATTGTTGCTGTATCTATGTGGCAACAGTCTTTCTTGGCCTGCAAAATAAGTGATTTTCCATAGCTAAATATTGTTTTATGTTTTAGTTATGTCTGGGTCTTACTAAAACAGTTTGTAGAAAGTGAACAAAGAAGTAATAGAGGTCCTTTTCTTCTGTATGTTGCTTATAGTTTGTTTATGGTGAGTTGCCACAAATTTATGGCTTCCTTTATGAAATGCAACTAGTTGTAGATCGAACATTTATATCATGAGTCTTCATTCTATCTGTCAGAAACTTAAAATATTTAAATAAAATACCCTTTCAGATACATAAGCATTCTGCATTAGCTGATACTATTTTTTAAAAATGTTCGGGTAATGAATATAATCACATTTTAGGTACATATAGGGAATTATGCTTGAGAGAGAACCTTTAGGAACTTACTAAAGATGAGTTAAATTTTTACAGTGAACAAAAGTTAAAACAATGGTAATATATTTCTCTCACATTGCGAACATTGATTTTCCTTTGGATAAGTTTTGTGCTTATATTGAGAGATTAGGGAAGGCTTTCATGTGTGACTCAGACATTTAAGGGAAAAATAATAGAAATAATCCCTGTGGGATTTATGCCTTTCTTATTGTCAGTAATTTTATAGTAAGTAATAGTAATTTACCAAGAATTGTGAAATAAGTGAATTGCTTCTTTGAAAATTTGTATTACTGATTGATAGTGTTTGCTTAGGGGAACTTTTATGATCCTTTTGGTTTAGTACATGTATGTAGCCAACATACTGTAGTGCAATAAAGCATAGTGTTATGTGAGTAAAAAAATGGTTATGTTAGCTTATATACTTTAGTTTATAATCTTCAATATTGTGTTTTAAAAACAAATATACTTTGCTTTTATGTATTTTTCCCTCTTAAATAAAAATAGCCTACAAATGTTATAAAAAGTAAAAAATAATTCTATGAAAACTTTATAAAGGCATTGTACTCCTTCAGCTGCAAAAAGTTCTGGCATATTTCCTAACATGACACACAGGGCTTTTGGTTTTGTGTATTTTAACACTGTGTTGGGTTTTTTAACATTACCTGAATTATCACTGTGCAATGTGGGATACTACTCCTTAGTCATGCTGTTCTGAAAAAAAACCCAACTTGTTAGCATTTTTGAAGAGTTCAGAAAGTGAAAGTGTTCCGAGTACTTTTTGTATTTTTGTTTAATATTTCTGCCTTTTTTCCTTCTGAAAAAAAAAAATACATATTCTTGTACTTTCTGTTATTTGGAAGTCAATGGGCTTTAAAGTGGTTGCTCAGTTTCATTATGTTTTTTTTTAATTTTCCTTACTGAATATGTGTCTGGCCATATGATTGTGTCTCTGTTTCTATGTCAGATTTTATTTTTATCTTGCAGAGTCTACTTCACATGGATTTTTCAAGAAATACATAGACACATGCTGAATTGTAGGCTTTTTGTCTCTTTAAAAAGTGCTTTTTTTTCTTTGCTAAGTTTGGAAGTGTTACTTTTCTGCTGTCTTAATGACTCTCATATCTCTCAATAATTTAATTTAAATTCTTAATTATTAGTTATCCTAAATTCCATGCAAACTGAGATGACATGAATGTCAACAGTGTTTGCAGAGTGATAGTGTATCTGCAGTGATTATACTTAACACTGTGAACTCATTGGTCGTGAAGTCTACATCCAAGTATTTGCAGAAAACAGGATGTATATTACTAGCACCTTCTTAATTTCATTCCATACTGTCAGTTGTTAGCATAGAATCATAGAATTGTTTAGGTTGGAAAAGACCTTTAATATCATTGAGTGCAACCTTAACCTAGCACTGCCAAGTCCACCACTAAACCATGTCCCTAAGCACCACATCTACACATCTTTTAAATACCTCCAGGGATGGTGACTTCACCACTTCCCTGGACAAGCCTGTTCCAGTGCTTGAGAGCCCTTCCAGGTGAAGAAATTTTTCCTATTACCTAATCTGCATCTCCCCTGGTGCAACTCGGGGCCGTTTCTTCTCATCCTGTCATTTATTACTTGGCAGAAGAGACTGATGCCCACCTAACTACAACCTCCTTTCGGGTAGTTGTAGATAAGCTCTGCCCTCAGCCACCTTTTCACCCGGTTAAACAATCTTAGTTCCCTCAGCCACTCTGCATAAGACTTGTGCTCTAGACCCTTCACCAGGTCTGTTGCCCTTCTTTGGACAAGTTCCAGCACCTCAATGTCTTTATTTGTAGAGGGGCCCAAAACTGAACACAGTATTTGAGGTGTGGCTTCACCAGTGCCCAGTACGGGGTTAAGATCACTTCCCTAGTCCTGCTGGCCAAACTATTTCTGACACAAGCCAGGGTGCCGTTGGCCTTCCCGGCCACCTGGGCACACTACTGGCTCATATTCAGCCAACTGTTGACCAACAGCCCCACGTCCTTTTCCTCCAGGCAGCTTTCCATCCACTCTTCCCCAGGCCTGTAGTGTTGCATAGGGTTGTTGACACCTGGCACTCAGCCTTGTTGAATCTCATACAGCTGGCCTCGGGCCATTGATCCAGCCTGTCCAGATTCCTCTGTAAACCCATTTTACCCTTAAGCAGATCAACACTCTTCCCCAACTTGGTGTTGTCTGCAAACTTACTGAGGGTGATCTCAATCCCCTCATCCAGATCATTAATAAAGAAATTAAACAGAACTATCCCCAATACTGAGCCCTGGGGAACACCACTCGTGACCAGCTGCCAAGAGGATTTAACTCCATTCACCAGCATTCTTTGGGCTTCGCCATTGAGCCAGTTTTTTACTCAGCAAAGAATATGCCCATCCAAGTCATGAGCAGCCAGTTTCTCCAGGAGAATGCTGTGGGAAATGGTGTCAAAGACTTTAATGAGGTCTAGGAAGACAACATCCACAGCCTTTCCCTCATCCACTAAGTGGGTCACCTTGCTGTAGAAGGAGATCAGGTTTGTCAAGCAGGACCTGCTTTTCATAAACGCATGCTGACTGGGCCTGATCATCTGGTTGTCCTGTATGTGCTGTCTCTCAAGATGATCTGCTTCCTAACCTTCTCTGACATTGAAGTCTGGCTGACAGGGATGTAGTCCCCAGGTCCTCCTTTCAGCCCTTCCTATAGATGGGTGTCACATTTGCTAACTTCCAGTCAACTGGGACCTCCCCAGTTTGCCAGGACTGCTGATAAATGATGGAAAGTGTCTTGCTGAGCACTTCCACTAGCTCCTTCAGTACCCTTGGGTGGATCCCACCTGGCCCCATAAACTTGTGTGTGTCTAAATGGTGTAGCAGGTCACTAACCCTTTCCCCTGGGATTATGGGGGCTTCATTCTGCTCTCTGTCCCTGTCTTCCAGGGGCCGGGGTTCGCACAGAACAACTGCCCTGAATACCTTCTTTGTCTCAATTGTTAATAGCAAGTACTTCAACCTTTTCCTCATTCTTTGTCACAATGGAGATTCTCCTCAGCCCTCCTTTTGATGCTAGTGTATTTATAGAAATAGTTTTTATTGTCTTTTACATCAGTAGCCAGATTAAGTTTTATCTGGGCTTTGGACATTCTAATTTTCTCCCTGCATAACCTCACAGCATGTTTGTAGTCCTCATGAGTTGACTACCCATTCTTCCAAAGGTCATAAATTATCTTTTTTTTTTTTTTTTTTTTTTTTCCTGAGTTCCAGCTAAAACTCTCTGTTCATTGAGGCTGGTCTTGTTCCCCACTGGCTCATCTTTTGGCACAGGGGGATGACATGCTCCTGTGCCTTTAAGGTTTCCTTCTTGAAGAATGTCCAACTTTCCTGAACTCTTTTGCCCTTCAGGACTGCCTCCCAAGGGACTGTCAACCAGCCTCCAGGCAGACCAGCCAGGTTAGCTACTTCCTCAGACTTGTTTACAACATTCTTTCATCTGTCTCCTTCGTCTTCTCAAGGGTACACTGGAATCTTGTCAAGGCTAAATTCCTCTTCAATCAGGTTATCGGCAGACCAGCTGCCTTCCCTGACATGTAACAGACTTCCACCATGATATCTGCCTTGTTGGCCTTCCCCCTGATTCTTACCCATAAACACTGAACCCTATCGTCAAGCTCAAAACAATTAAAACACTTTTTAACAGGCAGGGCTACCCCACCAACCTCTCCTACCTTGCCTGTCCCTTCTGAAGAGTTTATAGCCATCCATTGCAGCACTCCAGTGGTGCAAGTCATCTCACCATGTTTCTCTGAGGGCAGCAATGTCATAGTTTTCCTGTGGCACAATGGCTTCCAGCTCCTGTTTGTTCCTCATGCTGCATGTATTGCTGTAGATGCACTTCAGTTGGGCTATTGATCTCGCCACCTTTTGGGGGGAGAAGTCCCAATTCTTATGTGACCATTCCTAGGCACTTCCATGGTTTCTAACACATCAATAACCCTTGTGTCTTTGCTGCTACATAGATCTCTATCCACTACCACCGCTGACATGGCAAACTGAAGGACCTTCCTAGCACACCTTCCCTCAAACATTCGTGTGCCACCCCCAGGCTTATCTCTAGCGAGCCTGGTTTTATACTTTTCCCCCTGTAAATCTCGTTTAAAGCTCTTTCAGTGAGCTTTGCTAACCCCTGTGCAAAGATCCTTTTCCTGCTTTGAGACAGGCATAGCCCACCTGTCACCAGCAGGCCTGATGTCATATAAACTGATCCACAATCAAAAAACCCAAATCTGCCAGTGACACCAGGCTTGAAGCCAGGTACCGATTTTCTGGCTCTTCCTGTTTCTTCCCTCATCATTCCCTGAAACTGGAAGGATAGAGGAGAACACTACTTGTGCTCCTGATCCCTTAACCAGTCATCGTAAAGCGCTGAAGTCTCTCTTGATCGCCCTTGGGCTTCTTGTTGCAACTCCATTGCTGCCTACCTGTAAAATCAATAATGGATAATAATCTGAGGGCTTTATCAAGGGTAGGAAGCTTTCTCTTCACATCTTTAACAGGTGCCCCAGGGAGGCAGCAGACTTTGCTAAGTCCAGTCTATATATTGGGCCTTCTGTTCCTTTCAGAAGGGAGTCGTCTGTGACAGTGACCTGTCTTCTTTTCTTTACAGAAGCAGTTGGAGACATGTAGTTCTCTCTTAGTATTAGAGAAGTAGTGGACATAAATGAAAGGCACATTGGGGAGACTGCTGGAAGCAACTCAATTATTTAATGTTATATAGCCAAGAATAAGGTCTGTTAATAGATTTTTCTGCACAATAACTGTACTAAGGAAGGCCTGGGCAGGCAGGTTTTCCTACATTTATATGTAGCATCGTACAGCCTCCACTGAATATAAAAGGAGATTGTTTGTTTTGCGGTATTTCTGGCCCCTTGCTATCCCATATGATCTCTAAAATCCCAGTTTGTTTTTTAGATATTCGGAGAGATGGCCTTTGTATAGAGCTAGTGTTTTTTTAATAAATGAGCAAACCTCTACTACTACACTAATGCATAGCATCAGGAGCATATGATTACCTGAAATGGCCATATTTATCACTATCACAAGCATTAGGCTTCTATATACTGCAGACGGGTTGTAATTTCTTCTAAATGACTGAGAGTCTATGCAAAAATGAAAACAAAAGGCAGTTTTACTGAACCGAGATAAATGTTTTTTAATTTTTTGCCACGCCACATTTTCTTCAAAATTATTTATGTGATCCGGGGAAAAATTGTCTTAAAAGAAGAATTGTTTCTTTTCAAATACATAGAGGATTTATTTGCTTCTCTCTGTGCATTCTTCCTTGTTGTTCTTACCTAGTGTTTCTAATTGCATCTGTAACCTCAGTACTGCTGAGAATGATTAAATTCATTTGCAGATTTGCAGTAACCAGGCTACATGGTTCCATTTATGAACAGAAACTGCAGAACGGCTGTTTAATTTATCTTGATTTGGTACCTTTTCATAGTTGGATTTAGACCAAGTAGAAAAATATTTAACAATTGAAATACCTTCTTATTTTGTTTGGGAGATACTTCTGTTCCTTTTTAGAGATACGACAGCTTGTTAGGTGCTTTTATTTTTTTTTTCTTTTAAAGTACAAATTAGTTATAAGAAAGCAAGGTGTTAGTCTTTTGCTCTGTAAGTGGTGTCATGTTGAGGGTTTTTTGATGTTTCATCTCTTTTTTTTCAGAGTTAAATACTGTTTTGAGTAATTACAGCTGTCAAAAGTCTTAAATCACAACTCCATTTTCTGCTAGTTCCTTGATTGTAAAACATAACATACAGTAAACATACTTTAGTTAAATGAAATGCAAAGAATTAAAACAAACCAACCCATAGTTTTGTACTGCATATTTATTTATTTATTTTAAAATGTGAATGGTTGGTGACACCTATGAAAATACTGCAGTGTTGAAATTAAGTAGTTTTTGGTTTTGGTTGGCAAGAGAAACCTGCTGAATGTGAGAGATAACAAAAATAGTAGACAGAATTGCTGTCAACTAGCTCGCACTTGGATTATTTCTGCTACTGAACATGAAAGATTTTTTCATTAATCTTCTTATTCTTTCTTTTGTTATGATGAACAAGTCATCCGTCTTTGACAGCTTAAATAAGTAAACACAACTATTATCAGGGAAAACAAAACAGTGCCAAGAGCTCTGACTGTAGAATTAAGGAATAATGAACAAAATGCTGAGAACCAGGCACGTTGCAGGTATTTTTTCTCTTCGGTTCTTAGGGGCTGAGAACAGGCTGGTGCTTCCATCTGCTCGAGATCCAAAGCCACAAAAGCTTTTGGCAGCCATCTACATTTGTGAAAGACTCAAGCAAAGATCAACTTTATAATATTTATTTATTTATTTGTTATTAAATGAAGTAGATGGTGAGAAACATAATGGGTTTGATTAGACTGTTGACTCAGGACATAGAAGGCCAAAACCTTTTCGGTTTCAGATTTTGCAGAATTGCCTCTTCATTCCTTCAAAGAGACAAGCTGTGCTTGGGGTGGATATTTCATGCTCTTCCTCTTAAACTGAACCACCTGTGCAACAGTCTACAACATTAATGGGATTGCAGGAAAAGCAAGTGAGCGGTAGCATGTCTGTGTAGTCTGTGAATAGGGCCACTTCAGGAGGATGGAGAAAGTCATAGTCTGTAGTCTTGGTTTCTTGCTGCAACAGTTAGGCTTTGACAGGAAATTGAGTCATGCAGTTTTGATTTAAAGGTGGTGAATTATTTCTACTCCAAGGTTATTTGTTTCAGCAAGAGATGAGCATTTAAATTTTTTTTTTGTATCTAATCTGAATTTTCTATATTGAACTTCTAACTGCTGCATAGTATTATACCTTTCATGCCATACAGAGAGCTATCGAAATTTGCTTTCCTAGTAGCTATTTATAAGACATAAATAACCTGTATTTTATCCATCAACTGTTAGCTGTATGAATTGAGCTCTTTAGCCTCTCATGAAGACTTTTTCCAGACTGCTTTCTGTCTTTTCTCCACAAACATGTTTGTCAGTTTTCTTCTTCAAATATGCATCCCATAACTATAGACCATAGTCTTGCTGTGGTTTAATGATACTGTATAGCATCAGTATCACGTGGACCCTTGCATCCATTCACTCTGCATCTGATCATCCACATAATTTAACTGCAGTTACCTGTATTACCTGTATGTTCTCCACTGCTGCTGTTGTCTGCAGGAGATAAGTGAGAAGAGAGGTACTGACCCTGTAGGAAGGTTTGCAAACAGTGGCCTTCGGGAGAGGTTTTCTTATGGTCTCATATTAACTCTTCACCCAAATGTCCCTCAGAAGATACAGGACTTCAGTGGAAAGCGAGCATTTGTCACAAGCAGGATACACACCCAAATTCTTGGGGACCCAGCCCCAGAGATTTCAGAAGGGACAGGGTGTTTCTGTGCTTTTAGATTTGAATTTCCGTTGTTCTACTTAACTGTTAATGCTTGAGGTAAATCAGGATGTGTAATATGTATGGTATTTATGTTCAGTTTTTATATGGTAACATATTCTTTGGACAAATTTGGGCTAGTATATCTTGTCTAATTTCAACAGTCTTTTTCTTGTTTTAGTCTATTATTCTTTATATGTTCACAAAATAAAGATTTGAAGTATGTTGATAATGTAATAGAATAGAATTAAAAATTACTTGTTTCATTTTTGGTCACACAGTTTATTTGAATATCTGGGGTCAAGGTAACTTGCAAAGAAAAAAAGTCATACTTTCTAGAGTTAATGGGAATTTGTCACCTTTGGAATTTAGTAACCATGTTTTCAACAAACACGATGCCCTATTGAGAGTAAGAGATCCAAATTGCGAAAAAGTCATGTTTATTATGCAGCTTTACTTCTAAAAATTGAACTTCAGTTGGTGTTAAATGTGAATATCAAGAAAAACTTTTTTTCTTATATTATTATGTTAGCATTTGTGACATGTTAGGAGACTTCTGTGGTTTTGTCAGTAACTTTAAATATATGAGAGAAAAACATAATAAATGTCACACATTTTAAAGAGTAATTAAAATATCGGGTTTTGTTTCAGTCTCTTAATTCTGTAAATTAAAGTTTGTACTGAATGCAATGGCAGAATGTTTGGGGTGGGGGGGCTGCCACTTATTTTTTTCCATAAAGTTGCATAGAAATATAATTGAAGTTGGAAGGAGAAACCCAAATCATTGCCACTGGTGTGGGAGGAGCTGCTGTTTTTGAGTTCAACCACATTAAGCGTGATAAAATCCATGGGGGAGAGCCAGAGGAAAATGTGCTACTTGAATTCTATTGTGGGTGGAACAGTGTGTTTTAAATTGCATTGACTGGGATCTCCAACTGGATCAGGTCCTGCTGGTTTCTTGTAAACAAGGAAATGTGACTGGTGCTGTACAGTATTCTTGGGTCATATATAAAAACTAAAACGAGTAAAATAACTGAGTGATGTTTTCAAACTGAGAAATGCTAGTTGTCACCTTAAAACTACCTAGTAGATGACAAAAGCCTTGTCATTAATTTTGAAATGGATTTTTTCCAGACCACATTCCCAAACATCCGGTTACAATGATGATGACCAACATCTTGCTATTTGACAGAATAGCGTAGCAAATCTTCTTCTTAAATGCCAAATTAATATTTGTTACTGCCCTGTAGGAACTATTACTTTTCTGGGAATATTAGCTAATAGTTTATTGGAGGTGGGGAAAGAAGAAGTTGAAGTAAGGAAGAGCAACTGTAATAAGCAGTCTGTGAATAACATCCCTCTTCGCTTAACTTTATCAATTAACGAAGCCTTAAGATTCCCTTCAGATTTTGTTGATCAAGCTAGACAACACACATTTATGAAGAAGCTGTAATATTCTCATCTCTAGGCTTTTTTCATTGACTTGTTGATAAATTAACATTTTCTGTTAGGCAGTTTCTATTTGTGAATGGGTTGTGCTTGAACGCTGAACAAACAGTTAATGTGTCCTGCTCATTTAAGATTGTTTTGTATGATGTAGTCCCCTGGAGAAGCTTTTAGAGTAACTGCATCTTTGTAGAAGACATCAGTTCACTACCTTTTGCATACCTTAAGGTTATAGTAGAAAAATGTCATGTATTTATGAGCAGCTTTTGCATGTCACAGTAAATAGTTCTAGAAAAAAGATGCCTGTGTTCACTGTTTTGAAATTCTCTAGTCTCTTACCATGCTGTCTAGTATTTAGGAGTATTTTAGTTTTCCCATGCTATTTAAAAAATATTGTAACGGAAAGTTCTGACACACTTTAAAGTAATCTGGTTGCTTTTATATTATAATCAAACTATGTTAGGTAGAAATAATTTATTTGATTATCCAATAGTCTTACATTTGCAACTGGTATATTAGAAATTTGTAGTTGTTAAATACATCTGCAACAGATGGCATCTTCTATTAATGTACTGCTAAAATTTCTGTTGCTTGAAAAAAGGAGATAATAGAAATTCTTCCTAGCTACTTAGTTCTGGGTGAAGCTATTGATGCCAATGTTTAAATGCGTTGCTATTTTTTCTTAGCACTTACTCTGTTATAAATCTCTGTGCTTCTTTGTGGAATAGTGTGTTATATAACTCTAAATGAAACTTAGAAGTCCTATTTTACATGTAATTCTTGGTAAGTAGATGAATAGCATTTGAGTTCCAAATTATTTCTTTCTAGATTTTGAAGATTTAATACTGCCTTTCTACAGGCAGAAAATATTGTCTCATAAGAATGTTTATAGATTTCTATTGAAAAGCAGATCAAAGAGGTTGAAGAAAGGTAGAAAGAGGTCTCTGCATCTGTGTGACAGAACTAGGTTGCTCAGAGATTTATTATATCCAGATTTTTTGCTGTTTAGTAAAACTAGCAATTTTCATTAAGGCATGTAGACAATAGCTAAAATTACTTATTTCATGCTATGGAATTCAATAGAAATTTCAGTAAACTTTTTTCAATTCTAGAAGAATACATGATTCAGTCTTTCATCAAGGCTTTAACTAAAGTATTAATAACTGTTCTACATGCTTTGGGAATAAGTCTTGCAGTTGTACAGAGTCCTGTCTGAGTATGTACTAGATACTGTCTCAGGTGACTACCCACCTCAGCTCAGAAAATTTTTCTTCAAGGACAGCCCTTGAGAGGAAACTTAAAGTTCTAAGTCAAGTCCTAAAATCCTGCCAACTAGCAAAATGTTAACATGCCCAATCTACTCTTTGGCCCATTTCTGCCTTTACTCTTGGAACAACTTTCCCCAGTGCAAGTGACTTTGTTTAATGAATTTCACATTACAAAATATTAAATAAGGTGATTTATAATTAAGTATTCTAGAATTTTATACAGATTCTTTTTTAAAGGTGTACACAAGGCAGTAAACATTCAGTCATTTCATATCAGGAATAGACATGAGAGTTTAGGTTGGGAAGCCCAAGGATTTTACTACCAGAAGAGAAGTAGTATAAATTAAGAATGTTGTGAACGAAGGCTATTAATTAATTAGGAAGACAAACCTTTCTAGATGATAGGAAATTTATGTGTTGTATCGAAGTGGGAAAGTGTAATGAAGATACAGAAAAGTTACAGATATACAAGAAAGTGGTATTTTCATGTTACATTTGTAAAGGAAAGATAAAGAGGTACTTTTAAACTTAATCTAAAAAAATAAAATTTTAGATATTACAGGATTTTGAAAATAATCTTTTCATTTTTAAAAAGAAAATGAATGTTTATTAAACTCTTGGTTCTTAGCAATATATTTACATATTCATGCATTAAAAACATAGGTTTCAAAGTCATAAATTTTGCAGTAAGACTTACTTATATCAAGATTACTATCATGCTAAGCCTCATGTATGCTTACATCACTTAAAAAAAACCTCAACAAACTAGTCAAATCTTTTTTACTTCTAAAAGTTTGGGTAAATAAAGTGTATGTAAAAATAAAACTAGATTCTTATTAGCCAATTTAGTCACATGGATAAAAATAGCTATTTTTAATAATGTGATGCTTGGAAGTACTTAGAAAAAACCCAACCCACAACTAAAATTTACACTTTAATTTTAACTGTTACCATGTAGCAAGTAATTATGAGAATAGATGTATTTGTTGTCAGGTATCAGCATTCATTGTTTCTAGTTGTAACGCAAACTGAAGTTCTTCCTTCCCATAGGATTGTATTCAGGGCCAGGCAGCAGAGAGCCTGGGTGCACTCACACCAGACTCATGTGCACACTACATACATGACAAACAGCCATGGATGGCCAAGTCAAGAGAATTGACACCTTTGCAGGCACCCACACCGACACAAAATTGCTAATATGAACTTGAGTCACTTTAATGGGTTTATGCTTTCCTTTTCAATCGGGTTCGAAGTCTGCTAGCAGATCCTACCCAGCCACCCATATGCACATGTTCACATGGGCCTCCCCTGGCCCCTTAGACCCTTGTAGACCTCTAGCACCCACCTCAGATGCTGCTTGTCCAGCTTGCTGGCTAGTATTACCTGAAGTTTGCAGGAGGATTACGTGAGTGTACTTATGTAGGTCTGTCCAGTGTCTGAGCCCAGAACTATGCTCTCTCTGGTAGATGGCCTTGAGACCCAAAGACTCTTCAGTATTCAGCTGCCAGGTCTCGTCCCACTTACCAGTTTATCCTGTCTCAAGTTTGCCAGCAGGTTTAAAAACATGTCCCCTCACACACTCAATAGAGAACTTAATCATGCAGAAGATTTTCAGAAGCAGAATTTAATAAGGAGATGAGACAGGCTACAGTGGTTATGTGCAGGAGTTGGTCTGACAGGTATCTTGACCAGAAGCCTATTTATTTGCAACTGTTGTGTTTAATCTCATTCCTTCTTTATTTGCTCATGCTTATTCCTCCTGGATTCATCTTGATTTTTCCCTTCTTTTGGTTCTTCACCTAAACATCCCATTAAAAATTCCATGTTTGCCTAGAAGAAAAAAAAATCCATAAAATGTTTCACAGATCTCCCACAATTCCCCTCCTCCCCAGCATCCCATGGTAAGTTTGATCTTTGTCATGAGATCCATGATAATCTTGTTTTTCTTCTCATCAGTTATAGTTCTGGTTGAATCTCTTGAAGGTAATGCTTGAGTAGTTCCTGTTATGGCTCATTGATCGGGGTCTCCAGAGTTCTGGCCTTTGTTACAATTTCTGTTATCTGTGGTTTGTCAGCTGTGTTCATTTTATTACTTCTACTTCTTGCCTTTGTCTTCTGTGCTCAAGAGCTGTTAGCAAGTTACTTGTATAGAAAATTTCAATTCAGATTAGAAGTGTTCCTTCTTTCTCATTTTCCTCCCTTTTCCTTTCTCCATGTTGGAATTCTATTCTTCTGTCTTAAATGGCTGTTATTCAAGTGAGTTATTGATGTCCATAGGGAGAAATGAGTAACCTCCTGGAAATTTATGCCTGCCTTTTTCTGTACTGGTAGGTGGGTTAGTTCTAAGTACTGCCCAAAGTAGTGTATGTTTTCCAATAACTAGGAATTATAGTTCAAATGTCTCTGCTAAATTTTATGTGTACCATTCCATTTCTGTATCACAAAGGTAAATACTGCATACTTTTCTAAATAATACTACTGCTTTATCGGTTAGGGTCTGAAACAGTATTTCTAAAATATGTTTGTGTGAAATATGTTAATAATTGAAATAATTTTTTTCTTTGTAGAACCAAAATTGCAATTTCAGCCACCACATCAAGTGCAGCACAAAGTTATGAATACAGAACAGAATGGCATCAAAGAGAATCATTCAAGACACATTTCTCGCAATGACATGAGACAACCAAGGAATGAGAAACCCCCTCGTTTTCAAAGGGATATTCAAAATTCAAGGCAGGCTTTGGAAAGTAGTGGGTTACCAAGAAACAGAGTTCCTGAAAGGCACGGCTCTTTAGAACATTGGACAGATGAAAAAAATAAAAGTGACAGACATTATCCTAGAAACGATAGGCCAAAGGATTTAGGTTATCCCATAGTCACTCACCAGAGTGATATTACTTTCAAAAAAAGGGATAACAATATGCAAAACAGAGTAGGAAAAGGGGTGTCTTTCATAGAATTCAAGGAGAACTCTGCTGCTCAAGATACTACAGACAACAATAACCAGAAACGTGGGAAAAGGGAAAACCAAATGCACAATTCTGAAAATTTTTGTGATAGGAAGGCACGAACAGTAAGTAGCGAAGCCTTTATGGTAAAAAGTGAGCAACATTTTGTTGTTAATAATGATTACCAAAATTCTGGTAGAACTGACAACTTTAATGCTGTACCAAATGGAGATACTGAGCATCATCAGAAGGGAAGACGAGTAGGACCTATCAAATCATCAGGACCCACTATGATCCCATCTTTTGATGATAAAATGTTGTATTACAACACTGGTCCCAAAAGGAGATCTGGACCCATCAAACCAGAGAAAATACTAGAACCATCAGTTCACATGGAGTATGGAAAAAGTTGGAGACCAGGGGATGAATGTTTTGCTCTTTATTGGGAAGACAACAAGGTATGCCTTTGCCGAATGAGAAATACCTCAAATTGTACCTTTATTGTTTTCTTATGTACATGTTGGAGATCTAGCACACTAGCACAGAGACACAGACGTTGATCATTGGTGTGTATTGTGCTTCTTGTCTAGCTTCTTGTTCTAGTTATTTATTTATTTATGAGATGTTGCTTATATTCATTGCATGAAACATTAAGCACTTAATTAAGTCATCTTGAAGGTGACTGTTTCTCTCATTTAGGTGGAGTTTAGGATGACTAGGCTCCTAACTGAAGCATTTGACTCAAGTGCCAAAAGATTGAAGGGATGAATGTGGATCTAGGTACCCATATTATTTTACAAGGAACAAGAAACAGGGTGCTGTGCTATCTGGAATAGTCTGTAACGGTAGATGTGTAATGCCTTTTTCCAGAATAAGTCAGCATACAGCCTTTACTAGCTCAAGGGAGGACCAGAGTCTGCAGGAACAGGACTGTTTAAAAAGCTCCTTCTTTTTATTTCAGTCATTACAGAAAGAAAACAGCAAAAGGCTTATTTTTTATGATCACTAGTAGACTACGAGCTGAAGAATTTGTGGAACAAATGAGTTATGCTGCATTGATAGTTCTGCTTTACTGATTTTTAAAAGTTTAAATTCTTCATTTTATTCTGTCTTTCCTATTAATAGGATTTCTCTTGTGGCAAGACACTTTCATCTTCTCCTTTGCTAAAAAAGTTTTAGGCTGTTTTCTTTGATTTATTGTTATCTGTTCAGGAGTTCTCTGTCACTCTTCTTGGATACTTTCTTCAGTTTTTGACCCTTTCTGATAATCTGAGAACTATCTTAAATGTTACTGTTCTTTGAATAGGTTTTATTCCCACCATTTCCTGTCTTTTTTGTTGTTTATTTTCTCTTAGTTCTTTCAATGTTTTGGTCTTGTTTTGTCTTTTTTACAGGAAGTAGATAGTGTTCGCTTAGCAGCATGACCTTATTTTTCTCTCTTTTGTTTGTATGACTAAAACAGATAAGGCATGCAAAAGTTTTGGTAGTTGTAACCTATAGTGAGTTGTCTCTCTAAAGCAGGAATATGTAGCTTGGGTGGATGGATTAGTGTGAAATATAATGGCATATTATGGAATTGTGTCCTATTTTGAGAAGCATACTTGCATTACTGTGAGATGAGTTTTTGATAATCTGGGAAGTATGACACTTGCAAAATAAGCAGATATGAGGTGATCCCAAACTGTTATCTTAAAAGTATTCATCACATTAGAAGGTTGTTTTTTTCTTTTTGAGGGTTACTTTTTTTTTTTTTTTTTGTTAGTTAAATAAATGCTACTACTCACATCTAGGAGAGTTTTGAAATGTGATGATAAAATACAGTGTTGAGCTTAACCGTGTTAGGAGGCGGTGATGTCTTTGTTTTCAGTAAGATAAAAGCAATTTAATATCTTGGAGAAAGCTGATTTGTGTTTGCATAGATGTCAAAAAATAAAGTTCTGTGTTTAGAAAAAGGATTTCTTGAACGAGCAGTTTTAACATATTTTTATCATATTATGTGTTAAAATGGGTATATATTAGTATGTACAGTGTATATGGTTGATAGGCACTTACTGATACATGTGTATTAAGAAACTATTACAGTAACACTTCTCTGTATACAACAGCATTTTTGTTAGTGATGAATTTGTTCTGCTTTCAGAATAATTAAGTCTTTTGAATGTTCAGTCTAATTTCATAAGCTAAGCTGCGTATTTTCTCAATGAGCATTCTATATATTCTACTGTGTCCTTGCAGTCTACCATGTGGAAGTTTAATATCTGGTGTAAATCTCATTCAAAATATAATACTGACTAAGACTAAATATATGTGTATATGTATACACACACATATATGAAAAGGTAGTTGTTAACTTGTTTGTGGTATTTCAGGTAGTATTTTATGACCTTTGAAAATTTCTCTTTTAAGTTCTACCGAGCAGAAATTGAAGCTCTCCATTCTTCTGGGACAACAGCAGTTGTTAAATTCTGTGATTACGGAAATTATGAAGAGGTGCTTCTCAGCAACATCAGGCCTGTTCATGCAGACACGTGGGTATGTGATAACAAATTGTATTAAAAAATATAAACTACATAGTCTGTACAAAAGCTGTACCCCTACAGAAATTAATGCTTGCTTATGCAAAGAGTGCTGACTGCACGTGTAGTAAAATACTTAAGCAAATACACAAAATTGCAACTGTTAATTGTCTATATGAAACTTCATAAAAGTGTATTATGTGGTATTCCTCCTGTATAATAAATTTCAATTGTTTTGTTTGAAAATGAATAATTGACGTGTCAGCCAAAGTTTTATGCATATATTCTCTCTAAAAGTTGTCTTAAACACAATTTTCCATTTTATTTCATGTACATTGTATGTTGTTCTGTAAAGGAACAGTCTTTTAAAATATATATTCTGAAGGTTTTTACTACATATGTATGTATGTATGGCTAAAAACAGACATATGTATCACTATTTTGTATCATGATTTTGTTCTTGTTTCAATGATTTCTTCTTTGCTAAATATTGTGGTGGAGGTGTATGCCTTGAAATCTTTTTTATGAGGTTTAGAATGTATTTAACCTTATAGATGTTGGAAATTTCAAAAAGCTTTATTTGTGAATGTCACGGAAATAGAGGGACATTTTGATTTAAAAAAAAATTATATCATGCACAATTATTTGCTGTTTACTCTTACTATAAAAAACTGCACAAAACGTATTAATATCTGTATACTGATTCCTTAATGATGAGTTGACTGTGTTTATTTTAATTTCTTACCTCTGGGTCATATAGCCATGTTATTACTGTTGCAGAGGCTGAACAGTCAACAACTGTTTTCTACCAGTGGTTTTCAGCTTGTGTTGTTGCCTTTAGCTCTCAGATGCCCTTATGGCCTCTGAGATGGCCTTTTTCTACTTAAAAAGATACCTGAAGCTCTTCTCAGCTGAAGCATTGCTATTTGTATGAAAATTTAACTTTTTCCTTTTTTTTTTTTTTTTTTTGCTTATTCTTATCCCATTAGCTGAGCTTGTAAGGTGCTAGTTTCTTACTGTATGATTGTACTTTAACCCTTTTTGTGGGTTAATAATTAGCCTTCATGCTTTTGATTACATTCTTGAGGAGTGGCTTTTATTTTACTTTAAACCTCTGAAAGATAGTGGTCAGAGTCTCTTGGCCTGGTGTTAAGACTAAGTTGATCTAGTAGTGAGGTGCCAACCTGAAGCAGTGGTCATTCTTCCTGCCTCTTCTACCTATCTCTGACCACATGTTTTTCCTCTTCCCTCGCCTCCCATCTTGGATCATCAGTCATGTAGCCACAGGATGAATCAAATGAGATGGACTGCTTTTTTGTTCCCCCCAGGTTTGTTTTATTTCAGAGTTAGTTTGTTAAAGCTGGCACAGGGTGCTGGGCACTATATGGAGAGGGGATTCTGCTGCTGAAGTAGCATAGTCCTAACATTATGCTGCATCCTGATCTAGTCATTGAGGCTTCCTCAGTTGGTACTGGGGAGAAATAAGGATTTTTCTAAGGACCTTTCAGTCTATTTATAAATGAAAGGTACCTTTCTCAAGGTTCTTTTTTTTTCTCAGGGGAGCCTAAGTGAATAGCATAAATTCAAGCAGCTAATTTAGATAATTGTAATTCTTTAAGATAAATAACCAACATCTTCACAATAAACAAAATTTTTTTAGCTTCTTTCCCAGGTTTTACTGTTTTGTTGCTAAAAAGGTCCTTGCAGCTATAGGATTTTTGCAAGAGAAAGTTGATTAGGACCTTGCTCTTTACTTTTTTTGTGTTTGGATGCTAACTCTGGTCTGCATTATGCATTTGCAGTTCTTAATCACCCATTGGAGTCATGCTCTGATACTTGGGTTTGTCTTTTATGCTGAACACTGTTGGTCACTTTTCCTTGTCTCAGTGTTCATATTACTATATAAATCTAGGTAGCACACACACACAAATGCAAAACAAAGTTATGCTGCTGAATACTTAATTCTTTGTCATAAGATTTAAGTAACTCTGTGATATTTCCTCTTTACAAGAGAACAAAACAGATTTTAAACTGACTTCAATAATTACTTTTCTTTCACTGATTGGTGTTACCAGCAACAATGAACTTGTTTTATTAGAAGTGTTATGCTGAGTTTTATTTCAGTCTTTCCAGGTAACTTCCAGATAGCTAAGTCTTTCTTAGCTGTCTTTACTGAAGACTTGTTACTAATGTAGAAATAGACTGTATGTGAGTTCTGATGACCTAATATTGCCAGTTTTTCAGACCTCTTTTTGAAAGAGTTGTTGATATTAAGAAAAAATTCAGTGAATTGACTTAAAGACATAAATCTAGTCTATGTGTTAGAATTCATTATTCTCTACTGCTTTCTCCAGAACAGTTTTTGATACTCATGTGTTGAATTTAGTTCTTCTAACAAATATATACTGGTGAAAGTATACTACTGGGAGGAAGAAAAAAAAACACAAGAAAAGCAGGAAGTTGGACTACTAGTCACTTGAAAGATAAAATATTACAGTGACCTTATTTTGATGACGTGACCTGTTGTTTAAGCACTTGAGCTTTTGATCTACTTTTGGGAACCTTTATAATTATCAAAAGTAGTAAATTAATTAAGGGAACCAAAAAGTAGTGAATTAATGAAAATTCTTTACATTGTTAGGAGGTTTAATATAATTTTGTTTTCTTTTCACCCCCTGCTAATTAAGTCATCTCTATTCCTTCTATCTCTAATACAATGGGCGCTGTATTAGTACAAGATTTTTGGTTTTGGTGTTTTTTGTTTGTGCCTTTTTTGTTTTCTTGACAGTAGATTGGATCTGCTTGATATTCTCAGGATACATTCTGTTTTCCACTTTAATTGAAAAATTGTTACTAGATGATCTTAAGATTCTTTAATAATTGATTGTATACTGTCCATCACCCAGTTTGTCCTGAGTCTGTATAAGCTTTCAGTCCCTCTGACACCAAACATACTGCTATTTATTTTCCTCATGGTTAGAAATATAGAAGATAAAGTTGTGTTTTACATAAAGTAAATCAAAAATCTAGTGGGGAATTTTTTTCAATAATAACATACCATACCCATATAAATATATGTAAGAACACTAAAACTGTGGATTTTTTTTTTCGTAGTGTTTGCAAAATATGTCTTAGGTATGCAATTCATAAATATTTTAAATAATAAAATCATATTTGGATTCCAGTGTTTTAGAGTTCTTCTAAATAACTTGTATGTAACACTACAGTACTGTACCCTTCTATTTCCCTCACTGTAGCAGGGGTCACTAAATGAAAATATTATAATCCCAATTAAAAAAAAAAATCGCTGAAAAGCCATTGTAGAAATAAGAACTGCTTGTTTTTCCTTGTAAAATATGTAAGATTATACTAACAGCTGAAAAGCATGGAACATTAAGGGCCTTCCTGACTCAATAGTTTGTTTTGTGGAAAAAAAAAATAAAAATAAAGTCAACATAATACTGTAAAATTTAAGTCTTAATTTTATTCTCTAACTTTGGAGGATTTTTTCCTTAATAAATTATGAAAATGTAGCCTAAGTGCTTATCTTGTGACATTTTTTTCCCCAAAACCAAGTCCTTGCTTTCCCTTTTCCATTCTGCATTTCTTCAGTCACATGATAGTCCTTGTTCGGCCATTTACACAAGGATTACCCTCCTTCTTTTTGTTTTCTATTATTATATGAAGGAAATAAAGACTGTAGTTTTTGCACTTGTATATGTTATTATTCTGATTACTTTCAAAACAAGCTAGAACTTATACAAACTCTTTGCTTACCGTATTTCACTTAAAAATACTAAACATTAAGACTGTAGTTTAGCTTAGTTTCCTCTTCCTGTATCTTGCACTGTATTTCTGCCTAGAGGTAAGAAGGTAAAAACTATTATTAAGGTATGTATAATCCTAATTCTTCTGTAATTTGTTTTGTTTCGTGGCGATTCAAAATCCACTTTGCAGCTTCCCTCAACTCATTCCTCCAATAAGAAATGAGTTAAGGAAATAGCAGAGGGTTTTGAATTACAGTTAATTCATGCTGGCAGACATTTGAGAGCTCAAATTTGGTGACATTGGGTCTTGTACCTCAGAGAACTCTTATGAGCATCTGGATGTGTTGAATTATCTCAAAACAAATTATAATTCAGGGCTTTCTTATACCTGTCCCTTCTTTCAGGTAAGTGAAGAAGTAAATTCCTGTGAGTTTTTTCTGAAGGTGTTCAAACCTCTTTCCAGCAATGTGCAGAGCAACACTGAAAACCACTAAATCGTGAAGGCTTATAGCTGCCTCGTTAACCTGGAGGAGCCTTTTGCCTAGTGGTTTTATGGAGGCTTTGAACCCATTTCCCGTATCTTGATTTACAACAAGCAAATACTTATTTGAAGGATTGGCTGCCATTTCTTCATGGCTTTTTGGCCTGGATGGCCTTGGCATTGCACTATGATCTTTTTGGGTTGTGTGTCAAGCAGGAAGTCTTTCCAATTGAATAATTAATTAGATGCAGTAGATAATGTGTCTTGGTTGGATCTTTTGTCTAGCTTCTGTCCTCATTGTCTATACTAAAATCAAGGCTGTTAGAATTGTAGAGTCCACTTAACCAGATCTAAGATTACTGTAGAAAAATTAGTTGCATCGGACAAGAATCTGATATCTTCCGTTCTTTGGCTTCTGTCCTGTTCGGAAAAATTTCTAAACAATTTTACAGTTCATAATTGCTCATTGACTAAATGAATTAAATGAAATCTGTTTTGGGCTACCCTTCTTCCTGAGTGGTGGTACATATTTATTAATTAACTAATTTTAATCTAAAAAGCTATCAGTGTGGATTTAGTTTCCACAAAAAGTGACCTTTCTGCTTTATTAAAACACTTTAGTTTTAGGCAGTTATTTTGTTGGGATGTGTCTCATTTTCCATCTCACCAGTATGTGGTGTTTTCAGTTGCCTCTGTCTGCCAGGCTGAAAAATTACTTTTCCTAGTCTATTCAAATTTTTTTTTTTCTTTTTTTTTTTTTTTTTTGGTGTGTAAATTTTCTTATGACAGACTTTTTACTTACTGGAAATTTTGCCTTGAATTCCATCACATCTTTTGCAGAGCATAATCATACATGCCTTTACACAGAATTAAACTTCGGGTTCTGTCAGCATAATTCTTTATGTATTGTATTTATTTCCCCAGCCTTCTTTTAAGAGGCAGTATTTAGAGACAAGCATTGTGGAAAACATTTATTCTGATAAACTACTAGTACATATTTTTCTTTAACACCTCTATCCTCTGAGAAACAACGTAGTTTTTCAGACTTTGGTATATCCATGTTGGAATATACAGATGATCACAACTATTCCTCTGAAAGTTACTGACCCTGAAATGTTAATAACTGACATTTAAAGGTGGTTAAGGAACTGCATTTTACTTTCTAATAAACTAAAAGCAATCAAATTTCAGTTGAGAGGAGGTAATTTATACTAAGCATAAAAGAATTGCTTTCCGTTTTCTGTGTGTATCATTAGGCATTGCAGAATAGGTTTGAGTCTTCCATTTGATCATTTTGTATTCATCAGACTATGAAATATCATTGCAAATTAGTGTCATCTGTACAAATCAGATTAAAGACACATTATTCTTGGATTCTGTAGTTACAGAAAAATTCTGTGACAGTTCAACCAGCATACTTTGGAGCATTACCACACTCTTCTCCTTCCTCTACCCCCTTGTCATTAAATGTAATTGCATATGATGATAATTCATTATTTGGAGATTATATGGGCTCCGTAGGTTGTTTATTTTGAGAGAGACTTCCTTACTAAACACCGTCCTTTGAAGCTACTTGCAATTTTGTTTTAAGATAGCATAGCTTAACCTGTTTCAAATATTGTGTTTCATCCTGTTGTCATGTGAAAGAAGTTCTTCAGATTCTCATTTTGAGACTTCTGAAGGATTTTATGCTCTGATTTTTCTGGATTGTTTGTGTTGAGTTGAACATGTTGAGCATGTAAAAGAAGGTTGATGTATAAAAATGTCTGGACTGCTCCTGCCATCATCATTTCTCTTCTGATTTCCCTGTCTACCTCACATTTCAGTGTTCTGAGTTTGCTCGTATTTAATAGATTAATTCAAAGGATTTTAGTTAAAGAGGAGACTAGAGGTATTGGTGTGGTATTCCTGACTGGTTGCTTTCTAGGGAAGAGAGACATGATACTGTTGGCTTGGTATTGCAGAAGAGAAGCAACAACAAGCCTGATTTGTAGTGGGGTATGTGTATATGATTCCACATCTTACTCCGTGCTAAGTATAGTGTATATTGAAGACACACATTAAATAATGTAAAGTTTCCTTGTACAGGGATGGTTAATGTCTGGAATGCTTACAGGATAGGAAGTTTCCTTGTTTGATGACTTGCAACTGTTATCAGTAAACAAGAAGTTTGTATGTATCAGTAAACAAGAAGTCTTCTATAATGTAAGAACTAAAAAAGTTGACTGTGAAGGCTTTTTTTTTTTTTTTTTCAGAAAAATTATTCTCTTTTTTTTTTAATAAATGTTAAAGCACATGAAATTACTCGGTTTTTTGATTAGTTGGTGTTTTGGGGTGTTTTCAGTTGAGGTTTGGGTTGGTTTTTGGTTTTTAGAGAGATGTGTTTTTCTGCTTCTGTTGGCTTGCTTTCTGATGGTAAATTTTGTAAGGACTCTACTCATGCTTTATTTTCTTCATATTAATAATGTCATTCTTTCATGTCCCGGGAGACATTTATAGACTGTTACTAAATGAGTGCATGTGGATGTAGAGGTAGATAAATTGTACATGTAGTCAAAGAACAGCATCAGTTAATCAGATTTTCTCAGAATATCTGTAGAGAGCATAAACAGAAGAGGAGCCATTTTGGTCTGACATCTTTCCTACAAAACTTGCTTGCCTTCTCAGAATTTGGCTGGTATATCTAGATTTTCAGAGAAGTAGTATTTGCTTCAAACCTATGCAGAGCATTTAAGATCTTTGCTAAGTTAGTCAAGATGCATTTCTTAAATCAGTATAAAACTAATTGTTATAATTTATTGGGTAGTAATTGAATGTCAAAGATTTTCAGATTATTTCAATATTCCTTATAAGAATTAAGTGTGGCACTGAAGAGCTCTTTGCTGAAGTGGAATACATATTTCTCTGAGAGCATGAGTTGGTTAACAAGAAAGCAATAAATATGTGAAGGCTATATAGTTTTTTTTTTTTCCATGTTTTGTGCATTCATTGTGTATGTCCCACACACTGAACATAAAACATCATAGGATCTTTTAACTTGGGACATGCTATCATGCAGGAGGATATTGGGGAATATCTTAATTGCTCAGAAAAATTGTTTCAGATTCTCCTATGCTTACAAAGCACATTTATCAGTGTCTTTTCTTTTTGTTTTTGTTCTTTCATTACTCTATACTTGCTAAGTATTTTCATGTGTACCTAGTTGGAAATGTTATTTCTGACTGCTTACTGGAAATCTTAAGAGTTTATTTCATGTAGGTTCATTTCAGTAAGTATGAAATATTTTGCTGAAAGCTTTGAATAGCTATGTCATAGTATCCTGTTTCCTTTTTTAATTTAAGTTGATATGTTTTCTGATCTCCTGGGCATTTCATTTTTTCCCTACATTATGTTTGCTCATATAGGACTTCCACTGTGGGTCAAATGGCATATAGGAGAAAGTGAAAACAGTGATGATTAGCTATTGCAGTAATCATTGTTCCTTTCCTGACAGAGCATCCTCAGTGTACTTTTTCACTCTAGGACGGTGATGGTGAACCTTCTTAAGTGTTAGGGCTGAAAGTAAAATTTTACAAGATACTGGATGAAGACTTGATGGGACTTCATTTGTTGCTTACTTTCCTTCTTGGCCCATTCCAGTCTCACTTATTTTCCCTGTGCATGTAATTGGCCTCCTTTTGATATCTGACACCTGTTAGGTTACACCAGCAGTCCTCACTGCTGGGCGTTGCGAGACCCAGCCATTGGAAATGGCATTATAAGTCATAGTATCTCATCATCACTGTCCAGGGAGAGGAGAGGAGTTGAGTCCCCAGTGAGATAGTTGAGTCTCCCATGAGTTCCAGGCCAGTTAAAGGAGGGCACTACTCAACAAACTTTGATCTCTCAACCTGGAAAAGGATTTCATGTTAAGGAGGGAAGTACTGCAAACGTGAGTAAATTGATGCGTGTGCAGGGTTATTACGTAGTGCGTTTGCTTTTCTTACACATGGAAATGTTTGGGGTTTCTTCTGCTTTGTTCCTAACTTCTTGACTAATTATGTGTAGTCATAAAAATTTGGTGAAGATCAGATTTTAGAGCTTTAAATTAATAGAATCGTTTAGGTTGGAAAAGACCTTTAAAATCATTGAGTCCAACCATTAACCTAGCACTGTCAAGTCCACCACTAAACCATGTCCCTCAGCACTGCATCTACACATAAATATCTTCAGGGGTAGTGACTCAGCCACTTCCCTAGACAGCCTGTTCCAATGCTTGACAAGCCTTTTGGTGAATAAATTTAAGGCTTTCTTAAATTCCTGTGTCTCTGCACCACCTGTAAGGAGTTTTGTGTGGGTTGTTTGTTGTTTATAACTAGGAGTTGGGATATATTTGTTTGTTTAAAAATTGTCTGTATATTTAACTTTTGCCGTGTTTTACTTTCTGAATCTTTTTTGTGCAGTTGGTCATTCACAAGTAAAATCACATAGGCCTTTGTTTACTGGATGTACACATGATGGGATTTGTATGCCAAATTATGCCATGGGTGAGTGTGTGCACACAGCATTCTGTTTTGCCTAAAATGTCATCAAAACTCACTACTCCCATGTTTAGGTTTTGGTAATGGTTTTGTGCCCTAACAGCAAAGCATTAGATAATCTCGTAGTATCACTTAGTGTTTCTTTCTGAAATTTTTTTTGGCAGAATTTTCTGATTAGATGCTAAAGTAAGTCCAGCAATACAGCAAATAATTCTTCCCCCATGTAGAAGTGTATGGTTTTACTTATGAGTGCACTTAGTGCAAAGAAACTGAATGCTGAATTTTTTTTCCAAGTCTATACAAGTATTCATTTTCATTGTATGTTTAAGACTGCCTGTATTACCAACATAAACTAGACCTTTCTAGAGGCCTTCATTCAACTTGATGTTCTGAAAAAGTAAATGAATATTCAGAAATTTTAAAAATGTTGGGGAGAGGGAAGGGCTGGCAGTTGTGTGTGGGAGGAGGAATGGAGAAGGACACTTAATTTGCTGCTCTTCACTGAAAACTGCCACCATTACTCCTTATAGTAACATAACTCCTTATGGCACATAACTCCTTATAATGGTTACTGTTAAATTTATGTGTTTTGTTGAGAATATTTCCACTTCCAGTTTGTGGCTTCCTCCTTCTTGTTGAATTGAGAAAATGTGATGTGTCGTCTGGTTGTATTACTTAAATAGCAGATCTCATTTCAGTGCATTTACGATTAGTTTAGAAATTATTGAAAATAAACTTTTAAATATTTATAGTTTGATATTGATACTACTGCATGTGAAGAAGCTCTTACTAATAGGAGGGAGGATATATTGTCAATGGCTTAAATGTGTATTTTTAAGAAACTTTTTTTCTGTGTTGAGAACATAGGGACAACTTGCAGTAGCGTATGTTTTTTCAAGCACAAACCTCACAAGAAGAGTAGCACATTTATTTTGCTATGTGCCACGGGGAATGACTGCAAGTATGAATAACCTGCGCAGTCCCTTAAGGGGAACAGATAAGCTAGCAAAAAGTCTGTGGGATAATCATGTCTGAAGCTTACATTATCCCAGTTTTATGGAAATGTAATTGGAAAAACAAATTAATGCTTTGTTTTCAGAATTAAAAAAACAATGAAATACAAAAAAAGTGTGATTCCAAGTTAACTGTTGTGTTGCTTTTAGTGGTGTCAGATTTCAGTATGCAATTCTGTACCTTGTCTATCCATCTGTTTTCTATTTCTTGATTTTTTTTTGTTTTTCTGAAGAATCTACAAATTTTCTGTCACTTGATATCTAATGTTTATTGCTTCACTTACAACTCAGGATGTATATTGATTAACAGAATCATTTAAAAATTAGCTGGGTTTGAAGCTTGGCTGCTTTTCTCACAACTTATATTTTAAAAAAAGAAATAAATCATATAATCATAATGTAGAACGGTTTGGGTTGGAAAGGACCTTCAAGATCATCTAGTTCTGACCCTCCTGCCATGAGGAACAACTAGATCAGGTTCCTCAAAGATCTATCCAACCTGACCTCAAACACTTCCAGGGAGGGAGCAGCCATAACTTCTCTAGGCAACCAGTGCCACCACGCTCACAATAAAGGAATTTCTTCCTTCTATCTAAGTCTGCCGTCTTTCAGTTTAAAACCGTTACCCCTTGTCCTGTCCCTAGACTCCCTAATAAAGAGTCCCCCCCCATCTTTCTTGTAGGCCCCCTTCAAGTACTGGAAGGCCACAATAAGGTCTCCCCAGAGCCACCTTTTCTCCAGGCTGAACAACCCCAACTCTCTCAGCCTGTCCTCATAGGGGAGGTGCTCCAGCCCCCTGATCATCTTCATGGCCTCCTCTGGACCTGCTTTAGCAAGTCCATGTCCTTCTTATAGTGGGGGTCCTAGAGCTGGACACAGCGCTGCAGGTGGGGTCTCATGAGAGTGGAGTAGAGGGGGAGAATCCCTTCATGACCTGCTAGACACACTTCTCTTGATGCAGCCCAGGATACATTTGGCTTTCTGGGCTGTGAGCACACATTGCTGTCTCACAGTCACTTTTCCATCCACCAATACCCCCAAGTCCCTCTCCTCAGGGCTGCTCTCAATCCACTCATTCTCTGGCCTGTATTTGTGCTTGGGATTGCCCTGACCCATGTGCAGGACCTTGCACTTGGCCTTGTTGAACTTCATGAGGTTTGCACAGACCCACCTCTCAAGCCTGTCAAGGTCCCTCTGGATGGCACATCCCTTCCCTCCAGCATGTTGACCACAACACACAGCTTGGTGCCATCTATCTAATCTAATTAAAAATGTTGATAGTGTATATCCAATTTTTTCAGGATTACTCAATTTATTATAAATTTAGTATTTTAAATTAATGTGTAATAACATTGATAAATTACTGGCCCTGAAGAATGCTTTGTAGAATTTTACAAAAACTGATCAAGAAAATGTAAAATAATTTAATTTCTGAGGTTTGATTAGTGAAAGTCAACAGAAAATATTTATCATCATTAATTTATTTTTGATGCTAATGTAAAGACTGCTTAGGGACTCAAGTCATCTTGAAATTTTTATTTTGAAAATGAAACAGTAACAGATGTGATGGCATAGCTCCCTGTCACCTAGTTTTATGTCCCATAGTTAAGAACGTATTTGTGGCCTGTGTATGTTCAGTGGAGACAGACATACCATCATAAGTATCAATCCTTTTTTCAAAGTGTAAATAAGGGAAACAAATACTTTGTATATATTTTTGTTGATTTGTTTTGGTTTTTGTTTTTAAAAAAGACATTACAGCAAGCTTAATGAGTTGTCAGTAACTTCTGCATTTGACTACTCCCACATTAGGGAATCCATTAGCTGAATTTCTCTATTACATAAAAGGCTTTGTACAGAGTTTGGAAGTAGAATTTAGTGTTTTATTTGTATAGTACATCAAAATCTCATACGATTTGTGAAACAGTAGGAGAGAAAGATGGCACTAGTATAGTAGGTAAATGAACAGGAATTATTCTGGCTGTATATAGAATAGCAACAAACAGTTGAGTAGTTGCAGTTCAGAGTCTTAGGAGGTTTTTTTGTAAATCATAAAGTATCATACAGCAATTCAGTTGTATCCCTTTAATGACAAAGTTATGTTAAGATTTTGCAGTAAATCTGTTTGCGTAATACATTTAATATTGCTATTTCTGTCATCACTGTCTTTTATTTTATAGTATAATATATTTTACTATAGTGAAGCTAGAGCTAAAAGCTTTGGCAAAGCTATTGATGGTTTTGATGTAAAAGTCAAACCAGAGTTACATATGGAGTGTGTATGCATTTATACACGGTGTCATCTGTACATTGGTACAGATTGATGTGTATATTAGTACACATTAGATAATTGTAGCTAATGTTTGTAAGCTAGATGCTTATGGGATCATTACTTTCAAGCAGGAGAAGAATGTGTATACTCTGTAAATCCTTTACAGTTGCTTATCCTGCATTTCCTTTACAGGCAAAATAATGCCAATGTGTCAATGCAGTCAGTAAGAAATATCTTTGAAGTCCTATGTAGTCCCTACTGCTGATTGAATTGAGCTTCCTTATTGGAAGTGGCCAAAGTCAGATTTCCTCAGGCATGTACTATTAGAAGAAATTTAAAATTAATTTGAACTAAAAGTTTCTGGTAAAATTGACTTTAAAATGAAAATATTTTCTTTTTGAGCATGCCTTACAGATTCTTGCCAGTTCAAGATAAAATCTATTCATTTTTAAAAATCCATTTAGATGATAAGGCCAAACATTTCCAGTGTATGTGATCCTTCCGTTTTCTTACTGTTTTGCTTGTTGTTTCGGAACAATGCAGCTGTTTCTGTATATTGCAGTAGATTTTGGTTAGTCTGTTGTTTAAATATCTTGTAGTTCACCAACTTAATGTTTTCATCCAGAAGTCAACACTAAAACAGTACTTTCTCAATGTGAGAGTAAAATTTCAAAAAGGATGCATAAATATTTTCATTGTATTTTGGGATTTCTGTTTTTCTTTTATTTGAATAATTTAAAGAGGTATTCTATACTATAATATTCTGATGTTCTATAGGTTTTCTATATGCTTTTCTAAGAACAGTTTAATATCAAAATATTTTTCATCAAAAATGGAAGATAAAGTGCTTATTTTAGCTCTTTCTTTGTCACCTGAGTAAAATATATCTGGATACCTAGAAATAGGTATATGGAGAAAGACAGAGATAGAGACAATAGGGAATGATGAGAGAAAGAATGTATCTTGAATGTCATTGTTCTGGTTTTGAGTTAGAAAATGTGTATGGCCTTTCATACTTCTTGTGATTATTTTTTTTTCCCTTTTCATTGGTAATTCAAGAATGAAGAGAAACCTGATTCTTTATTTTTGAATTGTCTTTTGCCTTCCTCTCACTTTATCTTCACAAGTGATGACCAGCTATCAACTCTGAGAGAAGGAAGGAATTCTTCTTCTCTAATCCTGACCATCCTGCCTTGTAAAGTTACCAGTTTTATTAGAAATGAATGGCTTTGGTCTTTAGGATAGTGTAAAGTTAATTAGAAAACTGGATCATCTATTTTAAATTCTAAGTTAGCTTACAATCCAATGCAATTATTTTAAGTTATAAAATCTGTTATGCTGGTTTAGTTTTAAAAAATTGAAACAGGACATGTTTACTAAGAGAAGTAAAACCATAAAAAATAGAACCATTTAACTCTATAAAAACGATTTTACATTAGGAGGACATGGATGATAGTGAGAGGTAGCTTAGAAATTAAAAAGTCCTCAGTAGTTTTTGGTTTAACTCTGTTTAAATAATAACTTCAGGGCCGCTCTCTGACGTACATTCACACAAACACGCTCACACTGATAGGAAGATGTAAGTTCCGCTTCATAAGTCATTATCCTCCTTAGAGATACTTTTAATTGTTCTTAATTGCTTATAATGTCAAAATCTGTTATGGGTTTGAGAAACCCGTAACATTTGAATAAGGGCAGACTGATGGCACATTCCATAAGATAATTTTAATGGTTAAAGAATTCAAGACTGATTTAGGAGTATAGTTTCATGGACTGAGCTGATGACCAGCTATCAGCTCTGAGAGAAGGAGTTCTTCCTTCCTAATCCTAACCATCTTGCTTTCTGAACGTGCATAAGTTAAAGGTTGCAGCTGTACATCTGAGCAAGAAAGGGGAAAGAAGACTGATGAAAAAGGTACAGAAGAGAAAGGAAAAAAGTTTAAGCAGTAGCAAGACATTACATTGGTGTAATGCAGCTCTCCACTACAGACTACATGTCAGAATTAGGTTATAAATTTAAAGGGGTCACATAGTTGATTAAAAAAACCTATCATATGATTACTACATTATAACTTTAAAAAAAAAGTAATATTTTTGATGTCTTTACAATTAGTTATGTGTACTTTTAGTCATCAGTGATACCTTACTGCAATGTCTGACTTGATACACGTGAGCATACAAAAAGTATATTTTTCTAAATATGTAATGCTACCCTGACTTCTTTAAAGGCATGTTAATAGGGCTAAGAGTTTATATTAATATCTGACATCAGTGAGGGGTCAGCTCTGTGTAGGTCTGTCAGTATAACCTTGAATCCCACTTGTCCTTCTCACTCATAATTTAACTCAGAAATTTGTATGGCAGTAAGCCAAATCTAATATAGGTGTCTTGTGTACTGTGAAAAAGAAACCTGTGAGCATGTGCAGGCTCACAGATATTACTCTGCAAGAAGATTACTCTGTGAGAGGAACTGGTATTTTAAGTAACAAGCATAACTTGCAAAGGAAATTGATTAAGAGCAAATATGTTGAATTATTCTGTAATAGACACTTCAAAAATGCTCTTGTCACAAAGTCAATTCTTGGTTAAGGTCCTTGAAGAGTCTACATTAGTGGTAATTTCTCTTTCACTTGGAATTTTCATACCTCATTTGATAGTAATTTTTGAAATTATGCCCTAAAGCTGCTCTAAGATAGTATAATTTAAAACTTAGTTTCTGTCATTTAATAAAAGTGCATTTCTTTCACAAAATCCTGTTTTCATTCTTGGTTACTATGAACTTTTAAGAATCCATTTAAGTATTCAGATAAAATAGAAGTTTAAGGGAATACTGTAGACACTTTAGGCAATGATTTTTTTTCCTTAGAAATATAGGTTGTGTAATATATTGCAATTTAAATATCTAAGTTTAGCTTTTTCTAGGAAACTTGTGCGTTTTTCAGTGTGGCTATAGTGTGCTTGGGTTTCCCGTTTGATTTCTTTTTTTGATATATCTGGAAAATCTTACAGTCCATTTACATTTGATTCAAGCACAGGTAGGTAGAAAATGCAAAATTCAAAGAACAAAGTACTCGAGGAGATCAACACTGAATGTTTTAAGAAAGGAGTTGAACCAGCAAAGCAAGAGATCACTTGGTGTGTTAACAGCAGGAGACAGCTGTTGCCAGCATAGGGGTTAATGCAAAGAGGTGTTAAATCTGAATGGGGAAATGGGAATTGAAATGCACATGAAAGAAAAGTTCATTTTGCAAGGAAGCCAACACTTTCTTTGTACTGAGTCCAGCAAGTTTTTCATGCATTCACTACATGGGCAAAATTAAAACTACAGCTGAAACTGAAACAGTGGTTTGACATTACTGAAATGGAAAAGTGTCTTCTGCTTTCTTTGCCTTCTGTCTCTTCTTTGCCCCATGGTTTCTGGCCCCACGCTGCTCCATCGTACCTCCTTGCACAGGTTCTGGTGATCATCCCTTAATAGCCCAGAGAGAGCTATAATTGAAAAGCTGTAGCAGAAGGGCCCGGTGAATAGAACAGAATTTTTAGTTCGTAAGAAGGAATAGACAGAGGTAGCTAGTTTTTAGGTGGCAAATTATTGGAGCTGCTCAGCTGTGACTTGCAACTGCATGCTAAATATATATGAGCATAACGTTCAGCAAAGCTTTTGTGTAATGCATAACTTCTGTGCTGCTCTTTACTGTCATCCACCTATTCATTATTCTCAGGAGTTATACAGTAAGTATTCACTTAAAGGACTGTATTTAAAAAAAAAAAGTTTCTAAACAGTTCTTTTTAAAGTCTTGCAGTGAAATTCAATGAGAAAGTTTTTAATGAAATAGAAATTTATTTTAATATTGTTAATTTTAAGAGTAAAATGGTTGTTAAAGTATTTTAAATGCTGGGTTTATAACTATTCTGCAGCTATGAAATCCATTGATTTTTTTATGTAAAAGCATGCTGATAGTCACTTGGCTGGACTAAAGGTACTTGCTGATTCAGTAGGCTCAGCTGATAAAGTATGGTGGTGGTACAAGCTCTTGAGAGTGTATGAATCCAAAATAAAAGCACTAAGTGTGCATATATTCCCATTTTACACTTGTTTAGTTCTTGTCTGTCATACAAGATGGAACAAAAATGCCAAAATAACAGCAGATTTTTATGGTAAAAAATTTAATAAAAGCTGAAATTCCCTGTGAGTTATGCTTCACTGTTTGCTATCTTTTTTTAAATGCCTAAAGAGTGCTGACATCCTCCACACTCTCTCTTGTCATTCTAACCTGTTAGTGCAGTAATTTCTTTGTGCATGTCATTGTTTTCATTGTAAACCTTTCTTTGCTTTTTCCTGTTGATCTTCCAGTTTTTGCTGTCTTTCGCAGTTGTGCTTAGTGCTGTCATCTAATCTCAGGGTACATAACCCTAAGTAGGCATTGTATAAGTACTAGAAAACTCAGTCCTGGATCCTGGAATATTAGATAACTAATGAATATAAACTGAAGGACGGAGGTAATAAACTATATGTTTTTTGAGTAGTATACTGGTAATAGAACCTCTGCTGGTAATGAATGAAAATGCTCTGAGACATTCATGGCCACCTTTGCTTTATAAAATGTAATCTAGATCTTACATGGATAAGGAAGTAGGAAATGCAGTAATTCAAAATGAACCATAAGCAACTGATAAATTGGAAGCAAGCAGCAAGAAAAATTGGGAAGATAGGGTTGGTGGCAAGATGTGTGATCTAACTGATCGCAGAGTTATAATGGAAGAAATGTAGATAGCTGAAATTTTTAGGTTGAAGAACAGAAAAAATGAAGTGGTGAATATTAGAGATAACGAGTTTTGTCTACAAAGGGTGGATGCTGTTCCAGAAGATGGATGGTGGTTTTGAGCATGGGTTAGAGAGATCTTAAAATAAATTGAGATAATGACGAACCTAGAAAAAAATCCTAAAGGTAGAATTAAAACATAATGGCAATAGAAAAAGGATGAAAGATCAGCAGTGGTGGTTTGAGAGTCAGTGATCAGGAAATGGTCAAAGAAAAGAAATGCAGTTACTTGCAAAACAAGAAACAATGTTTAATAAAGATATGGCTTGGAAAATGGTTTCTTTGGAGAGTGTTAGATCCAGATAGGATCAAATATGAAAAAAGATCCAAGAAACAAATTACAGTGTGTCATCTGACGTGAAGATGTCAGTCTTCAACAAGACAGCCAGTAACTTTGTGGGGAGCCACTGTGCATAGAGAAGAATCCGGGAACATTTGAAAGGTGTTCTGTTGCTCATTTGTTATAATGATTTGCTGCATTGCTCGCTTTCATTTCATTCAGAGCCTTAAGAAATTGAATGTGAATGAATTCACGTTTCACTCTTGCCTATTGTAATAAAAATTGTTGAATTAGAATGCATTTCACCTGAAGCTTATCATTCTGTGCGTAAAGACAACTACATCAAAATGGCAATGTGTAAGACTAATTTTAGTTTTAATTTGATTTTACTGAATTCAGAGGATCAACAACATTAAGTTTGAGATTTGATGAAGATTTGCTGTTCTAGAAATTTACTGTGATATCCTCAGAAAGAGGTTGGCTATTAACAGGTGAGATGCAATGCACTAAACTATTCATGTTCTGTTCCTTTGAACAAAGACTGCCAAGGTTACAAAGAAAAGATTCATGTCTAATTTGCTGGAGTCTCTTGAAAACACCAGTGTGCATTGCTAAGTTTTCAGCCATTTAGTTGTCCAGTTTGGGGAAATCCAGATATTGTACGTATGCAAATCAACAGATTTATTCTTGAAGAGTGAGCTCTTTTATGTTAGATTGAAGCTTTGGAAAAAAAAATTAAGAAAACTTCCTGTTGTATCTTTCTTCACTCTTTCAGCAAATAATATAGAACTATTTTCAGATATTCAAGTTTCTTGGAACGTACTGAAAGAGCAAAATGTATTTAGACCACTTGAGGCATCTAGCTTACCTTTTAGTGTTTTGATGCTTGTACTGCTTGTGTTGTCAGTGATGGGAGATTACTTCATATACTGAGTTGAGGGTTTGTACTAGGGCTAACAGTATTCCAAATTGTGTGGATTTTATGGTTAGACATCTGCTTTTCTATTCTTTTTCTTTTGGATAATCAGTGTCTCTGAACTCCTTTACATGAGGGAATCAATAGTGCTGCAAGCAATAAGAGGTACGCTGAGAGAAGTAAGTTTTGTGGCAGAATTCCATGGTCTCAGCCTTTGGCTACAGCAAAACTAAAATATATAAATCAGTTATGCTGTATTCAATTGGGTTGAAAATTTGCTTTATTCTACAGTTATTTCACACTCTCTGTGGTAGGGCTTAATCTGTTGTTCTGGAAATATTGACCACAGACATGCCCTGTAAATAGGAGACATTACCATGAGAAATGTGGTTGTCTGTAACTGTTATTTTTAAAAAGCATGTTTATTGATATTCAAGCTGATCCAGAAAGAGGTTTCTTGAGCAAGATCTGACTTTTCACAACCAAAAGATACTTAGGCTGTAGATTTCCCTTTTGTGTCTCTTACAGTGAAATATTTTACTGCTGTGATTTGCTTATTCTTTGTTATGTGCATGCTGCACTCCTAAGAGTTCCTGGGTGTTGGAACTGTTGACAAACTTTTAAGGAATGATTCAGTGTTCTTGGTTTGTGTTCATGTTCTTACATGCAAATGAAAGGGAATTATATATTTCAGTACTTTTTCCCAAAAGTGAATTTCTTACAGCATGTTCCCTTGAGACCTGGTGTCTGCTACAGTGTAATGTTAGGATATTAAAGAAATGAAATAGTAACTGTTTCCCTGAGACACATTTAACAATCATACTCAATGTTCAGCGGTTTTTTAACCTATAGTTTTTTCTTATATTTCTTTGTTATCAGCTCTAATGCTCTTAAAATTTTTCTCTATCTTTAATGTGTACCACCTTCGAATATTACATCAGATGAATTCTTTTTCTTTCAGTATTTCTTGACCAAAATAAATATGTAGCTATTTTAATCTTCCTTTGAAAATAATTCTTCAGTGTCTTGATCATTTTTGTTGGTTTTTTTCTCTGAACTCCATGTAATTTGTCAGTATCGTTCTCATATTGAGATGCCTAGGAGTGAATGCAATATTGCAAATATGTAATTACCTCTCCTGTCATTATTCAGAGGTTATATTTATTATTGCCGCACATAGCAAATTCCCATCTAAATTGCTGTCCACTATACTTGTAGGCTTTTTTCATTATTACTGTATTACATATTTTTATCTGCGGTTTCAGATCTCTGTTTCCAGCATGCATATTGCCAGATGATGTTCCTTGCATTTCCATTTCCTAATTCTTTTATTTCGTTCCACACACATTTCTAAAATTCCAAAAGGTGGTATTTCTCTTGCTGTGGTTATCTTGCTTCTTGAGTTGGTTGCCTGTGTGACTCTTGGAAAATAATTTTGCTTTCATATATATATATATATATATATATATATATATATATATATGCTTTTTCACCGCAAATATTTAATAACTTCTGCTGCTGTCCTGGGGATTGAGTTTTGACATTTTTCCATGTTGTTTTTGTTAGCTTTGCTAGGTTTGAAAAACCCACTACTCCCAGCAGATGCTATGTGTGCATGAATTCATTCATACATGTATATGTGTGTGTATGTGTTCTGTGTGTATGTATGCATATACCTACTCATGTATTATGCATTTTCCTACTTTTCCATTTAAAACAATGCTATTTACCTGCAGGAGGAGGAAGAAGAAACATATGAGCAAACTCTAGAATTCCGCAGAGGAGGTGATGGTCAGCCAAGACGGTCCACACGACCTACTCAACAATTTTATCAGCCCCCAAGAGCTAGAAACTGATTAATAATAAATAAAAGGTAAATGCATGATATTGACATTTTATTTATGGGTTTAGCTTTCAAGAAAAGTAGATCTGGATTGTTCTGTACTTCAGTGTTCTTCAGTCTTTGTGAAGTTTGTGAGAGAACTTTATACAACTTTGCCAGTGGTCGGTTGTATAAAGAACCCTCAGAACTGGGTTGCTGATGATGAATATTTTGAACAAATAAATAACTGTAATCACGATTTTACAAGCAAATAGACAATTCCTAGAAAAAACCTTGTTTCTCATTAAAAAAAAAAAAAAAAGTGTTAAGCAATGGCACATGCATGACCTACTTTGTTTAATAGTGTTAATCTGTTTATAAGGAGCATGAACAGAGCAGCGATTGCTACATGTATGAAGAACTACTGATATTAAATCAGTGTCTTACCATTTAAGTGGAAGTTTTATGGTTGTTACTTTTTAGTTTAGAAACCACTTGTTGCCATCGCCTACATGGAAGATAGTTTGTCATATTGCTTCTAAATTTTTTTTGAGATATTGATATATTTATGATAAACGTTAAGATATTTCTATTTATCTGGATTTTGTGGCTGTAGGAAATGACTTAATATACCTGTGAGAAGGAAGGCAATAAGAACACTTTGGAAAATAGCTTTTTAACTTTGCTTTATGTAAGGATTCATGTCATCTGAGCAAACTTTTACTTGGTACTTTCTCACTTGAGAGCAGCATGAAGTTTCTCTCATTCACATACATTGGACTAACTTCTCTGAAATAAGTGGCTGTAGTCCCTGCTGAACTCAGTACTGTCTGTCTCTGTCCGAGGTTCCATATTCTGCTTTTTATGAGCCATTTATGTGGATAAATATTATTTTTATTGTTTTGCTTAGCATGGAAAGGAGAATTTGCAACACTAAAATCTGAAATCTGTGAGCTCACCATTGAATAGGGAGATACAGGGTCTAAGAATATTTACCATACTCTGAATCTTGAGGATATACTTGCACTTAAACTTTATTAATTAGCAGAAATTAAAGGATTATATACCATCCTCAGAAAACACACCTGATATGTACGTTCAGAAATCTAAAAAGGCCAGCCAGATAGAAGTTATAATTCTTTTACTAAACAAGTGTGTTGTACTGCTTACATTTTACTTGTGGATCTCCTAAATCCTTAATTTTCAACCGTTGATTAAAAGTCTGTCCCAAATAAAGAAAGCTTTGTAAAGTTGCATGCTACTTGGTGTGCATCTACAATCTCTCTTCGTCCTCAAACGGCTTTTTTTTCCATACTAGCCAGTTTATTTTTACCCAGCTCTTTTTAGTTCCTGCTCTTGCTCGAGCCCTCCACACTCAGTTGTCTTAGTAGGTGCTGCTGGTCTCTGTAGCTTTTGGTATTTCTGACATGCAGTAATGTATGATTGTACTTTTTTGATCATATGCTAAAATACCTTTTCCATTTGGGGGAGTACTGGCAATATATGAGAGCAAAATTTATTCCTACCTCTTGCCAAGGTGATAATTATTCTGGTTTTGCCCATATAATTTGATTTTCTATTTTAAGTAAGTGTATCAATCACTATCAATAAACATGTCATGAGATAATTTGTGCAGAAATAATTCTGGCATATGTACCGACCTGAGTTCTAAACCAGCTCAGCTGGCTCAGAGGAGTGTCAGTGTGCTCAGTGTAGACAGCAGTCAAAACTAGAGAGAGTTTTTTGTGTCTTTATCTAATATTTTTCATATTTCTCTAATTTTACAGTATAAATCTAGAAAACTGTATTTGGCCAGCTGGGAGGGAAGGGGGGAACACATCCAGAGAGAGTGATAGTAACTCATGTATCTCAAGAAGGTTGAAACAACCTTTCTAGGCACAGGCAGTTGTTCCTTGCAGGTGTTTTTATACCTTTCTTTGAAGATTCTAGCAGAATTCTGATTTAAATGGACAACAGACTCGGTATCAAAACCTACCTACCATAAAATATAAACAGTTACAGCCCTTTCTCTATCCCAGTTCAAATATTATTGTTTTGTCAGACATCTCTAAATAAAGGAGTTAGGTTCAGGTGGTAAATGGTGTTGGTTAAATAAACCTAAAAGCATTTGTCAACAAGTAGTGATGGACTGTTCTCATCCAGGAAAAAAATAATACATATTTTGGAAAATGTGTCATGAAGCTGAATATATTTTTTCAGCAACTTCTTACTTTGCTTTAAAAAGTACATCTTTTATTGACCGTGCTTCCAGATATAACCTTATTTTCCTTTATCATAATTTAAAACTCTCTTTCTCAGTTGATGAAATGAGGTATTCCTGTGTCCTCTTTTGGCACAGGACTGTTTACTTCAGTATCTGCTTGAGTTAGATAGACAGTGCCAGTTTGTAATCCAAAACTGAATTTACTAACCCAGTGCAATGTACAATCAGTGACAGCTTACACCTGATAAACGTTGACTCCTTCTGTAAGTCCAGCTCTGTTGGAATATTATGCACTTTATCTTCTATGGTAAAGACAGCAAATATTGTAGGAGTTATACATACCTTAAATAGTTGCCACTGTAAACAGCAATTCATTATGAGAAAATACAACTTCTTGATAGGTGAATTAATTCCCTCTAGATCAAAAGATTCAATGCCATCTTTGGCTGCCGTAACTGAATTGTCTTGAACTTGACTTAAGTGGAAACTATCTCAAACTAACTAAAGTGTAGTCAGTTAGAATATATGTGTATTTTATATTAAAATTATTTGCTAAATCTAGCTGTTTCAATTAGTTGCTTTATCAGATTTAGGTTTATATTTGGAAAATTTCCAGTATTAAGCTAAACTATATTTCAGCATAAAATAATGTAACACCTATTGCATGTTAACACCAAAAAGTAGTCAAGATATCAAATTGGTCTTAGATTCTTGGAACACTAGGATCACTCAGGTAGAAAAGGAAAACTGAGAGGCAAGAGATGCCTTCTGTATACTTCTATATACTTAAGTATAGTTAGCTCCTGTATTAGTTCCAGTCAAAACAATCCTTTATTTTGTCTGGAATTGGTGATACCGACTTTTTTGCTCTGCCACTATGTTTTAGTGAATATTTGGAAAACTGAACACTTTGTTCCTCTTGCAGAGTGGGGCATTTGTGGTCATCATTGAATAGTGTCAAAAAATGGAAATTCTTCTTCAGTTTAAGAACACTTTATTGCCAATCTTTTTGAAGGTAAAAGTATGTAGCGCTGTATCCAGAAGCTTTTTCTGTGTGGTACAGACAAGATTTCACCTGCTAGATTTGCTTTCTGAAGCTCATGTCAAGACCAGTGTAGCTGCCCTCATTTGCCTTGTTTGATAGGTGAAGTGATGTGAGGAGTGTTTATTGTGATACGGGGGTGGACATATTATCCGGTATGGCTTATAGCTCCCCATAGTACGTGTCATGCTACTTTATATCTTAGATTGAATTTTGAAATGCATTACACTTGACGTAATGAGGTTGAAGACAGTGGAATTAGATTTTCGTTACTGGTTTCTCTCTGTCATGCTTTTCCAAAAATAAATGGTGAATGTAATCAGTTCTATGATTTTAAATGTAGGCAGATAATCAAGCATAGTCCTTTTCTAAATTGCTTTCAGATTAGCCAGACTTGTACAACAGTATAACTTTAATTTCTTGACATGTAAAAAAGTTCAGGAATATTGAATATCAGCTCCTAGAAGTGTATTTCTATATGGCTTTTTCTCCTTTTTATTCTACAGAACTTTTGAGGGCATGGCATATTTTTCTTATTTCCAGTTTTTGATAACATATTAGATGAAGACATGGTTTCTCAGGGGAAGTTTTAAGGGATCCAGTGAAACATAATTTTACCTCAACTTTCATCTGAAGGATGCTTTGCCTCTTCACCAGATCACTGATTAATGACACCTTTACTTCCTCAGAAGTACTTCTGGATTATGTAAAGTAACTTTTTTTTTTTTTTTTCCTGAAAAAGAGATGGAGAGCCCTTGATGATTATATTATAAATTGGTAAATTCTGTAGAATTTTAATATTGTAGTTTAAAGTTCCAAGGTGCCTTGTTTTCAAAAGCAACTTGGACAATTCTGAAAGTAAAGCTTGCTGGCCGTTATCTGTATTGAGTATAATAGGGTCATATCAAAGATTAAATATTAGGTCCATACAGTAGACATACGACCTCAGACCCAAAAGCTCCTATATGTGTAATGTTACATCACTTGACAGGGTGGACTTACTGCCACTGATACATCAATGAAGAAATACATTGCTGTACTGCTTCCTGGATTAGTTTTCAGCATACTCGTTTAGGTGTTAAAGTTTCTCTTGCGAATCTGGAATTAGTATTGACAAATACCAGCTCATAATCTTTGTCTACAGTGTAACGGGGTCTTAAGTGTGAGGAGGCTTTTAAAATCGTAGTTGGTTTCTAGAGGTGGAATTTGGACCCACAGGTTTATTTAATCTGGAGAAGAGAAGGCTCCAGAGGGACCTTACTGCAGCCTTTCAGTACTTAAAGGGGTCTTATAAGAAAGATAGGGACAGACATTTTAGCAGGATCTGTAGTGAAAGGACAAGGGATAATGGTTTTAACTAAAAGAGAGTAGATATAAGGAAGAAATTCTTTACAATGAGGGTTGTGAAACACTGCAACAGGTTGCCCAGAGAGATGGTATATGCTGCAACCCTGGAAACCTTCAAGGTCAGGTTGGATGGGGTTCTGAGCAACCTGATCTAGTTGAAGATTTTTCTGCTCATTGCAGGGGATTGGACTAGGGAAGCTTTAAAGATCCCTTCCAACCCAGACCATTCTGTGATTCTATCCTTCTGAAGAGCTGCTTGCCACACTATTCTATGCTTTGGGTATTAAGGACAATTGCTACAGACATGCAGGAAGTCTTGACTTGGTGTTTATTATGAAGACAGAGTGATAGAGTACTCATGTTAATGTGAAGTAACAGGAGTATGGGGCAGTTAGTACCTCACTGTGGTTGCAGTTGACTAGAAATGATCTTTTATTAATATCCAGCAGTGTGAGGTAGAGAACACTAGCTCAGAATTTTATCAAGAGTACTGCATTGAGAGCCCTTGAACCCACCCTAGGGTATGAGTCAAATACTAACTTTAACAGGTCTGTAAAATAAAATATTCCTCATAGAGAATCAAGATACAAGAATTAGAATCTAACAATAACAAAAATAACATCCTGAGCTTACACTTTCTGTATAGAATGTCATGATAGTATGAAAAAGAAGGGGAACAAGTAGTCAGAAATGAGTGTTTTGAAGGTTCATAGCTTTTGGAGGAACCTGAAAGAATCTAAGAGTGTGAACCTGTAACTGCTTGATCCTTACCTGCTTCTGCGGTCTTCCTTTGCTCCATGACAGAATTAATCTACATCTTGACACACTTCCTACAAAATCTGTACTGAAGTCCTTATCAATGGAGAAACTGCATTTTTGTGAGAAGTCACTGCCAGAAAGCATTCTTTCCTTGTATTATACCGATCATATTTATTGCATTGAAGTGCAACCTTCTAATTTATTCTTTTAAAAATTTATATCTCTGTAAGTACTGAAAAGTGGGTATTCACTCTCTTGGAGGAAGAAGATGAAATAGCAGTAAAGCGTATGTTGCACAAAGAGTGGAGAGTTTTTATGCTTATCTTTTTTTTTTTTTTTTCATTTAGAAACCTTCTCGGGGTGGGAGAAAATTCACTGGCAGCTCCAACATGCTGAAGACTTCTAGAAAAAATTCTGGCTTTTTTCAAGCAACAGGATGGAACAAAGAAAGCTCTTGTGAGCAGAAGGAGTGTGGACCTGACACCACAAAAAACTTTTTTAAAAAGTTCTTATTATGAAGCTGAATACTTTTTACATATGAAAGAGGCAAATTGTCATTGCTGCCATCAATAAAATGACAGTGCACTATTCTATTCTTTGCCTTGTATTCTTTTTACTGAGCCTTCATTGTTAGTTAACATAATACTAATGTATCATTTTCATTCATTTTGAATTGATTTTGTTTCTAATATTGTTTCTAGTAAAGCTTATATTTTCTCAAAAGCAGACAGGATTGGGCCTTTAATTTAGATTTTAGGCTAGTATTAGTGAAACATTAAAAATTTTCTGCTAATTATTGTACAGTGAAATTCTGAATAAGTTTTGACTGTGTTTTCTGTGTTTATTCTCCAAAGTTGCTGAAGGCCAAATTACAAATTTGCCTATTATGTTTTTCATGATCTATGGTTAAAAGGTCGAAGGGGAAAAAAATCATTGGTTTCAATAGTCATTTTCTAAATAATTTTAGTTAAATATTTTCTTTTCAGAAATATTTATATTACAGATATAGAAACATTTCTAGAAGGTACAGGAAAGTAGTTTAGATATAAACCACCGAAAGATGCATATGAGTACTTTAAACATAAATATATGTATACATGCACACATGTGCAACCTGTTGATAGTAGGTTCTAACTTTCTTGTAGCTTTAAACTCTACTTTTATTGCTTCATATTATTAGAATTTTTTCAATTATCTTTGATGCTTGGAAGAATTTTTGTCAAACTACTTCTCATTCTAAGCTGTATCTTTGAATCTTAGGTGATTATGACAAATAGTTGAACTTTCACTATATCTTTAGCTGAGAAGCACTCAAGATCTATGTACCATGCAAATCCCTTCTGAGCTTTATTCTGATCATTTAATTAAATTGAAATAGCACATGTTTTAAAGGTGGTTCTGTAAAGACAGAATTTTACCTGAGGTATGTATTGATGGTATAAGTTGTATTTTATATATACCTAGATGGTATAAGTGAATTTTTCTGAGTGCTCATACAAACTCTGGATAGAACCTGCTTTATTTGGATTAAAAATTTTATACTGATGATGTAATTGAATGTATTTGCAGTACATAATGTGAACTACTGTCCAAATGCAGTCAGATCTTACCAATCACATAAATATTTGCAGAATAGTAAGGAACTAAATGTTTTGCTGCCTTAATCGATCTTAAGCAGCTTCTTGAGAATTATAATGCAACTCACTAATATTTCTAAAGAAATTTGGAAGCTTAAAACATGAGCTGTACAATGTTAAAGTTCTTCACTATCAACTGACACACAACAAACTTTATGAAATTTGTTAGATTTAAGTTAGAAACCACTTTTGAAATACTATGAATCTTTCTGGTCAGTTCTGCTAAATTGTACCGGCAAATAAATAAATTGTATATGTCATACATTGGATAATGGATGCTTTACTTCCAGAATTATTGCTAAGACCACTCATAGCAGCTCTTCAGCTTCCTACAGTGATGCAGCCATAATATTTTAAAAAGCAGATTTGATTTTTCTTTAGAAATAGACTGTGTATTAAATGAGCCCTACAATCAGTGTACCAAAGCAATTTCTGAAATTAAAATAACTTTTATGGTCTTTTGAGCTTTCATTCTTGCTGTGAACTAAATCATAAAATTCAGAAAACTGCAGTCTGATTTAGTGAACTGTAAAAAATAAAGCCTACTTACGAAAATGTGAAGACTGTAGATATACAATGCAGCGTTCCTCTGTAGTGGCTGTAGCATTCTGAAATTACCACATGTATGTGCAGCTGTCTGTAGGCAAAAAAAATGTGTTTGAGAATGTTGAGTTTGTTTCTAAAACAGTAAAGACTCTGTTCTGGTCTTTTCACTGGTGCTCAGGAACTGGAAAGCCAGAGTAAGCAAACAGCTGGAGACTCTCCTTGAAAAGACATGTTGTCATGTGTTTTATGATTCTTCTCTGGTTTGGTTTCAACTGAAATAACTTTTTTGAAAGCTCTGCCTGTTCAGAATTGAAGAACCGGTGATTGAGTAGATAAAAACTATTCGCATCAACCTGTTCTGAAAAGCAGGAATTCATATCATTCATGCTTATTGATCCCTATATCTGGAAGCAATTTTATGATAAACTAGGTATGTATATAAATTATTTTCTTGAGTTGCGTAATCCATCAAACCCACAAATGTAATAATTTGCCAGTCATAATGTAGTAAAGTTTAAATGCACAAGAACAGCATTAATTTATTTAGCTGTTATCTTCAGAAAAGGTTATCATGGCTAGGTAGGTCTTCAAAACTGATGTGAGAGTTAACTTCTGATTTGTCAAAAGCAACAGCAATGCAGGCTACTGAACTTTGTGGGGCGACATCTGTGTAGTTAAATAAAAAAGGATGCTAAGGGACACTGAATCCTGATCATCCACGTTATTTACCAGCTTGATTTCTGACTGGTTTTGAGTGTCTTGACTAGCTGTTTGTAAGACAAACCTGTCTACAAAGAAACTTTACCCTTTGCATGCTGGACATGACCCAATCTATGCCTCTTGACCTGTGAACCAGTAGGTCCCTGGTCCATGGCCCTCATTCACTAGGGTTATAGAAATAGCGTATGGGAATTTCTGTCATGAATTTAGGAATGCAATTCTAATGAGATGTTTTCTTTGCCATGATCCTGTATATAGCATTTTTACCTAAAGGAGATTTTAAAAAGTTAGAACTTCTTATTTAAATTATTCTAAAAGGTATCTGCCAAGTGGGTAATGCTATTATCAGATAAATTATTTATTTCCTCCTTCATATAGTTAAGATATAAAATCAATTTGGAACAAAGAGTTGAAATGTTCTCATTTTATCTTACACGTTTTCAGAGTTTTGTAACAATCTGATTGAAGCGTCATGTTTTCATTTAAAATTCTTCCTTGCACTAATATTTTCTGATAGACAATATATATTTATATATATATTAATATAGCTTTTCCTTTTGTCACTAACAGGTACTTTCATATGAAATCTTTGGCAACAACTGTACAAAATATTTTGAGGATCACTTGTCAAAGTCACTCTTCCAAGAAACACTGCTGGAATTGTCTCTGCAGAATCTCTAATGATTTGAGCCTTATGCAGATGAAATTTGTTGGGAATGTGGCTTTCCAAGGCAGTGTTAACAACACATACTGGGTGGCAAAAGGTTGATATCGCAGGAAGGACAAATCTTACCTCTGCGTGAGTAAAAGCTTAATGGAATATGAAGATTTAGCTTGAGGTAAATCTGAAGAGTTATTTGCAAGAGAACTTCTAAACATTCAAACTAGTTAATGAGAGTTGGTCTAATGTTAGCCAGAGAGCTGAAAGAATCTGGCAGTGTAGGGTAAACAGTCTCTGTCTAGTTTATGGTTGGAGGGAGACTTCATATAGAAGAATCTCCAGTGCTTTTTGTACATACACAGGAAGATAATCTTCGGAATGATTGTCTATAGATCCTTCCTTGAAGAAGAATCCTAGTTCAACTGTCCTTTCATCACATGAATCCAACTCCTGTAAAATCTTACAACATTTTTGAGAACTATATAAGCCTCAAGAATGGCTAATTGCACTATTTAGCTATCTCAGTTTAGCTTTCTGCTTGCTGTAGAACTGTTGAGGGGTGGTTTTTTTTTTTTTTCTTTCTGAAATGTTTTGGAGCAACCTATTGCAGAAGAGCAGCAAAACTGTGGAAGATATTCCTCTAACATTTAGGCACTGATCTTCTCAGCATGATATGTGTATGAAAAGCTTTCTGTAATTATGGTATCCTTCAAAGCAATGGTAAAGACTCATAATGACTTCTTTCCTGATATTTCATATCAGTTGGCCTGTTCTGGCTTTAAATTATAATCTTGTTTTGGGGTTTTGAGAATGATTCAAAATAATTTAGAAAGTAAACTTAGAAATTACATTAATACTTAATTTTCTTACAAGATTGAGACACCATAAATTTTCTGTTTCCCTACAAACACATGGGCTGTTGATGGACATAATTATATTCTGGAAATTATGGTGGCATGAATGAAACCAGAATCTAATTTATATAAAAAATAAATCTTACACGTGTTCAAATAAATAGGAACTGTGGGAAGGCAAATGATTAGGTGTATAATAGCAACAGAGCACTATAGATTGTCTAAAAACAATTCTGCAGCTGCTTCTAAGAAAATGTTTGCAGTCATAGTGCCTTGTAATATTTCATGCAAATTTATAATATTTAATGCAAATTGATGAATCTATTTCTATCTTAAAATGAATGCTTAGGTAAGTATTGTGCAGAAGATACTAATGTCATTTTCAGACAGTTTAGTACGTCATGGGATCTTGAATGCTTTGCTTTTATACTGTATATTTCTAAACTGCAAAGGTTAAAGAATGTAAATAGTGTTTTATATTTGTTTTATAGTCAAAATAGTCTTAACCCCAAGTATATTTTCTTAGTCATTAGATAAATAGCTATGCCTCTGCTAAAACAGCTGTAATCTTACATGACTGTGCACAGATTTAAGTCTCTACCATCTATTTTGTAGTGATCATTCTTCTGTAGCTATTTAGTAAAGGAACTTGGTATGTTTACAATAATAGTAAAAGGAAAAAGCAGAATAAATAACGTGTCCTCTATCATTTTGATATGCCACAAATGAAACTGTTTTTTGTAGTGGGGGACTAGAATAGCATATACACAAAGTCAGTGTTCCATGTGCTATGTGAACAAGTGAAATAGCGTTCTTCAAAATCAAATTTTTTTTAATACAAAAAATTTTATTGGCTTTTTCTCCACTGCTAATTAAAAAAGGTACCATCCCAGTTTAATTGATGGGATAAGACAGATGATCTACTCTGGCATTTCACTGCTCTTGCCATATCAGTCTCTTTGGGTATATGATGATTAAATGCTCCCAGTAACAGATAATTCTTGATGGCCAGGTACTAAGTGTGTTTTACTCCCGTTGGTTGGATAAAAATGTATATCAAAACTTGATTTAGCATTGTACATGGCAAAAAACATGAGATATGCTGACATTAATCAGGACTAGGAGATTATAGCTAAGTTTCAGTGTACTACAGCTGCAGAAATTACAATAAAATTCAGCATGTGTTGCTCCATTTTACTTAGTTGTTTTAACATTGAACTCTCATTTTCAAAAGGAAAAACAAAGAATAAATTCTTACAACTGTACATAAACCACTGAAAATGTGTCCAAATGTAAAACATCTTTAGAAAGAAACAAAAAGTTGCAAGAGTTGCAAAATGTGAAAATGTGCCATGCACATCAGCTGTGAACCTTTGCACTCTGTGGCTGTGGAATCTGGCATTTTTTCCAAAACATGGAAGATCGGAACAATTCTGATATAGAATATAGTCATATTTGAAAACAACTGACCCCTGCACTTCATTCAGTCTCTATACCCTATGAGGAACCTGGCTCTAGTTGGTTCTGGCACTCCTGCTTTCTCACAGCACTTTGCAAGAAGCCAGACAACAGTTGAGAGTCCCAGGTGAAAGTTGATACAGAGGTCAGGATACTGATGTTGGTTTTGCGAGTTCCTCCTAGCTTAATGTGAGAAGCTGTGCTCTGTACTTGAAAAATATGGAAGAAGCTGAGACACTGAGATTAAATAATTGTTAAGGATGAATGCTGTAGCATCAGTGTGTTGCAAACTGCAATTGTGTGTACTTGAACAAGGACAGGACAGGTGGAAAAAATAATTATTTAAATGATGATACAATAACAGTTTTGCCAAATAAAGTATGCCATCTGCAAAGTACTTAGCATCCTGAAATGCAGCCACTAATGGATAGAATGCACAGTATTTCTAGAAAGAATCTCAAATTTAAGATCTATTGAATGTGTTATCCTTATCACCACCATTTCTTTTCTGTTTTGCAATAATGTGGTTATCTTGATGTTAAGAAGGCCTTTAACACTGTTTACCTGAGGTGTGGGTGAGATACTGTTGTTTTCTAGTAAGCCAATAAAAATAGTCTTCCTCTAGATTATTTGTTTTCTCTTTTCATTGGTGGCTAGAAATAATGATAGCTATGTGTTGTTCTTTCCTTGATACTAACGGAGGCCACTCTTTTAGTAAGAGCAGGCCATATAGCCTCTTATGGAAGAATTGTGGGTCATATGCTGAAGCCTAGCCAATCTGTATAACTGAATATAACCGAGGATATAACCTCATCTGACCAAAACGATGTCTCCTTTTGTCAGTTTTGTACCACCTACTGTAGAGAAAGCATTCATGAATGATGAGTCACACTGTTTCTTTGTTATGTACAATTACATTCTGTTTTGGACAACAAGTGCCCATGGGGTGATCCATGTATCTCAAGAAAATATGTGTCCAGAGTGTTTGTCTGGACCATGCTGTTCACTTGGACCATTTCTGACCTACAGTCTGTAAACTGTTAACCATTGCATTAGTAATTTTTTTACCCTAGGTAACGTACACCTACAATTCAAAGCCAGTGTAATGCAGAGTAATAATGATATTTGGTTTGGTTTCAGTATGTTGTTTTTCCTGACAAAAAAACCTATTGTAAAACCAGGGAAAATCTGCTTTACTGGGCAGGAATAATACTACTATGCACTTTTGTCTCAGGTCCTTTCATCACAGACTGCTTATCAGTGCTACTTTACATTTTAATATCACATTTTTAAGGCAATTTTGACCTTCATCATATAGGCTGTAGACTTTTGTCCAGATATTTAAGTGTAGCAAAAAGGAGTCTTCTGAGTCCTCTGCATATGAGGACTTTATTAATTTTTTGTGGACATTGATTAACTTATCCCTTTGATAAAGTTCTTTAGCTCTTGGAAGCACTTAGCTCTTATTTTCAATTACTCCTATTACCAGATTGTTCCAGAACTTAATTCCTCAGAAGGCTAAAAATCTTCTAATCACAGCCTAAACATATTCAATTTTACACGCTTGTGCTTGTGTCACCACTGACCTTCGCTTTAAATACATCTCATCTGACCCTTGAGGTATTTGTAGGCAATTTCTAAACTGTGCTGAATGAGGTCATGAAAGAACAATATTCTGCGAATCCTGTTCAGTAGCCATTTGCAATGTGGTAGCATACTTTCACAGGAGGTTCTGTGACTCACATGGTCCTTCATGCTTACGTTGTGTACAGTAATTTCTGTTCAGTTGTGTTGCCTTCACTGAATTGATGAATTCTTTAACCTTGTAGTTTCGTGTGCCTTTCTTCTAGTGATCAGGGAAAAAGACTGTATAGTATTACAGAACAGTGCAGGTTAGAAGGGACCTCAAGAAGTTATCTCTAGGCCAACCTCCTGCTCAAAACAGGGTCAGCTTTGAGATCAGATAAGATTGCTCTGGGCTTTATCCAGTGAGGTCTTGAAAACGTTCAGGTTTGCAGATGCATAAACTTTCTGTACACCCTGCTCCAGTGTTTGACTGTCAGTCTTCATGGGTGTCCCGATCCGATATCGGGGAGGGTTCTTAAACAATCCCAAGAGCGAGATTAAGACACAAACGAGGTCAGATGTTGTACAACCTTGTGACCTTTATTGTACACACAACTGATAACAGTGATAGGACAGAGAGAAAAAGGAAAAGTCTGAATCCCTAAGGAAGCAAACAGTAGAGATGCAGTGAGACTAGTTACCACCACCACAAATCCAGCGATGTCCTGCTGGCTCGGTCTTGGTGCAGGTGATGGTGCTCCAAGCTCCGCCGCAGTCTCAACTCCAGTGAGGGATGAGATGACCAGAGTGAATAGTGCTCCCAAAAAAGGAGTACACAGTCCTTTTATGTCCCGGTCCCCACAATCTCTCCGAAGAGTCCATCCATTCCCACGGAGCTCAGTGTGTGCTGCCCCGTGGTCCCATGCCAGCCTGCATGTCTTCTCATCCCGATTTAACTTCTGGTGGATGTCGTGGTCCCGTTGGAGACAATTCGTCCCCTTCAGAGCATACCCCTCCATGGCAACAGGATGCTGAGGCCAGGAAATGGTAGTGGTGTGAGAGCAATGTTTGAGACAGATAACACAGTCCCTTACAATGGGGAAAAAGTCTTGCCTTACATACAGTCTGAACCTGTCCTATTTCAATGTGTGCTTGTTGTCTTTTGTCCTCTTGCCATGCACCACTGTGAAGAGCCTGGCTCTATCTTGATAAATCTCCCTATGGGAAGGCTGCTGCTAGGTTGCCCTGCAGCTGTCTCTTTTCCCAGGCTGAACAAGCCCTGTTTCCTTGGCCTCTCCTCACAGGGCAAGCTCTCCTGCCCTTGACCATTGCAGTAGCCCTCCACTGAACTGATTCAAATTTGTTGATGTCTTCCTTGTATTGGCAAATCCAAAACTGTATATGATATTCTAGATGGGATCTAATGAGTCCTGAGTAAAGGTGGATGATCTGTTGGCCTTCCTTGCTGCCAGCATACCACTGGCTCATATTCAGCTTGTTGTCTGTCAATACCCACGTCTTTTTTCACAGAGCTGCTCGCCAGCCTGTAGGAGTTCTTCCTTCCCAGGTTGTTGAATATTTATTTGTCCTTTGTTTAGTGCAATTCCTGTCATCCCATTTCTCCAGCCTGTCTAGGTCCATTTGAATGGCAGCCCTGTCTTCAGTGTTCTCCCAGCCCACCTGCAGTGTGGTATAATTGCAAACTTTATGAGCATCCACTTCATTGTTTCTCTCAGGTCACTGATAAAGATATTAAACAGGACACATCCCAGGGCAGACCACTGTGGTACTCCTGTTGTCACTGGCCTCCAGGCCAGTAGGTTTCTCTGTCTTCTGCAAAGACAGCATATCATCACTCAGTGACTGCTCTGGTCCTTGAATCATTTTCTATGTCCTTAATCAACATAGATCACAAAGGAATATTGGTAGGATAAAACTTAGTTGGTAGTTACAAGAGGCAATTATTCAAGTAATTGTGGGGCCTATCAGAGAGTAGTGATCTGTGCTTCAGAAGCCAAGTGAAACCTTTCCTCAGTAAGAGAGATTTGCAATAAGACTATGGCAGGGAGTACCTGTTACTACAGCATACCGTGTGATATTTATGACTCTAATCACAATTGCTGTGCATTTTACCTCTAAGCCTGGCTGATCTAATGCTGCTACTGTGAATTTGCAGGTGAAGTGTTGAGCATACATGACACACAAACTTAGACAGTAATAACTGAGCCTGGGGAAGACGAGGTTGTGTATTATGTCGTTGATATTACCAGTATGGAGCAACTTTTTAATCTTAAAAACGCTGTTTGGAATGCTTTGAAGTGGCGTGAGGAAGCCATCTGCTGACAGCAATACATTATGTGATATGGTAGGACCCAGAAGCAAAGTAATCCAATGCTGTCAGAGTAAAATCTCTATGCTAGCTACTTGTGTTTCCAATGTGGAATAGAAATGAGTGTCTTGGACAGTGTCAGGAGCAGGGCTAGCCTTGGGCACGAGATTAAGAAAGTCTGATGAGCATCAATTTGACAACAGAGAAGCTGGACTAATGTGTCTAGTCCCAGCAGCAGGCCCTGAGGAACAGGGAGCTCCTGGCATGGTCTCCAAACTGTCTCCAAACAAACGTGGAACAAATCATAAGGGTAGGCATATCCCGAAGTGCCCATTTAATGAAAAATAAATGCTCTTTTCCTCCAGGACTTGCTTTCGATAGGTGTGTTTATATGATTAGTTGCTAGCAGTTGCTAGCAGGAGCTGTAACATATATCTGTTTATCTGATAAAACTTGGAATAGACTATGCTGGTAACAGAGTAATCTGAAAGATCAGAATATCTTATTTTCTATTAGATTGCCATATTACGTACATCACTTTCTCTATGTTTGCCTGTGGACTGCAGAATTAAAGCATCACCTGAGGATTTATGCAAGAATAATTTTTAAGAGACAACATTTACTGAGCCTCCTTTGGTCCAGTTCCTCCAACTGCTTAATTGAATGTACCAAATGTGAAAGTTGCTAGCATATTTAGAACTTTCCTTTGCATGGAGATTTATACTGTGAGTTCATTTATTATGAGCTATGATATGCTGTGAAGATAAATTACCCAAAATTTGGTATAAAAGTCAACATCTATATGTGATTAATTGAAGGAGTTATGGAGGAGAGACCTCAGCTGCGCTTGGCAAATTCAAAAAGTACTTCCAATTTATCTAATGCCAAGTAATATGTAATGAACAAGATCAAATTATAATGCTATGGTCCATTGAGCATGGTTGATTAAGATCATTGTTCATTCACCTAAGACCTGTAATTTAATATTTACGTTGTTAGAGAAATACACAACTTGGAGCCTAGCAGTGCTTACCTTTCAAAGAAGAGCTATTTATAGAACACAGTTTTTTAGTAAGTATCAGCACAGTTAAACCTGGGCCTAGAATACACTGAAATGTTCTCTGCCTAGTAGCTGTCTGCCTAGTAATTAGGTCACATAAGAGTATACTTTTTTCCTTCCTGAGCTAATTACACTGCTAGAAATCCTCCTATTGCAAAGATTTATGATCATTTAAAGAGTCATTCCCTTTCCCTTATGGAAAGAGATTACAGTAGTATAAACACTATGACTGTACCAGTATAGCCGAAGCAGAATGATTTTTATTCATGTCCTTCTGTCATCCATCCATGTCCCCTTGTCATACAAGCAGCGTAAGGACCTGCCATGAGGGCTTGTTGGGCAACATTTGACACAGGCTGACTCACCAGCTCCAGGAAATGTTAGAAGATACTCTGCCCCAGACTGTGGGTGTGACTGCCTAGGGAAAGACAAGGGTCTGTGCTGCTCTGCAACACAGAGAACATGAGTGAAAATAATAATCTCTTCTGTCCTTACTATGTAAAGAAAGTAATCCAGGCAACCTTTTTCCAGTGAAAATTCTGCCCATAGATCACCCTGCATATTTGTCCCGATCTAGTGTTGGGAGAGGTTTCAATATAATCCCAAGAATAAGCTTAAGACATAAATGAGGTCAAATCATATTCCAAACGGTTTTTATTATTAAAAGTGTAGAGTGGTAGCAATAGGACAGAATGGAAGGAAAAGACAGAAATCAAGCAAGTATCCAGAATAGAATCGCAAGAATAGTCACTACCATGGATCCAGCGACGTCCCATTAGTCCTCAGTCTTTGGTGGTGGGTGCCCACACAGCAAAGTTCTCTGACGCCTCTTAAACTCATCAGCTGATTAGCATACTAGACAGAGAGAGGTGGATATTCCACAAACTCTTTTATATGAGAGACAAGGAAGAAGGTGCAGCAGGAGTTCTGTGTGTGCATTGAGGGGGAATGGGGTGCACCACCCATTGTCCAATTGAGTGGGTGGCCATGCTCACCCTGCCCACCTTTGGTTTTGCCTCAGTTCCCACTGCTCTGTTGACTTCCTGCTTCTTGAGCAATCATCCAGCTTCTGGGGCAAAAATGATCACCTTTTATCACTTTTTATCACCTCACTGGTGAAGTCACAAAGTCATTTGCGAGGCACACATGGCATCTGGCATACACAACAGAGCCACAAAATACAAGCTAACACAATGGAGCCAGTGATCAGCAGTCCTCTGCTTGATGAGAAATGCCTGGTTTCACTCAGTTCACCCTCTTTGAGGCTTATCTAAGGAGTTTTTCAATACAACTGCAGGGGAGTGGGAGGGTGCATCCTTCTATACACTCCTGCTTCCTTGAGTGACATTCCTTAGACTAATTACAAAGGCCACGGCTGGTCCTTGATGAATGTTTGAGGCATTACTGACACCATCCTGTGACCCAAAGCACACACACAAGCAAGCTTTGAGACAATCATCTGACATTTCAGTCTCTCACAATATTTTTGGCTATATGGTAACAGCAGTCTTAGCTGACCTCCTCCTCTCTGCCTCACCCACACTGTGTTTGATAGTGTGGATTATACTAGCGTAGTATGATTTTTTTAAAAAAACTCTTCTACACAGACAAAAAGTCCTGCAGCCAACAGAGCCTACTGTAATCAATGAGCCTTTTACCTGGTAATGCTTATGATTTTCCATTACAATTAGGGTTTAACTTGGCAACAAATAGGAGTGAATGCTGCCTGTATTTCATTCATTTTCTAACTGAGAAAATAGAGAAACTGCTGCTACTTTTATTATCAGTTAAGTAAATCTAGAGCATCCAGATGTGAAATGACATTCATCTCTTTGTGCTCGCTTTTTCTTGATTTACTATGCTACTTCTGTACGTTGCCTTTGCCCACTTTTTGCATTTTTCTGTCATTTTACAGGAAGATTTGCATTAATGGGTTTAAGTGCTCTTTTAAAGCCATGCAGAACTGCGTTTATTCTAACTAGCACTGAGGATTAACTTTGCACTAGAAAAATGTATTCAGACTCTACAAACAGAACGGAGTTTTGAATTCCTGGAACACTATGTCAGTGTACTAAAGATATCTTTTTTGTAGTGCAGGAAAATTACTGTCTGAAAGGCTATGTGGTGGGATATGAAAACATACCTAAGAAGAATGTCACAATTGCAAATAAGCATCTGCCTGAAAACCAGTTTTAAAACTGCAAATATATTGTTGAAATTATCACTTCTACATGATAATAAAAATTATTGCTTTCAGAAATAATAACGAATTGTTTTGGGTTCTTAGCATCAGTTTCAACAGTATTTTTACTCTGGATTGATACCTTTGTTTTGAATTGTGGTTTCTCTGTTATAGTAACTCTGATACTATGGTTTATAGGATACTTTTTTTTTTCTAGGGAATAAGATTTTGCTGCATGCTGATATCCCTAAATTTCAGGCTTAAATCTCTTTAAAAGTAGCAGAAATTTAGGTCTGTCCAGGACATACAGAAACACTAATTAGTAATTTTCTTGTGTAGTAAAAAAAAATAGGGTTTGATTCTAAAAGGAAATCTTAATGGTGTTTGTAATCTTCAATTTAAGAGAGGTCAGCATGAATGGCAGGATGCTCAGGGAATTTGTGTGCTGAAGTAGATTAGCTCAGAGCTCACATTTCTATGATGCAGTAACAAGTAGATAACTTTATTCCTAAAACAAACAACACCCCCCACCCCCCAAAAAAAACCCAAAAACAAAAAACCCCCCAAAACCTGAACAGTTTTCTGCATTGTTCTTTTGTGGCTCCTCCTTGCTTTTGTGGCTTTTAAAATATATGTTCTAATAAAACATTTGAAATTATCTTTCTGCTTGTGCCACACTCAGAACATAAAGAAAAGGTGTCCGTGATTGAATGTTGACAGATTCACTGAATAAGATTATAAAATACAGAAATATTTTGTGTCTAATATTTTACTTACAAAATAATATTAAAGATTACTGTTCATATGAGGAGAAGCACTGTCTGACAATTTCTTTTAAAATATTTTATTAGGAAGTGCTTAATCTATACATACAGAATTCCTTTATTTTTTCCCCCCTGAGGTACAGGGCAAATTGAGAAAATGTTGCTCATTCTAGTTCTCAATAACCATTCTCTGTCGGTATGTATTAAAGACTAGAATAATTATAAATAGCTAAGAAGACTAAATGTATGTGTTTATGTATTCATTGCCTAATGCCAAAAAGTATGGTTTCCAGGAAGTGGAAAGGAATCTTGTATGTTGCTATTAACACCCCTGAAACAGCTGAGTTAAGCTAACTGCAGTCTTTTACAGGTTGCATGAAGTATTTTCCTCACATGGTTAAGGTTTCATTAATTGGAAGCTTCTTCAGCAAAGCTCCGTTTCTTAAAACGCTTAATCATTCCTATTACTTTGGAAGATTTCATAACTTGAAAAATTAATATAATTCTGGATCCGTTTGAGGTATCCAGACCTAGAATTCCTTGTTATAGAGCACATGAATGCTGCATAATGAATACCATTGAATTACATTGCATGTAATGAGAAAAATCCCTTAACAGCTGAATCATATTAATATAAGATCTTAGGATAGCCCATGTTTGGGGGAATAAAAGAAAGGGGTAATCCTGTTTATTGGGACAGAAAGCACTTATATTCAGACAAATGCATAGACTCCTCAACACAGTATGCCTCACTTTTCCATCTTTGAAGGAAGGGGAATTAATGGACTTTCTGGAGTCAGTAAAAACTGATCTTAATTCTTTAGTAATATTCATATTAAGAATATCTAAGCGTCTGTCTCTGATGTGTCTTATTCAAAGTGCTTATGTTCATTACTAGGAGTTTTAGCACCTCTTGACAGAGTTTTGTAATTCTCTGGTAACTACTTTGAGAAACATCCAGGCAGTCTTTCAAACTGAATCCCTCCAGTTCTGAATGAAATAAAAGTTTTTCTGATTGTGCAGAAATGTAATAATACAGCTTGTTCAGTAGGGATAATTTCAAGCAGATGCTGCTGAAAAAGATGGAGAGTAACATGCCTGACAACTGCAATTTTCTTTTTACCTTAGATGTTATGTTTTTGTAATGGCTTTCTGTAAAAGCATCTGACTTCTAGAGCAGACTTCTTTGAAACGAAGCGTACAAAACCATAAAAGAACCCCAACTGGATTTATTTCCTATTCAGTTATGTTTGTCTTAATTAATAAATGCAATATGTTACATCTCTGTCCATGCTGGCTAAAATTGCACTGCATTGTATTTTAACCAGTGATGCTCACAGTTCAATCTATGATAAACTTGTGGCTGTTGCTGTATTAGAAAGCTCCTCCCAAATCTTTGTAGTCTGTATTTATGGTTTATCTAAACATAGTCATTGTCCTTACTGAATCACTTGAAATACAGTAGTTGTCTTTTAAAATTGTTTTTATTTCAACCTTTTATTTTCAAGGAAATTTTCTATCTTTTGTTCTCATTTATAAGCAGATTGTTTTTGATTAACAGACCTGCATTTAGTAAGCAAATTTAAGAGTTTGTTTACAAAGGTGACTTGGAATCATTGAACTACAGAGCATGACTGCATGGCTACCTCGAGAGCCATCCCTTCTTCCTCGCTTCCTCCCATCCCAGGGATGGAAAATTAAGAGTGCAAACCAGCATTTTGGAACTTCTTGACAACAAAGAAACAATCCTCAGAGCGTCCACAGGGAGGCGATTGATTGTTGAGTGTGTAAGCTCTGGGAGAAGAGCTTGGAATTTTTCCCTGGGTAAATTTATCATCATAACCTGATATTGACTGAATGAAGTTCTTGAACTTTTAAAACAGTCCTGTGATTTCCAGGTAGAAGCAGCTCTGGCAGTATAGTTTACATTGACTGCCCAGCCAGGGGCACTAGAAGCCTATGGTGGCTTGTGACTTCTGCTGCTGCCAGCAGACCTTACTATGGGAACTCACAGGTGGGTTGCACTGAGGCCATACATGCCCTGGCTATTTCTGCTGGGGGCAGAATGTCCTGGTGGATGTCAACGTGGTGGGTCTTACAAGAGATCTTTGTGAATTTTCTGCTTCCTACTCCCCATGTTGATGTCACTGGGTCTGTTGTTAGCCTGGAAGCTAAGATGAAGCAGTGTATGCTAATTGACTTTCCAGCATGGTTTAACCTCTTAAAGTGTTGTACCTTACTGTGAATGGAAAGACTGTAGCTGCAGGCAATAATGGACAAAAAGCTGAATAAATACTTGCGATGGAATGTCTTTATGTCCATCTGAGGTCTGTAATACTGCTTTAGCGTCTCAGTCTGAGTGGTCGTTACGTTATGTCTTTTTTTTTTTTTTTTAATTTAAAAAACCCCACTGATTCTATTTTTGAAGTGATGCAAAGGAAGTGTAGTCCAATGTAATTGGTAGCTGCTTTACCAAGCCTGTATTTATGATCATTGTCTTTTCTAGTAATAGAGCAGTACCTCTTACTTCAAGTCTGTTTATCTTTCTTTGGTATTATTAGTTCCAGGAACCATATACAATTTGGATAATTTGCTGGTTTGCTGTTACACAAAATTTTGCCTTTCTCTACATTCCTTCTTTTTCTGTCCTTAGAGAGAAGGTACTTCTCACAGAACAGTGCAGAAGTTTCTGTTTAAATGGGTTGCAAGAAGGAAATATATCTGTCCTATTTCCATTTTTATTGCACAAGGAATCTATTAATCTGTATTTTTATTGGTTTATAAAATAGAGTGAAGTTCAACAGCAGAAGACTGCTTTTCCTATTTTCTCTCTTGTTTTCATCTAAAAATTCTTTCTCTTCAGATGTTCTTTTTATATTTCAGGGAAAACTTTACCTTCTGTTTAATTTGCTTTTTGCGTCTACATTTGAAGGGAGAGAATTTAATAAATTTTAGATTTAGAACCAAGTAATGCAAATGGAACTGAGTAATCCTAAGAGAAGACTTGCTAAATTGGTTGTATTAATGTGACTATCACAAATTGATATGAGTTTCCAGCCATTTAATCAGTGCCTCCAGCAGCATATGCTTTTGTGCTGGTTTAGGCCCTGCCGGGACCAGAGACCACGTTGCCGTTGTCCCTCCCCCACCCTCGGATCAAGTAGGGCACAAATCCAGGGTTAAAATAAGGAGAAATTTAATACAACAGTGTAATAAACAATCTGAACAACAACAATAGCAATAACAATAAACAGTTCTAACAATAAACAAGACAAAAAATATACAGAGAAATACTGCAGTGAACACATCCAGCCTGCTGCGTGTGCTTCCCTTGACCAAAGCTACAAAGGAAAGCTTCTCGAGCTGCCACGCAGGACCTGACATCAGCATGGTAATAACCCGGCCGGAGATCCTTTCTCCCTGCTGGGAAAACTTAACCCTATCCTAGCTGAACCAGGACAGCTTTTTAGCTCTGGGCATAGTCTTTGGCTCTGCAAAGTGGCTGTAGCAGCTCCACTGCCATGAGATGGAGCTTGACTTCAGCTCTTCTCTTTCTTATCAGGGTTCTCCCCTACCAGATAATTTTGTTTCTTTTTCAGAAACATCTTGGGAACAGAGCAGCCAGCAGGTGTATACATCTGTACATGGCAATACTTGTTAGTCTGGGGAACACAGTATATTGAGTTCTTCAGTTAGAATAGAAAATCGAGATGTACATTTTGATCACACTGCTGCTTAACATACCACAGACATAGGTGATTTCATTTCCTTTGCCCCAGGTAGCACTATGCTTGTCACACCTAATGCTTACTTTCACTCTACAGCTCAAAATGTCAGTGAGTTCATGGGAATAACTTATGTACTCTCTTCCTGAGAACAGGAAAGGACTTGCAGAAAGGTGTTTTTTTAGCTCAGTAGTACTCCTGCGCATTAATGGGTCAATTGCTGTTCCGTATCACATCTCCAAATTAGCTTCTTGCACACACTTGTCTCTTCCTGATAGAGGCAGCCACAGAAAGTAGACCACACACCCCACAGCAAAGCTGTTCACCCCTGCTGCTGTGGTAGATAACAATGCAAGATACATCAGGGAAAACCAAATAATATATACATTCCATGAAAATACTACAGTAATTTTCCATTTGTGCAGCTATACTAGTTTGAAACTACCCAGATTTATACAGTGCTGATGGCTTCAGTAGTATGTTGTTTTGTTAGGGCTTTTGCGTGTGACTAAGGGTCATGTGTACACAGAGTGAAAAAATAAACAGATTGTAGAAATTAGTTCAAATGGTGCATAGACATCTTGAAGGTTGAGGGTGGCAAGCGTGCAGGCTAAAATCCAAATGCCCAATGTGACACACACAGATCACAGTATTAATAAATTCAGTCTAATTTGACAGAAAATAAAATACAGGAACATGAACGTACAAAGAATTTAATCGGATAGGAGCCATATCCCCAGGAATTCCTGTGACAAAGGAACTGGGAAATGATGCAATTACAATTTGAAGAGACTTCCAGCAAGGATGACTGACTGAAGGTAGAAGATTCTGAAAGCATTAGGAAAAAAGAAATAGTGTGAAAGACAGTATGTGTGTAAGAGAGACAGGTTCACTTTTTCATATGAATAGTGAGGATTACACCTGTCCTTAAGTTCTGTGGTGAGTGGAGTCAAGGTCCCTGGTGCTGGGCTTGGACAGGCTTGCTTTGTATCCTTTATTCTTTTCTTCTTCTTCTTTCTCTCTCCCCTGGCCCCTTTTGCTATGCGCAAACTCCATATTTATGTGAAAAAAACACCCTGATTCTTATGGAGTCCTGTTGGATTCACCTGTGTTAACAAAAAGGGGCTCTTAACTTGCAAGCTCTATTTGGGACAGTATTAGTAGAGAATAAAAGCCAATACTGGGTTGTGTCAGGAGAGTTCTTCCCCCAGGAATAAAAGGGAAGTTCCAGAGAGCCATTATCTTTGAAATTCTTTCCAGAGCAGGATCATTGAAAGCTACCAGTTCTTTCCAGCTCTCTCTAAATACTGTCAGTTGTCCACAGAAGGAGGCTATATTAGTACCCTTGGAAGGAGAATTCCATGATCATGCATTTCCATTCCAGGTCCATGATAGATATTGCCATTCCTTAGCTAGCACAGAAAGTCTCCAATTAATTTAGAAGTATTTGAGATTGACTGCTGATCAAGCCCATATACTCTTCTTTATTGCTAATAGCTGCTGCCTGATCATGCCTTTAGTCATGGCTGGACAAAACCTTACTGTTTAACCATTGCAGCTTTGGCTCTGACCTTCAGTTTTGTCCGTCATGGCTTTGAGTCAGTAGATTGGGTACAAGCTAGTACCTCTGTTTTTGTTGGTGGTGGTGAATTTCCTTTCCTTTCCTTTCCTTTGAATGTACAGCAGAGCTTAGAGCTCTCTTCTAGTTATATTTTTCTAGTCTAAGTGTTCCAATTTTAATGGAGAGCCAAGGATAAATTTACTATAACTATGGCAAATGGTAATGAGTGAAACAGCCTATCAAAGAAGAAGGTGCATTCTTGCTGAATTACTCAGAAGATACAGATCTTTAGTAACAATAGGGTGATACTGGGGAGGAGATTGTTATAGGTCTGTTCCTCACAGGTATGTCAGAAAGGAATTAAGGTTATGGAATAGAGTGTATGAACCTATTGTATGAGTCTTGGAAAGGTGAATGGCTCTACTGACTAACATGAATACGTACAGCTGATGGCAATCAGCCCAGAGGAGCTTATTTTCAATTGAAAAGTTTCAGAGTTCTCCATGTTAGGTGAGGAAAGCTTCTGATAAAATAATCCTTGAGATAAAGGGGGCTGTCGATGGAGAGGGGAGATCTGAAGTGCATTGCTTTGTTGTTAGAGGCAAAACAATGTGCCTGTGCTGCAAAGAAGGCTGATGGTATCCTGGGCTGCATTAGGCAAAGCATTGCCAGCAGGTCAAGGCAGGTGTTCCTTCCCCTGTGTTCAGCCCTGGTGAGGCCACACGTGGAGTGCTGTGTCCAGTTCTGGGCTCCTCAGTATGAGAGAGACATGGGCATACTGGAGAGAGTCCAGCTAAGGGTAAAGAAGCTGATGGAGGGACTGGAGTATCTCACGTATGAGGAAAGGCTAAGAGAGCTGGGACTGTTTAGCCTGGAGAAGAGAAGGCTTAGGGGGATCTTAGCAATGTACATAAATACCTGAAAGAGGGTACACAGAGGACAGAGCCAGGAGGATGGAGACAGGCTCTTTTCAGTGGTGCTCAGTGAGAGGACCAGAGGTAGTGGCCACAAACTGAAACACAGGAGGCTCCCTCTGAAAGTCAGAAGACCCTTTATTTCTGTGAAGGTGACTAAACACTGGCACAGGTTGTCCAGGGAAGTCGTGGATTCTTCATCCTTGGAGATATTCAGAAGTTGCCTGGACATTGTCCTGGGCAACCAGCCTGCTTGAGTAGGGATGTTGGACCAGATGACTTCCAGTGGTCCCTTCCAACCTCAGTGATTCTATCATTCTGTAATTTTGTGAAAGTATTTTTCTCTTAAAATGAAATTGGTTGAAATGTCCTCTTTTTTCCTTTTTTTTTTTTTTTTTCCACCCTCTTTTTGTTTGAGTGGCTAAAACAGTATCTTGGAGTTTTTCTTACTGAGGTAGTTAACAGGAAATAGAACCAGTTTATGCAGAGTAAAATGCAATAAAAATGACTAGAGTGTTGAGTAATGATTGTCTGGTGAAGAATAGTAGCAGCTCTTGACCTATATAACAATTATAGCAGCAGTTCTTGTTCTGCCTAACAGCTCCTGGGGAAGAGAGGTCTTAAGTGGGTGGAGGACACAGGAACCTGCAGTAGATGGGGGAATGTTCACAGCAGTGGATAATTTAAAATCTTCTTGCTGTGATATCTATAACTAGCCCTGGAATAGATTATCCATCTGGAGATACATCATTAGTGAATGAAAAACATGAGATGGTTAAGACTGTTTGGTCTGAATTAAGATAAGAAGCCTTTGTGAAGACTGGAGGTGATTAAGGAGGAGATACAGTTGTCTCAGATTTTAGCCCTACAGGAGTGGCTAAGGAGACAGATTGTTCCTGAACCCTATGGCTGAAACCAAAGATGACTCTTCTGTCAAGAGATAACAAAACAAATGACCCTAGAATAATTCTGGGTGTTCCCAAGGTGAATCTGGAAATGGGATTGTTAGAACTGGATGCTGGGCCTAGAGAATGGTAGCAGTACTGGTAGAAATTAAGCTGAATATGTACCTAGGCAGCAGACCACCAGAAGACTCCAGACCCTAAAGCATTTCACTTGTAGAAAAGAGAATTTACACATTGAGACCTTGACTACTTTTTTTTTTTTTTTTTTTTTTTTTTTTCCCCCACAGCTAAGCTGAACCATCTCTTTTCCTGTATGGCTGTTGGAAGCAAGTCCAGAGATACCTTCTCATCAGAAAGGGCCAGATTCACTGGCAGAAAATGAAGGGTCCATAATTTCCTTACCTTTGGTAAGGAGAGCCAGAAGTTTGGAAGCTATCCCTGCCATAACTTGATCATGCTTTTGTTCCTACTTCAGAAACCAGAGGAGGAGTGGTGAGCCTGCAAGGTGACATGGCCCAGCGTAGCAGGAGGAGTTTAGGCTCTACAGTCGATGAACTCTAGGCAGGTGTTTCTTGAAGAACAGCTTAATCTTGGGATGGTGATAGCGCAACAACTAGTAGCTGTGGACAGAGACCTGGTAAATAAAATCCCGAGGCAGGCTGAGAGGTGTTGAGGCAGGCAATTTATGTTTGGGTATCTGTATGCAAATAATACTTTGGAGAGTAGCCTTTTTTTTGACATACAGAATTATTTTGGCTCTGTCAAAAGTGACAGTTGATGAACTCTAAACCCACTTGTGGGTTATGTTTCTTTTCAATGACTAAATACCCTTTTTGAAGGGGTCAACATGGAGAAAGAGTAAAGGTCACATTTGTATGATGAAACCCTGGAAAGCTTGTGAAGTATTCTGTGGCCAGGGGGTTCCCTCACATCAGGACATTAACATTTCAGATGTTACTGACAGAAGTGAACCTCCAAGTGTATAATTGCTTTTGTCAGATTTTAATCAATGTCATGAGGAAAAACTCCTGGTCTGCAAAGCTGCGTATCCTACTTATATAGCTTTAAATATATATTTTATAGCTATAAATATAACTTTACCCCTAAGATACTCCCTGTTAAGCAATGTTGCTTGTCCAAATATAGAAGAGGATGTGTATGCTTTAATTCTGTTTGAGGGGAGAGAAAGAAGCATCGGGGATATTTATAATAGGGTACAAGGCCCTTTAAAAATCCAGGAAAATATCTGAAATTGCTGTATGTCATAAGTAAGCACAGCTGATAATAGTGATGAGAATATAGATGGGTAAACAAGTTTCAGTCGTCTGTTTAGGAAAGAAAAAAAATTTCCAACAAGTTGTCAGTCTCGTGTACAGACTGAAATTCAGTCTCTCATGTTTGGGCAAAGATTCCTGTATTTATCTTCCAGATGTTCTGGTCTTTATTCTGTATTTAGTTTCTCAGAAAGGTCTTCACTCTCAGTGAACTGCCCCAGAAGCTGTTCTTGCTTGCAGGTACTGACCCATAATTTTTTTCTGTTTGTGTTGGAATTCAGAAGAACTGAAGAAGTGTTTTTTTGGGTGGTGGGTTGTTTGTTGTTTTAAGAAAGACCCATTTAGCTGAATGATGCCTAAGGTGTTAGCTTTTGGGCTAGGAGGAGTGTCAAATTCAGCAACTGTGTATATCTTTTTGCTGTTGATCTGAAGGGCAACTCAGTATGTTTTGCCTGCCTCTATAAAGTCAGGTCCTTTCGTATACTTGCTTGTAACCTATGAGACAAGGATGATCAGAGAAAGCAAGGCAGAAACTGTGCTGCTGGCTATGAGCTCTTGCTGGCAGCCCTTGGCAGCGACCAGTGAGTGGTATTCTTGTGCGGGGCTCTCTGTAGGTCAGTTACAAAATAACCTTCCCACACTGTAAGACCCACGCAGACCCTTCCTCTGGTTTGAAGAGTTTGACAGGGATATTTGTGTGAGAAGCTGATTTTAATTTCTTAATAATTTGAACATAGGCATAGAGACTCCTGTATCACAGGATCATTAACTGATTGCAACAACAAATTAATATAAATTGGCTATGAATACATGTAGGCTGGAAATCAGGAGTTACCTAAATTAGGTTTGAAACAGCCTAGCAATATACTGTTCTCAAGTTCATTCTGACCCCTGTGAAATTTGCCGAGAACTACCACAGACCCCAGAATGTCTTGGAGGTTAAGTATACACTTAATCTTGACTCCAGGGTTTAGCACTAGGGGCCACTGTGCCTTTCCTGCCTCAGGATTCATCTCAGTCATTCTCCCTCTCTGGCAGCAGCTTTCAGATTCGCCTTCTGCACAGTTCAGTGAAACACCTAGCTGTTTGGTCTCTATCCCTCGTCTTCATTCAGCTGAACCCCTAGACTAATCATACTTGGAATACCTGCTAGCCTTAATGAAGACATCCATAATCATAGCCTTGTTTCTGCTAGCACCTTCTTTCATCCTAGCCATGTTGGTCTTGGAGGACCTAAGCTTTTTTTACTTCCAGAGGCCCAATTCCTAATCCCAATTTTATGTAACTCTAGCTAGATTTCTGGCTAGAACACCTCTCACTATACAGACTCCTGACTGCTCCCTGGCTCAGATTAATGATGTGCAGGAAGTTTAGCTTTCCCCCTGTTGGTCCAAACACACATCCTAGCCTCGATCCTGACCATAATCTGAATATCCTGATTTTGTAATCTTTATATACTAAGTCTTCAGTTCCCTGAAGAACCTTGTATAAGGCATTTATGTTACTCTCTGTGTAGATTATTTTTGAAGGTTGCAGCAGGGTTCCGTGAGTACCACTACTACAACCAGAATGACTGATATGTCCCAGACTTAGTTGTCCCTCTTGGTGCTGTAAATCACCTTAGCTCTGTGTGCTGTGGATGACTCACTAAGAAATTTAATTCTTCCGTTTCAGCCTTACAAAAGCCTAACCTCACAGACTAACAGTCTCATGTAGGATTAAGGCAAAAACTATCAATATGCCATTCAGGTCTTCTCTGTTCTCTGATGTGTATATCCCACAAACAAATTTAACAGATCTCCACCTCCTCCTATCCCCAAAAATTTCTGCTAGAGTTAAAGCCATATCCCATCAAATGTGGTCTGCCTCAAAAATAACCAAAAATCGCTACTTTTTACCAGCTCTGACTCTTATACTACTTCTATGGACAGTGTAGGATCCTACAACAAATAGTCAACATCAAAGCTGTTTTTTCAGACTCTTCTGTCTTAAGACCTGGATAGCCTTACCCCTGTACTTACTGAGGCATGCCTATCTGCCCCAGGATCAACTGCAATTCAACATCTCTATGACGACAGGTCTTGCACTATTCATTGTTAGTCTTAAAAAATTTGTCAATAGATCTCTCTTCATACACTATTTCTTTCTTCATGTCAATAGATCTCTCTTCATGTCTTATTTCTTTCCCCCAACTTTAACCTCTCTACAAAATCCAAACTAATTCTTCTTCTCTTTTACATTAGTGTATCACGCCTTCTAAATCTGCAGCTTTGAAAAAGTCAGCAAATGCATAAATAAAGATCATCCTGTTATACAGTGTACATGGAGTTCAGACAAACTTTTGACCTGATTGTTAACTGAAAGCTCTTTCAAAAATCTAAGCTGCTACCAGTTAAAATGGAAGTTATGCTTTGGGAGAGGTTAAAAGATTATGAAGTGTAAAACAGGAATAATCAATTTTCCAAAAGGGAAAATGTCACTGATAAAGTGTTATCAAATAGATCTGTACTGCTTACCATAGCTGTAAATAATCTGGAGAAAAGGGGTGACTAGTGAGATAATTCAGTCTGACAAAGAATTATTTAAGATATTATGACCATGAAGGTATAGGGAGAAGGAAAATGGATACTGACTTCTCTGGCTGCACTGAAGGAGGAATGATGGGTCAAGGATACCTAGTGAGATAAAGCAGAAGGATCAACACAAAGCGAATTAAGGGGATGTATGAAACATTTACATTTCAGTAGATCAGCTCTGATTAGGGTAGGTGAAGGGAAACCATTTGAAAAACAAAACAGGACTGTTAATAGAGGAAGCTGGGTAACATATGTAAACCTGTAGAATATAGGAGAAGGAAAAGTGCATAGGAGAACTAGTAAGTGACTTAGAATAAGGTTTTGTGGTGGGACCAGTAACAGGACGGATGGGTGCGAGAGAGGTGGACCGTTTCTTCCACAAGCACCATGCAGTGTGTAGGTGTGAGTCAGTGCCATTAAACTTTAGAGCTATGGATGAGTCCCCAGACCTCTTTTCTGCACAACAGTGTAAGCTTCATGTTTAAATATATGTTTACATATGCACACAGTTTTAGCTTCTACAAAAAATAGATGTATATGTACCTTTTTTTTTTTTTTTTTTTAAACAAGGTGTGGAGGTTTGAACTCAGGCGGCAGCCAGACTGCATGTGCCGGCTGTTCACCTCCCCTCCCCCCGCTGGTAAGATAGGGGAGGGACAAAAGAAGAGAATTTGTGGGTTGAATAACAAGAAAGAATTTACTAAATATAACAAGAGAACAACAGTAAGAATAGTGAGTTCAAAAGAAAACGGTTTAAATGCAGCAGTGGCGAACGTGGCGACCGCCGCCCACAGCAATAACACAGCCGGACAGCCAGACCTCGTGCTGCCAGAGAGAGTGGGAGCCTGGGAGGCCAGCCACAGCCCCACCTGGGCATGACATCACAGAGTATGAAATACTCCAGTGAAAATTAACTCCATCGTGGTCAAAACCAGGGCATAAGGGAAGGTGCGAATCCTCTCTGTAGGGTGAGAGAAGGGGGAAATGCAGCTATTAAATCAAGAGTAGGAAAGGACCAGTTCATCTGAGACACTCACTTCCTCCTGGGATCATGGTTGCCTTGGCCTGGAAATTTGGTCTACTCAGAATGCTAGGATAGGGGATACATGACCTCTGACTGGACCTAGGATGAACATGTTATAATCAGACAAAGCCAATTTTTATTAAAATATATATTTTTATTTGGGTTCAATTGATTTAGGGTGGGAAGCAATAGGCAGAGCAGTGCTGGGTGCATGGGGAGCCGCAACTCTGCCATACTCACCCCGAGTTCCAAATCCAGCATTTTTTATACTCTTGTGCCATCATCTTTTACCAGTCTCCTCCCGTCAGATAGTTGTCCTGCTCTTTTCCATTGGGCCCTTTGGGTTGCTGGGGTGCGTGTCCTCCTCCTATTGGGTCTTTCAAAGGTCTCGAAGCCTTGATCTCTTGGCGCGCTTTTCTCCTATTGGATCTTTTAGAAGCCCCATGATCTCATCCTTTTGGCGGGCTTTTCTTCAAACAGCAGTTACTCATCAGCTCTAGGTGGGGTTTCTGAGACACGGTTACATTTTTCCAATCTGAATGGCACACTTCGCATTTAATTGTTTAACATTTACAGATCGTTCAAATGTACCTACCTGCCTTGCCCAGCCTAGCAAATTAGTTACAATAGTTTATTACAGCACCTGCCTTGCTTAACTTAGCAAATTAGTTACAATAGTTTATTACAAACAGGAGCCATTGTAATAGTTTAACAGTCAGGGTTGGAATTAAGTTTAGGGATATCAGAATCTGAACAGCTAGATTTATTGGTGGATTCTGTGAGCTTTGCAGGGTTAAGATGGAGCCATGTTCTGATAAGGCAGAGTTAGTTCTGGGACGTTTTAAGTTTAGGGTTCGATTTGGGATGGGGACAATATGGCATGCAACCTCATGTCTACTGAAATGGTAAGGTATCCTAGGGGATAGGGAGACATTAAAGAGACAGGTGAATTGAAATCAAATAGGAAAATTAAGATAAATTATTTTAGATTTGCATGTTACTTCAGCTCAATCTATCTATTTCCCTAAAACCAAATTACAACCATGATTTAAAGGTGCTTTCCAACTAACAGTCTCTGTGCATTTAACCACCTATCTGTAAATACAGACACAGATGTGATATTCAAGCCAGTCATACAACATGCACTGAATCTTGATACTCTTGTACAATGGAAGCTCTAGAATAATGCATCTAAAAAGAATAACAAGTAAGTTTTTCCTGCATCATAGAATTATAGAATGGTTTGGGTTGGAAGAAACCTTAAAAATCATCTATCAGGGATGGTCAGGTTGCTCAAAGCCCTGTCCAACCTGGCCTTGAACACTTCCAGGGAGGGAGCATCCACAGGTTCTCTGGGCAACATGTTCCTGTGTCTCACCACCCTCACAGTAAAGTAGTCCTTCGTTACATCTAAATCTACCCTTTTTCAGTTTAAAACCATTACCCCTTGTCCCATACCTAGACTCCCTGATAAAGAGTCCTTCCCCATCTGTCCTGTAGGTCCCCTTTAGGTACTGGAAGGCCACTATAAGGTCTCCCTACAGCCGCCTTGTCTCCAGGCCAAACAAACCCAGCTCTCTCAGCCTGTCCTCATTAGGGAGGTGCTCCAGCCCCCTGATCACCTCCTCTAGCCTTGCTCCAACAGGTCCATGTATTATTACACTTGGGGGCCTCAGAGCTGGACACAGTGCTCCATGTGGGGTCATACAAGGGTGGAATAGTGGGAGAGAATCACTTCCCTCGGCCTGTTGGCAATGTGTCTCTTGATGCACCCCAGGATACAGTTCACTTTCTGGGCTGTGAACTCACACTGCTGGCTCGTAGTTTTCCATCCACCAATATCCTCAAGTCCTTCTCCGCAGGGCTACTCTCAATACACTTATCACTCAGCCTGTGTTTGTGCTTAGGATTGCCTTGACCCACATGCAGGACCTTGCACTTGGTCTTGTTCAACTTCATGAGGTTTGCACAGTCCCACCTCTCAAGCCTGCCAAGGTCCCTCTGGATGGCACATCCCTTCTCTCCAGTGTGTCAGCCGCACCACACAGCTTGGTGTTGTTAGTAAACTTGCTGAGGGTGCACTCAATCCCACTGTCCATGTCACCAGCAAAGATGTTAAACAACACTGGTCCCAATAGAGACCCCTGAGGAACACCACTCGTCACTGCTCTCCACTTGGACATTGAGCTGTTGACCACCACACTTGGAGTGCAACCATCCAGCTAATTCCTTATCCACCGAGTGGTGCATCCATGAAATCCATGTGTCTCCTATTTAGAGATAAGGATTTTGTGTGGGACAGTGTCAAATACTTTGCTCAAGTCCAGGTAGATGACATCAGTTGTATCATTTGAGCAATAGAAAAAATGAAGATGTTTGAAAGAAATAAAATTTAAAAAATTAAATAGAAAGAAAAGGCTTAGTAAGTTCCATCTGGAGACTGAGAAAGAGCTCAGGTAGCTCACTTCAGGGATGGATTTTGCCTCTTCTGCAATGCATGTTGACTTTTCTACCTGTACTTCGCTTCTTCTGAGATAAAGAACTGTGCATATTTTTTTTTCTTCCCATGTTAAGTAGTGTATATAGGAGGGTTACATTTCATCATACAGTGAGTTTCCACAATTTTGTGATATGAGTCTGTTGTAGTTTGTTTTTTAATCACATTCCTTTACCTTTTCTAAATCAATATCCAATCACTGTTCCTTCGGAGGAAAATTTGCAATTCAATAAGGCTTGCTTGAAAGAAGAGCATGAGTTTTATCTCAATAACATGCACGTCAAAGTTCACTGAATCCTTTAAATCTTTTCCATTGTTTTCCACTTCTCATGTGATGGAAATATCACTTAGGAGTTTACGGAGAGCAAGATAACAGGACTAAACCAGAAAACCATTTATAAAACACATTTTACAGGGCTTTCTCTCTCAACAAAATATTTTCCTATTCTTGAGAAGGTTAATCTTACTGATGTTAACTTAGCAATCACCAATACATGCTTTTATTCATGGGTTGAACCTGTCTTCTTCAGTTCTTCTATAACAGAATTTTTCAATATTCTGAAGAGTCATGACTGTTAAAATAGTGATGTTTACCTTTTTCCTGATCTTTACTGTGCATAAACTAATGTCTTCAGCGATCTAATGGGAGAAAGATGTTTTCCTTCTATAGAGAAGGTGGAGCCAGTCTCTTTTAAGTAGTACACAGGTAAAGGATGGGGTCAATGGATGCAAGCTACCTCAGGGAAAATCCTAATTAGTCATTAGGAAAAAAAATCATAGTAAAGGCAATCAGCTATTGGAACAGGTTGCCTTGAGAAGCTGTGGAAGATGCTTGAAAATACTCTGAACTCAATTGGATAAGGCTCTGAGATACCTTATCTGATGGCAAAACTTTCCCTGCTATGTGGTCAGACCAGATGACCTCCTGAGGTCCTTTTCAACTTAAATTAGTATATGATTATGAAATATTTACCAAGAAATAATCAAGATGCCTGTGCTGTCTGAGAGCTGTTCTCAGGCTGTACTGCCACTATTTCAGTCAGAATATTTAACTAAAAAAAGTGCAAGATTTTTCTAAGTCTAATGCTGTTGTTGCATATTAGGGCTGTCTAAGTTGATATAAGTGGTCCCGACCTCCTTAGTCGTTGCCATTAATGTGCAAATTAATGTTTTTGTCCTACCACACCTGTTTTTTGCAACTATGTGGTGAGGGAACTAATAAAGATGGTAATTTTTTCAACTGGATGAAACTAGGCTGTACTGTCACATATTCGCAGGAAGAAATAGGAAAGATTCAGCTTGAGCCTAGTTAAAATCTGAGTCCTTCAGTCTATGAAAATACTAAAGAATTCAGTAAAGTTGTCTTGATATTTTTTTGTCTTTGCTGTTGAAATTGCCTTTCTCACATCAATTTTGATCTAGCAGTGGAACCCAAGTTAGCAACAGATTCAGGTCTTTTTGGCATTTTCTGCAAAATTTAGTTCCAACTTCTAAAAGACAAGAAAAATAAGGAGACTTGAGACTTTGGCTGATATTTGAGGCTATTTCACATGTATGTATAAAATTATAAGGCTTCAGGGATCAGTCACTGAAATATAAAATCAGACCTGTTGGTATACATTTCCATTTAAATCTAAGAAATATTGGAAAAATGAAGAAGCTAGGCATAAATAATGTAACAATAAGTTTATCACTCTACACTGTAAATTCTTGAATCCTAAGCTAATGTATAAGCAATTATAACCTTCAGGGAGAGGAAATAGAGTGCCCTAGGCTCTATTGCCCTTGTCTAGTTTTTGTGGTTTGGCAGTGTGGAGAAGCTGTAGAAAGAAAATCTTGTAAGCTGAGTCCATGCATTTATTTTTAGTTTTATATGAGGCATTTGCTAATGGCGAAATGTCCTTGAGGTTAGAGAAAGTGTTTTTGGCACAACCAAGTTTCTGCATTCCACTTTTATTATGATTTACTCTTTGCAATTTATAATACAGAAGTTTGAGAGGAAACAAAGGAAAGCAATGAGACTAGAGAGGCCAGGTTATAAACCCAGTGTTATTTCCCCCCTTATAAGCAACAGATATAGTCTAGGGCACACAGGTACCATTAAGTCTATCCCATAGACCATCTCCTATTTCTGCTATAGATTTACTCTCAAATAACCCCGTCAACTTCAAATTATTTCAAAATGCAAAAGCTTCAGGAAAGTGGTACTAGGATGATCACCGAGTAGAGGGCAAATCTTTCCAGAACAAGTTAAAAGAAACAGGCTTGTTTAGTTTAGCAGGAGAAGGTCTGATTGCATAGTAGAAACATATCCAGGGTAAATGTTAGGAAACAGGAGTTAAAAGAGAATGGTAGAAGAGGAGCCAGATGTTTTAATTATTCTATGGGTAAAGTTAAGTTAGAAACTAGAAGATTACTAACCTTCAGAAGGACATAGGCTTTGGATGCATTTACTAAAGGTGAAATAGTTTGATTGACTCCGTTAAGAGACACTGGCCTTGATTCAAGAGCTCATTCTAGTCCATATCTAGGAGAATTACAGAAGGGTATGGAGCAGTATGTGACATTTCTTAACGCTGTCCAGAATGTCTTTGCAGTTTAAAGAAGTTTCAGCCTGTATGAGAGATTTTTTTCCTGCCTTTGATACACTGATATTTGTTTTATGGGGGATATGATTTAAGCAGCAAAATGCCATTCACCACAGGCGATAGAAAATGCAGAATTGTATTTTGTTTTGGCAGAAAGATTTTCGGTATGTTCATTTGCCTAAACTAGTCATTATCTCTAAGATAATTTCCATTTTTTTCTGAAAATTTCAAATAATTTAAAAAATATAGAGAGAATTCCATTTGTCAGTCTCACTGAGGCTGTGCTCGTATAGGTTTCTAAGTTTATAGTTTTTTTATTATCCTCTTTTTCTTCTTGCCCCCTTTCCCCATAATAGGAAAATACATTTTCTATGGATGTACTAGTAGTATAACTTCTTACTACTTTTAAGCTGGTTTTTATTTCACTGTTTGTCTTACCGTAGTTTTTCTTGGTGTATGGCTTGCTGTCTTTTGATTAATTTCTTTGTCTCCTGGGATACAAATGTGTATTTGTGATCTTTGAGTTGAAAACCTACCATGAACTTGAGCTTTCATCTGATTTCTAGTGTTCAATTAGGCATATTGACATATTGTTAGTGATAGCTTCCTATGGAATAACAGGCAACAGTACTCATTCTGCTGTTATTTTTATTTATGTGATATCACAGTAGATGGAATCATCACTTTGTTCACTGAAATCTTTGTAAATTAGGAAGAATCAATCTATTTCCATGCAGAGAAACTGTATTATTCTCATTCTGATTCAGAGTTGTTCAGAAGTAGGGAAGGGTGACTGACCTCAAAAGTTTGGGCAAAATTACTGGGTGAACTTGGTATGTTTTTTAAAGGACTTCAAGAATGAATGAACCATATCAGGGTAGATTCTCAGCTGGTGTAAATTAGCATCATTCCACTGAAGTGAGTATAGCAAAAGGAGTTTAACCAACTGACGATCCCTCAGGTTATGCACTTCTTTCTTGTTTTGTTGCTGATTTTGAAATGAGAGGACTCCAAGTGAACTTTTTGACCAAATTATTCTGTTGGGGATCAGAACAGGTCATGAATAAAATCCAAGCTCTTTCCACATGAATTACACCCTAATCATGGCCTCATGCACTCCCAGAACTTGATTCCCTGCAGCCTCTCTCCTGCTTCTGCCTGACCCTGATCTGGAATTAAATTGTTATCAGAGTCACTGTAGCGTATGTTGTGTATAGCAAATAAAAGTTGGACACTTGGCATATTCAAGACTACGAATCATCTCACGTACCTTAAAGCACTTTCAGAGAGCAGTCTATCCAGTGAAAACACCAGCATCTCCAAAATGCTCCTACTAACAAGACTGAAATGTAATAATAATAAATTGGTGAAGTATTAAGACAACATATGATGTAACCATTCAGTCTGCATGTGAGTTAGCTCCTGGTAACAGTTCTGATCAGATTTCCTGATGGGGAATGCTGTGTTTTGTCAGATGACTGACATAGTCGGTGTTCAACCCCACATTGTGATTTTTTGTGACTTTCTTACGTTTAAAACATAAAGATGTTAAAGGAAAAAAAAAAAAAGTTAAATTATTTTTCTCTCTGCTGTCTGAAAAACATTTACAAAACGATGCTGCAAATTTCCATCTAAATATAAATCTTAATTATACAAAGTTTGGCAAGACTGTTCTATTTGCCAAAAGAGTGGTGGGCTGTGGATAAATAAAATTAACTTCTAGAAACATTTTTTTCAAAGCAAGTTCATACTTTAATGATTATTTTCATGTAAATAGTGTGTAAAACTTAAATACCTACCTGAATTAGGCCTGTGTTTCCTCCTCTTAGTTCAAGAAATGTTTCCAGGTGAATTGTTTTCTATGTTTTCAGCAGGCAGACAGTCTAAACCTTAAGTGTGTGGTGAACTACTTCCTTCTGGTAACTAAGTTTTTTAAGGGTAGGACATCTCTATGTATAGACCCCACAACAGGTAAAGCCAAAATATCATTCAGGAATATATCACAGCATGATTTTACCAGGTGCTGCTGAATTTTGGAAGGAAAGATGTTGAGATGCCAGTTTGGTCCTTTAAAGGACCAAACCAGTCTATGCCACTTGTTGCATTTAAGGTAATTAATTAATTTCTAAGAGATTAATCCCCTTGCATTCTAGCAGATCCTCAGAGATTAGAGGGGCTAGGGGCAGCTGGACTTACCTCGTAACTGGTATGTCAGTGAGGGCTGTAACTATAGGCCTGACACCAGATGCACGAACAGCCCATGTGCTGTAGGTCCAGTTGCATTCAGGAGAAACAGTCAGGTTCACGAATAGTACAGTTCTTATGCAACGTCTACAGATTCTTTGGGATTGCCTACGATAAATGCACAAACTGCAGGTTGGCTATATAGCACTACACACAAAAAGAAGATTGCAATCACACACACTTAATTCCTGGGTAATCACTCAGCGTAGCCGAGGGCCCAAATCTTACCAAAAGGTGTCCATTCTGGAGGGGGGGGCGGGGAGGAACACAAACACATCGATCTGTCCCTCTGATTTGGTATCAGATTATCGTCCCTCCTAATTAGATAAAAACTAGTGGTAGTATTTATCTGAGTATGTATGTGTGAGTGGGTGGGACTGTGGTCAAGCCATTGTTTTTTGAGTAACAACACAGCACATTCCTTGGTGCAAGGTGTGCACAGGTTTTGTGGGAAAAGAGGAAGAATGAGAGATAGGTCTGCAGAGTACTGTAAACAGTCCTTGAGAGAAGGGGAAGAGCAGGAGATAAATCTGCATGGTCGTGCCAGATGTTCCTTGAGAAAAGTGGAAGAATGGGACCATGCAGCCTCCGCCTTGCTTCGCATTCCTCCTTGGTGCCATGGCAACACAAATCACTGCATCTCCATCCCGTCCTGTGTTTGTTCTGGGCACCATGTGTCAAGGAAATGTGCATTTTGCAGACTTTTTGCTGTTTTGCTTTTCCCACACTTTCAACACCACTCCCTTCCTTGACCTCTACCAACAAGTGTGTTCAGTAGCCTAATGAAATTAAACATTTTTGGTATTTCATCCATGGTTCAGCGATGGGTTTTGCCCAGTGGCCAGAGAGTCTACATGTGTATGCAATGCTCATTTTCTGCTGCATCTGGTAGCAGAACAGAGCTGTCCGAATTCCCCTGCTCCTCAAGCAGAAGTCACTCTTTAAAAGTAATCAGACACTTCTTATTGTGAGATTAATTTAAAGATTAACTAGTCAGTGTGTTCATATCTCTCCTTTAAATAATGCACATATTTACCTTAATTTCTGTTTTAAATACTCTTCTGTTAGTGTCTAATCCTCTATTAGAAGAGTCTGCTCTATATTAGAGTACTCTTCTATTAGAGTAACAGCGGGAAGCTATGCAGCATAACCATCCACTAATAGCTATTAATTATTCTGTAAATTAAAGCTATGGGCAGGAGTAGTGTTGCATGCATGTGGTAAGAATATGATAAGAAATAGAAAGTTCATGTCATACAGTGAAACAAGGCTATTTTTCTTCCCCTATAAATTACATTTTTGTATTTCCTTGAGGTTTGGTTTAGTTTGGAAGAGACTAATTATATAAATATGATTTTTATATATTCTAGTTTAATATTAATAAATTGATACAGTGTTAAAACAATATATGATGCAACCATTCATTTTGCATGAGTTAGATTTTGTTTTGCATCAGTGAAAGAAAAGCTTCTTTTTTCTTCCTCTGTAATTATACTGATAACACTATTTTTTATTTTTCCTGTATTGTGAGCATTTAAACACCAAATAGCTGGTTTCAACCTTTGAAAAGTCAGGGCTTAATGAAATATTTTAATACAATCAGCTCTAGTTCTTTTTGAAATGCCAGTGTTCTGCCACTTGACTCTTAAAATTTAACACGTTCAACACTTTACAAAAAATTGCAAATGATGGAGTCAGGCCTAGTTTCTTCCTAATTTGTGCACTTTAGAAATACAACATTCAGGAATAATTTCATATACTTTTCTACTTTCTAAACTGCAACAACAGAGGTTTAGTTCTGTTGCCACTTGAATATACCTGTACTCTACATTGAAGTCAAGAGGATGTCTGCATGAGGACTGAAAGCTGTGTCATGTATATTAGTAGAAAAGTTTATATTCTGAAGTGACTAAAGAACTTGGACGTCAAACTGAAATCTGTGGAATTATAGAATAAATGGAGCACAAAAAAAGCTAGATTGATGCTACTACATGGACTACTTTATGAAAAAAACATGCTTTCAAACATGTGGAAAGAAAATAATGTCAAATTCTATTTCTTTGACCTACTTTGTCCTTGGATATTTAGGCACAGGCCCCTCCTCCCCAAGTCAGTATGAAGCAAAGTCAAAGTTGAGTGGGAACAGATTGAGGAACCAGGAGTATTAAATTTCCTTTGTGATGAAATATCCTCATAGGAGCACTCTTCCCTTGGGCTGTGAACACTGTCTATTTATCTGGTAATGCCAGCTGACTGGTACGGTCTCTTGGTAGCTCTTGTGGACATGTCCCTTGTTGCTGGAGATCTCTCTTGTGTCTTAGGATCTCAATTTAGGCTTCATAAAATGCCCTGACACAAGAGGGATAGCAGCTGATCCATGGATTGATCAGTGCTGATCAATGTGGGCATTAATCCAGAGGCACTTCTAACAAAATATTCTATCTGCTGTGATGCTGTTCTGGGTCATTACAGTTAATGGCCTTTACTGAAAAATGCAGCAAGAGTAACTGAGAAATGAGGTAAGGGCTCATAGATGAGCCAGAGAAGAACTAAGTGTCTGTTCTTTGAAACTTCTGTAGTATTCACGTAGTCATATGTGCATGCAGTCTGGCTTCAACTGTCTTGAATGTATTTATTATAAAAACTCTCCTGTACAGCTGGGTGTCCATCCTTCAGCAGAGAAGGGGGGATTCTGGCCTAACCCCTGCAGTAGTAGATCACACAATGATTTGCTTCACCCTATGGTAGATCAGGGACTTGAACTTGGCTCTTATGAATGTAAAGCCATGCTCTAACCAGAAAAGCTTGCATTCCTCGTGGCCAAGTTCACGTTAAGTAAAACGGGTGTTTTTATTTAATGTTTGTCGATGCTGGTTTCTACATGTGCTGGACAATTCTCTGTGTGATTTAGAGCAACGTCTTTATTGTTCCAGATGAGGTTGACTCCCTAGGGAGGTTATTTGCACAGCAATCACCAATGTAGTTCACTCTAAGTTGGAGCCAGAGGCAGTGGTGAAGTTGCTATAATAGCTCTGTCCCACTGGAGGGCTCCCCAGCACTTGAAGTAATTCTCCTTTTTACTGGCTCTCTCAGTTTTAGGGCTGTCTCCTGCCCGCAGTGCAATGCAGAGCTGCTCTCTTGCAGCAGAAGAAATGGGTTTAGAGATGTGGGGGGGTGCAGGACTCATTCCTGCTCTCCCCTGTGTGTATTTTTAATCGCTGCCCTCGATATATTTATCAAGAAAATGATGTGCTAAATACAACTCAGAATTTAGTGTTACTCGTATTTTGAATTTTGTGTTGATTTCTGAGTGAGGTTGGTGAAATCTCTTTACTGCTTCTTAACTGATAACAGCTTTACAAAGGTAAAGGCAATTGTTCTGGAACTGTTCCCTTTATTGTACTTCATTTTTTAATTAATGCCTTCAGTACAATCCAACTACTTAGAAGTGCTCTAAAGGGAAGGTGACTACACTTGAAAGTAGGCTACTTTGCTCTTTCTCAGTCATGTTACTTGTCATTTAGAGTTAAAATAATTACTTAATTCATGAATGGTTTTAAGTTTCTGTTGAGATTTCAGTTGATTGTTGAGTTTTGAGGACTCAAGTGCCTTAGACGGATACTCTGACTAGAAAGCTCAAGTTATTTTGCAGGAAAGTGTATGAAAGCAAGTTAGTGGTCTGTTTTGTGTGTAGCAATGGAATAGCTTTCTACAGCCCTCCATTTCATCTGAAATGAGTTAGAAATGGCAGGGAATGTTGGAAAATTTCAGTAATTGTAATGAACTTCTGTAATGATTGTCACTTTTCAGCTATTCTACCAAATGTTAATTCTTGGCAATTTCTATATTTCCTTTGCAAATACATTATTCTATTTTTGCACTTGATTCTATATTGGATTATCTTGTAATTTAGCTAATGTATCTAGTTACTTTTGAATTCCTGACTGTTTTTTTCCTGCATCAGTTGCATAGTGTATCAACTTCTTCAAGAGAATCTTTTTACTTGGCATAGCATATCTATGTCGTTGTTGATATTGTCTTTAAGATAGCTATTTTATAATCACCTGAGCCCAGTACATTCTTACTGTCAGTTGATGGAAAAGGACTTCTGGGTCTCTTGACTCTAAATCATGATTCTTTCCTATAGAAATACACTTCTATAGTTTGCCTATAAGTATCTAGAAATAAGCTTTCAAATGCATCTTTTTAACCACACTGACAATTTCTTTTGAATCATCAATGGTACATCTTTCTTCCTGCTTCCCAAAGCAATTTTCTGCAGCCTTTCTCTCTCCCCAGACCACTGTAAATGTTGAGGCTTATTCTGGGATTTAAAAAGAATTATCCTTTTTAACTTCATTGAGTGTTACTTGAAAGGGTCTTCAAATCATAAATTTAAAAAAATCTTCACTTGTACAAGGAGTTGTTGAGCTGTGAGGAAAATTATTATTGGTTAAACTTTCCTATTCAGCCAAGTTCTTAGCCAAGGGATATTTTGTGAGTTTATGGGAATGAATTTTTGTTCATCCTTCTTACTGTTCTACTGATATTATTTACTTCCAATTTGCCCTGACAAAGGAAAATATGCACAGCAAGGTACAGTAAAGCTATCAAAATGTTTAATGTTCTTCACTTAGAAAGAGACAGCAGTGTAGAGGATGTTTCCTAATTATTCTGAGCATGGAGATATTAAGATTATGTATTAAATAGAAGGCAATTGTAGCACAGTGGCTTGTCTGACGAGTATCATCTGAGGAGGTTGCAGCACTTTTTTTGGTTTGTATACCCTACATGCTTTGTAATTTCTATTTCATCCTAATAGGCCCCTAGAAATGCAACAGCTCATGTTGACCCCTTACAGAGTTGGAGAAGAGTACTCGTATGGTCTGGAAACCCTGTTAAAATTCACATGACAATAAAAGTATAACGATTCCTTTCCATTAGAGACATTGTAGTGTCAGTGAAGTGTAACGTACAAAACCATAATGAATAGACTGTATGGTTTATAATTTCTGAGCTACACAAAATGTTAGGCCCATAAATATATTTTAAAAGACCCACCAGCAAATATTTAAAAATAATTGCAAATTCTTCAGTGATGTAGACACATAAATGAAGGAATTTTGCTGAGGCAATTATAGTGTCTCCTGCTGTTGTGCCAAAAGTATTAGCATGATACATGAGACCTCACACTGTTTTCAGATCTCTGCAGTAACCAGAGATTTAAGGTTTAGAACTTGGAGGTGAGCTGAAAAGATATTGTAAATAACTGCACAGATTTAAAATCTAACAGGATGACTGTGGTGCTCTAATACTGCTGTGCTTGTCCAAGAAGATTTGCCACTCTCTATAAAAGCTTTGGGATGGCTTGTTCTTGTAAGTATTGCAGGAATGGACTGTAATCAAAACACTCAGACAAATGCTTGTTAATGTGCTTATGGACTAAAGACATGTACTTTCCAGAGCCTGAACATTTCTGTATATACCCCCAAGAGCTGATGATGTCTCTTAATTTACAGAACAAAGTGGGAAAAAGTATTTTCATGTTAGAAGCTAGCCTTGATTCATCTTTTCTCTAGCATAATAACTTTGTTGCCTGTTGTCTCTAAACATCTCATGACACCATTCTATAGAAGGACAGGAGGACACCTTCTCTGGGCTCACAAAGGCAGTAAACAGCACAGCCAGAAAATGAACCTGGAATCATTGCTCCCAGCCCCTTGTTACATTCTTTTCCTTGCAGGCAGGCTGAGAGTACCATGGATACAAGTAAATAAAGAAATCTTGGTAAGCTACTTAAAAGTCACAGATATTTGGATTTAAGTTTATATATACTTCCCTGAAAGTAAGAAGGTCATTCAGAAATGTGAACTATTTTTTAAAGCTCTTTGTGCTTTATATATCTTAATTTCTCATTTCTTATTTTTGAATAAACTTGATTCAGATGTTGATTATATGAATCAACATTTCCATATTTTCTAGATATGAATCAGACAATGAGAGTTTTGGAAGAGTTTATCTGAAAAAGTGAAAATCTAAATTTTCTTTGAAATTTTTATTAAATGGTCATTAAAAATTAAGCAAAACATACACATGTGTTTATCAGATACTTTAATATTCATCTTTTAATGAGACAAGTTTAAAAATGTAGAGAATTGTTATCTTCTGGTATAAATAGGTGATGCTTAAATGTGGTGGTTTGACCTTGGCTAAATGCCAGGTACCCACCAAGTTGCTCTGTCACTTCCCCCTTCCCTCTTTTTTCTCAACAGGGCAAAGAGGGGAAAGAAAATAAGATAGGAAAAAAACCCAACCCTCGTACATAAGCCAAAAATATTTTAATATAAGCAAAGCAAAGCAATGTCCACATGCGGAAGCAAAAAGCAAACAGATTCATTCTGTACTTCCCATGAAGAGGCGATGTGGGGCCTTCTCAGGATCAGGGCTCCCATATGGGTAGTGGTTGCCTCGGAGGACCAAGGGTGACCCCACCCCCTTCCTCCTTTCTCCCAGCTTTATCCTGAGCAGACGTCACATGGTCTGGGATATCCCTTTGGTCAGTTCGGGTCAGCTGTCCTGGCTGTGTCCCCTCCCAAGATCTCGCCCACCCCGTCCCACTGAGGGGGAAATGTCGGAAAGAGCCTTGGTGCTGTGTAAGCACTGCTCAGCAGCAGCCACCACACCAGGGTGCTACCAACACCCTGCCAGCTCCAACATAAAACACAGCACCGCGAGGGCTGCTATAGGGGAAAAACAATTCCGGCTCTGCCAGACCCAGTACATTAAACCATGCCTCTTTTTTTTTTTTTTTGAGGTGCTTTGTAGGTGTTTCTGATTTCATACATATCAGTGGACCAAAGTGTGACCATATCCGAATTTTGAGGGTATTTTGATCTCTGTTTACGTCTTAGGATCATCCATTTTACCTAGATTGTTGCTGCTTCGGAGGACCTGTGTATTGGGTTTGTGTGTGATGGGGTTTTGGTAGCAGGGGAGGATGCTACAGAGGTGGGCCCTGTCAGAAGCCTCTGGAAGCTCCTCTGGCTTCAAGTCAGACTCGCCTCTGGCCAAGGCCAAGACAGTTAGTGATGGTGGCTGCACCTCTGTGATAATGTTTTTAAGAAAGGGAACCTGAGAGGAGGGAGAGGAGTTGTGAGGGAAACACTTGTGCAAACACTGAGGTCAGAGGTTGAAAGGAGGAGTAGGCAGAGGTGTGCTGGAGCAGAGCCTCCCCTGCAGCCCGTGGTGCGAGGGCAGGCTGTGCCCTGCAGCCCGTGGAGGTCCACGGTGGAGCAGATGCCCACCTGCAGCCCGTGGAGGACCCCACACCGGAGCAGGTGGCTTCACCCAAAGAAGGCCGGGACTCTGAGGGAAGCCTGTGCTGGAGCAGTCTGTTGCTGGGAGGATTGTGGGACAGTCCCTGGAGCAGTTTGTGAAGAGCTGCAGCCCTGTGGGGAGGACCCACATAGGAGAAGTTCATGAAGGACTGTCCCTCATGGGAGGGACGCCACACTGGAGCAGGGGAAGAGTGTGAGGTATCTTCCCCCTGAGGAAGCAGGAGTGGCAGAAACAGCATGTGATGAACCGACCACAACCTCCATTCCCTTCCACCCTGCTCTGCTGTGGAGGATGAGGTAGAGAAATTGGGAGCAAAGCTGAGCCTGGGAAGAAGGGAGAGGTGGGGGGAAGATATTTTTAAGATGTGGTTCTATTTTCTCACTGTCCTACTCTGATTGGCAAATTAGTGTTGTTGTGGTTGATGTTCAAATTAAATTGATATTATTTTTCTACTCCAATCAAGTCTTTTTCCCATGACCATAATTGGAGTGTCATCCCTCCCTGTCCTTCTCTCATCCCGGAACCTTTCGTTGTATTTTCTCCTCTCTATCCCTGAGGGAGAAGGACTTTGAGAGCAGCTGTGTGGTGTTCAGTTGCCCTCTGAGCTTAAACCAGGACAACCTGAAAACAGATTCTTAGATATATTCAAAGTGTACTTTCAGGTCTGTAACTGAATCCAGCTTATGTGTGGAGGCACAGCCTTACAATGTCGATGCAGATGTCAAAGTAGTCTTGCTCCTACCCTGTAATTCTGAGTTGGGGATGAGTATGAAAATGCGTCAACTTGCTGAAAATCTCTGACTAGTGTTTATCTTGTTCACCAATATTTTAGTGCTTAATAGGTTCTGATATAAAAAACCCAAGGTTTTTTATTTTATTAGTGTTTCATTTTATAGGAAGACATGTTTATTTCTCCATTTATTTTTGACATTGTTAAAGCAGAGAGTTGGTCCAGCTGTGTATCTGTCAGCTGTGAACAATGCTCTTTGCCTTTGGCCAAATTTTAGTCTCCTAGTGTTTTCACTCTGCCTGAAGTGAATCTCTGTGACCAACAAATCCCTGAAAATAAGAAAAAATAATGGAAAAGATGACAAGACACTTAACAACAGCAAAGCTGTGGGCTTTGGTATAACCAACATAACAGAGTGGATTTGAATGTCATCCTGAAATTTCTGTCTTTTGTTGCATTTCTTGTCCAATTGTCTTCATGATTATTTCACATCAGTACTTTCTGGGATATTCCAAATGCTATGGTTATTCTTCTACAGGCTCCTGCCACAACCCAGCAATAAAATATATGTTGGAATGTTAACTGCTCTTACTTTTAAAAACAGAATAAATGTAGAAAGCCCAGGCTGGCTATGGGATAAAGTAGTAGCTAAATTAAGCCTAAAGAAGTCATTATCTGGTTGCAATACACTGCGGTATTGAGGCTTGTCACTATGAGGTGCTGTGATGGTGCCTAGCTGTGTGCTAATGAGTCACTGTGTGAAGGTTAAAGAAGAGCACAAGCCCCTTTCTTTTCCTCCTGACCCCATGCCTTCTTTGAAATGAAATGATGTTGGACTAGATGCCCATGTAACTACTCAAACAGTCTTAGTCCCAAAACAGGTATCTGAGCTTCCCTGTACAACATACTGTGCAACCAATCCCCCTAAGAATGGGGTTCTCAAAACTTAAGAAGCTTTTTAGAAGGGAACAAAGATGCAAAAGAGGGGGAAGTTGTTTTGCATGTAGCTGCCTTATGGTCTATGAAAAGCCTCTCGTTCTGTCCTTCTTCCCCTCCAGATCAAGGGGTCTGAACCCTTTTTCTGTCTCAGCTGCTTGAGGTTAAGGTACGATAATGCTTTGAATGTGGCCTTTCTCTTAAAATATTTGTTGTGGTTCCATTGCTATTGCCTTTCTTCTAGTTGGAAACACATCAGTTAAAATAATCAGAGACTCCAGTCCTATGTGATCAGCTCTTGTACATATTACTATTAAAATCAGTGTACCTACAGAATAGCATGGCAATCCCTTCAAAAGAGAGTAGATCTCTGCTTTGCCTCAGCCTTAAACAAGGGTATCAACACTCCGAATAAAGGTACAAGGTTTTACTCATGGGTCACACTTCAGGTATCGTACTCAGTCAGGAACAGTTCATAAATAATTTGACTAGCAAGCCTGTAAGATAAACTTCCGATAAAGTTTAGTGCTTTGTTTTGTGTTACTAAACCAACAAATCCATAAAAGCCACTTTGTATCCTGCACTGTTAACATAGTTCCTAATTTTTGTTTATGTGCCAAAGCTAAATGACTGTTTTTTGTTATCTGATAATTAATAACGTCTTCAGTCCTTAGTATGGTGTGTGGAGGGAAAAACTCAAAAGTTCTGGAGATTGGGATGGGAGAGTAAGAAAAGAGGACTATTCCTAGAGTGCATTCTCCCCATTAATTCTTTTCCTTTATTCATATCCTCAGAGCTCCTCTGCTAATAAATTGGAAAGAAAAGATTAAGATTCTAGACTTGAGGAGATTCAGGTCATACTGGAACTTATTAAACATAGACATTAATAGAATTTCCTGTTTTCAATATCATGCTTTCATACTTCACCTGTCCTTGACTGAGTAAGCTACAAGAAGCCCCATCTGCAGTTGTTGTGAGGTTACAATTCAATATATAATCCAATTATATGGCTTTCTGAAGCTAGATCAAGTTTGCATACAGAATTGTATTGATTCCATTTTAATGCCAGCACTGGAACAGAATGGCAAAAAACGGTCAACTGCCACAGAGCAGATGGGTTGCCAACACATGAGACATCTGTAAGTGTTGTGAACAAACTCTAGGCAGTTTCAGTGGATACTCAGTTATTTAACAGGAGATGTCCCTGAAACATAATGACTTAAAAAGTTACCACCTAAACTTCATGATAACATGGTTAGCTTTTTTCAGTACTGGTGCCCTGTCCTGAACCTGTGCATTTCACTGTAGAGTTCTAATGGATACTCAGGTTTGCTCATGTGGGAGAGTCCCAAAGGTTGAGATGCAAAGAAAACCCTTGATACTTTATGCTAAAGCTGCAGTGAACTTTCATCGTTGAAGTGCAAACTTGTAATCCATTCATCTGCTGCCTGATGTGAAAAGGCTCTGGTTTTTGGCCAGTGCCTAAATTTCAGAAATGCCCAGAGATGTCTTAGTCTTGGTTTTCATGCTAGTACCTACCACTCTCCAAAGGAGGATTGGACTCTAGGCACTTAACTTTCCTTCTGCTTATGTTCCCCTTTTAAAACACCGCAGAACAGAAGCAGGAGAAGGTGGCAATGATGTGAAAGTATTCACAGATAACCTGAAAATTCCTCCTCCATTTGATGGGAATCGTATCTGCGACTCCCACAGATTGCCTTAGCTATTAGGCAGTAGTCCATCTGAACAGAGAGTATTTCCTCTCCTGCTGTTGAAAACCTGCTGATATGCAGGAAAAAAATCAGGGCTCTTCTAATCTATCTGTCTGTTCCTCTTACTTTGACCTCCCACCTCAAAGTCACATCTCTTCTTTTTTTCTAATCCTTTTTGTCACTCAGTTTTGTGCTCTTCCCTCCAAACAACAGAGTGCACTTCAGAACATTATGGGAGCAGAGTGTCAAGGAGAGAATCGTGGATGGAAGTAATGATTCTCAAGCTATAATTCTGGAAGTATCAGAGGTCTCTAAAGGCTTTCCTGAACTTACGTGAATATTGTGTCTTAAGAATTGAAGAAGAATAAAAACAGTGACAGAGGGTGCTGAGAGGGAACTCTATGATTTTCTCTGGTGAAGTCACCTGCACAATGAACTGTGGAGAGATTTGCTGGGCTGAAAGAAAAGCTGTGTTCCCTTATGTGTTCCTTTCTGGAGCTGTAATGTATGTTGCTGGAAGCTGTCATCCATGGTCTAACAACAGATGCAGCTCATCCATGGATGCTAATCTTCTATCCACAATGTCTAGAAAAGAATATTAAAACAATGAATATTCTGGATAACTTCTGTAAGCTGCCTATGGGAAAGACAGTACTATGTACTGTTTTATTGCAAATTCATAGAAAACCATCGTATATTAAAACTTCCACTGTGATCATGAGATTGATTTAGCATTTTTCTAGGAAACAATTGAGAGCTTTATTGTTTTAATAGTTGAGGGTTCACTTGTTTACTTTAAAACAATTGTCTCATAATTCAGCTTCATGGAGCTTTTGATAAGATTTTCTCTGTAAGGGAAAAGGAAATGATAAAGGAACTACAGAGATCCTTGTATAT